>NC_139626.1:9750286-9847786 GCF_964638095.1 Poromitra crassiceps | reverse complement strand
AAAAAAAAAAAAAATTTTTTTTTTTTTTTTTTTTTGGTGCCGCAGTCAGGCCACTCACTGAACAGCAGGCCAGGTGCCGCCTACTGGTTTACTAGTGGTTGTATTACTTTATTAGTTAGTCTGAAGTAATAATTACACTTCAGGGTTAAAGTGGGTGCATCTCATTGTAAAATTGGACTTGGCCCAAATTAGGCTTCAAACGGCCCAAATTGGGCTTCAAACGACCGACATTGAGCTTCAAACGGCCCAAATTTCACGCGCGTCGGCCCATATCGGCCTGGCCTGCTTGGTATCTAATGCCCAGCCTGAATTATGATCCCAGTCCGCCCCTGTTTTTAACTATATCGCCCAGCCCTACTCATGATATACAGTCTCTAGTGTATGATTCAACTTTTCCCATGTTCTAATCTAGTGTAAAAAAGCAAACAAACTGAAAAAAGAAAAGAAAAAAAGAAACAAAAATCGCAATAAATCGTAATATCGAATCGCAATAATCGTAGAATCGCAATACTTAAGAATCGCAATATAAATCGAATCGGCACCCAAGTATCGTGATAGTATCGAATCGGGAGATAAGTGAATCGGCACAGCCCTAATTCTCATGCTGCCACTCCCTTATTTAGGCCTACAGTAATCCAAACGTTCTCTTGGATTGCATTTGCTCTACTTTCTAACTCTTAAGTTGAACATTTGAATTGAATTATTTCCGAATAGCGAGTGTTTGAGAGTTAGGGGTGCATGCAGTGTGTAATTGTATGGAACTTTATATTCAGAGACAGACAACAGGAGGAGAGGGGATCAGAGGTTCCCCTCAGAAGAGTCCCTGCAGATGGAGGGGGGAGCGGAGGATCTCCACGCTGCCCATCAATCCAAGACAGACGGCACGAATAAGGAGGATGTTGCACCCAAAAGACCCAGGTCGAGGCAAAAGGTAGAAATAACGGCATGTCCTGGCAAAGAATGCATATCAATATTCAGAATGTCAGAGAAACCTCTTCTTCTCCTTTTCAATCCTACACAAATTAACATTTAAGACTTACAACCTTTTTTCAGCAGTTTTGTTGTTGCATGTCTTTTTCAGGCACACGCACAATGCGATCCCAGCGAGAAAGTGCAAGGTACAAAAAAGAGGACAAGGAGAAGTAAAAGAAGAAAAAAGAATGTTCCCAACGTCCAAGGAGATGGAGATGTCAAAGGTCAGAGCACAGACAAGGACACGGTGGAAGTTATGGAGAGCATAACCAGCCAAATTCAGGAAAGCATGACACTGGAAACGCAACAGGAGGCTCACCAAGCTGAAAGCAGTCAGTCTCGACCCCAGAAAGATGAATCGATGCGTCGTATAGAAAACAGTGGAGCACAACGCCACAAAGATACTAAGATGGTGCAAGCTCACACTCAAACAAGGAAGTGTAAAGGCAGGAACAGAGTAACACAGACTCCCGTAGTTGTTCAGAGCAATCAGGAAACACAGACAGAAGCTGCACACTTTGCTGGACCAAAACAAGAAGAGTGCACCGAAAAGAGCCAGCCTTGCCAAGGGGAACACGCTTCCAAAACTCAGCCAATGCAAGATGACCACATTCCCAATGCGCAGATAATGCAAGGCAACAACACTGCCGAGACGCAGCTAAAGCAAAACGACCACACACTCGATACTCAGCTGCAAGACACTGCTAAGACTCAGTTAAAGCACAATGATCAGTCTGATTCTTCTCAACCCACATGTGAAAGAACAGACAGCACTGCTTCACCATCTGATTCTCCCATGGAGCAGAATGCAAATGGCAAAGAAGAGCAACAAGGCAACAACACTGCCGAGACGCAGCTAAAGCAAAACGACCACACACCTGATACTCCGCTGCAAGACACTGCTAAGCAAAATGACCAATCTGATTCTTCTCAACCCACGTGTGGAAGAACAGACAGCAATGTTTCATCATCTGATTCTCTGGAGCAGAATGCAAATGGCAAAGAGGAGCAAAACATTAAAGAGGTGCATCCCACACACTCCCAAGTACAAAAAGGTACCAAGACCAAGTCTTATGCCAAAGCAGTGGCTGGAGGGACGGAGAGTGAGAAACGGTCAAATACGCCAGCCTCTAAAAGGGCAGATGAAGGCATGAAATCATCCCAAAGCGGGGGGAAACGGTGAGTCCAGCTATCCCAAATGCTATGGCTAAAGCTCTGGCTCTACAAGTATGTGACATTACAGGAACCAAAACCAACATAATGTGTATTTTCCTCTCTCCATAGTGATCGAAGCCCAGTGAGACCTCCACCCGGTGTTCCCATGTTCACCATTCACATCTATGCTGTGTTAGACAGAAAGTTTAAATTCAATGAAGAGCACAACAAGCTTTTGCTATATCATGAAAATGAATATTTACTCCTTGAAAAGACACATTTTGTGTGAGTATTAATGATTCATGTCTTTAGCTGTAATATCGTTTTTAGCTACAATAATCTAATGATGAATCTGTCATTGTAACACATAACAACATTCTCTCTTCAGTGGCCTACATCAGCAAGGCGACTTGATAGAAGCCAGTTTTTCCATCAAGGAAAGTGGCCTAACTAGAGGACAGACATGGGCTTATCAGTATTGTGTACAGCAACGGCAGAAAAAAATTGCAGAGATTGCCACAAGACATATTCAAATTCCTTGTAACTCGCAAGTTAAAGGTAAGATAAGCAAACCATTTAGGATCAGCTCGTGAAAACAGCACAGCAGATTTTCTTTTTGATATATATAAAGTGATCATCCACCATGCTTGTGTTTTATCCAGAGCTGCACCTGTATGAAGGCTTTATTAGCCGCCTGGAGGGTGGGTCCAAGAATTGGTTTGAAAATAACCTTAGTAGTATGTTTGGCTGGCAAACATCAAAGGGTATGGAGATTTCAGATGCCTGGCAAGTCTCAGCTGATGTTCTGCTGAAGAGAATCTTCGAGAAATGGTCCCCATCCAACAAAGAAAGCAGTCAGACCTTGTGTGAGAAATTGGAGCATTTTCAGGGCACTTTAACTTCTGCTCCTCACAGAGTGTTTTTCCCAGACAATTCACATCCCCCCATGGTCAAGGTTGGTGCAACAGCAATTGAAGAATAATAATTACATCTGGCTTAGAAATGCATTCATTATATATTGCACACAATATTCCACCAATATTAAATTCTCTAATTCACCAGGCATCAGAGCTGATTTCAGAACAGTTGATCTGCATCTTAAAAGGAGAGTCAGAGGGAACAGCTGCAGAAATCTGGAGAACCAACCCTCTTGTGCTGGGAATGTCTGTTTTCATGGTTACCAGAAAATGCAACATCGACCTTGGAGTGAAAGGCTGGGCTAAGCTTTGTTCCGTGGTGACCTCACACACTGCAATGGACAACCAAAACATCCAGAGGTTTCTCAGTGCCTTCCCAACTGCACAGAAGTGAGTTTCACACAAGAGTGATTTGGGCCAAAGTATTTTAGCTTATTCTTTCGTTATTAAGTTATTCATTATTTGTTAGCAGTAATAATAGTAGTAGTAGTAGTAGTAGTAGTAGTAGTAGTATTGATCTGAGGTAATGCTATACATGATATTTTATGTCCCATGTTTCTGCCCCTCAGCACTGTGTTGGGGTTGATAAACCTCTGTGCACAACAAGCGGTATCGGAGCTCGTCCTGCTCATTCCACTACTCCACAAACTCAGACAGCCAGGGGCAGATGCAGCCAGACTGGGTCCAACTGTTGAGGAAAAGAACTGGTCTGGACTGGACCGGGTCACATTTAGCGATTTTAGAGAGAAGATACGGTCCTACCCTGACAAAAGAAGGTGAGTCCCTCTCAAAGCAACTTCCTTTTCCTGAAATGGTGATCCTGTTGTAATTGCATTAACATTTGTTTCCCACAGGATAATGCTGAGTTTGATCCAGAAGCACTCATCTGAAGTTGAAGAGATGGTTTTGGTGAGCTGGCTATCCCTGGTCGCATTTGAGGACATTCCTGAATTCTCCGACAAGACAGGAATACATCCAGAACACTTGATCCAAAGTCTGTTATACAGGCTTAGAACATACGGAGATACCACCAGAGAACAGTCGAATGCAGAGGTGAACAGTGTACAAATGTCAAATACTGAACTTTAACAAGAACATACAGTAGTTTATCTTTAAAATTATCATCTGTGATCTTTCTTATCCTTTCAACATGCAGCATACTGGAAAGATCTTGACCCATATACTAATGAGAGTAGAACAAGAAAAAGAAAGGTAATGACATCTGACGTATTCTTCAAATACAACTGATTTTTGTTCTAAGACATATTTATCCCTCTAACCTTTGCATTGTATCTGTAGAATGATCAAATCTGGAAATATCAAGTCAGTGTCCTCGAGTGGCATCAATGTGGTGAAGGCCACATGCAGAATAGTGCGACTTGTCCCGTGCTACCAGGCTGCAGTGCTGTCCTACCAACTAGTGCTGAAGTTGGCAGAGATGTTGTATTCTGCACTTGGAACAGAGGTATTAAGATCATGTTTTGATGTTTTGTTTGCTTCTTTGTGACACTTACCTGCAATTCACTGAGTTCTTGTTGCGCTTCTTAGTCTCAAGATGATGAGATGAAGACTTTTAAGGAGCGGTTCTTGGAAGAGCTGCGTCATCTGCAGCAACAGATCAGCGAGTGGAGAGATGGACTACTGCAAAAAACCCTTCTGACGCAGTCGCAGTCCGGAGGCCAATCACTCAGCTACCCAAAAGAAATTGAGGTATTCAGCGTCATATTCATTACCAGTTTTATATCACATTCATTTGATCTCTGCCACTACTCTACTAATTACTACACTGATACACATTTTCTGAATTGGTAGATGTGGGATGCGCTGCTGAAGGTGGAGTGCTCAGTTGAGGACGTTTTGTCGCAGTGGAAGTCTAGCCTGGAGAAAGAACTGAGGAAGAGGCTTTCCAAGGTATGTGATACTTTATTGATTCCTATGGGGAAATTATGTCATCCTGCTGCCCTAATGGACAGCACACACACACACACACACACGCACGCACGCACGCACGCACGTACACACGCACGCACGCACGCACATACACACACACACACACACACACACACACACACACACACACACACAGTATGCTGTTACAGCTGAGTTGTTTGTTTTTCTCTTTACAGACAAGTGACATGGATAAAGTCATGGTGTGCTGCCTTGACTCCTCCATGGGAGCTATAAGGAGAAGCCATGATATCGTACAGACCTCTTTCCACGAGCTGTGTCAGTCTGCTATCAAGAGCATCTGCCAGGTACATGATTTATTATCTAAAGCCCCAGACACACCGCGAGAACTAGAAAGGACTAGCGCCAACTAGAGCCCGACCGATGCGTCACCTCACATCTCCTGTGTCGGGGTCAAAAAGTTGCATTTGAAGACACCACAAACACGACAACTGACGGGCAACTAGCACGTACGTTCTGCACCTGCGTGAGACCTGATTCATGAAACAAAGTAGCGTTTGCTGACCATTTCACACACTTAAACGGTTTCGTAATAGCTACTTCTACAGTAATAG
The DNA here is from genome assembly GCF_964638095.1 of Poromitra crassiceps. Taxonomy (NCBI): domain Eukaryota; kingdom Metazoa; phylum Chordata; class Actinopteri; order Beryciformes; family Melamphaidae; genus Poromitra; species Poromitra crassiceps. Next base: position 9,842,220 of record NC_139626.1, on the reverse strand, counting down.
AGAATATGACTCATACAAAGTTGCAAATGACACTGGCGTTGTCAGCCCTCTGGTGTTTTGCTTGTGGAAGAAGAAAGGACGATGCAGAGGTGATAAATAAGGAGAAACTAAATGGGTGATATGCAACGAGAGGCTCAATGGACTTTCCCAAAGGCACGTCGTCGTGAAAATATCCGTGTTTTTGAATTATCAGATGAGATAAAGTTGGAAAATGAGCAGAGCATTTTGTGTATGTCCTCTCTCCTGCTTCGCTAACCCTGACCTGACAATCAGAGTGATTTCTCTCACCGACGACCCGATGCCGATTCAACATGTTGAATCGGCCTGAAAAGCCGCTGAGAAGCCACGGTCGAAGCAGAGTAGAGCCAACTGTGCGGGACACACCGCAAACACTAGAGCGACAGACGCCCAGACATGGCCGACGGCCGACTGTGGGCTTGGTGTGTCTGGGGCTCAAAGCTACAATCTGCAACTTGTTTTGCCTTGAGACTGAAGTGCGCTTTTAGTTCCACCCTCCTCCCTCAGTTTGTCAAGTTCCCGCCCCAATAACACCTGTCACTCATCTTACGCAGTCTACCTTAAAAGGCACTTGTTTAGGAATGGGAGAGCTCTTTTCATGATCTTCCCCTGCCCAGATTTTCCAAGTCGATTACTTTTCAAACCAATTAATTGTACTGAGCACATCCATGTTTTCAGGCAGGGAAAGAGGGGGACCTGATGCGGAGTTTGACCTCCAGAGTAAAGGATGTCCCTGACCAAATCCTGTCTGCCATTGTGGTTGAGTCAGCAGCACGATTTGGAGAAAACCCTGTGGTCCAGCTGCTTGATCCACAGTCTGCCATCAACCACCTTCTTTCTAATGGTATTTTATCCAATGTGTTAGAGATATTTATGTAGTTTTATAAATGCTCCCCCTCCCCCCAATGTTCATAATATCTTATATACATTCTTCTGGTGCAGCAGATTGGAAGGCCATACAGGTGGATGATGCCGCACAGCAGGTTATCCAAGGATGTCAGAGCACACTGGCATCCCTGGTTGAAGCGCTACTTCAAGGACATGTATCACTGGGACACCTACAGACCACCCTGCATTATAAAGTGCAGTTTAAGAGACTTTACCAGCAGTGTATGAACCTTCACTTCTATCTGTATATTCACCTGCATTAGAAATGGCCTCCATTATCACTACACTAAATTTCCCACTAAATGGAACTCAAATGTTACTTCTGTCATGTTTTCTGCAGACAGGAAAAATACCAAATTGGAAAGCCTCCCTGTCGATGCAGATGGTCTTCTGGCTCAGAGAGAGACAGCTTTGAAATATTTCAATCAGCAGAAACAGCATATGGATACACTGATAAAGATGATAGCGAAGGTTACAGAAAGCATCACAGGTGAGAATAACTAGTTTCTTCATTAATGACTGAAATTATGTTAACGTTAAGAAGCGTTGCAAAGGCTTTGCTCAGTTTTTCCAGTAACAGATTTAACTATTATTGTTTTATTGTAACTTTTGAACCAGTTGCTGAGATGTCCATACTTGAGGGTCAACACAGAGAAGATCTCCAGTCTGTAAACCTCAACAAACTGGTGTCGGTTCAACCCTTTGATGCCCAGAGGAAGTTGATGGAGAGAGGTTCTTACCAGGTCCTCTGGTATAATAACACCAGTCCGAACATCCTCGAAATGGCCAGTGGATTGCACAGCCTGGATCAGAGCAACCTGATTCTCATCTCTTGGGTCAAGCAGGCAGCAACTGTGGCCTCAAGGGGGCAACCCTGCACAGTGCCAGTTCCAGTAACCCTAACACAGATCTATGACACAATCTGGAAACCGGTCCTGAGAGATTTCTGCCGTCTTGGCCTCAGAATTGCTAATGAAGATGTCACTTTCAAGGAGCTTGACCAGGCTTTGGTGGACACAGGGGACCAGGGAGATGGGAAACTAATGAAGAAGGAGCTGAGTCTGATGTCTGACGTATTTTGTGGGCGGGAAGAGTTTCGCCTTGAGAACAACTGGGTGGAGCTGAGACTTGATCAAATCCAGAAGTATCGACAGCTCCATGAGGCAGCAGCCGCAGCCAGTGCAATGCTGAAAATTGCTGCAAAAATGGAGCTTTCTGGGAACTTCAATGAAATCCACAGTCTCACACAACTGGTAATAGTGTTATGATCATACATAATTCAGTATATTTGTTAGTGGACTAGCTAAAAAGAAAACAACACTTTTTGTTATTCCCTCAAATTTCTTTTATTATTTTATTTCTGCTCTCCAAAACTCAAATTTTAATATGTTCAGGTACTTTAGGACAGTTGCACATGTATTCAATAAAAAATAGAAATCAATGGCAGAGAATGAGCAGTAATATTTGGTGGTCAAATTGCAAACACTTAAAAAATATTAAATTCAGTGACTGTAGGTTATATTGACTGCACAATTGCATAATTATTAAATGTTTCATCTTTCAAGCTGAAGGAAACGCGCTTCCACAGCTAGCTCACACATTTTCTCCAGGAAATGTACTTTTCTTGTCAATGCATATTAAATTCTTGAAATAAATGTTACAGGAAGAAGACACATTTAAGCAGAGGGCCTTGGGGTCCATCACTGATGACCTGCTACATGCCAAGCAACAACTATCCACAGTCACCAAGCAGCACACTGCCTGTCTGGAAGAGTTTCTAGCCAGCCATACTCTAGTCAGCTGGGTCAAAGAGAACCTCAAAGGTAAGACACTTACGTGATCTATGCATGCAGAAACATATTTGTACTCAATGAATGCTGATGATTTGTTTCTTTGTCTCTCTTTTTTAGTAAAGCTGAAATTGTAGCGCAGTGTATTGCCTTTTAATCTCATAGAACATTGGTTCCCAAACTGCATTGATCCGCAAGGCTCCGGAGGCCTGGTGGTCCACCAGAGAATTGCAAAAAAAAAAAGAGGCCGGATTGGGCCAATTTTCGGAAATATCGCGATATTTGGGAAATATCACAATTTTGTACATTTACTTTCAGAGGCTGCAGCAGGTTCAGTTTTAAAGCCAGAGTGGTTTCTGGTATCATATGAAACTAGAAGACCCAAGGAATCGATTTGTACCAACTACCAACCCTGTCATGATAGTTTGTCAGGAAGATAGCTAAATAACACTCAAAATTTAGGATAAATTTTGGGGAGGGGAAAAAAAAACATTTTGAAAGGGGTCCTCCTTTTCACAGCCTAATGTTGGCAGGTGTGTGTGTGTGTGTGTGTGTGTGTGTGTGTGTGTGTGTGTGTGTGTGTGTGTGTGTGTGTGTGTGTCCGTGTGTGTCCGTTTTGAACCAGCTACTATAGCCTTATATTGTCATTTAGCCTTTATGCTGCTATTGCATGGTTAAATCAGCCAATTTTATTTTAGGGGGGGGGGGTATGCAGTGGAAGTGGTCCCTGGGAAATTTGGTTTGGTACGTAGTGGTACTTGGACGGAAAAGTTTGGGAAACCCCTGTCATAGAAGCTGCCTGCCTGCTGTCAGTAACGTTCATGTTCCCTCAACAGATATGAGAGACGTGAAGGTCTTTGTTGACCTAGCCTCCATATCTGCTGGAGAGAATGACACAGAGATAGACCAAGTGGCCTGCTTCGATGATGCAGTGATGGGCTACGGCCCCCTGCTCTACTCTCTCTCCCCGAGTGCTGGCTTTGATGAGTTCATGAACTGTGCTAAGCAGGTGTGGGATACCCAATGTAGAGATGACAAACTACCAGACAAATTGGTACCTATTTCTCCCTTATATATATGTATACAGTATATAAACCACTGTTGCTGTGACGATGTGAAAATTATTCTACTGGTTTTGCTATCCAGAGAGAATCTACTCGTTTGTTGAGCTGGCTGAAAGGGCTGAAGGAGGCCCATGGTTCCGTGGAACAGTCTTCTCTCTCCCTTGCTTCTTCCATTAATACCCAAGGGGTTTATCACATAGGATGGTCTGAAGAAAACACAGAGAAGGTACGTGGAGATGATGACAATCTGTCATCAGTAAACCAACAAATATAGCAGCAACAATTCTTATCAATAATGTATTCTATTCATGACTGATTTGGTTTCTGCTTTCCATTTGTTTGCAGAGATGCCTACAAAGCCTCCTGCTGGTCAAAGTGAAAATGGGCAGCGAAGAGAAGAGCTACAGACTTGATGACCTGCTGGAGCTGCAGAACAAACTCATGCTCATGTCGTCCAAAGGAGAGCATGGCAGAGAGCAAGTCAATCGGTTCACACAGGTCAGTGGAATTTTCCATTTTAAATTGAATCATTTTGAATACTAAGCCCAATGTGTACGATATAAATTATGTGTTGAGATTAATTGTATGAATCCCCCCCCCCCTCTGTCCTATACTGTAGGTTTTTGAAGGAGTTCAGAGAGTGGGCACTGTCCTCCTTCAAATGCAAACATCAGGCAACATGCTTTTCAGGGAATGGCACGCTCAAGTCGAGTGCTGCCCAGAGCAGCAGCAGCAGCCATGCATTCAAGTTACATTCTCATCCCTGAAGGGTAAAGATATGGTGTACTATGGGGATGTGACGGAGCAGCTACAAAAGCTGGCTCATTCCATGGAATCCTGCCATAAGGAATGGTGTTCCTTTATCGGTGAGAAGCGGTCCCACTTCGACATGCTGAACCACTACACCTCAGAGCAGATGGTGTACTTATGCCACTGGATACACAATGTGTGTCAGCAACAGGCCTCCGTTCCTCAACAATTATGGCATTTACTTTTCCCCATAAAACCCCAGTGCACCCTGGGTGATATCAGAGTTGCTTATGCTAAAGCAACAGGTAAGGCTTGGAAGCCGCAGTCTCAGCATGACGCATTGGGTGGTGAAGAGTCCGATTATGGTGATCAAGATTACGAACCCTCCATGGACTTAATATCAGCTTGGCCAAGACAGCATGAAGAGGACATGGAAGAGGCTGAGAATCTAATTCAGGTTTCCTCAGAGGATGATAGTGATAGTGATGATGGTGTTGCTGAGTGGGATCGCGATGTTGTCGATTGCTCCCCGCTGACCCAAGTTGATGTCATGAGGAAGGGTGCTGAGGACCTTGAGGACCTCTGGAGGCAATTCAAGGATGACATGCCACAGTACCTCAACCAGTACTTGGACATCTCAACTTTGGCCCACTTTCTCTCCTATCTTTCTGACATGAACCAACAGCATGTGATCAGGAAGCTGCCACCTGCTCTCAAAGAGGGAAAGCCCAATCTAATTCTTTGTCCCACTGCAGAGGTTTTGTCAACCGTCCTGTCTTTTTACATGGAGAGTCCAGAGCAGCCTCTGCCATCCACTGATGAGGTGCTACTCTGCAGAGAGGAGACCACGGAGGAGGAGGTGGAGATCTTTCTTCGTCGAGCTCTGGGCCAAGGCTCCAAAGGAAGCTGGCAAAGGATCTATTCCCTGGTCAGTCCAGGGCTGTTGGGCTATGATGTCAGCGTGGCCCTGGGCGAGCTCTTTGAGTGCCTTGAGAGAAGTGCCAGCCCCCATTATCGTTTGATGCTGGTCAGTCCCGTTGGCCACCAGCACAGATACGTGCCCTCTTTCTTCAGCAACCACAAAGTGCAGGCAGGAGTGGGTGTCATAGCAGAGACGGCCAGGAAATATCTTCACCAGCACTTCACTCATCCATTCCCACAAAACCCTGTCTCACTGATTTCTCCAGAGCAACTGTCAGTCTGGGCCGTGTCATCTCAACGCCCTGCAGTTGGTAAGAACTTGTTTGGCTAATCTGTTGGTGCCCATTTACAAATGTAGCTAGCAACAAAGAATTTGCACGTGAAAACTTTGTTATTGCTTTCTTACTGAAACATTACCATTAATTGTGCATGTTACCATTCAACTTATTTTTTTATACAGTATGTATATATATATATATATATATATACGTGTGTATATATATACATGTGTGTGTGTGTATATATATATATATACATGTGTGTGTACACACATGTATATACATATATATATACATATATATATATATATATATATATATATATATATATATATATATATATATATATATATATATATGTATATATATATATATATATGGAAATTACCTTCCATAACATAGATCTTACTTATCTCTATAGGGAAATCCCTTTATGTTGACCGCTTGTTTGAGAAGTTCCAGCAGAAATCTTCCAGGGCAAAACATATTCGGATCAGGTTGATTGAGCCAAGGGTTGATGTCGACTCCTTGATTCAGACTCTATCAGTAAGACTGGCACCTTTGAGAGAGCAGGACCCTGTGCTCCTTCACATCGACGCTGCTGGTGTAAGTCTGTCGTAGCTTGTTTCAGAATATTTAAAGTGTTTAAAACTGCATTTATAGGTGGTTCTGTTAAAGGTTGTGTTTGAGAATATGTTTTCCCATTTGTTAATTGTTAGGTTCATTCTGGTCTGGAGGAGCTCCTGTTTCATCTGTTAGTTCTGAGCTGTTTGAGTGACAGCCAGGGAATGCTGTGGCGAAGGAATGTAGCTCATTTGATCACTGTTGAAGTCCTGAGACCAGACACATCCCCTCATAGCCAAACAAAGCAGGTAGAAATGGCATTTTAGAAATTATTGTTGAATGTCTGCTGAGATCAAGCAGAAGACAGATTATTGATGATTTAATTGTGAATTCATTTGTCTGTTTGATCTGCCACATAGATGAATGTTGGACTTCTTGACATCCTGCCTACCATCCATTGCAGACCTCCAAAAGAGGTGAAACAGTTGGCTGGTCGAGGGATGTTGACGAGGCGAACCTTAGACCCACACATGGATGAGCAAGAGTTTTGCAGTGAGGGAATTCAGAGACCGTATCAATTCTTAAAGCTCTTCAACAGGAATCAGAATCTGGATCGATTTAAGTACCAGGAAGGGTCCAAAGTGGGGGATCCTATCGATTGTCTAAACCACTTCCTGGCCAACTGTGGAATGCAAGATCCATCTTGGGCTGAGTTGAAGAACTTCTCTTGGTTCCTCAATGTGCAGCTGAAAGACTGTGAGAACTCCAGTTTCTGTGATCCAGATTTTCTTGCTGACCATCTACCTGGTTTCAAGGGCTTCATTGTGAAGTTCATGATTCTGATGGCACGAGATTTTGCCTCACCATCTATGAACACATCTGATGAAAGCCTCTTGCTGCACTTTGATAACAGCCCGGAGGATGACCTTCTAGCCCGTCTGACAATTCGTAAGCATTGGGAAAGTGAGTCTCATCCGTACATTTTCTTTAATGCAGACCGATACTCAATGTCGTTTCTTGGCTTTCATGTGGAGAGAGCTTCACGAGGAAACAACCTCAATGCAGTTGATCCTTATAGCCATGAGGTCCTGATAGAAGATGTGATGACACAAAAACTTTTTGAAGGTTTGGAGCGCCAACAAATCTGTCTCACGGAAGACTTTGATCAGTTGTCCCGACAAGACAAAATCAAGAGGATTTCCCGTGTTGTTGGTGCAGAGAAAGGAATGAAGGACGAAAAATTTGATCCAGACCGAACATATGAGCTCACTGCTGACAACGTGATGAAGATGTTAGCCATTCACATGAGATTCCGATGTGGAATTCCAGTGGTCATCATGGGAGAGACTGGCTGCGGAAAGACTCGTTTAGTCCGTTTCCTTTGTGATCTGCAGAGGGAGGAAAGAAACCTAGAGAACATGGTACTTGTCAAAGTTCATGGTGGAACTACAGCTGAGATGATCTACACAAAAGTGAAGGAGGCAGAGAAACTTGCTGAGAAGAACCGCAGAACACACAAACTAGACACGATTCTATTCTTGGATGAGGCCAACACCACAGAGGCCATTTTTGCCATCAAAGAAATCCTATGTGATCAAACCGTGAAAGGGGATCCTCTGAGGGCAGACAGCGGCTTGAAAATAATAGCTGCTTGCAATCCTTACCGGAAGCATTCATCTGAAATGGTGAAACGTTTGGAACGTGCAGGCTTAGGATACAGAGTGAAGGCAGAGGAAACAGACGACCGCCTTGGCAAAGTCCCTCTGAGGCAACTGGTGTACAGAGTTCATCCTCTGCCTCCAAGCATGGCTTCCTTAGTGTGGGATTTTGGTCAGTTGAGTGATTCAACTGAACTTTCCTACATCAACCAGATAGTTAAGAAGAAAGTTGACAACCTTGATTTGGCAGTGGGTTGCGAAAACATCATTTCAAATGTTCTGGCAGCCTCTCAGAAATATATGCGGAGTCAGAAAAATGAATGCAGTTTTGTGAGTCTAAGAGATGTGGAGAGGGCTATGAAAGTGCTTGCGTGGTTTTACCAGCATAGTGATGTCCTGTTCCCCAACTGCCAGAATCTCAGCAAGGCTGAGAAGACACTGAAGTGCTTGACTCTCGCAGTAGGAGTCTGCTACTACCCATCTCTGGTGTCAAAGGGAGCGTACCTCTCTGCAATCTGTAGGTACTTTCCAAACAGCCTCTGCTCTGCAGAAACATTGCAAAAAGAGATTTCATCCTGTCAAGAATTCTTCCTGAAGAACATACAGACAAGGGAAACCATAGCGAAAAATGTAGCCCTTAATGAGAATGTGTTTCTCATGGTGGTCTGCATTGAACTCAGGATCCCACTCTTTCTGGTTGGTAAGCCAGGCAGCTCAAAGTCACTTGCAAAGACAGTGGTTGCTGATGCCATGCAGGGTCAGAACTCCCACTGTGAACTATTCAAGCAGCTCAAGCAAGTTCACATGGTCTCCTTCCAATGCAGTCCTCACTCAAGTCCTGAGGGCATCATAGGAACGTTCAGGAGCTGTGCCCGTTTTCAGAAGGACAAAAACATGGACGAGTTTGTGTCAGTGGTGGTCCTTGATGAGATAGGTCTTGCAGAAGATTCCCCTCAAATGCCCTTGAAGACCCTTCATCCCCTCTTGGAGGATGGTTGCATTGACGACAAGCCAGATCCACACATGAAGGTTGGCTTTGTTGGTATCTCCAACTGGGCTCTTGACCCAGCAAAGATGAACAGGGGAATATTTGTATCCAGATGGGATCCGAGTGAGAATGAACTGGTGGAAACTGCCAAAGGAATTTGTTCATCATCCAGCCAAATCCTTCTGAAAATCAAACACCTGTTCCCACCATTGGCTAAGGCCTTCTTGAGTATCTGTAAGGAGACAGCCAAGAATCAGTTCTTTGGTCTCAGGGATTTCTACAGCCTCGTGAAGATGCTTTTTGCTACAGTCAAATCCTCACAACAGGAGCCAGATGACAGACAGTTGGTAGAGGCCATCTTGCGTAACTTCAGTGGACAGCCAGAGGGGTTTGACCCTGTTGAATTCTTCCAAGAGGTCTCCCAAAACCTTACAGAAATTCCACGGCCAAGCACCCTGCAAATGGTCGAAACAAATCTTGATCACGACAGCAGCCAAGAAAGCCGTTACCTGCTTTTGCTCACCACTAACAATGCTGCTCTCCATATCCTTCAGCAGCAGATCTTTGCCAAAGAAGACCATCCACCCCCTGAAATTGTGTTTGGCTCAGGATTCCCAAAGGACCAGGAATATGCCCAAATCTGCCGGAATGTGAACCGGGTGAAAACATGCATGGAGACCGGGCGTACTGTCATCCTCCTCAACATGCAGAATCTTTATGAAAGTCTGTATGATGCTTTGAACCAGTACTATGTTTACCTCAGTAAACAGCAATATGTCGATCTGGGGCTTGGATCCCACAGAGTCAAGTGCCGTGTCCACAAAAACTTCAGACTGGTGGTAGTGGAGGACCAGAAGAAGGTCTATGAACACTTTCCAGTGCCCCTCATCAATAGGCTTGAAAAACACAGGGTAGACAGGAGTACAGATCTGGCACCATGGCAATGCAGGGTTCTGGACAAACTCAAGGAGTGGGTGAAGGAATTCTCCGGTGAGGCCTCAGGGGATTTCAAACTGTCTGACATATTTGTTGGCTTCCACGGTGATTCCTGTGCCAGTGCTCTGTTACAGGCACTAGACAGGAGAGCACAAACAGTAGGGGACAATGCCGTAACACTACAGCAAGAGGAGTCAAAGGAAGTTGAACCAAATGAAACACATGAGACCACTTCTAGCAGACACAAAGATGTAGTTGATGAAGAGGACGATCAGTTGGTTGATGCAATGGATATAGAGAATGATGGAGAAGAGCAAACAAGTGTGTCAGTGGGAAGGATTGATGATGTCTCCCCTGGTGTATGGAATGATGATGACACGAGAGTGTATGATATCCCGGACGAGAACGAAGACAAGATGGAGACAGAAAACAGTGGTGTGTCTTCTGGTGAAAATGAGGAAGAAGAGGTTTTTGAATCGGCCAAATGTTTCTTGTTGAACTGTGCCACCCCTGACTCTGTGCTGAGGCTAAAGCATTCAGACTTGGCAAACCAGGAGAGGCAGAGACTTCAGAGGATGTATTTCCAGCAGCAGCAGCATCACTCACTCAGAGATTTCCTCGAAGTTCACCTGAATAAGCAGCAGGAGTCCAGCAAGTTTCTAGAGGTAAACAATAAACCACAGTTTAAATTGTATTTTGGTCATTCCTCAATTATTTTGTTGACTTCACTGTCTCCTTTCTGTGTTTGTTTTGCCAAGGTGACTACATTCTCCAGTTTGCTAACCAGATTAGATGTTAAGGGAGTAGCTCAGGCTCTGGGCCTGCACACAGACACTATCCTCCTGCTCTCCCTCCACCAGTTTGATACAGAGGTCTCCTTCTGTGGCAAGATACGGTACGCTACCCTCTGTTTGTAATCAAATAATATTACCATGGATTTACGTTTTTGGATTTTAATCTTTCTCTCAATCTGTCCCATGACATATTTCAGGGGCTTCGTTCAGGATACTGGCCCATCTCTTCACATTCTGGTAGTTCAGATAGACCTAGAAGAATCCCACTGCAGTGACGAGCTCATTGCATCAGCAAAGTAGGGCTCACTGTTAGGCTCCAAACCAGATATGCAATTTGATGACATACATATACAGAAAAGGGTCATTACAGGTGTTTTACAGGTGTTTATGATCTGTATCTAGATACTGCACCATGAATTACCTGATGTCACTGAAGGATCAGACCTGTTGTGTGGTTTTCATTGCCAAGCTTTCCAGGATCCCAAGTCGATCTCAATACATTGGTTTCCAAGGAGGTGAGTATTAAGCGGGACAAGGTTAATGCACTCTTACTGTAATGACTTCTTTCTTTACTGCATTTCACATGGCCTGGAAAAATAAATCATGGTTTTTTTTGTGTGTCGAAGGAGTCTGGCACTCGGTGCACATTGATGACCTCAGGGACACAGAGGACATGAGCCTGAACCTGTCAGTGTTCTGTGGAACTCTCATTAGCAAGCTGCTCTGCCCTGCACTGCCAGGTAGAAATTGTAGACCCTGAATGTCAGCGAATGATTGTATTCAATGTTCTTAAAGCTCCTCATTTTCCTGTAACAAACAACGTTTCTGTATCTTCATTAGAACAAATGGAAACAGAGGAGAAAAGGAGAGACTCTGAAGTGGACACAAGTTTAACTCTAAGGGTAGATAAACAGTACAGTCCAATAGATGTTGTATTATGTCCATAGCTTTGTGTGTTAGTATAAAATGTTTTTTTTTTATATTTAATCTTCAAGCGTTGCTGTAATTGTGTTGTACAGGCAGAGACAGCCCACCTCCACAGGCTGTCCCTGCTGAGGTCATGCATCCAGAAAGCTGTGGGTTTGCTGAGGGACCCAAGTGACTTGACACCAAGGAGCATGCAACGGATGTACATACTTGTGACTCTCCTGGGAACGGATCAAGGATGCATAGGTGGTGAATATAATCATGGGTGTGGGGTTTGATAGGCTTATTGATCAATACCAATCACTCACTTCGCCAGGTGCATTTCAGGTTTTCAACTTGTTTTACCTACCACTTTGTCAAATGCTCAATGACGGTGCTACAGGCGAGTAACTGGCATTGCATGTCAGCTGTGAAGGCTAAAATATTAAGATGTTAAGATTACTATTAAGATTAATTAATATTAAGATGGCTAAGATGTATTTTATAAGGAAGCTTTCTTGTATCTTGTGAATTGTGACTTGATTAATTTTGTCCATTACTAGCAAGCATCGCTTGGTGCTGTGCCAGATGGAAGAATTAAGTTATATCCATGTTATTGCAGTTCCTACAGTACTGGTTGGGGTCATAGATTACTTTCAACTACATTCATCCCCACACACTACCGATCTACTCTACTATGAGAATAAAAAGGTAACATGGTCATCTTTGTTAAAGCTCGCTTCCAGGAGGTGTTGCTCGGCAGACTGTCAGCGGCTTTGGCACAGAGGGAAGTGATGATGTGCTCTCCTGGGGAGTGGGTGAGCAGGGAAGCCAAGAAACGCCAGGCTCTACAGGAGGGGGGCACTCTAAGGTAAAATGTACAATACCTTCTGATGAGATGGTAAACCGTACTGTAGGTTAGAGAGAATGTTCTTTTTCCGTGAAACGGTGTCATCTGACACTAATCCTGAATTTTTATTTCAGAATATTGTTCAAAATGGTCAGTGATTTGATTAAGTATAACTTTCTGTCTTGTGTTTATCTGCCAGGCATACCCTTTGGCGCTGTCTTCAGTCCACTGTGACTCCGATCTTTGCTGGCATGGTGGAAGTTATGGACAGGTATGCCAATCTGGACCTGCTCTTCGGTGCAAAGCTCAGTCAGGGCCTGATAGAGCTGTGGTTGGACATTCTGGCAGACACACAGATTCTAGACCTGACACCTCCTCAAAACTCAAGGTACTGTGGATTTGTTATTTTGTAATTATCTAGTATCATTAGCAAATTGAATATGCATCAACAAATGGCACCATTTTCCTTGCCTCCAATTTCTAGTGTGTTAGATCAGGAGGTACTAGTGCAACATTTCTTCATGCTGGATGGTGAAGGACAACCCTGTGCTGCCCCCTTCAGCTGGCTCATCAGACTGCACCTCCAGAGCCTATGGGAGGAATATGAATTTGTACCAGGTATGCCTTGGACTGGTAAATTGTTCATTTGAATGACTTTGTGCATGTAGTCGTCACACAAACATCTGATCTGTTCACCTAAATGTTCCTCCCAGTGACGAAGGAGGACGGCACAGAGAGGATTCTTCAGTTTGTGAGCACCTTCAACAACAGCAGGCTGGGCAGCTACTTGCAGAAGCTCTCACAAGAGGAGCAATTGGAGTATGGCCAACGCTACCTACAAGACTTTCTGCTGCTTTCTTTGAAGATCAAGTCAAAGAATGAGCTTAGGGTATATACATTATCAATTACACATTTAGGGGGAGCAAGGGGTGCAGACAGCCAAATACCGTAGGCTTGACATTGACTTTTCATCCCATCTGCCATACACAGGTGTTCACCAAGGCACTGTTGGGCTGTGTGTCTGAGCTTCAGCAGTCCATGAATACAAGATCTGAACTCTCTCCCGCTTGGGCGATGGCTGCTGCCAAACATTACGCCCCGAGACTGGACACTCTCTCCCACATACTGCTGCTGCAACCTCAGCTGGCCACTGACGTCTTTCAGCAGGACTCGAAGAGCGAGCTCGTTGAAATGGTGAGAATGTAGTATTCTTTGACATGGAACAGCATCAAGACCAATACCATTTTGGCTTGGTTTGAAACCTCTTGAGTTTGGCCTTGCTTTGTGACAACTGTATCTTGAAATATGAAGGGGTTAGTAAAGCTAAACCATATGGTATTAGTATTTTACAGGTGGCACAGCCATCTAGTACAGTATGCATACACAAGATTAAGTGCATATTCTTATATATATATAACTTTGCTGTCAAATTCACCTAAATATCCATAAGTGCATCAATGATAGTTCTTTATTTATTTATTGGTCACTAGGTTATGTATAATGGTATCTTTTATTTTTGAACAGGTTGAGGACATTTTAGCGCTTGGCATCTGTGTTGAGAGAATCAAGCTGCTGACTGTCACATCCCTGGCAGAGTGTGAATCGTTTGTGAGCAGAGTGGAGTTCCTGCAGCCATGTCTAGATCGGGCCTTCGCTCAGAAATACAGCGCCCTCTGTAGCCCTGGCTGTCTGCAACAGTTGGACTCCATCAGGTAGGGAGTGAAAATGACTGTGGCAGGATTGATACAACTCTTTGTAGGCTGAGGCAGAGCGAGTGTGTTTCGAGTTTCATTCACACTCTCACGTGCCCTTTCAGGTCACTATGGCGTGGGATGCTGGTTGTAGCAGCTTTCATCCAGCGAGTCATGTTTGAGGTTAAACAGAGAGACTCTCGATTGAAAGAACTGGCTCTTAAACACTGCAACCTTCTCCAAAATGTAAGTAAAAATGCTTAGCGACTTGTTAAGGGGTCTGATTAAACTTTAAAGCGACTAGTAAATTAATGGTGGGGGGGGTGTGGGGAGAGCCAGTGTTGCATGAAGAATGTAAGTTAAATGTCCTCTGTCTTTTCAACAGCTGATGCAGGGCTCACCCGATATCAGGAGTGTGGACACACTGCAGCAGATGATCCGCATCCTCAACTCGTATCATGCCGAGTGTATCTCCAGGGACCTGAGGTGTGACACTGCCTTTGAACATGTGTATCCAGTCAAATGCAGATTTTTGTATGCAGGTTTATGCCAACATCTGTAGTTACTCTAAAGTCATGTAGTCTAATATTCAGTATTAAAATGTTATGTTTCTAAAAAGTAACTGACAAGTTCTGCCAGTGGATAATTCCTCTACTTTCCAGCACTTGCTTACAACACTGTTTTTAGTTTAATGGCATTAGAATCAAGTGAAAATATCATATTGGGAGATCTTCTCTTGTTCTGAGAAGAAGAAACACTTTTTTTTGTTTTTTTGTTTTTATGACTGATGTCATTTGTATGCATGATCTGTCTATTTGTCCATGTATTTATTTGATGGTGAAATAATTAATCTCTTGTTTTCCCCCAAAGGTATGGCATTACTTGCTCAGTTTGCCTGTTAGAGCTGAAAGAGCCGTCTGTCTTGGCCTGTGAACATGTCTTTTGTTCCCACTGCCTCGAGCAATGCATTCAGGCAGACAGACATTTCTGCCCTAAATGTAGGGCAGCCTTGCCACCCGACTTCCAGCCAACTGTCTCTCACACCATCAAGTGAGTCAAAAGAAATAACATTTATTTAACTGGGTGAATTGGTATCTCTACTCTTACATTTACCATAACAAACTATCTTAGTTAACTCATTCTCTGCCAAAGACGTACTCGGACGTACTTTTTACAATGGCGTTCTGTGCCAAAGACGTACTCGGACGTACTTTCATGTTTTGCTTGTTTACATTAGATCAGACCCTTTCCCAGCCTGTGACATTGTTTCAAGTCAAACTGATAAAAGGAACCCGCTAAATCACGTTTAGTATTTATAGTATAGTCACCCATTTAGCTCATTGAGTGCCAATGACAGCCTGAAAAAGCCCCGTGATCAAAGAGAAAACCGCTCATGCTGCAGCCCAGAGCCATGTAGATTGTTCTGGTTGCAACTGACGGTGCCTGCGAACACAGTCAATCCGCTCCCACAACTGAGCCCTTCTGCCTCTGTCTGTCTGTCAGCATAGTTTCTCCACACGATTAGCCGCTAGAAAAGCAGCAGCCGACACTGAAAAGCCAAACCTTTCCCTGCAGTCCGCGTGTGGCTTTTCCATGTTGCGCTGCCTGGGAGGCGGCGCACAAAAAGCACTCCGAAAATAGACGCTGGGTGCGTGAGGCTGTGTGTTACTAGTGTGGGGAGGAGTTTTCAGCTGAGGGGGGGAGAGGGGGGTGGGGCACGCAGGGCAGGACACAACTACACCACGTCACTACATAATAACTACAATATTAGCTAGAGTCAGTGAATGTGCTTGAAATGCTTCAGTTCACAAAAGGCTGAATATCTCAGCTTATAATTTGAAATGCCTGAAAACGCTGAAAACAACCTATCTTCTCCGGCTCATAACTAAAGAACGGAAAATGGTATCAATAAACTTTTTTTTGCTGATGATACAATAGAGTCTCCTTGTTCTTTTTGCGTGTTCGGTGTTTACATAGTAATATCACACAATATTCTGTGGGCCTCGAGAAATCACTGAAAACGCTCTGAAACTCTGGCACTGGGAGCGTCGTTCTCCAAAAGTGGCTGGCACTCAATGAGTTAATATAGTGAGAGTTTTTTTTTTTTTTTTCAAACAATGCTTGTTTCACAAAACGTTGCTCAGTCAAAGTCCAAAGAATTGTAGAGGTAGCATCTTAGCTTCCAATGCTATTACTTATTAAAGAATGTGTTAGTATTAGTATTACCTTCCCCAGTAATACTGTGCTTCTCATCCCTCAGGGCAGCGCTTCAGCAACAAGCAGACATTAGGAGCTGCTGTAACGCCTTCTTCCTGGAGGTGGTGTCCAGGTTCTGTCTGTCTGAGGGGGAGAGGCCAGGAGAGGGAGTGGTGGAGCTGCTCTTCTCCTTACTCGTCTCTGCTCAAGGTCAGTGTGGAGAAGTGAGGGTGCTTTCTCACTGGGAATGATTGCTTTCATTCCGTTCCGTGCCTGAGTGCGATTGCCCTCCCCTCTCCCCCTCTGGTCAGCTTTCACATTACAAAATTTATTGCACGCTCGGGAACGGAACGGACACTCGCAGAGTTCACTTGCATCATCAACTACGCCTGGAGTGTATCCTCGCCTGTGTGTTGTCTATGTGGTTCGGTATGTTTGGCGTTCACATTCGCAAGTGTTCCGTCCCCGGGCACGCCCAAGCGTTCCTCAGACCACCTTTTCAAGTGGACCCTGTCAACGGGTACGCTGTTCCACACCTGGGCACGGAACGCAACGTTCACACTCATGAAACTAACTGGGGTCAATTTGGGGACAAGTGCGCTCGGAAACGGTCCCGGGTCCCGAGTATGAAAACACCCTAGAACTGCTTAGTGCATGATAATAGCTGAACGCTACATGATACTGTGATGTTGAGGCATTCAATCGTTGATTCTCCTGTGTGATGCAGGAAATGTATACAGGACCAGAGAGCTCACTCCCTTCCTGGAGTGTGTGGACAACAGTCCTGTAGTCCGCTCCGTACTGCCTAAACTGCTGCTGCAATACAGGTATGGGTATGAGTCAACACCAACAACAACAACAACACAACAACAACAACACACATACATAAACACAACCATACACTTCCAGAAATCACATGTACTCTATAATAGTGTATCTATCAGTTTTGACCAGGCAAAGGCCCACATCCAAACCTACCTCAAGAATCTGGAGGAGAAAGTTCTGGACAGAGAAGACCGCACTGAACTCTACCTGCTCTTTGTCAACTGTTTCCAGGTAACAGACACCTACTTCACTTGCTCATCACTGAATCCTTCTCTAACATGATCATCTTGAAACTGATCATCTGCCAGAGGATTTGACCTTGGAAAGACCTACCCAACATCGGATGTTTACTAAACATCACTTGAAATTTAAATTGATATTGATATTGGTTTTGTTTCTGTTTCAGGACTCTCTGTTGTGCTCAGAAGTGCGAGAAGTGGAACAGAAGAGGCTGCAAGTGGAGGTCTGTTTCTTGAGCAGGCTAGCCAGGAAGCAGACTCCAGAACGAGCAGCAGACCCAGCAGAGTTCCTGCTCAATGTAGCCAGGCTACGGCTGTGTCTGGCCACTGCTGCCCGCATGCTGGAGAAAAGAGGTGTGCATTACTGAGCTTTCTTTGACTTTACAACAAAGACACCTGTACAAATCAAATTTCACCAGGCTCAGTTCATAAATAAAATGGTCACGGTGCTTTTGTTTCTTCAGTAAATGCTGGTGATGGAGGGATGGAGGCTGCTCAGTATCTGCAGCAGGTAAAGGCGGTGTGCGAGTACTGTGGTAATGACTGGCACAGGGTGTACCTGCTTAGAGCCCTCCACAGACAGGCTGGCATGGACTGTATCAAGGGCTTGATGAATAGTCCTGCCTGGAGCTGGGTCTTCCCTTCGGAGGTCCTTCGACTTCAGGTACAGCTATCTTGATATCTTGGATGTATATACATATTATTTTGCTTTAAACCCAGATTTTGAGTATCGAGGTAGAATTTCATGTTGTTAGCTATTTGTCAATTAAACATCACACATGCGTATATCCACTGATACTGTTCATAATCAAAGAATGTATTACAATACATAATTCAACCATAAGATGGAATTACATTGCACCATTAGTTTCAGTTTATTCACAGATGAAAAGACAATCTTGTCTAAGCAGAAACTAATAACTGCAAGGAAGAACTTAAACCGGTATTTTGAATGAACGTAAACTCACCAAAATTATTTTTTACTCAGAGGATGATTCCAGCCGAGGTGGACCGGTTCCTGTGCTGCGGACCGTCTTACCGGGCCCTGAGGGACGCTGTGGCCCAGGTTCTGCTGGAAAACAGATCAGACCCTCTGGTGATTGAACTACAGGTCAGAGAGACTCTGCTAATTTCTGCAACAAATAGAATTGTCCAACATTTCTAATGAAATGGTTTCATTTATTTAGCATATTAAGAAATATGATAACATGAATTAATGTCATATCAAGCCAACTCAATAGTCAAGCAATATTAATTATTGTATTTCAAATTTTGTTGTCAAAGTGCATAAATATAGAAATATGTCCATACAAACACTTAACATTAACAAATTATATTGAGTGGAATTTTGAAACAAATTAAGAAATGTAAACTGATTAAATTCTATATGAATAATCCATTACCCTATGCTTTTTCAAATTTCTTTGCAACAGCACAGTTCTTAGCAGATTTACTGTCTTCTGCTTTATGTCTCCATTGTTTTGTTCTCTGTATCTTCTCTGCAGAAGCTGAGAGGTTCTAAGGCTGCTACCCATGTTCTGCTAGCCCTGGCCCTGTTTAGACAAGTCACCTGCCGTTATAAATCATCTGACCTCAACATGCGCCCCTCTCCACAGGTCACCATATTTGACATCTAATTTCCATTGTGTCATATTGCGCAGATACTGACGTCAGACATTGACTCTGAGGTGTTTGTATTTTTGACCTTTTGTTTTTGACACGCGGCTGCACAGGACACTGGAAGACTGGAAGGCGTCCTGAAAAACACCGTGCCAGCAGAATTGAGGGAGTTCTGCACGGCACTTCTATCCAATCAGATAGGCGGACTGGGCTCCCCCCTCCACATCGACCAGGATCTTCCAGCTCAGACATGCACCCTCTTTGAGCTGCTGGTCCATGTGGACTCTGTGCTCCTCACTGGAAACTCGCCACTGGTTCCTCTCTACCAGATCGCCTTCCAACCTCAGAATGTTACAGTAAGGCACTTATTGTCTTCTGCGCGCTTTTAGGTTTTGCTTCATGCTGTCTCACACTACAATCTGTTTTCTGTGGATGTAGTTCATTAAATCAATTTGATCTTGCCTCAAAGCACTCCTTCCTGCCAACCATGCCAGATGATCACACAAGCGATGCCAGTAGCTGGCTGACAGAGAAAAGCCAGATGTATTGTGAGTATTTTACATGATAAAGGTTTGGATCAAGTTATGTGTCAGATGTTAAAGAGAGATCTGTCATCACTTACCAATGAATTTTGCTTTAGGATGTAATGTCTTATTCATGATTTGCAGACTGTGCCAATGGCCATCCATGCTTTGTGGGAGCGGTATGAGAGGTTTATTCTTTAGCAAGCATTTCTCATATTAAACATAATGAAAAATGCAACAAAGACTCAACACTCAAACATCATGTTCTTCTGTATTGTCCTATAGTGTGGTAGACCAGTGACCGTATCAAGATGCCCAGACTGTGGAGTACCAATTGGTGGGCAAAATCACTCCCCAGTCGTTGGATTTAAACGTGCAGAACAGAGGTATGGACCTGTTAATGAACCTGTGCTGTGACGTTATTGTCTGGGATATAGCCATACATTTCATCCATGTCTCACTCTTCTTATATGTGTAAAGTATCGGAGACCAAACCCGGACAGGACACATATTAGGAGAGGCTTCACAGAGGTCTGAAGCCCCTGAGAGACAGATGACGCCTGCCCAGTCCTGCATCCTTCGACTGCTTACACACCTCGCCATGCTACAAGGCGCCATAAGGAATAACCGGGTGGGACTTCACCCAAATCGGCTGCACCAAGGAAAGGGTTTTAACACCACTGCTACTGAAAACTATACTGTGCAAAATGACACCTGTGTTGTTGTTTTTGTGTTGTAGGGAGTTGGCAACATGATTCACCCCAGCGTGCGGGATGTTCCTGGCTTCCTGTGGAACCACCTTGAAAAGGACATGAAGGTGCTGGGGCGGACGCTGAATCAGAACATGGATGACACGGCAGTTACAGTTCATTTGATTCTCAACACCTGCGTAAAGTTGACTACAGGTGATGGTATTACCTTTCAAAGGACTTCCAGCCTGCTGTTTGCTTTGTGTAACAACACGTGACATACAGTAACTCCTTTGATTGTTAACGGTAAAGGTTCCCGCCACGCAACACATGACCTGTCCTCCAGACCTGGACGGCAACAGTGGGAGAAGCTAGTCTGTGATTCTGCCATTAACCCAGTACTTGAGGTAAGGAATACACATATTTGATTATTTTTATTTATTTTATTCAACAACCTCCTGACCAAGGAATTGCTATGTGTGTTCTGGCATAGCATATGATGGCAGGTAATTGATATCGATAATTGTTTTTTTTTTTTGTTTTTTTTTACAATTGAGATGAGTAAGCTGGCTAATGAGAGCAGCAATCCAACAGAAAGATCTAGTGAAGATGTAACATATTACATGCAAAATATGGCAATAGTAAGACTGCTGTGTGCTTTGTTTGTTTGTGTTTTTGTTTTGTTGTTTACTTGAGAAGCAAAATGTTTTTGGAATGCCGATCGCTGCCTCAAAGCACTGTCATCCATCCTTGAGCAGTTGGAAATATATTGGAAGCAAGTGTGTGTGTGTGTGTGTGTGTGTGTGTGTGTGTGTGTGTGTGTGTGTGTGTGTGTGCGTGCGTGTGCGTGCGTGCGTGCGTGCGTGTGTGTGTGTGTGTGTGTGTGTGTGTGTGTGTTTTGGGCAGGGGGGCGCAATTCGGGCACCTGCTGTAGTAATCATTGAGTCGCTGGTATTAATCAACCCCCACAGATATATATATATATATATATATATATATATATATATATCATGGTGTTTTTTGTGATATGGGACAGTGAAAATGCTAATTATTGTACCTTAAAAACATTCATGTTCTCAGAATCTGGCGAGGAATATGGCTGAAGCCCAGGAGAGAATCAGTGCTGACGATCAGCTTGTTGGGAGCCCTCTGATGAAGCTCCTCTATGGGGACCCTGGGCTCATGTTGTCCCTCCCCTCTGACTGTCCAACGCATCAGTCCTCCTTCTGGAGTCTACCTGAGATGATGACCGTGGAGCGCTTCTCTCAGCTGGTCGGAGAGGCACAGGGACGCACCTCCTTATCCATGCTTACACTGTTTCTTAAGAAGGTACTGGAGAATGTGTCCACAGTGTTTTCATCTATGTCTATGTCATGACTGAGTAATCCTATTTATGGGTAGGTCTGGGGACACACGAGAGCAGCCATTTCCAACCTGTGCTCTGGGGCCCACTGATGGGCCGCGAAGGCATTGCAAGTGGGCCGCCAAATAATTTGCAAACATTAGGAGCTTCGTGAGGAAAAAATATTATTATGTACTGTATGAAAATGCATTTCTCCATTGTTGAATGATATCGTTATCGTCATTTAGTTATCCTATTGCAAACAGCCCCTCAATTTTACTTTCTGACCTGTGCGTGGTGATGATGGACAGCTCCTCCTTTATCCTTTAATAATTGATTGGATTTATATATTATTAAATATTATATATTGTTAAAATAAAAGGTGCTCTGAGAACGCATTATTTGGCCTCCATACTGTTTACAGTCGGATGTGGGCCACAAACATTTTGGAAATTTTAAAGTGAGTCATAAGTCAGAAAAGGTTCTGAACCACTGCATTAGAGGATCCCCGCCGATTTACACCAGATTTTGTACCACAATTGGGAAGGGGAGATCCCGATCAGAGGCTTGGTCGGGAGTCTGATGATGCAAACAGATTATCTGGTCATGTGGGGTGTTTACAGCTTCAATCGTAACCACCCAGATTGACTGATCTAATCATATCAAATATGTTAGATTTTTATGACCTGACATCTCTGGAGACGTCCCACACGTCCTGAAGTGTGTGATCACAGTTTCACTCCTAGAGAGGAGAGTGGAATAGCCAATGAGAGCCCAGTTTATAGTGAGGTGAGGAATAAATGTTATATTAAAACATTATATTAATGGTAATAATGATTTAATGAATACGGTCCTTGAAATTAAACACTTTGTGAACTCCTGTCCTACAATGAATATAGGTTACTAGCCTAGCTAAGCTAACATTATATATTTGTCAAGCCTACTCACCTCCAACTCGCACTACAAAGTCTACAGATCAGTGCAGTGCATATGGTATGTGTCATTAAGCAATGAATTTGTAGAGTTTTTTAAAGTCTTCTAGTGTGTCCCTAACCCTGAAGTGTGTGTGTGTGCATCTGCGTGTGCGTGTGCGCGCGTGTGTGTGTGTGTGTGTGTGTGTGTGTGTGTGTGTGTGTGTGTGTGTGTGTGTGTGTGTGTGTGTGTGTGTGTGTGTGCGTGTGTGTGTGCGCGTGCACATCTGCGCGTGCGTGTGTGTCCCAGATACAGTGTGTGAGACAGTTACATCACCTACCTGAGCTGGCTGCCTTACAGTCGGACCTTTTGAGGGCATTTCCCATGGCATCAGACACTACACCCCAGAGTATTGCACAGATGTTGCAGCAGATACCGTCAGGTATCACATTTTGAATTGAATGTTCAACACCACCAAAATGCGATGGGGGGTCAAAGTCCACCGCCACCATCCCACACACAAACTCACCTTTCTCATGATCCTTGATAGGATACCAGAAGAAGATACTGCATGAGAGGGTGAAGAGCTTCATCAAGGTGTGGAACTGCCTCAGAATGGATGCAGCGAACAATTGTAAGCACATATACTTTCATTCTAACGTAAATGTGACCTGCTCTGACAAAATCATCAGTCACATTGACCCCAAAACACATTTTGAGTTTTATACAATGTTGGAAAGAGGAGAATGTAAGCTTTCTGGTGATATCAAAATTGTCTTTGTACCCCAAATATTGAGTGAGATACCCCCCTTTATGTCTTGGCTGTTTCCAAACTATGTTTTTGAGAAAAACGGCCTCAATTTTGACAAAGTAAGCTAGTTCTGCTTGTCACCCTAACTTTATGGCCTTCAACACGATATTTAGCATTCAAATTTCACAATCATCTTTAGACAGAATGAAAGCCAATGCTTCATCTTAGTCAAATCTGGTGAAACCCCAAAACAGCCAAAATCAATATTTTCTCGTAAAATCACGTTTCTACACAAACGGGCCAGTGCTACATGTGACATGTGTCACGTATGTGTGCCCATATGCATGTTTGTCTGTTGAGTAGTTGGTGTAGTGGTGTGCCTGAGTATATGGTGTCTGCTGCCTTCCTTCACTGCATGCCTTGATGTGCTTGCTCTCGTGTCTGTTTCTATCACAGCAGACTTGGGTGCAGACGTGAAGCTGTGTGAGAAAGAGGTGACACTAGAGAGCTCTGGCGAGTTCCTGACACCTTGTCGACGTGGACCTGGGTCATGTCTTCGAACTCTGGTAGATTTCCTGTCAAACACTCACAACAGCTTAGTGAGAGAGGCTAGGAAACTGAACCATCAAGAAGACAGGTCAGTCCGCCTTGGCCTTTGAATGGAATTTACTGGTGCGATTAAGACTTTGGCCTTTTACAGATGACTGTTTATTTCCCTGTGATATTTCCTCAGTGAATACAATGTTCCATTGGAGGAGATATCCGAGACCCAGCTAACCTTGTGCCATCCGGAAAGGGAGCTGCTACCCCTGGTGTTGGCCCACTGCCACTACACCTTGAGGAAAGGCAGGGAGACAGACATGAGTTACAACCTGCCGGGGATCCAAACCCAACTGGCCCGTCGCTTCCTGACCGGAAAACCACTTATCGAAGCGGTAAGAATGTAAAAGGATCTCACAATTACATGCAAACGCTACGTGATGCCATCTGTTCCACTCACCAGCTCCATTGTCCACTTTTTTTTAAAAATCAAAATCAGGACAACTCAAGGTACTTGAACCGACACCTACAGGATTTCTCTGTGGTCCTCGCAGAGGTCAGAGATAAGATCCGTCAGGTAAGTCCATTTCTGGTACCAGCCTTTGTCCAGAGACAACACTGACTAAAATGCCAACCCAAGAATGTTCACACAGTATTTTCCCCTGTGGGACCTTGAGGGGCCACTTTGTTAGAGAGGTCAAATTCCGTCAGCCAAACTTCTCTCTGTTTCCATTCACCGGGAGAGGTTCTCCCCCCCTGCCAGGCACCAGCCAGTGGCCTGCTGACAGTTGCTCTTTCTGCGGTACAGGAGCCGCTGAAGGGGTCGCTGAGCGGTGCCATGCGGACGGTGCTGCGCTCCTACCCTGATGTTTGTGATGCCGTGTTTGTGCTGGAAATCGGCCTGCGCTTCCTTGGCAAGACGGGCGGGGATCCCCGAGGTCAACTTTTGTCCTATCTAACTGATTCACTGCAGATGGCACCGCAGATCTCCACATTCTCCAGCTGTGTGGCCAAGGTAGAATCCTCCAAACCTACAGATATTTTCTCTTCCAACATCGGTATGCAAATAATATGTGATTCTATGGGTCGCTTTTTGTATGCAAGGCACTTACACCACCCTATTGTTGGTCTTTCTATACAATGATATTATTCCCATTTATAGACTACTCCAATCCACTTTTGTGCACTTTGGAAATAAGCTGAATAAAACATTGTCCAAAAAATACCCCTGACTTCAACCCTTCTGTTTCATTTTGATTTCAGGCTCTGGGAGAGAGTAGACTGGAACACAGCATATTCACCTGGCAGCTCCTAACCTGCTGGAAATCTGAGCTCATGCTGAGCCGAAAGCAGGTTGGCAAGAATCTAGTCACGTTGTTTAAAATTAATCCCCATGAGTTGCAACTAGTCTTGCTGGGGTCCACACAAAAAAGAAATACAACATTAGCACACAACCTGTATGTATCATATACCGCACAACACAATCCCTATAAGTCATAATCCACCATACCCCAGAACACCCCTCACCCACACAAACCCACCCCGCACCCCCAGATGACATCACCCTATACGGCATCTTATCTAGGTTGCTGAATACAACAGTCACAAGAGGAATAGACCAGAGTTTGACAGGATTATCCCTATTGACCATTGATGACTGATCACAACAATGGATCTGTGCCAAGCCACTTTAAAGACCCCCCCCCCCACCCCCCACCCCACCATGGACCGCATATTTTGTTTTTGAGTCATTCTTTTCACTCATGTGACCCCTGCTAGCTGCCAGTAAGTGACCATAAAGAGCTCAACTTGCTGGCTGGGCTGTAAATCCGTAGAAAGTGTGCCGTCCGACATGGCAGGCGCTAAGTGATTGACCCCAACAATAAAGTGAATTGTTTGAATTCCTCGTGCCGTTTCTGACACAAAGCACATGCTTTGAAGATTTTCATAAGCGTTGTATTGTTTGATGCAGTCCGTCGCATCCAGGGTCAAGAGTGACTTCAACTTTGATAACACTCCACTATATCTATATATATTACAGGACCCCTTTCAGAGGCTGCCTTCAGAATTCCAGCAGAAGCTGTCTGAGGAGGAGAGGAAAGGAGTGAAGATGTTCCTTGCTGTCACAGACGTTGACACTTTCTCTCTGGAGCTGCATGAAATTCTCCTACTGAAGACGAACAGCTCCATACCAGACCAGGGCTACCCGCCACACTGGGAGTAAGCAAACTAATCACCAACCAGCCATTAATTATTGTGTATCCCCCATCCATACTGACGACACAACTAGCAAAATGTATTTTGATCATTTTGTGAGTTTAGCAGGAGGTAATGCACCAAACAAATGGTAAAACATATCATTTACAAATAATTGCATTATTTTGTTTGAAGTGATGTGTGGTTTTGTTGAAGAGAAGACATTTTTGGAGTTTCATAATTGAAAGAAGTGTGCCTATTGTCAGAACAAAGCTGACCAGCCTCATTTAAAGGAATCCATTGAAAGTGGACACTTTGAATCACAGTGAAGTGTGGGGGTCTCACCCTGAGCTCTCCCCTGGGATTTGGGGCCTTTTGACTCCCAGAACCAGAGCATGACCCCTCCTGGCGGCCATCTGTCAGGAGAAAGGGGCTTAAAGTGATATACCCTCTGCAGCCACAGGTCATCTGTATTGAAGCAGCATCTGGACAGGGAAGTGAATAGGAATGTGTGTGGAGACTGAGAACAATTAGATGCACTGCTAACTGTTGCTCCTCCTGTCTGTCCCTTCCTCCTTGCTGTCTCCAGCATCAGGTCCACCGTGGAGAACCATTTGGATCAGAAAAACCTTCCACCTCTGCCGGGGCTTGAGTCCTTATCAGAGGACATTTTGCTGGACAAAGGAGCTGATGTGTGGATGGCAGCTGTAGAGTTCAGAAAAAGATAGATTGTTTCTACAGAAAAAACATTGCTGATGTTCTTTTTTTATTCTTACAGCAGGCCATATTATTGTTTTTTATTGTTACTGCAGTTATATTAGAATGACTGCATGATGCTGTCATTCTGTCTTACCATTGTCTCAGTGTCTATAATTATGAATTCATCCCATATGGATTAGGCAGAACATTTTAAATAATGTATCTCTCCATAATGTGAATGTTATAAATGTTTCTATTAATGTGTAATGATAGAAAGGAAAAGAGGCGAATGGTACAATAAAAAATAATACAATGTCATATTATTGCATTGCATTGCATTATGTTAATTCTATGTGGTGTTGGGAAATATTTGAATGTGTTGGAACTGGATTCTTCCTCTTGTCATCACGCCTGCCTTTTGCATAGTCAACCGAACGTTTAATTTGAGCCACGCCCCCTTGCACAGGGAACGGTAGATGGACAGCTCTCCCCTGCCTATCAGACGCGCCAATAAAATGGGACATTGTTCATTCTCCACCACTGCCAGACGTCGAGGGGCGGAGCTCTACTGTTTTGCTGCCACAGAAGAAGTTGCGCGTTATTTTCGTTCCTTATCATCTTGGGTCGACGCTTTTCACCGAGCAGCGGAGGAGGACTGTTTTGGCAGTGAAACGATATTCGTGATAGATCACGAGTGCTGCGTTTGGCTGAATAATACACAATGGTGCCATCCAGCTTCTGATTGTAAGTATTTGCTCATTTGCTAACATAATCTGCTCATCTGGGGATGATGGGGGTAAAAGATAGGAGAAATTATTGCTTTGGCAAAAGACTGGTATTCTGAAAACAAATTTGGACGCTTTTTATTTCCCCCGGAGGATTTTAACTACGTAGGGAATGGAACATCTGGAATGTTTCGCCTGCTAAAACGATGCGCGTTGATTTGACAAATCAGTGTAACGTTATCTTATTTGTATTCATCAGCTGCTTAACGTAACGGTACCTTGGTAACGTTAAGGTAATTCAACGGGAGCAAGATTTATTTTGTAACGCTAGCTTACGTTGTGACCAGCTAGCTACTAGTGTTGTCAAGGTGTTGTTAGCTGATCATCACATCTTTGCTGTAATCACACGAGCCCTTTATCATACTGTAACGTAACGTTATTCTCTCGTTGGCCTTGTTTTTCCTGACTATAGGAAGATGATGACACACACATACTGTACACCTGCAACATTGTAACGTTAGCTAAGTAAAATGTGGTCCTTGACATAGTTAACGATGGCTTGAATGTCACGCCACAAAAGTTTTAGAAGAGGTAAACTAACGTCACGCTCAAATATTGGGAGTAAGTTGTCTGGGTACAGTTATTCGCCTGCAACAGCAGCATAATAATGAGTCTTCTCACGGAGTCAGCTTGCTTAACTTAATGGACACACACAGAACTGTTAGCAGCCTACTTATCATTTTGCCCACTGCAAGTCTCAAGTTGTCTCAGTTGTCACTTCTCAAGCCATCTCAGCTGTACAGGAAGTTGTGACTGTGGCTTTGTTGTTGGTTACCCTGGGAAACAAACAAGCCCGGGGAAAGTGACTGTTATTCGGCTATCTTCGTTGACTGCCAGCCAGGCCTGCTGGAGTCGTCCCGAAGAAAATGTGTGTGGGGGGGGGGGGATTATTTTGTATTGTGGCCTATTGCACCTGATTGCACCTCATAGTCATTACAACCAACTTCTTCGCAGGCCCACAAAGGATGCATACCACACGTAGCCCCGCGTCCATCCCAACAGGTGTGTCAGGAGGAGATGCTCTGGACCTCAGCTTGACAGGCTCCCAGCTCTCTGTGTCCAAAAGGCCCAGCAGTGCATCACCTGGGAAATACTTCTCACGCTCTGTCTCTGTATCTGTGGCTAGCGACAGCAAGGGGAAACGCAACACCCTGGTGAGTAAACCACCGGGGCATAGGTGCACTACACTGCAATATGTCTGGTATTACAGGTATGGGGAGTGTAGCTGATGATGGGAGTATGAGCAGTGTTTGGGGGTCGTCACTCAAAAAAGTAATATAGTACACATTATTACTTTAAAAAAAGTAATGTCTTACTTTACTTAATTACTCCCTGGAGAAAGTCATTTGTTACCCTACTCGTTACATTACTTTTGCGTTACTCCGCAACATCGCCTAAGATGCATTGCCACCTAATTGCCAGGTAACAATATAACATGAAACCTTACATATGCCCATATCAGCACAAATCCCTATCCTAATAAGGACATACACAAGATCTCACTCCTCCCCGTCCCTCCAGCCCATCCAATCTAGTTGTGTTGCGTAATTGAGTGCATGAAAAAGCACAGCACATTTGGTGTTTTTCCCCCCATAATCCTTCAGATTCAAACCTGATCCTGCAGATAATTAAGAGTTTATTTAATGCAAGTAATGCCATAAGCGTTTGTAATAGTAACTGTAATGTGATTACTGGCTTCAGGGACTGTAATGCCTTACACTACTCGTTACAGTAATGTGATTACAGTAATGCGTTACGCCCAACACTGAGTATGAGTGATCAGCTAATCTAATCAAGAGACAGGATTGAATGCATTAGGGTTGTTCTGTAGTGTTCCTAAAACAGTTAACTTAATCAGAATGCTTCATGATAATTACCCAGTGCTTAATGTTTACAGTCAAACCTTGTCGTTCACTGAGTCTGTTAAATCCACAGAGTGATGCAACCTTTGGCACTTCCCGCTCCATCAAGAACCTCCGGCGGTCCAACAGCACCACTCAGGTTAACCAACAGGCCAACATCAGTTTAAGGTAAACACATATGCATACACACCTGCAGGGATGTAATAACAGTGGACCTAGTTAAATACCGCGACACATAACTCGACCCGCAGTATTCCAGCATGTTGTTGAAGTATTACTCATATAGTTCTGATAGCGCCGTGGAATGATCATGTTTTGTTAGTTCCAAATCGTTGACGTTGTACACTAAGCTGCATACAGTATGTGCTGCTACATGCACTCTGCAAAGCTTCAGGCAAAGCTGGTTCTTTGCTTCTTCAGATTGTTCATCAGATGGCCTCCACAGTAATTAGACCGACCTGCTATTGGAATATGAAGAACAGATGAAATAGTTTTGTCTGGGAAATGTCAGAGTAGAATGTGCACGTTATGTGTCAGACAGTCCTCTTCTGATGCAGGCTTCATGTTCTCGCAGTGCAGAAGTGCAGGAACAGTGACTGTAGCTCAGCCGGCTTGCGTGGAGTCTTGACTCTTGAAAGCAAGGTGCCTCTCTTCAGTGAGCAACAGCTGGCGGCCCAGAAGACTCGTCAGTCGGGGACAATGGGCATTGTGGCGCTGGCGGCTACTGCGCGATAAAGAGTTGGAGGGGAGCTGGGGGCTGTTGCCCCGGGGGGAGCAGGGCCTTGCTTTGTCCCAGGTTAGAGGGGGAGGGCCGGGCCCTCGGGGTCAGGTTACCCCGGTGAAAAGAAGTGTGTGTGTGTGTGTGTGTGCGCGTGTGTGTGTGTGCGCACGCTCTGATTCTATTGTCCAGCAGCTGCCGGCATCATCGCTGCCTCCGAGGATGCAGAGCAGAGGGGCTCTAAATACCCCCCCCCCCTCCCATACCCACCACCAACTCTTTGAGTCTTTCAGGACTGTCCTTGGGTCAATCTCCACCCTCTCCCTCTCCACTGCATCCTCCCCTCCCTCTCCACTGCATCCTCTCCTCCACACATCACTCTTGTGTAAAAGGAAATGTAGAGGAATGTGCTGCCTGAATTAGTGTTGTCAGATTGCTTTTCATTGGGCCAGCTGGCTTAGTGCCCCTCCCCCCCCCCCCCCTTCCCCATCACTTAAACACACACATGCTCACACACACATTCATATACACTCACCCAGACAGCAACACCCTGCACAGCGCAGGCAGGCAGGCTCCAGCACAGATGCCAGCGGAGGCCAGGCCAGACGGGAGGTCAGCCTACATCTGTGACTCATGATGGCGTTGCTGGTGTGTGTTTGGGGTGTGTGGGGCTATTTGCAGGAGGCATGACGGACGGGCCACTGGGATCAACATATGTGTGCACATTTGCATGGAGTCCATGATGGAATTCAGCTCGGCAGAGAGGCTCTGCTGCTACATACTGAATTCCTGCACTTGGGGGAGAAGAGACGGGGATGAGTCCCGTCCAAGCAGCTGTCACCACATTTCATCACAAAAGCTGCCACTGAAGGAAGGCCATGCTTAAAGGCCTCGGCTCTGTGTTGAGTTACTTAAAGGAACACTCCGCCCATTTTCAACCAGCTTTGTATCATTAGAACATCAGTAGTATATCAGAAAACTGTAAACTGTTTTGAAGTCTGTCATTTAATTTGACAGTTATTGAGTGTTAAAGTGTGGACCAGTGACATCACTGGTCCACACTAACTCAAATTAATAACTCATTAACTCAAATCAACTCTCAATAACTGTCAAACTATTCATCATTCATCTAGTTTGACAGTTATTGAGAGTTGATTTGAGTTAATGAGTTATTAATTTGAGGGTGTATTCACACCTATCTCGTTTGGAGCAGTTGTTCCGAAACAGAGAGCATTTTCCCCCTTGGTGCGGTTTCGTTTGGGGGAGTGTGAACACAGCAATCGCACTCGGATGCGGGACAAAACAAGCGGACCGAGATCGCCAAGAAAGGGCGGTCTCGGTCCGCTTTAAACGAACTCTGGTGCGGTTCGTTTGTGGTGAGAACGTGATCCGACCTCGATCCGCCACAACTGCAGGAAACAGTGCGCATGTTTGGATAAACCAGCTGCCGTAGTCAGCTGCGCTGTGCGTATAACAAGTCGTGGTAATCAGAGCCAGCCTTCTTTGTGATAAGATTGTCTGGTTCAATCAGACAATCAGACTGATTGTATGTCTTCCTCGAAATGTCCGTCATTATTAAATTATTTATTAATATTTTATTCCTGACAGGACAGGTGTTCATATAGCCTATGTCTCGGCTAATCCTCGTCTCCGTGATAGTAGCCTAATAGCAGAATTTGCGAGGGTCTTTGATCTTCTATCTCCAAATTCCCGATAGCCTAAATAGGCTAAATAAATACATAGGCTTACATAGGCTACATAGCCTACATTAATAAATAAATAAAGAACTTTCTCCCTCTCTCTCCCGATCCCTCCCTCTTTCTTTCTCTCTCTCTCTCTCTCTCCTCGCACGGCGCACGCCCGACATAGCCTACAATGTAGGTCTAACAAAACGCATTCTAATCATATAGGAAAATCTCTGGGAATTATTTTTTCCATCCCGAGAGGCTATCAGCCTATCAGAGTGTCTGCTGGCCAATCCAGGAAGTTTGACAATACTATTTGGACCGTTTGATTTGTGGCTGTGTGAACACAAACGAACCAAGGCACAAATGCAACAATTGTATCAATTAACCTGAATCGGAACAAAGCAAACAACCTACAGGTGTGAATACACCCTGAGTTAGTGTGGACCAGTGATGTCACTGGTCCACACTTTAACACTCAATAACTGTCAAATTAAATGACAGACTTCAAAACAGTTTACAGTTTTCTGATATACTACTGATGTTCTAATGATACAAAGCTGGTTGAAAATGGGCGGAGTGTTCCTTTAAAGGCCCTGTCTCTGTGTTGAGTTGCCACTGAAGGCCCTGTCTCTGTGTTGAGTTTCCACTGAAGGCCCTGTCTCTGTGTTGAGTTTCCACTGAAGGCCCTGTCTCTGTGTTGAGTTCCTCTGAAGGCCCTGTCTCTGTGTTGAGTTTCCACTGAAGGCCCTGTCTCTGTGTTGAGTTTCCACTGAAGGCCCTGTCTCTGTGTTGAGTTTCCACTAAAGGCCCTGTCTCTGTGTTGAGTTTCCACTGAAGGCCCTGTCTCTGTGTTGAGTTTCCACTGAAGGCCCTGTCTCTGTGTTGAGTTTCCACTGAAGGCCCTGTCTCTGTGTTGAGTTTCCACTGAAGGCCCTGTCTCTGTGTTGAGTTTCCACTGAAGGCCCTGTCTCTGTGTTGAGTTTCCACTAAAGGCCCTGTCTCTGTGTTGAGTTTCCACTGAAGGCCCTGTCTCTGTGTTGAGTTTCCACTAAAGGCCCTGTCTCTGTGTTGAGTTTCCACTGAAGGCCCTGTCTCTGTGTTGAGTTTCCACTGAAGGCCCTGTCTCTGTGTTGAGTTTCCACTAAAGGCCCTGTCTCTGTGTTGAGTTTCCACTGAAGGCCCTGTCTCTGTGTTGAGTTTCCACTGAAGGCCCTGTCTCTGTGTTGAGTTTCCACTGAAGGCCCTGTCTCTGTGTTGAGTTTCCACTAAAGGCCCTGTCTCTGTGTTGAGTTTCCACTGAAGGCCCTGTCTCTGTGTTGAGTTTCCACTGAAGGCCCTGTCTCTGTGTTGAGTTTCCACTGAAGGCCCTGTCTCTGTGTTGAGTTTCCACTAAAGGCCCTGTCTCTGTGTTGAGTTTCCACTGAAGGCCCTGTCTCTGTGTTGAGTTTCCACTAAAGGCCCTGTCTCTGTGTTGAGTTGCCACTGAAGGCCCTGTCTCTGTGTTGAGTTGCCACTGAAGGCCCTGTCTCTGTGTTGAGTTTCCACTAAAGGCCCTGTCTCTGTGTTGAGTTGCCACTGAAGGCCCTGTCTCTGTGTTGAGTTGCCACTAAAGGCCCTGTCTCTGTGTTGAGTTTCCACTAAAGGCCCTGTCTCTGTGTTGAGTTGCCACTGAAGGCCCTGTCTCTGTGTTGAGTTACTTAAAGGCTCTGTCTCTGTGTTGAGTTGCCACTGAAGGCCCTGTCTCTGTGTTGAGTTTCCACTAAAGGCCCTGTCTCTGTGTTGAGTTGCCACTGACTGAAGGCCCTGTCTCTGTGTTGAGTTGCCACTAAAGGCCCTGTCTCTGTGTTGAGTTGCCACTGAAGGCCCTGTCTCTGTGTTGAGTTACTTAAAGGCCCTGTCTCTGTGTTGAGTTACTTAAAGGCCCTGTCTCTGTGTTGAGTTACTTAAAGGCCCTGTCTCTGTGTTGAGTTACTTAAAGGCCCTGTCTCTGTGTTGAGTTACTTAGTTGTGTGTTGTGTACCACTAAGCCCTTGTTGAGTGAAAACCGAGCCCGCAAGCCATGTGCTCTTTCCCCACTTAAAAGGGCAGTTTTGAAATAATTTGTTTAGCTCAGACAGCCACTGCTTTTCAACCACTGTTTCACTCTTAACCCTTTGCATACACACACTTTATTTATACAGGGGGAGTCTCACTGTGTGCCCTGTTAATATTCACACACACACGCACACGCACGCACACACACACACACACACACACACACATACACACCTGGAAGCTGACCAGTACAACCACAGTCTGATCTGCTGTCCACTGATCCGCTCCACTGGAGCGGTTGGGGTTACGGCTAAGGGCCTTGCTCAAGGGCACCTCAGTGGTGGTAATGAGTGAGGGGCAAGCATTGCTTTTTCGCTTTCCCCACCAACATGTATCCTGCTGGTCCTGGGGATTGAACCGACGAACTTCCGGTCACAACAAGCTTGCTCAGTTTAATGCAAAAGAAGCATAGTGCTGCAACATTACACAGTATAAAACAGTGGACCTAAGCTATGGCTGGCTTGTGTGTGTTTCCCAGTGAGGACCAGAATGACGACTTCCTGGCCCTGTTTGACAGCAGCTCAGATGGACGCAGGAAGCTGGCCAGCCTCAGCAAGGCCTCACCAGACAGAACCACATGGAACATCCTGGTACTGATCATATCACCGTCAACCACACGTCGCCATTTGGTCATTTTGTCATAGACTATATGCAGCTAATATGCATAATAACAGATTCATTAATCATCAATCATATGCATATAGGCAATATCAGAATTAAAGATAGTTTTAGTTCAACATTCAACTGTAGCGAATAACAAAAGCTGAAAACAAACATTGAAAGATAATCCAAACTGTGCCTTTGTTTAAAACGTTCAAATACCTACTGACCTACTGTCACAGGTCAGGTTGATCAGAATGCGTCAGTAACAAGTGGATGTTCTCTCTTCATTTTAGGATGACCAGCCCAGGGCTTTCCCTCTGCCCTCCAGTTCCCGCAGCACGGGCAGCGTGGACTCACCCACCGGCCTGAAGAAGAGAGAGGCTGGCATCGCACTGGCTGCCAACTTCACTGCCAACAACAGGTGGGCAGTGTCTCTGACACACACACACACACACACACACGCACACACACACACGCACACGCACACGCACGCACACGCACACACACACACACACACACACACACACACACACGCACACACACACACACACACACACACACACACACACACACACACACACACACACAGCTGGGGAATAGCTCAACAGAGAGAGCAGGGAAGGGCCTCTCCCTAGGCCTGGTGACTACTCGCAGTGCTGCATTCTGGATTTCTATCTGCTTCTCGTGTTTCATACCTGCTGAATAATGGCAGCTGATACGGCCCTCAGGCATTCCACCCCCCCCCCCCCCTGAACATTGTCAAACAGAATCAGCACAGCGCGCGGGGCTGAACCTGGCCCATGGTAAGAATTTGTGTCGAGGCACGTATCGATTCCCGCACTGCCTCGAAGGTGGTAAAGTGGCATTCTTGATGCCTAATGTAGATGCCAACACTCTGAACTTTTCCATCAGAGCTGAGAGTGTCTGTTGGAGAAAGTGTATAATCGTACCTTTTTTCTTTTTTTTATAGAAGCAACAAGGGCGCTGTGGGCAACTCTGTCACCACCATCTTGCACAATAACTACTCTGAAAAGCCACTCACGCCTAAGAGCTCCAACCAGAAGCCCTCTTTCAAGTAAGTCAATATATCCAACCAGAAGCCCTCTTTCAAGTAAGTCAATATGTCCAACCAGAAGCCCTCTTTCAAGTGAGTCAATATATCCAACCAGAAGCCCTCTTCCAAGTAAGTCAATATATCCAACCAGAAGCCCTCTTTCAAGTAAGTCAATATATCCAACCAGAAGCCCTCTTTCAAGTAAGTCAATATATCCAACCAGAAGCCCTCTTTCAAGTAAGTGCAGAAATGCCAGCAGTTGTTTGCTTGACATAGTTTCAGTGGCATGTCAATGTGTCGGGTCAACATTAGCCTTCTACTAAAAATCAGATACTGGGCAGTCAGTGTTGGCCACCTCCTACATGATGGATATGATGCAGTTTGTTTAAATACATATATTGGATTAATTATTGTATGATTTAGATTTACTGCTCTTGTATAAGAAGCCTCCCATTTTGATCGGACTGCAGGAATATGCCAATTATGATTATGCTGTTTTTTTGTTTTGGTGCCTCGTGATCGAAAATGCCACTTCAATAAAATTATTCCAGCGACACTGAATAGTTAGATTTACTTATTTATTTTGCATGAAAATGGTGACATTTAAAGAGATATCCACTCAAAATATCTGCTATGGGCACCTTCAATCCAGAAATAGTGGTTTCAGTATTCCAAACCCCATATTGGTCAAACCCTACAGCAATGTTTGGTAGACCTTGTGTGAAAAGTGTCTCATAATAATCCCATTTCTCATCTTGATATGTGTCTCTTGTTTTTTGCTTTCAGCAACATCCTGAAGGCCACGGGGAACGAGGAGGTGTCGCTGGAGAATGGCTCGCTCACCAAGTCCCAGAAGAACTTCTCAACATTGTCCACCTCCAACAACAACAGCCCGGCAGCAGCCCAGCGAGGCAGCCCCATCCTGGCCCGCAGGAGAGAGGTCACTGAGGAGGAGGCCGAGAGGTCAGAGTTCACCTCATTCAGAGTTCTCAATGATACATTGTGATATTACCATTTCACCGCGTTATTTCCACTGTATTTCTCTGTTTTTTCTACTATGTGTCAACTATTCCATTCCTATCATGGTTACCACTGTCTCCCGTTAACTGTTGTATTACTCATAAGGGTGCCTGTGTTGTATATTGAAAGGTTTATTCAGCAGGTGAACCAGGCAGCAGTCACCATCCAGCGCTGGTACAGACGCCATGCCAAGAGACACGCTGGCCAGGCGGCGCTCAAACGCATCCTCGCCACCAAGAAAAAGGTACCTGTCACCTCACCTCGCTTTTTACCTTCCTTATTCCACCGGTTGGCTCTTCTGCTTCTTCAGTCTCTGTGTATCTCTCCCTTTCCCTTGATATAATTATAATAGATATATATAGTTATATAGTTATATATAGATATATATAGTTATAAACCCTCTCTCTCTCATTCCCCTGGAGGAGCGGGAGCAGAGAGCAGAGGAGGACAGGTGCCCAGAGCAGCAGAAGAAGAAGGAGGAGGACAGGAAACGGATCCGTGAAGAGAAGGCCCGTCTGGCCCGCCTCGCTGCCATCCAGGTAATACATTAGATTGACGTTACTTTGCTAGTCGTCGTAGTTTGTTTTCTTCTGCCTGGCTTTTCAAATTGTAAAACAACATTTTAAAATAATTTCACAGGATACATGCGTAGTTGCCTCATGATGAAAGGAGATCATGCTTGTGATCTTAATCACTTTAACCATTATTATCTGATGCAATCTGGTTATTAGGAGACTTCTGACTACCAAGGCACTTCATTCTTACAGGACAATCCAGATGTTTCCGAAACATTGGTGAGCTAAATAACACAAACGCTGTTGGTTCACTAACTGGTTGCTCGCTGTCTCCCTCGGGTGGCGCACTGTAGGAGCTGCAGCAGAAAAGAGCCCAGCGGGCTGCAGAGGTTCAGCAGGTGGCGGAGGCTGAGCTGGAAAGCCTGAGGCAGAGCGGTAACGTGGGGCGCAAGAGGCCCCCCAAGATTGCCCCCACCAACAACACCTCAGCCTCCCCAAGCAAGAACAACCCCATGTCACCACCCACTGACGTCAAAGCCAAGAACACAGGTCTGTACACCTCTGTTCTGCTTTTTCTTTCAGCATCACATCCATCACTGTGTTATACGGTGAAGTCATCCTTTAACATGTCCTGAAGTGAGATTGGCCATATTAACATGGTTACT
Source organism: Poromitra crassiceps (assembly GCF_964638095.1). Lineage (NCBI taxonomy): Eukaryota > Metazoa > Chordata > Actinopteri > Beryciformes > Melamphaidae > Poromitra > Poromitra crassiceps. Next base: position 9,804,587 of record NC_139626.1, on the reverse strand, counting down.
ACGCAAGTCTGAAGAATTTCGAATATTGAGAACTTGAGAAAGTGTGGAAACACTTTCACGACAAGTGTAAATATGAATACACACTTTAAATCCACAATGTACAAACTGAAAATCCACTTCCATTTAATCTATTGAGAAAATTGCATTGTGAAGAATAACAACAGCTAATAGTGTGATTAAGTTTATTTATACTGCCCAACCATGTCATATTGAACACCAATAAAATCCGGTCAAGATGTTAAGATCTAGAAACATATGGTATTTCTTTTTGACATGGAAAATGTGTTAGAATCCCATAGGTGTGCTCACTGCTTATGTGTTTCCACAGACTCCAATGTGAATGTTGTGGCTGATCTTGGTGAAGTCTCCAGCTTTAGAGCCATTTCGCCAGCTTTGTCCAATCGCAGAGGCTCCCAGTGCTCGCAGGTAATAGACACTAACAATTTCACTGGCTGTGTGACTGAGGACTGAGGATGACAATAGTTTTTAGTGGATGCGACAGTATAAGTCAGATGCATGTTTTTGATATTGATATTTAATGATCAATACTGAATGATCACAAATGACTGTTGCGCTATGTATTCACATTGTTCTCTCCATGCTCCAGGAGATCCTCCAGAGGTCGGTGAGTTTGGAGGACCAGCGTCAGGGTGCTTTGTCCAGCAGGGCCCAATCTAAAACCACCCTCAACGAGCTGCTGGACACCCTGAAGCTACTAGAGGAGGAGCCAGAGAGATTGTCGGAGCCCAAGAGCTACCACAAAGATAAATATGCATGGATAGACGAGGTTAGGCCTCCGCACTTCCGTTATAGCACGTTTATCACTGAAGTATTCATTTCCTACTTAATTACTTAGTAGCCCTTTTGGTTGTTTTCTTCTTGCCGTGACTTAACCTGGATCTCCCCCAATACTCATCAAAGGATGGAGAGTCCAACTCTCTGACCACGGACAACCTGGAGCGTCACGGCCAGCTGATCCACAACCCCGCGCTGCCAGATGGGGGCGCTCTGCTCTCCGAGGCCAAGCTGCAGAGCATCATGAGCTTCCTGGACGAGATGGAGAAGTCCGAACAGGAGAGGCCGCGCTCTGTCACCTCAGGGTCACACAGAGAGGTGAGGCGGTTTGGAAACTGATCGTCTTGTTGCAAACACACTCTTGATTTTGATTTTGATGATGATTCTTCTTCTTCTTCTTCTTCTTCTTCTTCTTCTTCTTCTTCGTCTTTTTCAGTTAACTTTCAGTTAACGCTACCATTGCCCTGTGGGAATTCAGGTCAATCAGACAGGGATGACAGCCAGACAGCCATTCCTCTTCACTTTGCCCTGGTTTAGAGTAGACAAATCACTTCTGTATTGTGCAATAACTAATTCATGAAAGGAAGTAAAAGTTGGAATATTGTGTCCATTTCAAACAATCACAATATACATACATCATCATCACCATGAATAAGCCAACAGACTGGATACAATTAGCTCTTATCTGTTACTGCCACCCGGTGTGCTGATTGTGTTCATCTTTTTCTGTTTTTTATCTCACGGCTTCAGTCCTAAGAGCTGCTTTGTGTTGTCTGACGGCTGAATGGTTCCTCTGTGTTTCCAGGTGGTTTTGTCTGAGGAGGAGCAGGTCGGCGTGGAGCAGGCGTCGGCCACCGCTGCAGAAATCACAGGCTCTATGATGAGACTCAAGCTGGAGCTGGACGAGAAGAGACGCACGGTCAACATGCTGCAGACCGCACTGGTGGGGGAGACACACTAACACACACTCACACACACACACACACACACACACACACACACACACACACACACACTCCTCACGTAGTCACATCTCATTGACTTATGTTTACATGGACTGCAATATTTCAGTATTAACCCCATTAAGACAATACTCTGAATAAGACCCTGCCATGTACTGTACGTAGCGTAGCAGTTTCGGATTACCTTAACCCGAATAAGGTCATAATAAGCAATAGTCAAATTAAGACACGTGGAGTATTGTGATCTTAGTCGCATTATTGAAGTTGTTTTTCAGTCCGTTCCCGCTCACCAGACCCCGCATGCCCGCATCCTCCACCATATGACCCAAAATCACTGTGGGGTTCGAGGGGATGTGGGCGCACCGTACCCATTTATTTTCACAAAGTGCATTGTAGACATGTGAACACCTTAATCGTACTATGATGTCCTATCGGAGTTTTCGCAGCATTTTCCCACAGTTAAACTGCTTGACGACACATCAGAATCAGAATCACTTTTATTGCCACAGTATGCAAGATTACATAGGAGGAATTAGTCTTAGTGTCATTATCCAGCGTAGCGGTCATGTTGATATTCACAGATAAAGAAATAGGAAAAACAACAAAAAGACAATCACAACATTGCAAGTGCAGTCCAATATATACAATATATACACAAGTGGAGGAGTGTTCAGTAGGCATAAAATATTAATTTACATGAATTTACAGTCTGTTTTTACATGCTCTTGCAGCCTGTGTTGCGCAATTTGTTTACAGAAGAAAAGATAGGTGTCGCTAGTAAAAAGAAGTCCGAAATTCAGGAGGGAAACTCCGACGTAGATCGTAGGGACGTCATGTGGGCGTGTCTTCAGTGTCGGACTATGCTCTGTACATGTAAACAGTCATATGAATGGAATATTCTATAAGCAACTCATGTAAACACCTCAATCAAACTAATGTCTTATTTAGAAGGAGGTCAATAGTCGGATTATTGTAGTCCATGTAAACGTAGTCATTCATTGTACATTTTCAAGTAGAGTGCATTTCTTCAGTAACATCAGCTGTCGTCTCGCCCCCTCTTTTCTCCATCAGGCCCAGCAGAGGGAGCTGACGGTGAGACATGTGAAGGAGACGGAGAAGGAGCTGAACAGAAACTTCCAGCTCCAGAAGGAACAATATGAAGGCACCATCCAGAGACACCTGGTCTTCATCGATCAGGTAGGAGGGGCACACACAGTCCAAACACACTCCAAACTCAACGGCAGCCTGCTCTCGTGCCTCAAACAATGTCTTTTCTCTATGCTTTTCTCCTTCTTCTTTCTTTCCTTGTGGTCTCAAAATGTGTCCTCTCTGTCCAGCTGATCAACGATAAAAAGACTCTGAGCGAGCGCTGCGAGGGCGTGGTGGGAGAACTGAAGCAGGTGGACCAGAAGTACACCAAGAAGATCACCCAGATGCAGGAGCAGCATGAAATGGTGAGGCTGCGGGGCTGCTCTTGCCCACCAGGGGGCAAACCTGAGTCACTAAATTATTATTCCAACGTTTCTATGACGACTTGACTTGAGAGTGTTGCGTGGTTCCTCATTTTTCACTGCAAATAACTTGTGGCCCTGCTTATGCTTTGTGTCTCTCTGCACCTCATGTGTTTTTGCTTTCTTGCAGTGGCTGCTTTTGTTTAACTGTCTTCTCTCTCTCTCTCTTCTTCCTCCTCTTTCTCCTTCCTCTCCTTCTCTGTCCTTGTCTGTATGTCAATGTGTTCTTCTGGCTTTAGGTGTGGCAAATTCTGGGTCCCTTGTGCGAGGTAACATTTACTCCCCCCTCTAACACACTCCATCCCCGTCACCGTCATCTTCCTCACTCCACCCTTTCTCCTTTCTTTCATTTGTTCATCCTTCACATCTTCTCTGGGACAGTCTGTGTGCATGTACGTCTCCTCAGGCTTCTCTCTCTTGCCTGGTTTGTCTGTAGCTTTGGTCTCACCAGCCTTTTCCTAAGATGCTGGTTTACTGCATCTGGCTGTATGCTGTTTCCCGATGATCCTCCATACATCAATATTTCACCTTGAATTGATTCCCATACTGTATGTGTAGTTGTTGTTGTTGTTGTTGTTGTTGTCACGGTGTTGGTAAACTGAACCCTGTGATGCACAATGTTTCCCCCCCTGCTTTAAATAGGACCCAGGCGGTGTGCTGCTGCTCTGTCAGTGGTCTTCATCAGTTTAGTGTCTCTTCACTGTATGAATTTGTGTGACCCCACAGCACAGCATCACTTGTCCTCTGTCTTCCTTCACTCCCTCGGTCCGCAGGAGATCAAGAAGCTGAAGGAGCTGATGAGTGCCACGGAGAAGGTCCGTCGGGAGAAATGGATCGACGAAAAGACCAAGAAGATCAAAGAGATCACCGTCAAAGGTATTCTACAGATAGCTTCAACAAATTACACAGAAAGTCATCACAAGTAAGAAGACCATTGCAAAAAAAAAAATGAATAAAGGATGTTTACCGTGATCATCTTTATGTGGGTCAGCTGAGGCTGTGATTGTTACGGTTGTTTGCCCGAATTAGGTTTAATTCTAAAAAATAAAATAAAATAAAACGTAGAAGACTGCCGTGAAAACCTCTCATCAGAGTTGTTCTCACATCGCTCTCAGAGGACACTGATCTCATCCCTCTCAGAGGACAACTTTGGTTACTAATTGGTTGATGAATTCTGTAAGAAGTCTGGAAATGTTTCCACCCGTAGCAACAAGCTACCAACACGCATATCCTACGTCAGTGCTCATCCTGTCTCTGGGAGGGCTTCAAACAGCTGGCAACCAAACTACCTCAAAGAAAATAAGCTGTATGGTGAATTGTCGCATTCAAATTATTACGTCTAGCTGCTGTTGGTTTGCTCAGTTTTCTGAGCAAAGAGGTCCTGGACCTGACCATTTTGTTCCATGTGCAGTGTTTCCTGCCTGCGATGGCTCCATGCCTTCAAAAAGTAACAGACACCAATACGGTGTTGTTGTTTTTGGCACAGTCACAGGGCTTGAGGAGCCAGAGCAGTTGCTCTGCCTTGAGTCACTCATTGCTCAGGCATATTGGGTGGGGGGCTTTTTGGACGACTTCTCTCACTCCCCCCACCCCACAGTTTTATTCTGTATGCAGTCTTGCAACATCTTGCAGACTCCGCCCACACGCGTACCGCTTTCCTCGCCCTTTCCCAAGGTCTGGAGCCGGAGATCCAGAAGCTGATCTGCAAGCACAAGCAGGAGCTGAAGAAGCTGCGGCTCCTCCACGAGGCGGAGCTGCTGCAGGCGGACGAGAGGGCAGCCCAGCGCTTCGTCCGCCAGTGCGAGGACCTCCGCCTGCAGCTGGAGAGGGAGAAGGAGGAGCAGTGCCAGAGAGAGAGGGAGCTGGCCAAGCAGAGGTAGTCCTACAGAACCATACGCCTCATAATTCATCATCACACATGGGTGGCACAGCTCTGTCTACAGACTGATTTCAGTCAAACGTTAATTATCTATTCCGTTTTCCGTCCGGGATATATGATATTTTTGCTATTCCATCCAGAAGAGACATCTCTCAATTCTTTGGAATCGTTAGCCAAAGTCCTTAACAATTCCACTATCGATTCCATGCGCGATGACGTCACATGCTGCAACACGCACGCAGCCTTGTTTTGTTTAGACCCGACGCAGCCACCATGGCGTCTAGGCAGAAGCGAAAAGATGACCACAGTGCCACTTGCAATGCTTGTAAAACCTCTATTTCGTCAAAGGGGGGAAATACTAGCAATATGCAGAAACATTTGTCCACACAGCACAGCATGCAATAATTTTGCAGGAATGTCACGTTTTTGATGTGCTACGGAGTGACGATAACGTGGCTAACAGCAGTACGGCTAACGTTAGCGCGTCTGTTGAAAATGGAAAATGGAAAGTAAACTCCTCCAGACCCTGTCTATTGTGTGTTTAGTGTTCTTGCCATTTGTTTCATTGTGTAAACCAGATTTCACTAATACTCCATTTCCATCCTTTTAATTTAGAGGATGATGACGTTCAGAGTCAGACTGGTTCAGAGGCTGGTAGTCGCTCTGGGTCAGAGCCTGCAGCGAGTACTTCTTGTGCTGCGCACCTCTAGCTCCTCCATTCACCCAGGCAGGGAAGAGTAAAATGACCAGGCGAGGGTAAACGAATGTCACCGAGCAGTGACTAAGTTTGTCTGACATGCCAGCTAAACTAAAATGTCAAAGTTGCATGTTGTTATTCTAACCACTAGTTCTGTTTCATTCCTTCCCACTATATATTTTCTATAGGGAGATGACAGATGCTCAACCCAAAATACAAACCCCCAAACAGAGCCAGTTTAACAGACACGTTGATCCCTGCTTGGTATGGGATTGAAAAGAGCAATCTGATCTCAGAGCTGAATAATAATACATAATTATAATAATAATAATAATATAAAATAAAATTAATTTTAATAAACCCGTTTATACTCTTCCCCCCCCCCCCCCTTGCCCAATGAGAATCAATAAGAGAATCGATAAGGAATCGGATCGATAAGCAGAATCGAAAATGGAATCGGAATCGCTAAAATCTTATCAATTCCCATCCCTAATCTGCTCCCTTTCCAAAAGACAATTTTAACCCGTAGTGAGTCGACCGTTCTGATTTTTTGTTACTAAGTAATACATTTATTTTATTTTGAAGGTAAAAACGTCTAGCTTCCTGTATTCTGTATAATTCTAGTAGGTTTGATGCATTTTAGGACTGAACATAGCAAAGACCTGTTTTCTTTGTAGTGCTTGAGACTCGAGGAAATCGATGCATCTGGGCGTGAGTTGTAGGGTTGTTTAATTAATTACTAACGTTATGCACAAACGATTATATGCCGTGAACGCAGTTATCGCCCATTATGTATTTTTAGCAACTTGTTTTCAGACTGCATGTCGTGATAGTTTGTTGAATGTTGAATGCCAAATTCCCCCCACCCCCGCCCCCTCTCTACTTTACAAACTCTGCGGAGGTGCTACTCATGGTTCAGTTAACTCTGCAACAGCCACTTTTATAACAATATTCTTACTTCGAGCTGTAACCGGTTATATCAGCAACACACCTATAACTAACACTTGGTATACATTTTGAGTTTGAGATTGCAAAACTAAACGGTCTTAGTTTGCCATAACTTATATGCACTAACTCTGCAACAGCCACTTTTATAACAATATTTTTAAATCATGACACCATTTTGCAGCATATCAACTGACACATGCTACAATTCCTCAGAAAGAGCCATGTGGTGACATTGCATCATAGTTTCAATGGTGATGCACGCACACACACCCCTCTGCCACTGTCTCACACACAGCCCCCACACACACACACCGCAATACGTTTTGATAACGACATGCTGGCCACAATTGCTCAGAAAGAGCCATGTGGCGACGTTGCGTCATAGTTTCAATGTTGATGCACCCACACACACCCCTCTGTCACTGTCTCACACACAGCCCCCCCCCCCCACACACACACACCCCTCTGCCACTATCTCACACACAGCCCCCCCCCCCACACACACACACACACACACCGCAATACGTTTTGATAACGACATGCTGGCCTACACATGACGTTTGCTCAGTCAAGTGACGTTAACGTTAGCGCAAAGATAGCTGGTGCTAATTAGCGTTAGCCATGTTTGCCTATGAAAGTGTTTAGCTGACATTAATCCTGCTGCGGGTGGAAATGGTTTATGTTCGATACGATGACGCAAGACAACGTTTTAACCATAGATACCTTGGCCATCTGTGCTTTTACCCAAAATATTCCCACAATATTACATTTGTATGTTTCGATGGGGGAAAAGTGATGGGGGTTCCAGGGATCTTGGGATCTTCTCGTTCAGCAGCCATTACCACGTTGAATTGCAGTAACCTACGCACGGTTGTAAACAGTTGATGACTTCTTGGTGATCAGTCAGTGATCACTAAATTGATTTTCCAACTTTTAATACTTTTCAAGACCCTGCGGATACCCTGAAAGAGCTTGATGATAACGCCTCGGTGGTTGTGTAGCCAAAATTTGCAGTGAAATCGTCTCCATGTCCGCGTCTGTTTTTCTCAGTCTTGTTCGGTGCCTCTGCATAAGCTAATATTACGTTAGCAGCTAGCCAGAAAGCTACTGAATACAGTGGAACTCGCCCAAAATGCTCGCCGGTTTGAAGGCAGAAATCTCTCTCTGGTTGAGAATCTCTCTCTTTGCAGTGAAAATGTTTGTCTCTGTGTCCGCTCAAAACAGGAGTGAGTTTACTGTCCTCTTTTGTCTTTCGTGTCGTTGTTGACGTCACGCAATGTTTTGTTTGTGCTCCTCCCTCCAACCAAAGGAGCGTTCGTTTATGTTCAAGCAGGTTTGGGCGAGTGGGGCAGAATGGAAAACAAATTTATTCATATTGAAATGAAATATGTAACAGTCAAAATTGCACAAAGACAGTGCTCTGCCCTCAGTCCAGCCATGCTAAACGCACTCCCCGAGTTTCAAGTCGATCCGACCAACGGTTCTCGAGATACACGAAGGACAGACAGACAGACAGACGATCCTCCAATTATAGATAGATACGCTATTGGCGTGTTCATAAATTCATTTTGAAATGGTCAGAGCATCATCTGAGCTGTCGTTCAGAAATGCAGTTTGGGTTTCAGAGCAGGGGGGTGCATACTGATTTGGAGGCTACTGTCTTCAAGACGGACACAAGAAGACACTGTCTTGCATTCTATTCACCCAATGTTGGTATTGGCAGTGGTAGGAGCTTTTAATTCCTATAATTCTAGTTTAATGAATAATAATGCATCATATTTTATTTGTTACGTTTAGTGAGTAAAGTCTGTCAGGCTCTGTCCATCTAAGCCGAAGGCTGAGCTGATAATCACTACAGTTAGCTTCCACTGCAAGCCTTCCCCTCTGTAACTATACAATCTCTTTCCCTAGTGTCTTTACTTGGACGTGGGACTTCCTCTCCTATGTGTTTGTAAGTTAACTCTGTCTAGGCAGGAGTAAAGATTACAGCTCAACTGGCTACCTCGTCATAGTTATATTTTTTGGTATTTTGAAAATACACCATTTACTGACAGCTAGAATGTAATATGAAACTACACGTTGTTTGATAGTAGATCGAGTCCATTTTACTTGCTCGCGCAAATCCTTAACGACCAATTAATTGATCTTCAATTCATTGTTGACACCCCTAGCTTAAATGCTTGAAACATGTTTCTTAGACAAATGTAAATAGTGAAGATGATGCCTACCGGTACGTACTGTATGAATTTCTTTCCAGAGCCTTTCCATCAAGGCGACTACTTTAAATAATCTAAATAGTTTAGAGGTCTTTATCATTCTAAAATGGAAAATAGTAAAAATAAAGAAAAATGTGCTCCACTTTTAGCACATAGCACAGGTAGTGGTACTAGTGTAAAATAACATTGTTATGATTGACACAAACTCTGCATACAATATATGCACCGGTAAACATAGATGCACACAACACTTGTGGCCAAGGCTGAATTGGCCACAAGAATGTAAACACACTGTTTGGAACCCGTGAAACACCCAGCTGCACAGTCATGCTTCTCTGAACCAAACTGTGCAAAGACTAAACAGGAACTACACAGTCATGCTACTCTGAACCAAACTGTGCAAAGACTAAACAGGAAGTACACAGTCATGCTACTCTGAACCAAACTGTGCAAAGACTAAACAGGAAGTACACAGTCATGCTACTCTGAACCAAACTGTGCAAAGACTAAACAGGAAGTACACACAGTCATGCTACTCTGAACCAAACCATGCAAAGACTAAACAGGAAGTACACAGTCATGCTACTCTGAACCAAACCATGCAAAGACTAAACAGGAAGTACACAGTCATGCTACTCTGAACCAAACCATGCAAAGACTAAACAGGAAGTACACAGTTATGCTACTCTGAACCAAACTGTGCAAAGACTAAACAGGAAGTACACAGTCATGCTACACTGAACCAAACCGTGCAAAGACTAAACAGGAAGTACACAGTCATGCTACTCTGAACCAAACCATGCAAAGACTAAACAGGAAGTACACAGTCATGCTACTCTGAACCAAACCGTGCAAAGACTAAACAGGAAGTACACAGTCATGCTACTCTGAACCAAACCCTGCAAAGACTAAACAGGAAGTACACAGTCATGCTACTCTGAACCAAACCGTGCAAAGACTAAACAGGAAGTACACAGTCATGCTACTCTGAACCAAACCGTGCAAAGACTAAACAGGAAGTACACAGTCATGCTACTCTGAACCAAACCGCGCAAAGACTAAACAGGAAGTACACAGTCATTCTACTCTGAACCAAACCGTGCAAAGACTAAACAGGAAGTACACAGTCATGCTACACTGAACCAAACCGTGCAAAGCCTAAACAGGAAGTACACAGTCTTGCTACACTCAACCAAACCGTGCAAAGACTAAACAGGAAGTACACAGTCATGCTACTCTGAACCAAACCGTGCAAAGACTAAACAGGAAGTACACAGTCATGCTACTCTGAACCAAACTGTGCAAAGACTAAACAGGAAGTACACAGTCATGCTACTCTGAACCAAACCGCGCAAAGACTAAACAGGAAGTACACAGTCATGCTACTCTCAACCAAACTGTGCAAAGACTAAACAGGAAGTACACAGTCATGCTACTCTGAACCAAACCAAGCAAAGACTAAACAGGAAGTACACAGTCATGCTACACTGAACCAAACCATGCAAAGACTAAACAGGAAGTAGCTTCAAGGTGACTTGAACCTTTTACAAGCCAGGCTGTCTGCGTGAAGCTGAGTGCATTATAGCCTGAGTTGCTGCAGACATGGCCTTGCCTCTCTTAATAGTTTGTTATTTCTCACGCATGTTCCCGTGGCTATTTCTGGAAGTGCCGCAATCACGCTGCCTGTCGTGCGCTGAGAGGTGGAGAGAATCACGCTGCCTGTCGTGCGCTGAAGCTGTGTTCACACCGAGATATTTATTTTTCTCTCTGTCGCTCGATTCAACCCTTTGGAATCGCTGTGTTTAAATCGCTCGTCAACAGGCACAAGAATTGACGGACATCTGGGGGCTATAACTTTACGCAATGTCGTGATGTTTGTCCACTACGAGCCACCGTAGTTGTTTACAAGCTAAGCCTATCAGCGTGCTCCGAACGCGAGCTCTATACCGGTAGTACAGACTTCACTTCATGTCAGCTGTCAGCCTGTCAATCAGCTGTCAAATGCGGTTTGTTGCCACACAATAAACCAGCGGTTTGTTCCAAGCCAGTGTGATCCTTGACTCACTCGCATACGGCAGCCAATCAGCATTGAACAGCGAGCGACTGATGCCAGCGTAATTTCGCTCGAGTTGGGATATTTCATCTCGGGCGACGAGCGAATTTTCACCCTATCGCTCTGTCTCTGTCGCTCGGACGCCCAGCGATTTTTCTCCCGGGCGAATATACGCTCAATCGCTCGTTTGCATTGACTTTGTATGTAAACTCGATGCCAGCGAAAAACTTGAATAGGTCGGTGTGAACGCACCTTGAGAGGTGGAGAGAATCATGCTGCCTGTCGTGCGCTGAGAGTTGGAGAGACAGATGGAGAGGATTTTAATTGCACTTAACATCCATTGTAGATAGAGGATTTGACCATGACCTTGTTCCATTTGCAGAAATGCACCAGTTTGTGCTGCGCCACTGTTGAGTTGTTATCCATTGTTTAGGTGTATCCTAGCAGCATGTGTACAATCGCATGTGTGTGTGTGTGTGTGTGTGTGTGTGTGTGTGTGTGTGTGTGTGTGTGTGTGTGTGTGTGTGTGTGTGTCAGATATGAGAAGCAGCTCCAGGAGGAGGAGCTGTCCTTGCAGCAGCAGAGGAGGCGTCTCTACAAGGACGTGGCTGATGAGAAGGAGAGGCTGGCCCAGCTGGCTGCGAGGTAGGGCTCGCTCTATCGCTCTCGCTCTCTGCTCATGTCTAACTTGATCGCAACCCGGAGAGGAGGTCTCTCTCTGTCTAATGAGAGTGCAAATGCATGAACCAGAGGCCATCTATCTAGAAAGAGATAGCCCCACAAATCACCCAAATCTGCCACAAGACAATATTCAGTAAGCTCATATTGCTTAGTGACCACTCCAGTCCTAGGAATTAGAAATGGTATCAATGGAATATCAAGAGAGAGAAGAATCTCACAGTCTTTCTATTTAGGGTTATGGTTAGGTTACAATCACAATCCTGGGCGGCACTGTTGAGGTGCCCTTGAGCAAACAGCAGAAGACTCGTACTAGGGTGGCTCTCAGGTGGGAATGTGTGTAAGTGTGTGTCTTTCCTGGAATGATTAAAGGAAAGGGGGTGAAAGTACATCATATTTTGGCAGTCAACTTGCTCCATGCTACAGGGATTGTTCTACTGAGAGATGGTGAGATGTTTGAATCCCAGTCTGAGCTCGCTCCTCTCTCTCGCAGGCAGCGAGTGGAGCTGGAGGATCTGCGGAGGCAGCTGGAAGACAACAGCTCTGTGGCGGGGCGAGCCCTCCGACAGGAGCTGGACAAGACCCGCGAGGAGCAGGAGAGGAGACACCAGGTAATGACTGCGCTCAGAGCACAGGATCACTTCAGGAAGGAAACCAACTGCAGTAACTTTAGGAAGGAAACCAGGGCAACCCTAAAAAATTTAGTGAAGTAGGCAAAAAAAAAAAAATGCTGTGTCTTAAGTTTCTTTTTCCTTTTTGCCATAGCTACAGCACTGTAGTGACTAACAGCCAGTCAGGGGTGAGACAGTTCATTCCTCAATACCTGGGAGTTGTCATAGGTTACAGCACCTGAGAATGCTTTTTCTTTTCAAATCACCTGTTGTTTATTGAATATCTTATTAAATAACCTTAGATTTTCACAATAATACTCATATGAATTTTCACACCAGCTGCAAATAGTCACGCAACTCCCACAATATGTACTATGTAATATGTATTCAGATATTGCTTGCAAGCGAGCCTGATGTCCGCATATCAAAAGTGTCAGGCAAAAAGGGCAAATATTTAACATTTTGTCTTTCTCTTATACTGGAAAATAGTTGAGTCATGAAAAGTCAGCTAAACTGAAAAGCCACAGAAGTTCAGCTTTTCAGCCAAGAACATTTTACAGTATTTGATACATCTTTGAAATTTTGAAATAACAATTGTCTGGGAGAAGGGTGAAAGAGCAAGTTTTGGAAAGAGTACATCATATTAAAGAAATGATGTTATAATGGTATGGATAATCTATCATTTCTACCACAGTGCCAAAGTAGAGACAAATAGCAGGCTGCAGCAGGGTAAACATGAACAAGTTGAATTAAATGGGCAAAATTTAAATATGTCGATATGTAAATATGTGAATATGTAAATGTGCAAAATTTAGATATGTGAATTTCTGAAATGCAGGATGGCAAGGGCAGCCCACCCTACTCTGCCTCTGCCACCCTGCATTTTAATGTGCCCCCCACTCCCCTTTTAGCCAATGAACATGAACACACACACACACACACACTTAACCTCCATGACGATTGTCAGCCTCCTAGGGTGAGCACTGTGCCGCCAAAGGGCGGTGAACTTCTTGTCGACCGACCGACAGAGTGACTAATAGAGCTGCTGGTCACAGCTAAAAAGAATATGATTCCAACATTAGTGGAGAGTCTTCTCATACCGTGTCTGACTTCCCCTTCTTTCTAGTTTCTAGCTGTGCGCTACAGTGCAGAACTAGACGATCTGTTGTTGTTTTGCTTCAGAAGCATTCTTGGAGCATCCCAATCTTTAGAAATCTCTCTGGAACAGCCAGCCGTCTCAGAAATCTTCTCTAGTGTGCACGCCCACATGAGCATTCAGCAGACGTCTCAGTCAGCAGGCGGCGGCGGGGGTCGCTTGGCAGGTAGCGGGATTGTAGCAGGCTAATAGAGTGTGCTGTATGTGTAACTAGGTGGAGATGAAAGCATTGCAAGAACGTCTGGAGATCGAGAAGCAGACGTGGGAAGAAAACTACATGAAAAAAGAGGTTTGTGTGTGTGTGTGTGTGTGTGTGTGTGTGTGTGTGTGTGTGCGCGTGTGTGTGTGTGTCTGCGGTCGTGCGCGTGCATGCGTGTGCGTGCATGCACTTGGAGAACATATGTGCCTGGATGTGTTTGGTGCTGTATCTGCTCTCAGCCACGCCCCCTCTCTGCATGGGGAGGTATAGCAAACCACTAAATACCCTGTAAATGTGAATTACTGTCCCCATAGGGGTCTTTTAGCATCTGGGCCAGCCACTCAGTACTGTATGCTGTGAAACCCCGAGGTTCTGAGAATGAGACTCGCTGACTCAGTACGCTTGTAAAGAACTGAGCTTTTCCCTATAAATGTTTTTTTTTTTTTTCGTTGTGTTTAGCGACATAGCAGGTTGGCACATTGCCAAATCTCTATGGCCGGTGCAGCAGTGAGAGTGAGAGTAAACCATGCCCACCACACCTCCCATTTTCTTCTTATCAACCCACTTTATATCATATATCATCTCGGTAATATAAGCACATGGGCACTGTTTACCTTCTCTATATGTTTACCACACGGAGAAATATCCTCCCTTTCTCTGCCTGCAGAAACTCCGCCTCCACCAGCTGCAAGTCATTAAGGCTTGTTAAGGCTCTCCATGGGATTCTCTGGAGATGTGTGCATACTTAAAAAATTAAAATAAACAATAACGGCCGCCCTCGGAGCAGATTCCACGTCTCGTGCAGAGCTTCCGCAGCTCTGTTGTGACGCGTTGTGATTGTGACGTAAAACACGTCACAACAAAGTGCTTTGCTGGAGGAGGAAATGGGAGATATCTGTGAGGAAAACAGAGAGAGAAGGTAAACACTGCCCATGTGCTTATATTACCCAGATTATTAATGATACAAAGTGGGTTGAGAATCGGTAAAGCCATCCTTTAAAGCAGGGGTGCCCAATACGTCGATCGCGATCGACCGGTCGATCGCGAAGGTAGTGTGGTAGATCGCATGGCATTGAGGAAGAAAAAAAAAAAAAATCACTGTTTTTCCACTGTTTCCACTGTTTTTCCACTGTATACTCAGTGTATATATATATAAATAAATATGTTTGGTAGATCACTTTGACTTGGTCATTTTAAAAGTAGCTCCCAAGCTGAAAAAGTGTGGGCACCCCTGCTTTAAAGCTACGCTACGTGTTTTTCTGACCACTAGAGGGTGACATAATCAGGCATAATGATGCCGCAACGATCGCGGCTTTCACAGGCTGTGTAAAAGATGCTTGTACGTGTGAATGTGTGAGTGTGATCAGGGTGCTCCTGAAAAGAAGAGCATTGCTCTCAGTGAGACCCCCCTGTATAAATAAAGGTTAAAAAAGCAACAACACGTTTCAACCCCCCCTTTTAATCGCCATTGTGTGTGTGTGCGTGTGTGTGCGTGCGTGCAACAATGTGGTTGCAGATTAGACACTTATGTGCCTGACTGACTCCCAATGTTTGACTGCATTCATGCAGTTTATGTCTTGTCTGCTTCTACTTAATATGTGGATAAATCATTGAAATGCGTATGTGTATGTGTGTCCATAGTTGTACATGTGCGTGTAACATGAAGCCAGGCGGTGACAGACAGCATGTGTGCTGCTTGTGTCCACAGGAAGCGTGGCTGCTGAGCCGCGAGCGGGAGCTCAAAGAGGAAGTGCGGCGAGGACGTGATAAGGAGATCGAGCTCGCCATCCAGAGGCTGGAGGAAGAGACCAGCGGGGCCAGAGAGGAGTGCGACAGGGCAGCCGACAACAGGTGTGTGTGTGTGTGTGTGTGTGTGTGTGTGTGTGTGTGTGTGTGTGTGTGTGTGTGTGTGTGTGTGTGTGTGTGTGTGTGTGTGTGTGTGTGTGTGTGTGTGTGTGTGTGTGTGTGTGTGTGTGTGTGTGTGTGTGTGTGTGTGCGCGTGCTGACAATTACTTTTAACTGAGAGTGTGTGGCGTCCATCCATTTGACACTTTAAGACTATTTGCCTCTTATAATATTTAATGTTTGATGTTTATATTTTTCCATATCTGAGTGCCAGCAACTGTAGCATGACTCAATTTCCCCTCGGAGATCAATAAAGTGATTCTGATTCATTTTTTTATTTTATTTTTTATTTTATTTTCATTTTTTTAGAACAATATACGAACAAGACAAACAGGCTCAGACACAGGAAAAGAAAGTAAGAGAGGGAGAAAAAAACATACATCATGAACATTCAACATTACAACGTGGTGCTACCAGCCATACAAAGTGTTTATGTGCTTGTAGGAGATAATGGACAAGGGATCCCACGCAAGGGGTCCATAAGATACCAGCTGGGCGAGCCATCTGTCACCCCCAACCTCAGTCACTGGTCATTCTGAACCTTGTCAAAGTAGCCAAAAACTGGTCCCAGACAGTTGAGAACCTTCCAAGCGAGTTAGTTATCAGGGACCTGAGTCTCTCCATCTGTATAACAGAGATCATGTCCATCAGCCACACCTGAAAAGAAGGTGGAGAGGAAGACTTCCATTCCTTCGGAATGAGTCTTTCGGCGACAGTTGTCCCCAGTGTCAGAGATTGTTGCACAGCTGTAGGGAAGTTAAAGTGATTCTGATTCTGATTCTGATCCTGTTGGTTTCACTTGCCGTCGGTGCCGGATGCTTCTCCCGTGCAAACTGCAGCTTGGCCACATGTCCCACATGTTTGTCTCAACATGTCCCAATGAGACATATGTCCCACATGTTTGTCTCGACACCAAGCAGTGACGCATGCTGTTTCCAGGGTGAAGCGCGTGCGGGACAAGTACGAGGCTGAGCTGAGGGAGCTGGAGCGCTCCGAGAGGGCGGCCGTGGAGAAGCAGCAGGAGCTGAGGAAGAGACAGATGGAGACGGATGGAGAGCTGATCAGAGTGCAGGGCCTGCTCAGACAGAGGGAGCAGGAGATCGAGGATGTCACGCAGGTGCGGAGCAAATCGCTGTCACTCACCAATTCGCCAATACTGCCAAATAGCAAGTCAGCAAAGGCTTATATCCAGAGAACTACAAAATATACCGTATCCAGAGAACTACAAAATATATCCAGAGAACTACAAAATATATCCAGAGAACTACAAAATATATCCAGAGAACTACAAAATATATCCAGAGAACTACAAAATATATCCAGAGAACTACAAAATATATCCAGAGAACTACAAAATGATGCGTTTGCCATCCCATCTGACTTAGTCCAACTGTTCTTGTCTAGACTAGGGACAAGCTGGCAGAGGAGCGGCGCAGCCTAGCGGAGGTGATCAGGCAGGAGTTCGCCGAGCGGCTGGTGATGACGGAGGAGGAGAACCGCAGGATGAAGGTGGAGGTGTCGGAGGTCCGGGCCCGGCTGCGGCTGGAGGTGGATAGAGTCACCAGGGAGAAGGAGGAGGAGCTGGCTGAGGTCCACCAACGGTGAGGCGGATGACTAGATGAACTGAATAAAGAGGGGCAACAAGGGATCGGACATTTATGTTGTGTGGAAAGAGGATGAGCAGTCAGTTCAGAAAATGTTTGGGTGAAAAAAGCAGCAAAATCTCTCATTTTTTGGTCAAGAAATAGCAGCAACACCTAATAATTTAATTTGCTCCTCCCTCTGATTTTCCAGAGTGAAGTCAGCCATCTTGAAGAAGGAAGAAACTGTCACTAATCTTCGGAAGCAGCATGAGGTGAGAAGCCAGCTATGCAGCGAAGACTGTATCTTTCTGTCAGAGCATGACTGCCAAGTCAACGCGCTCGGGGAGAGATGATTGACAGCACGAGTAAATATTTCCTTCTCCTCTGATAGGCTGCTCTGAAGAGGGCAGATCACCTGGAGGCCCTGTGGGAACAGCAGAGGAAGCAGCTGCTGGAGAAGTGACTGACGGCAAGGCGAGGTCTTATCTCTCTGGAGCGCTCTCCCTGCCTCAACTTCTCTCTCCTCCTCTACTCTTCTCCTTGACGCTCTGTCCATTGTGTCGTTACTCCCCCCCTGTCCCCCTCCCCCGGTTTCTTGGTTTCCCTTTGGATATTGTTCCTGCTAGCGAGATGGAGCCTGTGGAACTTCAGAAGGCCGAGCGAGGGAGCTCCAGGGACCAAGCCTTGTCCTACCTCATTTGAAGCATGCAAAACGGGACAAGGAAGGAAAGCGCCGGACGTCACTATGGTTTCCTCCCTAGGCATGAAAGAGGCTGTCGTGTGTCAGAACCACCCTTCTCTTAAATGCCACGAACAAGCTTGCTGTTTTCTTCAGCAGCCGCACAGGGGACCAGCCTGAAGGCTATCTCGTCCAGGAGGAGGAATGCTGGCGTTTTTGTGACCCTAGCCCACCATCCCCCTCCCTCTCCCTCGGCTCTGCGGGAGCAGGAAGGCCTCCGTGTTCCCCACAGACTCTGGCTGCCACAGAGAACAGTTCCAGATGTTTCCAAAGAGCAGCCCAGGCGTGCGCTGCCGGGCTGAAGGGGAGTAGGAGAGGGCGGGGGCGGTTCTCTCTGAAGGGGAGTGGGAGAGAGAGAGGGCGGGGGTGGTTCTTTCTGAAGGCCCGCTTACAGCCGTCCACCCCCAAACCCCCACAACCCCCAGGACTTCCGACCGATCGCAGCATCAGAGCTGAGAGTTGTGTGCTCTCGGACGGTGCCCCCATTGTGTGTTGAGTCACTGATGTCTTTTGTCCCAGTGGCCCCTCTGGGCTAGTGCTAATTACATGATCCCGCCTCACTAGGAACACCCCAACAACTCAACCCCTCCACCTCCCCGTCTGCAGCCATGTGACCAGCCCCAGTAAATAGCTCTGAACAAGTTTGTTACGCGAGTCTCGCACCTAAATCAAATCTAACAAAGAAGTTAAGAGGTAGCGCACCGCTAACATGGGTTTGAAGGCTTAAAGTTATGGAGCGTGTGCTAGAATGTTGCTAGGAAGAAAGAAAAGAGGGGAACGGCTGTAAGGCAAATGTAAGGTTAGGAGCGATGGGAAGATGGGACTTCTGACAGCGCGCGTTTGAGGTCAGAGGTCGTGATCACAGAGTGGTTTTGAACGTTTCTGAATGTGACACAGAAAGGAAGAGGAGGTGAATGGTGTGGGGGGGGCGGGGGGGGGGCAGGATGGAGGAATGTGCGTAGAAAATGTTGATAGGATTAGGGGAAAGCAGAGCTTGGGACAGAGTGGGGTAGTGGAGAGAGAGAGAGGGTTGAGAGGGTGCACAAGGCAGGACTGCTGGTTTCATGTGACCGACAGGCTACTAACACCAGATCCAGAGGCAGCACTGTGACAACATGCATCAGACTTTGAATGGGGTGAAAGGGGGGGCCATGTCACTATCCCTATATACAATGCATATCCCTATCCCTGCTTTGCAATTCTCTCAGGAGCCAAAACTTCTCAGCAACTTTCTTTTACCTGGATTTTTCTTTTCATGTACTTCTTCGTTTCTAATTCCTTTAACCCGTAGAAAACATATGAAGATGTCTAGAAGAAGTGCCTCTCACAGACACAGCAACTCTTTGTGGATACGATTCCTGTGGGAATGGTCTTTTTGGGGAAAGTCCATACCATAGCTTGAAATAGGGTGGGTGGGGGCGGGGGTGGGTGGGGGGATGGGGTTAGTAACAAGAGTTTGCACTGCCGGGGGAAACTCTAAACCAGGAAGTAAAGGCCGTTATTTAGGTTCAACGCGATGTGACGGACCACTCTACTGCTTCCATTCTCACGGCTCCACTGCACAGTGCACGTCACAGAATATTTATATTATTTCTTTCTCTTTTATTTATTTTCCCACTTGGCACTCTTCTCTCATCCCTGTAGTGTTATTTGTCCATACAAATGCTGTGGACGAGGTGAAGGTTTTGAAGTAATTTTTTTTTTAAGCGCTATCAAACAAGGGTTTTTTGCATGCACCCCCCCCCCCCCCCCCCCAAAGAAAAAACACAAGATAATTGTGATAATATGTAATAACTGTAATTTTCAGATTGTGGAAGCACAGTATGTCAGGTTTTTCTGATATGGAATGTAGGTGTCTGAGCCACAATGTTCGAGGTTCCTATGAAGTGTAATCTAGTTCTCTAGGTTAGGAGTTTATGTAGTGCGGCTTAATGGGTCATGGGTTTTCTGACATGAAATAAGAGTGATGTCATTATTAAGTAAGTGATGTGTCATGATGCCAGCCAGGTGGAGGAAGACCAAAATGCCAAAAGTTTGATTCACTTCCATCTTGTCCTCACAGACCTTTTATATACACATACTGTGTGTATATAAATATATATCCCATATATATATATATATATGGGGCGGCTGTAGCTCAGGAGGTAGAGCGGATCGTCACTAATCAGATTTGGATGAAAGAGGTCGGTGGTTCGATTCCCGGCTCCTCCAGTCTGCATGTCGAAGTGTCCTTTGGGCAAGATACTGAACCCCAAATTGCTCCTGATGGTGTGCCAGCACCCTGCGTGCGTGTGAATGGGTGAATGTAAATGCAGACCATTTACCATATATATATATATATATAAAGGGAAGGCTAAAAGAAAATCCCTGCTTCGTCTTTTTAGCGAGAGACAGACATGATTCATTTGCCTGTCAAGGTTTCACTGAGTCATCCTGACCGTGACGTGGATGCCCGGAGCTTTTCGAAGCACCACAGTTTGCTCGCACCCTCCCCACTCCTCTGCCTGGTGCTGACCCAGCCCAGCCCAGCCCGGCCCGGCACCTCCCCACTCCTCTGCCTGGTGCTGACCCAGCCCAGCCCAGCCCGGCCCGGCACCTCCCCACTCCTCTGCCTGGTGCTGACCCAGCCCAGCCCGGCCGGCACCTCCCCACTCCTCTGCCTGGTGCTGACCCAGCCCAGCCCGGCCGGCACCTCCCCACTCCTCTGCCTGGTGCTGACCCGGCCCAGCCCAGCCCGGCCCGGCACCTCCCCACTCCTCTGCCTGGTGCTGACCCAGCCCAGCCCGGCCGGCACCTCCCCACTCCTCTGCCTGGTGCTGACCCAGCCCAGCCCGGCCGGCACCTCCCTACTCCTCTGCCTGGTGCTGACCCAGCCCAGCCCGGCCGGCACCTCCCCACTCCTCTGCCTGGTGCTGACCCAGCCCAGCCCGGCCGGCACCTCCCCACTCCTCTGCCTGGTGCTGACCCAGCCCAGCCCGGCCGGCACCTCCCTACTCCTCTGCCTGGTGCTGACCCAGCCCAGCCCGGCCGGCACCTCCCCACTCCTCTGCCTGGTGCTGGACCGGCTCAGCCCGGCCCGGCACCTCCCCACTCCCCTGCTGGTGCCGGACCGGCCGGCGGAGCTGTTGGCATCGTACCCTGGCTAGAGGGTGACAGTATGGGTTGACATTTGTCGCGCATGCCCGTCCCACATGTGCCAATGAGCCTTGCCTTTGTGTGCGTGTGGGTAGGTGTGTGTGTTTGTTCCAAAGTACCACAATTCCTCTCTTTTTGACCTGGGATGACCCTGATGGCTTGAGTGCAGATACACACACTCTCTCTCACACAGACACACACACACACAGAAAGTAGTCTATTTGGTTGAATTTTTTATTTGACTTTCTACACAAACCACTCCAGTTGTCGTCGGTTATTGTTTTGTTTTCCATTTTTATATACCGGTGTGTGTATATATAATATATATATATGGTTTCCGTATAACCCTTTGTGCCCAAACTCTTAGCTCTTGACTGAACCGAACTGAACGCGTATGTTGTTTTATCCGTTCGTTTTTCATTGCTGTTCATAGTGATGGTTCAAAACTGTGAAAAATATGACTGATCTATCTGTGAAAAAGAGAATAAAAAGAAAAAGACTGTTTGGAAGAGCGGCTTGTGTTTCTCGTCCTTGTTCACCCAGAGAAGAAAAACAATTGTTGGCTTGTTTCCGCTCCCCACCCTCCCCCTCATCCCTCTCTCTCTCCCCTCATCCCTCTCTCTCCCTCTCTCTCTCTCTCTCTGACCATAACTCATTGGTTGGTGGAAAAGTGTCTTCGATCACATCTAATCATTTACCCTGGGGAATATGAGAATGCTCAAGATTCAAGATTTTTATTGTCACTCCATGGTACAAGTATCACGTGTGAAATTCTTGTGCTGTGGACTCCGTTTACAACATAGTACAAATATAACAGGGCATATGGGTGCAAAAACAACAAGAGACGCAACAAGCAATAAGGCAGTATAGTGATAAGACAAGTCAGAGACAGTGGCATATTCACTGCACATAGGTGCACATGTCATGTGCATACTTTAGACGTGCTTAAACATTTTAAATTCGGCGTATTAGACATACAGGTGCAAATAGCATATTCCTTATTAAACACAATTAAACTTGGCGTTTTAAATTCGGCGTATTTGACATACAGGTGCAAATAGCATATTCCTTATTAAACATACAATTAAACATTAGACATACATAATGGTAGCAGCTACAGTACGGCTACTACACTATTTGTGTATGCTTAGCCAAAATATGTGTTGGTTTGGAACCTGTTCTGGTTTAATTACTGAACTTTTATTGCCAAAATGTCAAAATTGTTAACATGCATAATTTCATTGCTAATTGAATAATTATGTTCAAATTCCAGCAAGCTGTTATGCTCAAATGTCTGTGATCCAAATGTTTCTAGCATATCTTCTCGTATAAACGGAAATGTCACCATAATAGCCCCGCAGTAATCGCAGTGTCCTCTCCCCCTCTTATGCCTTTATGAAGACCAGGGCTGAAAACACCAGAGGGATGTTATAGCCTCCATACATCTGGAATCATGTCCAGAGCTGACCCACTTCTCCTTCCTCTCGCTCGCCCGGCCCTGCAGCTAGCTGGCCTCTTCCCCTGCCTGCGTATTGAAATGCATCTCTCCTTTCTGTATGTTTCCTTTCTCCCTTTTTCGCAGACGAAACCCAACCTAGAGAGGCACGCCGACTATTGACTCCCACTTGGCTTCCTGGTCCCCGGCGCTGACTGGGCCTGACAGGGCCGGGGGAGGGTGCGGGTGGCTGGAGGAGGAGAGGAGAGGAACAGGGGGGGGGGGGGGGGGGTTGCTCCTCTGAGTATATGTACAGTTATCTGACTCATAATATAGATGTTTGTCTTTGTGGTTGGACACGGCGAGACTGAAGCCTCCTTCCTTGATAAACACCAGGCTGTGTCAGCCTGTCGGAGAACCGCAGGGACCCTGCGTGTTCCTGCTCGTCCCACTGACAGCTCCTTTTCTCCTTTTGTTTACGGCCCTGTGTGTGTGTGTGTGTGTGTGTGTGTGTGTGTGTGAGAGAGTGTGTGTGTGTCCTCGTGTCTGTCATTATAGGTTTTGTGATTCAGGGTCTCCGCACATTGTGAACATAGCACAGATCCTCCTCAGAGCTGTCTGTTCATGTCCAACTTTATTGCAACCTGGAGAGAGGGTCTTTCTCTGTCTCATTCTTCGTTGACTCCCTCCCCCCTCTCTCTCTCTCCACCTCCCCCACTCTGTGAGGTTGTCTCTCTCTCTCTCTCTCCACCTCCCCCGCTCTGTGAGGTTGTCTCTCTCTCTCTCTCTCTCTCTCCACCTCCCCCACTCTGTGAGGTTGTCTCTCTCTCTCTCTCCACCTCCCCCGCTCTGTGAGGTTGTCTCTCTCTCTCTCTCTCTCTCTCCACCTCCCCCACTCTGTGAGGTTGTCTCTCTCTCTCTCTCTCCACCTCCCCCACTCTGTGAGGTTGTCTCTCTCTCTCTCTCCACCTCCCCCGCTCTGTGAGGTTGTCTCTCTCTCTCTCCACCTCTCCCGCTCTGTGAGGTTGTCTTCTCTCTCTCTCCACCTCCCCACTCTGTGAGGTTGTCTCTCTCTCTCTCTCCACCTCCCCCACACTGAGGTTGTCTCTCTCTCTCTCAATTCAATTTCAATTCAATTCAAAGGGGCTTTATTGGCATGGGAAAGATACGTAGGCTATACATTGCCAAAGCAAGTGTAAAATGAAAACTAAAACAAAAATGTGCGTACAGTTAAATATATAGGAGAATAAAGAAGTGTAACATTGCACTCAAATATAATATACATAAGTTAGCTTAAGGGTATGCTTACAATTAAATATATACTCTCTCTCTCTCTCTCTCTCCACCTACCCCCCCCCCCCCCCCCCCCCCCCCCCCCCCCCCCCCCACACACACACACACACACACACACACACACACACACACACACACACTGTGGGGTTGAGGGGGTTGACCAAATTGCCAGCAGCTGTTGCTCGTTTCCCACTGGCCCCGCCCACACCGCGCCGGGGCTTCAGTGTAGCACTAGCAGCCACTCAGCACTATGAGGAACACACAGCTCCTAACTTAGAGGAGTATGCTCTCTCTCATTAGAACTGTCATGCCAGGGGAAGCTGCCTCTGCAGACTACTGAAGACCGCCAGTTGGTGAGAGAACATTTAAAATATCCATCTGTATTTTTATAGCTTTCTGTTGACAGGAGAGGAGCCGAGAGCATGGCCGAGAGAGAGAGAGAGAGAGAGAGAGAGAGTAACAGTCCTCTAACTACACAGGGAGATAGATTGAAAAGTCAGGACTTGTGTTGAAATGGGGTTCAATGTCTATTTACTGTAGTTGCTCCTTTTAATTTTGCCCTGAACCGTTTTTTTTTCTTCTTTTTTCTTTTTGGCACCGAGTCATATTTGGGGGGAAAATGTAATTACTTCCATGACATTTAATTCAGTAAGGTTGAAATCTCTGCCAGCTGTATCGAGTGCTTATTGTCTGAAAAGCCTTTTACTGGGACAAAAGAGATTGCGTCTCAGTTTCCCACTGTTGTGTCTGTTATCAGAGACCCGGGGAGCTTGAGTTTATCACTGGATCACCCGCAACACATTCTTTCCATTCCCCGTTTAGCCTCAGACTGGAGTACCTCAACGTGCTCGGGGGAAGGCTATCATTGACATTGTCATCGGTGCTGGTTGTCATTTGACTGATTCAGACAGTTATTCAGAGATTAGGCCCGTGGACAGGCTGGACTTTAACAAACAGCTGGAGACTTGAGCGGTTAAGAGACGTTTAAGAGAGCAGATTTCAGCAGTGGACCAACCCCCGCTGCCTCAGGCCATGTTTATTGCACTGCTTACAAAGAGGTGAGAAGTGGAGAGAGAGAGGGATACAATGTTTACAAAGAGGTGAGAAGTGGAGAGAGGGGATACAATGTTTACAAAGAGGTGAGAAGTGGAGAGAGAATGATACAATGTTTACAAAGAGGTGAGAAGTGGAGAGAGAGTGATACAATGCTTACAAAGAGGTGAGAAGTGGAGAGGGATACAATGTTTACAAAGAGGTGAGAAGTGGAGAGAGGGGGATACAATGTTTACAAAGAGGTGAGAAGTGGAGAGAGAGGTATACAATGTTTACAAAGAGGTGAGAAGTGGAGAGAGGGGGATACAATGTTTACAAAGAGGTGAGAAGTGGAGAGAGGGGGATACAATGTTTACAAAGAGGTGAAAAGTGGAGAGAGAGTGATACAATGCTTACAAAGAGGTGAGAAGTGGAGAGAGAGGGATACAATGTTTACAAAGAGGTGAGAGAAGTGGAGAGAGGGGGATACAATGTTTACAAAGAGGTGAGAAGTGGAGAGAGAGTGATACAATGCTTACAAAGAGGTGAGAAGTGGAGAGAGAGGGATACAATGTTTACAAAGGTGAGAAGTGGAGAGAGAGGGATACAATGCTTACAAAGAGGTGAGAAGTGGAGAGAGGGGGATACAATGTTTACAAAGAGGTGAGAAGTGGAGAGAGGGGGATACAATGTTTACAAAGAGGTGAGAAGTGGAGAGAGAGTGATACAATGTTTACAAAGAGGGGAGAAGTGGAGAGAGAGGTATACAATGTTTACAAAGAGGTGAGAAGTGGAGAGAGGGGGATACAATGTTTACAAAGAGGTGAGAAGTGGAGAGAGGGGGATACAATGTTTACAAAGAGGTGAGAAGTGGAGAGAGAGTGATACAATGTTTACAAAGAGGTGAGAAGTGGAGAGAGAGGGATACAATGTTTACAAAGAGGTGAGAGAAGTGGAGAGAGAGTGATACAATGCTTACAAAGAGGTGAGAAGTGGAGAGAGAGTGATACAATGTTTACAAAGAGGTGAGAGAAGTGGAGAGAGAGTGATACAATGCTTACAAAAAGGTGAGAAGTGGAGAGAGAGTGATACAATGCTTACAAAGAGGTGAGAAGTGGAGAGAGACTGATACAATGCTTACAAAGAGGTGAGAAGTGGAGAGAGAGGGATACAATGTTTACAAAGAGGTGAGAAGTGGAGAGAGGGGGATACAATGTTTACAAAGAGGTGAGAAGTGGAGAGAGGGGGATACAATGTTTACAAAGAGGTGAGAAGTGGAGAGAGAGTGATACAATGCTTACAAAGAGGTGAGAAGTGGAGAGAGGGGGATACAATGTTTACAAAGAGGTGAGAAGTGGAGAGAGGGGGATACAATGTTTACAAAGAGGTGAGAAGTGGAGAGAGAGTGATACAATGCTTACAAAGAGGTGAGAAGTGGAGAGAGAGGGATACAATGCTTACAAAGAGGTGAGAAGTGGAGAGAGAGGGATACAATGCTTACAAAGAGGGGAGAAGTGGAGAGAGGGGGATACAATGTTTACAAAGAGGTGAGAAGTGGAGAGAGGGGGATACAATGTTTACAAAGAGGTGAGAAGTGGAGAGAGAGATACAATGCTTACAAAGAGGTGAGAAGTGGAGAGAGAATGATACAATGTTTACAAAGAGGTGAGAAGTGGAGAGAGAATGATACAATGTGTACAAAGAGGTGAGAAGTGGAGAGAGGGGGATACAATGTTTACAAAGAGGTGAGAAGTGGAGAGAGAATGATACAATGTTTACAAAGAGGTGAGAAGTGGAGAGAGGGGGATACAATGTTTACAAAGAGGTGAGAAGTGGAGAGAGAATGATACAATGCTTACAAAGAGGTGAGAAGTGGAGAGAGAGGGATACAATGTTTACAAAGAGGTGAGAAGTGGAGAGAGAATGATACAATGTGTACAAAGAGGTGAGAAGTGGAGAGAGAATGATACAATGTTTACAAAGAGGTGAGAAGTGGAGAGAGAGGGATACAATGTTTACAAAGAGGTGAGAAGTGGAGAGAGGGGGATACAATGTTTACAAAGAGGTGAGAAGTGGAGAGAGGGGGATACAATGTTTACAAAGAGGTGAGAAGTGGAGAGAGAGTGATACAATGTTTACAAAGAGGTGAGAAGTGGAGAGAGAGGGATACAATGTTTACAAAGAGGTGAGAGAAGTGGAGAGAGAGTGATACAATGCTTACAAAGAGGTGAGAAGTGGAGAGAGAGTGATACAATGTTTACAAAGAGGTGAGAGAAGTGGAGAGAGAGTGATACAATGCTTACAAAAAGGTGAGAAGTGGAGAGAGAGTGATACAATGCTTACAAAGAGGTGAGAAGTGGAGAGAGACTGATACAATGCTTACAAAGAGGTGAGAAGTGGAGAGAGAGGGATACAATGTTTACAAAGAG
Organism: Poromitra crassiceps; assembly: GCF_964638095.1. Lineage (NCBI taxonomy): Eukaryota > Metazoa > Chordata > Actinopteri > Beryciformes > Melamphaidae > Poromitra > Poromitra crassiceps. The sequence goes on along the minus strand of NC_139626.1, from coordinate 9,777,331 downwards.
GTGAGAAGTGGAGAGAGGGGGATACAATGTTTACAAAGAGGTGAGAAGTGGAGAGAGGGGGATACAATGTTTACAAAGAGGTGAGAAGTGGAGAGAGAGTGATACAATGCTTACAAAGAGGTGAGAAGTGGAGAGAGGGGGATACAATGTTTACAAAGAGGTGAGAAGTGGAGAGAGGGGGATACAATGTTTACAAAGAGGTGAGAAGTGGAGAGAGAGTGATACAATGCTTACAAAGAGGTGAGAAGTGGAGAGAGAGGGATACAATGCTTACAAAGAGGTGAGAAGTGGAGAGAGAGGGATACAATGCTTACAAAGAGGGGAGAAGTGGAGAGAGGGGGATACAATGTTTACAAAGAGGTGAGAAGTGGAGAGAGGGGGATACAATGTTTACAAAGAGGTGAGAAGTGGAGAGAGAGATACAATGCTTACAAAGAGGTGAGAAGTGGAGAGAGAATGATACAATGTTTACAAAGAGGTGAGAAGTGGAGAGAGAATGATACAATGTGTACAAAGAGGTGAGAAGTGGAGAGAGGGGGATACAATGTTTACAAAGAGGTGAGAAGTGGAGAGAGAATGATACAATGTTTACAAAGAGGTGAGAAGTGGAGAGAGAATGATACAATGTGTACAAAGAGGTGAGAAGTGGAGAGAGAGGGATACAATGCTTACAAAGAGGTGAGAAGTGGAGAGAGAATGATACAATGTTTACAAAGAGGTGAGAAGTGGAGAGAGAGGGATACAATGCTTACAAAGAGGTGAGAAGTGGAGAGAGAATGATACAATGTTTACAAAGAGGTGAGAAGTGGAGAGAGGGGGATACAATGTTTACAAAGAGGTGAGAAGTGGAGAGAGAGATACAATGCTTACAAAGAGGTGAGAAGTGGAGAGAGAATGATACAATGTTTACAAAGAGGTGAGAAGTGGAGAGAGGGGGATACAATGCTTACAAAGAGGTGAGAAGTGGAGAGAGAATGATACAATGTTTACAAAGAGGTGAGAAGTGGAGAGAGGGGGATACAATGTTTACAAAGAGGTGAGAAGTGGAGAGAGGGGGATACAATGCTTACAAAGAGGTGAGAAGTGGAGAGAGAATGATACAATGTTTACAAAGAGGTGAGAAGTGGAGAGAGAGGGATACAATGCTTACAAAGAGGGGAGAAGTGGAGAGAGGGGGATACAATGTTTACAAAGAGGGGAGAAGTGGAGAGAGAGTGATACAATGTTTACAAAGAGGTGAGAAGTGGAGAGAGAGGGATACAATGTTTACAAAGAGGTGAGAAGTGGAGAGAGAGGGATACAATGTTTACAAAGAGGTGAGAAGTGGAGAGAGAGGGATACAATGTTTACAAAGAGGTGAGAAGTGGAGAGAGAGGGATACAATGTTTACAAAGAGGTGAGAAGTGGAGAGAGGGGGATACAATGTTTACAAAGAGGTGAGAAGTGGAGAGAGGGGGATACAATGTTTACAAAGAGGTGAGAAGTGGAGAGAGAGGGATACAATGTTTACAAAGAGGTGAGAAGTGGAGAGAGGGGGATACAATGTTTACAAAGAGGTGAGAAGTGGAGAGAGAATGATACAATGCTTACAAAGAGGTGAGAAGTGGAGAGAGAGGGATACAATGTTTACAAAGAGGTGAGAAGTGGAGAGAGAGGGATACAATGTTTACAAAGAGGTGAGAAGTGGAGAGAGAATGATACAATGTTTACAAAGAGGTGAGAAGTGGAGAGAGAGGGATACAATGTTTACAAAGAGGTGAGAAGTGGAGAGAGAGGGATACAATGTTTACAAAGAGGTGAGAAGTGGAGAGAGAGGTATACAATGTTTACAAAGAGGTGAGAAGTGGAGAGAGGGGGATACAATGTTTACAAAGAGGTGAGAAGTGGAGAGAGAGGGATACAATGTTTACAAAGAGGTGAGAAGTGGAGAGAGGGGGATACAATGTTTACAAAGAGGTGAGAAGTGGAGAGAGAATGATACAATGCTTACAAAGAGGTGAGAAGTGGAGAGAGAGGGATACAATGTTTACAAAGAGGTGAGAAGTGGAGAGAGAGGGATACACACTGCTTCGCTTACAAAGAATCAGAATCAGCTTTATTGATATGTGCAGTGCACATACAAGGAAATTGTCTCCGGTTCGCACGAGCTCTCAATGTACTCGCACACAAAAGAGCAGTGAATGGTAGTTAAACATTGACATGAACTGCTATGAGGTGAGGAGTGGAGAGAGGGCTAGTGCTCACCGTGTCTGCCTTTGTCTTCAGACGTCAGCGTTTGACCACCAAACCTTCCCCGCTGACGAAACAGGAAGGCATTTCCTTTTTCTCATTTCCTGCCTTTTGCAGCTGTCATCACCCGCTGCGTTCTCCTGCCCAGCTAGTGGAGATCTGCTGTCTGTCTGTCTGTCTGTCCAGGCAGCCAGACACATGTCTGTCCAGGCAGCCAGACACATGTCTGTCCAGGCAGCCAGCCACATCTCTGTCCAGGCAGACACATGTCTGTCCAGGCAGCCAGACACATGTCTGTCCAGGCAGCCAGACACATGTCTGTCCAGGCAGCCAGACACATGTCTGTCCAGGCAGCCACATCTCTGTCCAGGCAGACACATGTCTGTCCAGGCAGCCAAATGTCTGTCCAGGCAGCCACAGGCAGATTCATCAAGCAGTCATTGCTTAAGATTGATCCACTTTCAGCCTTGCCTCGGTTGTATCCCACAAAATGAATGAGTTACTGGATAGTAGGAAGGAAGGCCAGGCTAAATATACAAAGAAAGTGACAGAATGAAAGAGGGATGTGAAAGGATATATGACCATGCAGTTTGTGACGATGTCGACCATGCAGTTTATGACGGTGGTGACCATGAAGTTTATGACGGTGGTGACCATGCAGTTTATGACGATGGCGACCGTGCAGTTTGTGACGGTGGTGACCATGCAGTTTGTGACGGTGGTGACCATGCAGTTTGTGACGGTGGTGACCATGCAGTTTATGACGGTGGTGACCATGCAGTTTGTGACGGTGGCAGTGGTGACCATGCAGTTTGTGACGGTGGTGACCATGCAGTTTATGACGGCGGTGACCATGCAGTTTGTGACGGTGGCAGTGGTGACCATGCAGTTTGTGACGGTGGTGACCATGCAGTTTGTGACTTTGTGACAGTGGTGACCATGCAGTTTGGGACTTTGTGACAGTGGTGACCACGCAGTTTGTGCATGGCTGCGCAGGGCGGGCAGAGGTTTCATTAAAAAGGGATTATTGGGAGGCGTGCTGACGCTGAAAGATAGAGTTTCCCCTTCCACACTTTCTAACTCTCTTTCCTTCTCTCCCTCCTCTAGTTGTGTTGAGAGAAGCCCAGAGTGGAGCCCGGAGCCTGGCTAATTAAGTCCCCAAGCTTCACCACCACCTCCACCCCCACCCCCTCCTCCTGCATCCTCCTCAGCCCCGCGCTCTCCCTCTCCTCTCCCCCCTCTCTGCCCCCCAGCCTCCATCCCTCTGCCTCCTCATGTTCCTTCGGGGGGGGCGGAAGGCAGGGGGCACGCACGCAGGCCGCCCGGGGTCGGGCTCTCCGTGACGGGGGGGGAGGCCATCATGGCACTGCAGAAGAAGCTGGTCGTGGGCTTCCTGACCGTCAGCTGCGTGCTGTGCATCTGTTTCCTGTACGTCCCGATCCGCGTGCCTTGGCGCATGGAGGGTGCAAGCGGGTGAGTTGGCGAGGGCAAAACCTACACCGAAGCCTAATATGTCTCTCTTTTCATCAAACGTGGTTTGTAAATGCAGCATTTATATGTTCTATTACACGGTGCCTAAGATTGACCAGTATTACAGAAGGCCGTATCCAGAAAAGGCACAATGTTAAACGCTTAGATCACGGAGGGTTATTAAAAGTTCCATGGTTTTCAGTAAGCAGTACTTATTCCCCCCTCTAGTTGTGTCATTGTGGTTTCAACAAAGGAGGCACACAAGGCGGGCTGCAGTAATGAAAAAAGCCCCCGGAGCTGTTTCACTGGAGGGGGTCTCTCTCACACACACATATGTGAAATGTAAGCTTTGTGATCGTGGGCATGGCTCCAGGTTTAAAAGCCAGCGAGTGCAGATAAGGTGCATTACGAGAAGGGAAGGAATGGCAAAAATGGCCCTCTCTCAATGGGTCTATTTCAGACACTCAAATGATCAGTTTGGGGGCATTCACGCTCACGGGTCTCTCATTTGGAGGAATGCTGGAGCTGCTGCTGCTGCTGAGGCGCTCTTTTATCGGATTGCCTGGCTATTGAAATAAGTACGTGTGTGTACTCTTCTCGTGTATATACTCTTCTGCATGTTGTAGTATGAGACATAAGCCTAATGTGTCCTGATGGACTGTGAAGCTTTTTAGCATTTAGAAAGGGAAATGAAGAGAGCTCTGCCAGTGGTGTGGAGTCAGTTGCCCTTTCTCGTTTGTATAAGCTATCAAGGCCACTGATAAAAAACACAAAATAAAACACATATGTTCCTATTGGCTGCGTCTTCACCACATGTGTTCCTATTGGCTGTGTCTTCACCACATGTGTTCCTATTGGCTGTGTCTTTCCTGCTTCTCTGTTTGCCTTTGATCTCCACTGGTCATTAACAAGTTCCAGTTACACGTTAATTACGACTGCTCCATTACATTTGCATCTCATTACTGGGCTATTATGAGGTTGACTTCCTGCTGCATCTGGGGCGTCGGCTTAATAATAATAATAATAATTGTCCAATCAGGATAAAGGGAGCGCCCTGTGGTTACCTGAGAATCCCGCTTTCTGCCAGAAGATCATCAACAGAGTAGCCCGTATGGCACTGTTGTGCAACCCGTGAGTCTGGAACAGGCAGTTCTGCAACATGAGTTGATTGTGCTGGCTGGTTTGTAGCAGTTGTGCAGCCTTGTTTGCAGGAGCTCACACAGTGTACTGTACACACCCCAGGTGCGAGGGGAAGAAGAAAAGCAGAACAGAACTTAGAGGTTGTGTGTAAACAAAGTGAAAGGACAGAAAGTTTAAAACCATCCTGACCTATCTAGGTCAGTGTTCTCAGTAATAGCTTCTTCTTTTTAACCACGTTACACCATCAGCATGACGGCAGTACATTGGCAAAGCTATGCCGTGTGAAGGAGAGGCCTAAATCACCTTATGTCTCTGGCACACTGGAGACCTGTGTTAAAAAACGATTAAGAATGTGCTTTCTTTGCTTGAAAAGCCAGGGCTTGTGGGAATTGGGAGTCAAGCCAGGGCAACGCACCGTGTGAAAGGAAGGCTAGATGATGCATGTCCACACATGGAGTGACCTGCCATGCTCATCGCTGCATTATTTTGTCTTCCAGCGTGTCACAAGACTCTGAGGCGCGTCTCGGCGCCCGGCGGACCCAGGCGCCGCCCCCTGCCTCGACCTTTGACCCGGAGCTGTTCTCCACAGCGGCTCTGCACGAGCAGAAAAGTGCCTCGCAGGCTCCGCCTGTAAAGGCCCAACCGCCCACAGCCGCCAGAGAGCAACCGGCCAAGAACACCCCGCCGCCCCCGCCCCCGCCTCGGTCCAGAGACGTCAGCCCGTCGAGTTCCGAGTCTGATGCCGACCATAATGGCAGAACCACCACCGAAGGCCTTCATCTGCAGCCTCGGCAGCCCACCCATACCCCCGGCACGACACCGCCTCCCTACATCGGAGATGCCTACGCCAGTGAAGATATCCCACCGCAAACGGTCAGTTCCACCTCCATATCTCTGCACAATCTGCTTTGTTTGCGACTTCAGCTTTCTGTGTCGATCTGTGATCTCTGCGCCTGCGTTTTCTTAACGCCCATCCCCCCACCACCACATGCCCCGCAGCGGTGGGTGGTGGGTAAGACGATCCTACAGGTTGCTGTTGCAAGAGGATTAAGAGTGATATTGTAATTAAACAAGTGATTATGCAATAGGTAATCAGAGAGGAAATGTATGCTCCCTCCTCGGACGACCCCGGTGCATTAGATTGCTTGGAGATCATCGGCGGCGGCGGCGTACTCGCAAACCTCTTCGTTTTCCACATAGCTGCCACGCACCACTGCGTTTCCCACAGGCTCGACAGGATGACAGACCTGTTTGAAGCGAGCGCGTGCGGCTCTACATGTAGGGGTAGGCCACAGTGGGTGGGCCGGGCCCGCCTTCCCCCATGGATGTTTACCAGAAAAATGAAGTGGAGCCTCGCAGGGCCTGGCTCCCTTTCTCCCTCTCCCTCTCGGGTGTGGCATCATCAGCACGAAATCCTTTCGAGTGGCGTTTATCGGGTGATCCGCCGAGGGAAATGGAGGAGAGGACGAGAAAGCGCACACAAAATAAAATGGCGATATATTGCTTAAAGAACGTCTCGTGCGAGCAATCGCAGGGTTCTGTCTGTGGCAATAGGGTAGCTTCCTTCTCATTTTGATTGACTCCTTACTTGAGTCTATAATTAAGATAATTCACTATGATTAAGAGACTCACAGTTCATGATCATCTTTGCCAGGTCCTTCAATGACATATTGCGCCTCCTAACTTAGTATTAACTTAACTTAGTATTTACTTAACTTTATTATTAACTTAGTATGTAAAGACTTCCATTTTTTTGAGCGGCTAAGGATTGCGTAGCTCATCGACTGGGATACGCACGGTAATTGATTCTATAGGGAACCAGTGACATGGATAATACAATTAGTGAAGCCAGTGTGCATTCCTTCATGTTCCCTACGTGTTCCTTCATATATGCGGGCTGTGTTTTATCCATGTGTGTCAGTAATCTGTCTCCATGTCAATGTAATAATCTTCTTCTCTGAGGACCTCCAGCATCCCTTCTGTCGTTAGACTTCCTCTTCTCTAGCTTCTGTAATTACTAGATAATTGCCTCCAGTGAGGCAATATGGTGGGTTAATATTGCGGTTGCGCAACCCGCCAAGTGGAACTAACGATGGTCTGTAGTGTGGGCTAACGATGGTCTGTAGTGTGGGCTAATGATGGTCTGTAGTGTGGGCTAATGGTCATGTAGACACGGACTGTGTGTTTGGACGAAGAGCTTGTCGTTTTTCGAGGGGGAGGTTCTGTGCGGTGTGATAACAGCAACTCTGCTATCTTGCTGCCTGCAGGACTGTCCGGACAGTGTGAGGAGGAGGGTCCCGTCCACTGAGTTCGCCGGGCGTTTTCTAAGGACTATCCCAGTCCTCCAGTGGGCCAAGCATGTCACTCCTGAGGAGTACCGGCGCCTGAGCCAGTACCCGGGGACGCATGGCTGGGGAGGGATCGACTACAAGAGTAAACCCCGACCGCTTTGTCAACCTCAAACCCAAAAAATGACGACATAATATTCTATTGAGTGTTGAGAAAATTGTTGCTTTTAAATCACGTCATCACACACATCATTTCCTGTTCAGCAGTTGCTGTATGTTTTCAGAGCTAAAATTCAAGTCTAGTATCCAGATGGCCGACTGGAAGTATTTCTCATGATGTAATCAAAGGCATGTGGGCCTCCACGTAGTTCAGATGTTTGCTTCCTGTCTGTTTGCCCGCACCAGCACCAAGCCTCGGGCTCTTTTTCCTTTTTCTTTTTTCCAGACCCATCCCAACAATGGCCTCTGTATACGTGTGGCTGCATTCAGACGATTCAGAGCTCAATTCCGTCCACAAATGTCTTCTATGCTTGTCTCGACAGCGCTGGTGGACACTCTCTCTGTCCTCAACTCTTCGGCTAACTGGCAGATGTTTGACGACTGGAGTCGCCGCCCGAACAAATCGCAGTGTATCCGCTGTGCTGTGGTGGGGAATGGTGGCATACTGAAGGACTCCAGGAAAGGAGCGGAGATCGACGGTCACAACTACGTCTTCAGGTACACGCTCATGACTGCGTCTTCAGGTACACGCTCACGACTGCGTCTTCAGGTACACGCTCACGACTACGTCTTCAGGTACACCACGCTCACGACTACGTCTTCAGGTACACACTCACGACTACGTCTTCAGGTACACGCTCACGACTACGTCTTCAGGTACACCACGCTCACGACTACGTCTTCAGGTACACACTCACGACTACGTCTTCAGGTACACGCTCATGACTACGTCTCCAGGTACACCACGCTCACGACTACGTCTTCAGGTACACGCTCACGACTACGTCTCCAGGTACACCACGCTCACGACTGTCTTCAGGTACACGCTCACGACTACGTCTTCAGGTACACACTCACAACTACGTCTTCAGGTACACCACGCTCACGACTACGTCTTCAGGTACACGCTCACGACTACGTCTTCATGTACACGCTCACGACTACGTCTTCAGGTACACGCTCACGACCGCGTCTTCAGGTACACGCTCACGACTACGTCTTCATGTACACGCTCACGACTACGTCTTCAGGTACACGCTCACGACTACGTCTTCAGGTACACGCTCACGACTACGTCTTCAGGTACACGCTCACGACTACGTCTTCAGGTACACGCTCACGACTACGTCTCCAGGTACACGCTCACGACTACGTCTTCAGGTACACGCTCACGACTACGTCTTCAGGTACACGCTCACGACTACGTCTTCAGGTACACGCTCACGACTACGTCTCCAGGTACACCACGCTCACGACTACGTCTTCAGGTACACACTCACAACTACGTCTTCAGGTACACGCTCACGACTACGTCTTCAGGTACACGCTCACGACTGCGTCTTCAGGTACACGCTCACGACTACGTCTTCAGGTACACGCTCACGACTACGTCTTCAGGTACACACTCACAACTACGTCTTCAGGTACACGCTCACGACTGCGTCTTCAGGTACACACTCACGACTACGTCTTCAGGTACACCACGCTCACGACTACGTCTTCAGGTACACGCTCACGACTACGTCTTCAGGTACACCACGCTCACGACTACGTCTCCAGGTACACGCTCACGACTACGTCTTCAGGTACACGCTCACGACTACGTCTTCAGGTACACTCTCACGACTACGTCTTCAGGTACACGCTCATGACTACGTCTTCAGGTACACGCTCACGACTACGTCTTCAGGTACACGCTCACGACTACGTCTCCAGGTACACGCTCACGACTACGTCTTCAGGTACACGCTCACGACTACATCTTCAGGTACACGCTCACGACTACGTCTTCAGGTACACGCTCACGACTACGTCTTCAGGTACACGCTCACGACTACGTCTTCAGGTACACCACGCTCACGACTACGTCTTCAGGTACACCCTCACGACTGCGTCTTCAGGTACACGCTCATGACTGCGTCTTCAGGTACACGCTCACGACTGCATCTTCAGGTACACGCTCACGACTACGTCTTCAGGTACACGCTCACGACTACATCTTCAGGTACACGCTCACGACTACATCTTCAGGTACACGCTCACGACTACGTCTTCAGGTACACGCTCACGACTGCATCTTCAGGTACACGCTCACGACTACGTCTTCAGGTACACGCTCACGACTGCGTCTTCAGGTACACGCTCACGACTACATCTTCAGGTACACGCTCACGACAGCGTCTTCAGGTACACGCTCACGACCGCGTCTTCAGGTACACGCTCACGACTACGTCTTCAGGTACACGCTCACGACTACGTCTTCAGGTACACGCTCACGACTGCGTCTTCAGGTACACGCTCACAACTACGTCTTCAGGTACACGCTCACGACTACGTCTTCAGGTACACGCTCACGACCGCGTCTTCAGGTACACGCTGACTTTGGCCTTGTTGAGTGTTTAAGTGTCAAGTGGACCCTGTGTTAAATCCACAGACAGTTGTGTTATTTTATGCTTTCCCCCCTCGACTGGGAAAAACATGCTCAGCTCCACTATTGATATTTCTCTCTCTACTGGACCATAAAGCACACAAATAAAGCACACAGCTGAATGCAGTAAATTCTCTCTCTACTGGACCATAAAGCACACAGTAAAGCACACAGCTGAATGCAGTAAGTTCAGGCACATTCTCTGGGGGTTGTCAAAAGGCATCCTGGGAAATGTAGGCAATCACTAACCGAAGCAGTCGAGGGAGGTTGAGAGAAAGGGAAACTCAATTACAACACTTCATCACAAAACAACTCTAAAATAACTTTAAAATCGCCCCTGTGAACTCAAATTGCTCCCTCATTGGTTTTATTTTTTGTTGTTGTTTACGTTTATATTTGAAACAGGGTGCGTACATGTTATGCAGGACATGTCACATGTTATACATCATATACATTGTTCATCTTCTTACACTGTACTCAAACATGACATCAAAAAGTATTTTCCAAACTTTCTAAATTTTTAATAATGATCTGCAAGATTAAGGAAAGGTGTCCAGCTGCATTCATATACGACCCAAAGAAAACTAAAAAACTAAACAAAACACAAAACAAAATACACACATATAAAAAGGAAGTGTGCTCAACAGAGTAGCGTAGCAGGAGGTTATCTTCTTGATTTACTTAAAGTCAGATCTAAATGAGGATATATATTCGTCCAACATCTTTCACATTTCTCTTGTTCAAGTTTTAAAGCATATGTTAATTTCTCCATCACATAAATATCATGGATCACATTGATCCAGTCCTCAACCGTGGGTGTTTCTGTTGTCATCCATCTTCTCGTGAGAGCTTTCTTACTCGTCAATAACAAAACGTCGACAGTATATTTATCTTCAAACCCCTTAATCGTGTCTGGTCTCAAACCCAAATACAAAGTTTCAAAACAAAAAGGAATTGCTCCTTCTAATACCTTCTCCATAGATTTCCTCATTGGTTTTCTTCCATGATAATAGGTGTGTTGTTGTAGCCTGTAGTGAATAGTCGCTGTGGGCTCTGACTAAGCTGCAGATCAGGCAGATGCTAATGCCAGCAAGCACACGGTCACTGTGTGTCATTCAGGATGTCTCATTCAAGTGCTCCTCCAGTGCATAGACTGGTCCCTGTGTGTGTGTGGTTACCATGGTGACCAATGGGTTAAGTGGTAATTAACGGTTAAACATGTACACAAGCTGGCCTGCTGAGTGTAGGTCGATTGCTACGCCTGTACTGTATACAAAGTGCTCTCGGTGGGGGGAAATTTGACAGAAATAGGCAAAAGAGACCAACTTAAATGGCCTGCATTTATATAGCGCTTTTATCCAAAGCGCTTTACAATCAGTAGGTAGTCTACATTCACCCATTCATACACCGATGGCGGCAGGCTGCCACGCAGGGTGCCTGCACACCATCGGGAGCAAGGAGGGTAAAGTGTCTTGCCCAAGGACACAACGACAGCAGCTGGGAGGGAGCGGGGATCGAACCGCCAACCCTTGCGTCATTGGCCGACCCGCTCTACCTCCTGAGCTAAAGCCGCCAACTTACTTGCGTTGCGTGGAGGGGAGATAGCGTGTCTTTCTCTCCTTACATTATCTCCCCTCCAAACAAGTGTGCATTGGCCCCGCTGAAGAGACCACGCAACGTAAGTTGCTCTCTTTTGCCCATTTTTGGTAGCTAATTAACTGTGTGTGTTCTTTTGATCTGCAGGACCAACGGGGCAGTCATTCAGGGCTTTGAGCAGGACGTGGGGTCACGGACCACCCACTACACCTTCTCCACCAACACAATGAGGAACTCCATGAGGAGCTACGCCGGCGCCGGGTACCGAGGGCCGCCTGTGTCTGAGGTCAGGACCAAACGGGAAACTTTTCCCTCGCCATAGAATGAGAGGGCATCTCACAGGGGCGAGAAACTGCGGGGGCACTTTACTTAGCAGTATTTCCTTAGTATTTTATAAAAAAAAATATTTATTATTTATCAAGTTTTTTTCTGTTTTCCTCCCATTTTCTCCCCGATTGTACTTGGCCAATTCCCCCTGCTGCCCCGGTCGTTGCTCCACCCCCTCTGCCGATCTGGGAAGAGCCGTAGACTAGCACATGCTTCCTCCGATACATGTGCAGTCACCAAACGCTTCTTTTTACCTGACAGTGAGGAGCTTCACAGGCAGGATGTAGCGCGTGGGAGGATCACACTATTTCCCCCAGTTCCCCTCCTCCCGAACAGGCGCCCCAGTCGACCAGAGGCACTAGTGCAGCGACCAGGAGTCATATATATATATATATATATACCCCACCGGCAGGCACAGTAAATTCTGTCTGTAGGAGTGTCTGACCAGGCCGGAGGTACTGTGCCCCTGCCGGGAATTGAACCCGGGTCCTGTGGTGGTAGGCCAGTGCTTTAACCTCGACACTATCCAGATGCCCCCACTATTTCCACTTTGTGAGACGTTCTACCTGTGTTCCTCCACTACACTTCAGAGAGAAACATTGTACTTTTTCCTGCACTACATTGATCTGACAGCTGGAGTTACTACTTGCTTTGCACAATCTGGATTTACATGCAAAACGTACGATCAGCTCATAAAGTACAGTATATTCCATTGTTGGAGCTTACAACAGTATATGGAGAAGTTAGGCCGACAACTTTAAACTACTTCTTACAGGTTAATGCATCAATAATTAACAGTCTGAAAGAATGAGGACGTTTCATTTCAATACCCAAGTACATTTTACTGCTAATACTTCTGTACTTTTAAGTACAATTTTGAATTCAGGATTTTTACTCTTGAAGGAAGGCTTTGCTGATTTTCAACCCGTTTGTATGATTACAATGTCAGTAATATATTATGCAGATGGGCAGTTTTGACCTTGTCTTCATGTTTTCCTGCACCGAGAGCTCTGCACTTTATTCCAGCACTTCTGTGTCAGAATGAAACGCGTCATTCTGACACAGAAGTGAACAGATGTTCTGCTCGAGGGCGGCTGTTCCAACTACTGATTGTTTGTTTATATTTTTACTGTATGCACACATCCTCTCTCTCTAGGATTTCCTGTCCGTACCGGCACACTCTTCTGTTGTCTGTATCGGATACATGCAACAACAACAAAACTCTCCCTCCCTCTCTCCCTCCCTCCCTCTCTCTCTCTCCCTCCCTCCCTCCCTCTCTCCCTCCCTCCAGGAGACACGGTATGTCTTCTTGCCAGATCATGACCGTGACTACCTGTTGATGAAGGCTGCGGCCACACACACTCCAGTGGAGAGAGGGCCTGAGCGCAGCGACTCGTGAGTAGCGCTCCTGTGGTGCATCGTCAACTATGATGACGACACACACACAACGTTCTAATAGTTTTTGCTGTGTGCGTGTGCTTGCATGCCCAGGTCCACATACACCTGTGGGACTAATAAATATTCATCATTGACTGTGAAGGGATTGTGTGATTTATGTAATAATCTCACATTTCTATATTTCTTTAGTCCACCCAACTACTTTGGAGAGAATGTGTCAGCAGAAAAGTTGAAGATGTATCATCCCGATTTCATCCGTTACCTCAGAAACAGGTGGGAGTTTTACCAGCTTACTTTTACTATAGGCTAGTTAGTTATTATTGCTATTACTTTTGCTACTGTGCACCCTGCCATCTCTCTTTCTCTCTCTCTCTCTCTCTCTCTCTCAACCCAACCGGTCAAAGCAGATGGCCGCCCCCCCCCCCCCCCCCCCCCCCCTTGAGCCAGGTCCGTTTGAGGTTTATTTTCCATGCCGCCAAAAGTTAACCTTTGTTATCATTTGGCGCTATATGAATAAAATTGACTTGACTCGACCAGCGGAACGGGCGTGTCTGATCACAATGAAAGCACGGCTCTGATTACAAATAGTGTGAATGAGATTGAGGTTGAAATAGGAGTGTTTTCGGAGGAAGTTCCCACACAAAGAGGACTTCAGGAATATGTGAAGAATTGCCAAGAAACTCCTCCTCGGGGATTCTCCCTCGTGCTCTTCCGCATCACCCTCTCAGAAATTGACCATAAATATTTATTTTCATTGTGTAATGTTTCAGATTCCTCTGCTCCCATACCATGAAAACCAAATATAAGGACATATACCGTCCGTCAACTGGCGCTGCGATGCTGCTGGCCGCTGTGCACACCTGCGACCAGGTAAGATCCATCATCATCGCGGAGGGGTCTATTATATATGCACTCTGTGGCAGGACTGAACTTGCCTTGACAGTGTGAGAACGTACTCTTACTCTCAACTGTCAGCCTTGCAAAACACACACCGTGTGGTGTGGGTATTGTTGTGTAACCTTGATCGGCTCGTGATAGCGAGTCACTCACAAAACAATTCGGAGAAATCTCACCCGACATCGTCGGACCAATTTGCAAACGCCATTTATTAATATTGAATGTGGCGCACGTCCAAATTGCACCAAACCCGACACTGCGCGTCACTGGGTCCTCGGCAACACACCCGCCAAGTGTCAAGTCAATTGGATGAACGGTTCTCGAGATATGCGATAAACACACACATTCACAAACACAGATTCCTGCAATTAGTAGAGAGATATCCACCCACCTGGATTCCAATGCATGTAATTGAATTTGATCACTGTGAAAGCTTGTTTTGGAGCTAGGGTGGTTTTGTATAGAGAGGCAAAGTGAACGTCACTTCCTGCTTTCAGCACTGTACCAGAGATTTTTTATTAATTTATTTTTTGCAATAAAAATACATGCACACACTCACAGACAGAGGTTCCTGGAATGACCGTAGGAGAGAGATATCCACCCCCCTAGATTCCAAAGCATGTAATTGAATTTGATCAGTGTGAAAGCTTGTTTTCTAATTAGGGATGGGTAGTTCTGTATTTTTCTGATACCAGTGCTAAAATGAGACTTTTAAAATGGTACCGGTGCTGAACCCATACTTTTTAAAATCTAAAGTGGATTTTTAATTTAAAGAGGATTTCAAGTGGCGTGCGCCAAACATGGCACCGAAATGAGGCACCTAAACCTGCGTTGCAATTCGGTCCGGTTAGTACCGGTTGTAAAGGTACTGGTACCATAGTGGTGTCGGGTTTTTTTGGTACAGTACATTCTCCCCTCCCAGGCTGAAATTCAAGTAAAAAAAAAAAAAGAATAAATGAGGTCATTGAGTCTATTTTGTTTCTGTGTGAATAAAGGTGAGCGCGTACGGCTTCATGACCCCAGACTACAGCAGCTACTCTGACCACTACTACGACAAGACCTTCCACCAGGTGGGCTTCTTCGCCAACCACGACCTGCGCATGGAGATGAGGCTGTGGCAGCAGCTGCACCAGGCGGGCCTCGTGCACCTCTACATGCGTGAGCCGGCCACACAGCACGGTAACCAGCGGTAGACTGAAGCACATGACAGGAAGACGCAAAACCAAGATAACCAACGCCTTCCCTCCCAGTGACTCTCTGTACTTCCTGTTGTTGAGCAGAGAGGAAGTGCTTTTTTTCTTTTAGGATTCCTGAACTAAGATATTTTTCTTATTGACAGCTGCTATGATTGTTCAGGATTCCCCCTTTTTCTTTTTTCTTTTTCTTTTTAGGGTTTTATTTGACACATTTTACGGAAAATCTTTATTTTAATACTCCGCCTACAGAGAGTCTACAGAGTATTTATAACATTTCAAACAGCTTATTAGTTGACATTCAACTGTTTAAGGGATGTTTAACAAATTATCTAAACAGTATATGTGACATTTCATGAACATATCTACATATGATATTGCACTATGTGCAGGCATGCAGCTTGGAAAGCAAACAGAATCTGTTTGTTAAATCTCAACTAATAAGCTGTTAAAACAACGTCTACCGACCAAGCGAACAGAATCTGTTTGTTGAATGTCAACTAATGTCAAGCTGTTAAACGTTACGCTCTGTAGACTTCCTGTAGGCGGACTATCCAAATAAAGGTGCTGCCCATTTGACTATGACTTAAGGCATATCATACAATGGGTGGTTGGGTGTGTGAAAGCGGAGTTGTGTACGTGCCGTGTGTGGCACAATATGTTGACAAGGGACAAGACTGCAATTCAGTTGGCCACTTACTTAAAATACCCCGTCTCCCTGCCTTAAAATAGCTGCTCAGAGCACTGCTGGCAGTAGTCATGTTCTATTCTGATATTTACTCTGATTCTGTTCACCCTGTGTGTGTGTGTGTGTGTGTGTGTGTGTGTGTGTGTGTGTGTGTGTGTGTGTGTGTCAGGGGCAGATCTAGAGAAATATTTTCACGGGGGGGGGGGGGGGGCAAGAGGGTGGCATGGATATTTTAAGGGGTGGCAGAAATATATCCTATACAATCACATATCAATACTTGCTTGCAAAAGCTCCAGATTTGAACCAAAAAACATGACATTATTGTGACACGTGTAAAACATTGAATAGAAATATCTTAAAGGTGGTATTAGGGGTGGGTAATAAGGATTTCACACGAGCCAACATTGCTGACGTGCGAGTTCAGATAACATTTAGTTTGTCATCAAATGAAACCAAAAAGAAAAGTGGAGTTCTTATTCGAGATGATGTTACAATGATACACGAGGAACATTTATCGATACATCGGGGCACATCCAGAAGGTTGTGTGTGTGTGTGTGTGTGCGCGTGCGCGTGCGTGTGTTTAAAGTGGACGGTGAACAAACGTGAGTGTTGACGAAAGCTCAGTGGGAAAAGTATTTAAAGTTGAAAGTGCATTTAGTTGTAGGAACTTAACTTATTGCCGTTTTTCCCCCTTTTGTTCTTACACCCCAGCTATTTGTTTTAAAGCACAGTGTACTTTTTCTCCACGCCGTGCCGTATTATGATAAGAAGAATACTGCATGGACGCCATCAGGACTCTCAGTGCCTTTTTAATGTGAATCACTAGCCTGGAAAATGCGTGGTGGCCGAGGTAACGGAGGGAAATATTTGAAGCGGTGGAGTTTCCGCAACAACACAAAAGAAGGACACGTTGCCAGTGGCCTTTTTTTCCCCTCTGTGTGTGGATTCGGTGTCTTTCCACAGAACGCTCTTTACAGACTCTTGATTGTGCACCTCAACTCGTCTCTGGGGTCAAATTTCATCGAGATTCATTTGTTCTCACTGTTGATTTCCTTCACGTTGTCACTCGTCGTCGTCTGGACTTATCTCCGTGGACATACTGTAGCCTATGTATGACATGGAGTAGCGCAACAGTGATTTGTGGTGTAGGCCGGGGAACAGACAAGTAACCAAAGACACTGTGCCGATCAGGGAATAATATGTTTATTTAAAATTCACACGTTTTTATGGCGTCGGATCGTGTTCAAAAGCTGAATGTTCCAGTTGACTGAAATTTTGCGTCATGTTTTTTGCAACGGGGAATGGATAGGTGGGTTTGTAGTGCAATTTTGATTTTGAACATTAAAAACTGTATAAAAGGAAGACTGTGATTTCTATCTCTGTGGTTTTGGGATTTATTCTTGGTTTGTCTCTGATCATTCCTTCTTCTGTGTCCATTGGAGAAGAGTGCAGACGCTGAAAAGGGTTAGCAGTGTCAAGCACAGCATTCTCAGTGTGTGTTGAATTTATGTTTGTGTACGCTCTTGTGGACTGGCACGGTGCCTTGGTGAGGATATGTAGGGGAGACCGGGGATGATTGTAACACATTTTGTCTCAGGCCCTTTTCTTTGAATTTTGGTGTTGGATTTCTGAAATGTTTGACACAAAGTGCCCACATCTGTCTGTTATACATAGCAAACACTTTAGCCTCTATAATACCAACCCAGCTCCCAGACTAAGATGTTGTCAGATTACCTTTCTGCAAACCACAGATATGTGAAATTCAAAGTTGGTGAACCAAAATGACGTTGCATAATCAACATTTCAAATTAACCAACAATTTCCCAACATTGAAAATGTTGCTTAATTTGGAAACATCGCCGAGTTTCCAGTTAATTTGAAAACATGCAAATAAAGCACTTGGTTGTGGTTAGGAAACCAAAACAAGGGTTAAGGTTAATTAAATAACAAAATTTTAAATGTGACTCATGGTTCAAATGTACAGTAGACTTGTGTTTACGCCCTCCATCCACCCCGGCCACAACACTCTTACTGGCCACTAGGGATGTCACCGTACACGGATATTAAATCATATCAAGAACCGTTTACACGTCTTTTTTTGTGTGTCCTTTTAAATAAAGTTTTGACAATGGTTTTACTGTGTTCTGGACTCGCAATCATTCATTTCTCATCAAAAATAAACTACATGTGTCCACTAGGTGTATTCCTGTCAGTTGGGCATTGGGGAGCGGTGGTCCCAGTGGACAGTGTGCAGGGAAGGAGATTAAATAACTCCGCAGTTATCTCAGCAGTGGCTTCAGAAAGGCGCTGGTGTGGGCGCTCGTTTTCAGGCTACTAATCAGTAATCATATGGAGAAACTATAGCCGTTTTCCCACATGCGCTTTTTACCGCTAAATGACCGGAACGCGGTCTAATGCCTTCATGTGTGAAAGTTGTTTTCCGGTATAAGCGCGACCCTGTCATCGCGGACATTTCACCAGTTTCGAGCCAGTCAGAAGAGCGGTATGCGCGATAAGGGACACAAGTTCCATTTTCGCCTTAATTTGTCTGCGTCGCTGTCTACGTTTGAGGAAAAAGCGCGTCAGCATCAAAAGAGTGGACGCCGGCTCCATGTTTGTTTGTTGTTTTTTCTGACTGGCCTCAGTGGCCTGCAGCACAGTTTATACGTCATGACCCCAGGCCACTCTCCTCCGCCCCCCGCCCGCTCCGCAGTGCCGCCCCGCCCCACCCCCCAACATACCGGCTATTTGACGACTATATTCCCACTTGCGAGCGCTCAGGTGTGAAGGGAAATTCCGGGAAATGTCCGATATTGACTTAGGTAATTTTCCGGTACGCATGTGGGAAAACGGCTTATCACTACAGAGAGCAGATTGGCAAATGGCTAGACACTTGTGAGTGCTGTGCTTTTTATCACAGTATGTGTTGTTAGCTGTTAGCTATCAAGGTAGCTACTGCTGCTAACGTTGTTTTTCGTCCTTGCATGTTGTGTGGTGTGCTGGGATCGGCACTCCTCAGCGCTCTTCCAGCGTTTAACTGTCAGAAAAAGAAGTTTAGTGGACATCTACTACCTGTAAGTGTAACCGAAGTGAATCGGCGTCGATTCCTCGTGAGTCCAGCGTGGTAGCAAGTGGATTGGTTAAACTCGCTCCCCCAGTATAAAGGCGCGTTAATCTGCTCCGAGCTCTCTTGGTGCAGTGGTTAGCGTGTTTGACTCCCAAGCCGAAGGTCAGCGGTTCGTATCCACCCCTGGGCAAGCCCTTAACATGGGTTGCTGCAAGTACCGCCTACACAACGCCATTACATAAGCTAGAGATGATAACTTTATCGTTAAACTTTTCACACAAGTCCAGTAGTTGCACCTAAGGACGCATTGATGCGGTATAAAAAAAAAACATCCAGTTAACGGTTACACGCTGCCAGAAGGTCCCGTGTACAAAATGTTGTAACCGTTGACATCTCTACTGGCCACTGCACTATTTCAATAAGACGATCTATGACGTGTATGCCATTGATATAAGCGTATCTATAAATGTTGATATTCAACATGTTTTGGCTCACAAGTTTAGACATTCAACGTATCCATGGTCTGCAGAAATGTCGTGATTATGATTAATTTATGTCTGATTGGTGAAAATGGGGCTGTTACAACTAACGATGGAAAATAATAGATTCCAGCAATAACCTTTTATTAGTACAGTTACAACTAACCCCGTGTTACAAACGTCCCCGGTCTCCACTTTATAAAAGATGACAGGTGTGTGTGAACACTTCTAGCAGACAGACAGAGGTGCATGTAATGTAATAACATAATCACACCGCCGCTTTACACAGCTTCCAAAAATGACAGAGGAATACACGATTTACTGAGAAGAATTCACCCAATAAAATAACCCCAACACTCAACTTTTGATCACCCCCGCCCACCCTTTTTGCTAACATATTATATTTGTGAACTACAGCCAAAACCACTGGGAACAACAATAGTCCTCACAGTCACACTAACCCAATGTTTGGGATGCTTTTCAATCCACAGGACGAAGAGCATTCTTCAGGGAGGGTACTGGTATGCAGGGCCTCTCTCTCTCTCTCTCTCTCTCTCCCTCTCTCACTCACTCACTCACACACACACACAGACACACACTCTCTGTCACACACACACACACACAGACACACACTCTCTGTCTCACACACACACACACACACACACACACACACACACACACACACACTCTTGTAACATTCTGGAGTGCAGATGATGAACCATGGGACCTCTCTACTTCCTTGGTTTCTTCTCCAGCTTGACCATGTCTGAGAACTCTGCAAAGGCAGGGGAAGGAGGCTTTAGGACAGATGTGAACGGGAGGGAGGGAGCTGCGTGAGGGAGGGAGGGAGCTGCGTGACGTGAGGGATGTACCATAAGGGAGTTGCCACGGTCATGAGTCATGCATTTCAGTGCCGGGGCGACGGCCCAAATGTCTGGCAGCAGGACATTAGTTACATATTACAGTTAGTCATATGCGACCACAGGTCTGCAAGCTAAGCTGTTGTTCAGGAATTCCAGTCGATGTGGGTGAATGTGTGTGAGGATAGATGACCAGTTCACACATGGCTCTCATTTGATATATCTAGATCATGTTCAAATAAAACAGAGACGTGTCAACGCATGACAAGAGGGTCAAGTCTGGGGGAATTGTCCAGTGTCTGACACTGAAGGCGTGTGCTCAACATAATGTTAGGATGACTCAAAACATGGTCACAAAAGTGTTCCAAAGAGAGCAAAATCATTCTTATTCCATCCACCATTGATTTTTACCCTAACCCCGAAAATACCGTGCTACACATAGGCCTACTGTATTATAGGTATCTTAATACAACCTAACACTTTTTATCGGTTGCATTTTTAAACAGTGACTTGGGATATATTTGCCACGCAGTTATTTGCCCAAGTTAAATATTGACTGTTGGACCTCTGTGATAATAACTGGCCTCCAAGTCTTTCCTGACAACGTTGCTATTTGAACAACTATAACTGTGTGTTTACAATATGATAGTTCCTTTGTGTTATGCTGACCTCGTCTGCATGCTATCTTGGCCTTTAAACACTGCTCTATCTATCTATGGTTCACCATGAGAAAGATCAGCTGAATCCACTGAAGTGTTTGCATTCGTTACAAACATCCTCGTGATGCAATAAGTTACTTGCTGATCCACCTTTAACAAGAAGGCCTGAATAGTGACCCAGTTGCCTCTGGGGCTCCCTGACACATGTAGTGCTACTAACTGCTGACCCTTAGTGGTGACAATGGGTCAGTGCAGCCTAGAGTACAGGGCAAGTCAATACAGCAGAGAAACATGAGCGGGGCCCCTCACCACTGTAGTCGATGCGTCCGTCTCCGTCTGTGTCTCCTGCCTGGATCATGGCCTCTGCCTCCTCGTCAGTAAGAGGTACTGCATGGCTTGAATTTGGCACAGCGGAGAGGATGTACCTACGAGATGGAAATCCTTGGTGAGTGGAAGAATCTCATACCTATTCAGGTCAGTGCATCGTGTACACATCGTGTATCATCACACCCATACTTGATCTCGTTCCACTCTATGTAGCCACTGCCATCTTTGTCCAGCGTACGGAAGGCCTTCCTGATGGCTTCCTCGCGCTCTTCAGAAGTCTTGAACTGCCTCATGTAGTCCAGGAACTTGTTGTAGTTGAAGTTGCCTGCAGTCTCGACAGAGAATGACATCAATGCACATGACATCATGCACATGACTCTTGCATGCATGCATGATCTCATCGTAATCATCGCTTTCAAATCTCAAACACACGACACACCCTGCATTCTCATCTCCCGTGGCATGCGCTCGATGTCCCGGTCCGTGAGGGAGGCGCCCATGGCCACAGCCACCTTCTTCACCTGCGGGCCAAAGTCATCCGCCATGTTGTTCACGTCTGTCCTGGGCTGAGCGGCAGGAAGCAAGCAAGCAGAGAGGGTTACAAAAAAGAAGATGAGTGTGTGTGGAGGAGTATCTAGTGCCCCACTTCTGTTTCCACTGGCACTCTTTCAGCAACAGCTTCTCTTGGCACACTCGAAGGCAATCGATTCGCTTAGCAGATCCACAGTCATCTACTACGGCCCCCGAATGTTGAGCCATACTGCAAATCAATAGAACTTCCATGACCCAGTCAAGTGATTTTCTTCATATCTTGGTGAGTTATGGTGCAGGGTTAGGGTTAAGTAAGGTTAGGGTGGCTCCTGGATATTTTGGATCCTCCTCATCATCATGAGATATGTGGTGAGGATGCTGCCAACGGTGATCTCAGAGGGCACATCATTTCAGACAGAGAGCAAGAGAGTGAGAGAAATAGTGGCATGGGTCTATAGCTGAGCATTAGTAGTGTACTGTAGCTACGTACTTTGTTAGCTGTGCAACAACTGGGCTTTTACATTCTGCTCACGCAGAATGTGGTGGAGGGTGGAAACAGCCATAGGAGCTACCCGACGTAAAGCCTATAAACTGCTGCTGACTGCTGCGTTTCCATGGGTTTCATCATCCCCACCACACTCCTCCCTCCAATCTCACACTATCATTTGCACTTCAAGAACTCTCTCATCAAGATGAATGTGTGCGTTTCTCTCCCCTCGCGCGCTAGCTAAAGACACATCAATTCAGGAGATCAAAGTGAAAAATTCTGCTCTCAATCTACTAGTTCCAAAGAGCAAAAACTCAGACAAAACATGCACTAGAGATTAAAAAAAAAAAAACTTCACCTTTTCTTTTGACAACTTTGACAAACTACCGCCACACTTGGAAATGAGAAAATGACACTGAAATCTAGCAAAACATCTCGGAAGAAATTGGAAATCGTTACCACTTATTGACGTTTACTAATTACTGTGCAGCAGACAGAAGACCACCTCAAGGTCTATCCCATAATTTCCCCTATCTTCCCCAGTCCTACTCACCAGTTTCAAGGTTTCCTGCTAAAGACGACCCTCCCCCTCTCTCTGTCTCTTATATACGGGCAGGATGGAGCCACCAGTGGCCTTGCACCTGCTTGCCGCTTTCCCTGGTGGAGCCGCTCTCCATTAGAGTCTTGGCTCCTGCTGTCCCAGACAGGAACGCTTCTCTCCAGATCTACTGGGCAAGGCGTCACATGAAGCCTCTTGATAGGGATGAGTTGGACAACAGCCACCTCTTGGTCGGGTTGAACCAGAGGACAGCCTTGGCACGCCACTCGAAGATGATTCATGGTGCCTGGTGCATCCAGGGTTTCTGGCTTGTTTTCCTAAAGTGGAAGCTGCATGCTTTTCCACTCATTGAGATGGTGATGTGCAGCAGTGGTGCAGCACACCATCACCAACGGCTGATTCTACAAAGAGCAGCCAGAGGTTCTCAAATGTTTTTCAGCCAAGGACCCCTTACAAGATAGAAAATATACCGGGGACCCCCTCATTCTGATTTGTGATTTTGGGCTAAGCTTAATTGTTTCCACCGTAACGTTCTTGACTTTTAAATTGATAGGTTTGTTAGATTAGAATGTAATCCATGAACCATTTTAGATTTAGATTAGATTTTAGCTTTTGCCACACAAAAAAAAGGTTATATTTTTATTTTCCTGAAAACTTTTCGCGGACCCGCTGGCAAAGGGCCGTGGACCCCTGGGGTTCCCCGGACCCCCATTTGAGAACCACTGTAATAGAGTATTTGTGACAAGGATGCACACCATGGAGTCTTGTGAGTTCGTGCTTCATCCAGCGATCATTTCACCGATGCATTTTCTTTGTGTCCTCTTCTCTCTCAGTTAACTGGCAGATATGGCTAAGTGGTTTGCTTTGTAATATAGCCTGAACACGGGTCTGATATGAGCTCATCTTTGTCACGGCTGACCCAGCTGAGCCCAGCCGCTCCCTCCACTCTGTGCCAGGGCCTTGGCATGGCTCTGGTTCAAGTTTGCTGGAGGATAAACACAACAACACACACACACACACACACACACACACACACACACACACACACACACACACACACACACACACACACACACACACACACACACACACACACACACACACACACACACAGGGCTTTGATAAATCATTTCAGAGGTATGGCCCTGGTTCTGTCAGCCTCACACAAGGCAGGTAATCAAGTTTGCTGGCAGTTCGCCACACACTTAAATCCAGGAGCTACAGGAGAGAGGCCTGGCTGTTGGAAACGGTGTTCTGCAGAGAATGGCTGCTTATATAACTCTGTAAAAACTGGGTGCAAACTACAGGGGGAGCCTGGCTCCCCTTAATAAGACATGAGCTCCCCTGAAAACATGACTTGTTAAATTGGGGGTGGGGGGGGGGGTGCTCTAAAACATTGACAATGTGCTATTTCATAATCATGGATCATGCTGCATACAATAATGTTACTGGCATGAGTGCTATTTTTGCCGTCACCATCAAATTGTGGCAGCACAATATCAAATTTAGTCACACAAACATGACAAAAAGAAAACAAGGAAGCTTAATCACAAATTTGGTTTGATCTTGTATGTAAGTATTAGTTATTAGTATTAATATTCATATGTAGTATGTAAGTATGTAAGTATTGGGGGGGAGCTCCCCCGAAAGCCATGGTATAGTTTGCACACTGAGTAAAAACATGTATTTCAGAACACCGTAGTACTATTTGTTGTGGTAATAAAACTGTGTCTCTTGCAGCCCACTTTCTGGAGAAGAACCACCATGCAGCCTTATGTAGCATTAGTCTATAGCCCATGGCATACCAATCAAACATTCTCCAACAAACCATGTGGACCAATGCTGTTTAAAATCAGTGCAAATCTTAGTGCAAAACATTGGTGAACTTGGTGATTAAGGGTGTTTTCACACTTGAACCCCTCTAAAAGAACGGAACCGTTGCTGTTTCCGGTAAAGGGACTCAGTTCTTTTTGTGTTCACATTGTCAGTTCATTTGAAAGAGGACTCCGTTCTCTTTCGGTTCCACTTCAGCTCTGTTGGGACCCCAGTCCTTCTTCTGTTCACACTATATGTAGTTCCACTGGAGCTCAGACCTTTACTGCTTTGGATTATGGGTAGTTTTCACATGGAACAAGATGGCTGTTCTTATACATGTACTATATTGAATGTGTTGGATAAAAGAAACACATCTTTCAAAACCTTGTAACATACTTTATGCTAGCCTACATTAAACCAACGTAGGTGTGTTAAGTTCTATTACCGACACAGAGTTGCCTAAGCCTACCAGTAAACAGCAAATAGGCATAAGAGGTAGAACTCAAGCGATACACTGAAGTTGTTACAAGCAAAGAGCCAAAAATGCCACCTCCCGAGGAGGTCTGAGTTCGGTTGTCTTCAGTCTCTGAATTCTGAGTTCAGTTTTTTTCCATAAAAAAAAAAATCAGAACACAAACAAAACAAGACAAACAAACAGGCTTAGACACAGGAAGAGAAAAGAAAAAGCATACATACATACATCATCAACATTCAATATTAGAACATGGTGCTACCAGCCGCATAAGGTGCTAATATGTGCCCATGGGATCACACGCAACGGGTCCATGGGAAACCAGCCAGGCAAGTCATCTGTCGCCCCTAACCTCATCAAGGTAGGCTAGAAACAGGTCCCAGATGGTTGCATTTTTTTTAAGTGAGTTGGTCCTCAGGGACCTGAGTCTCTCCATCCGTATAACAGAGATCATGTCCGTCAACCACAATTGAAAGGGAGGCGGGGAGGTGGACTTCCATTCCATCAGAATTCGTTTTTTTGGCAACAGTTGTCCCCTGTGTCAGAGACTGCTGCACAGCCATATAGACTCTGAGCAGCCGAAGATGGCGAGTTCCGCCTCCGGCCGAAGAGTTATTTTGTAAGCCCTAGAGTACCAGTCAAATATTTTTGGCCCAGAATCCTGTCAGTAAAGGGCAGAACCAGAGTGGCCGCTGAACACCTGACACCTATCACACAGTGGTGAGACAGAGGGGTAAATCTTCTGCAACGTATGCTAAGAATAGTGAAGACGGTGAGCGACTTTAAATTGGATCAGCTGGTGTCTACTATTAACTGAGCAGAGCCGTACCACAGACAGACTACTTGGAGGGTTGAAAGGGACCAAGTATGAACACGCCCTAAAATGAACACGCCCTAAAAGAACCTAAATTAAGTGTGTGGTGCTTTTTCCCCATTTTGTCCTGTTGAATCTTGCTGTCAGCACCAGCACCTCATAAAGACTTTCTTATATAACTCAGTAACTCATATAGCTCGAGATCAAAGACCAGTTGAAGCTGGCTGCTGTAAAGTGAGGATGTTAAGTATGAGCTTTAATAGCATTTATATAAAACTGTGTTCTAATAAGTGTCCTCACTACTTTTGTGCATTAAGCCTTCACTGAGAGAGAGAGTGTGTGTGTGTGTGTGTGTGTGTGTGTGTGTGTGTGTGTGTGTGTGTGTGTGTGTGTGTGTGTGTGTGTGTGTGTGTGTGTGTGTGTGTGTGTGGCAGCCGCTCAATATGGAGGAGGCGCTGCTTTTTGTACCCATGAAGTGGATACTGACCGCTATCTTGCATTACAGTATAACTGTATATATCAACCTGCCATGTTATCATCCTGTGTGTTTCTTATGTGTATGCATTATTGTGGTTGCCGTCTGGGCACTCATGTAACTGACTGACTCACAGCAATTGACTGCACTATTACTGTTTATGCCCTTTGCATACTTGTATTTATGTGGACATAAATAAATATTTCAAATGTGTGTGTGTGTGTGTGTGTGTGTGTGTGTGTGTGTGTGTGTGTGTGTGTGTGTGTGTGTGTGTGTGCGTGCGTGCATGCGTGTGTGTGTGTGTGTGTGTGTGTGTGTGTGTGTGTGTGTGTAGGTAGACTACGTGTGTGTGTGCAGCACCCTACAGTAGCCTACTGCATGTGAGGTGAGTCTTTTCCGAGCCCAGCAGCAGCTAAGAAAGAGCAAGTGTGTTTGTCAGTTATTGAGTGGTGTTTTGATGCGACGCGATTCACCGAAGCCTTCACCGCTCAAGCAAAATGGCTCCGACACCATATTGATTCAAAGGCTCAATATTCTCCTCTGCCATGCCGGACCCATAATGCAGCACGACTGCTAACAGTTCAGTCAAAGTTAACTTAAAAAGCAAAATGTTTCCATTCCTCTGA
>NC_139626.1:9732786-9745286 GCF_964638095.1 Poromitra crassiceps | reverse complement strand
TGGGTAGGCTGCCATGGGGGCTGCCATGTTTGCTGGGTGCCTGTAAATCCATCTTATCCTCTTCCTTTCTGTTTCCAGGGAAACGGCAGACATGCAACACAAAGTGTCAGAGAGCAGAATATGAAAGGATATAAGACAGAGGAACAAGAGGAGGGGAGGGAGGACGCAAAGAGATTTAAGAGGAATATTCCCGTCAGAGGAAAGACCTTGCACAGAAAACATACACTGTGGCCCCATGCGTCTGTTTCAGCGGAGTTCTTATTCGTCAAGTGCATGCAGGCTCCAACTGACAAGTAAATGGCACTGAAAAGGAATCAAGGACAGAGATGACAAGCCATGCATCATCTGCTCTTCATCTTATTCCCCTGCACTATGGCCCCATGAGGAGAAAGAAAGAAAGAAAGAACGCGGCCTTGCAGATACAGTCATCTGAGCACTGATGTGACATTTGTATTCCTGTCATCACACAGCAGACTTCTTGACTTCACTGCTTGTTGTAGACCCTCATTGAGAGTTTGAGACTATATATAGTATCTATTAATTATGGATGACACATTACATAAGCATCCATCCTTATGAAGAAAGAGCAGGGTGGGGGGGGGTGGTTGAGACTGTGAGGAATGCGAAGGAAGGATGGAAACATGATGAAGAATAGATTTGTGGGAAGACAGACATTGCTTTTCTTTCACAGCCCAGTCTGTGACATTTCTGCCAGGCTGAGGAATTACAATAGGCGTGGGTGATGTGCGAGGGAAAAGTGGACTCCCCCCGTGCTGCAATCCAATCTGACTGGAAGCCGGATGAGAGAGAGAGCACCCGATCGGGTGGAGAGAGAGAGAGAGGGTGTGGGTGGGGGGGGGATGAGTGTTGTTGGGTGGAGGAAGCGGGCCTCATCCAACATGTATGAACATACTGTGGGATTAGGGCAAAGAGGCTGTGTGCGCCTTTCCCCGCTGCTACGTCACAGTCTGTCCACACAGAGATTTCTTTCTTATCTTACTGTGGGAGTAAATAGTCGAGGCAGAAGATCAGACACATTGTTGAGGCGAATGGCTTGAAGGGGATGCTCTGAACACACACACACACATATATACAGTAGTAGCCTACACACACACACACACACACACACACACACACACACACACACACACACACACACACACACACACACACACACAGGAGTATGCACACTGATCATACAAAATGCATGTAAACATTTGCTTTGTTGCGTGCACCTGGGGGAGATGGAGCAGCCTGCAACCTTGGAGTGAGAATTTGAAAAATACTAGATTTTAGATTTTTTGTGTGTGGCAAAAAGAGACTGTTGCACACATCATTTTTATTCCATCTTTTACTCTATAGGCTACTGTATATGCCAGTCAAGTGAACATGTTTAAAACAACACAAAAGCCTGTCCACACACAGTATCCCAAGTCCCCTCCCCCCCTGCAGACAGAGCGCAAAACCCACTCTACAAATTCCATCTGGGTGCATTATACCAAGCAAAGATGGCGCTCTTGCTGTCAGCACCCCGGACAGCTCCCACCGCGTGCAGCTTTCAACAGCTGAGAGCAAACCTGGGCTGAACAGAGGTGGCACGTGATCTCTGATCATCTCGGTCAGGGCTTTCGGATGAGTTTCGCCCGTGACTCGAGTCACTCACGGTGAGTGCGTCCCCGGTGTCCCTCCCGGACCTGGACCTGCGCGCGATTTGGTTCAAATGTTAGGGGGGGGATCTGTTTCTGGATCAACTTGATCGCTACACGGCACTTCTCTTCTCGCGCCTCCCCCCTCCTCTCATTCTCTCCTCCTCTCTGCATCGACAATCTCAGCAACAACACATCTCACTGTTGTTGGACTACAATCGGAAAAATCGAAAGCGGAACAAGTGGCCTCGGCATGCAGTGACTTCATCTATCTAACGGAGGAGGAGGTGGTGCGCGTCCCTGTCAGCAGCTGTCTGTCACCATCACACCGGCGAGAAATGAATGCGCGCTTGGGGCCGCTTTGAGAGGAGAGATGAAGCTTCGCTCCAGAGAGACTGTTGCCTAGTCCTAGTTTGTCGCCGCCACCGCAATCTGCAGCTCCCCGTCCGCTGCATCACCGGGCAAGGTGTCTCTCTCCACGGCGAGGAAGATGCTGGTGTTCTTGGTGACGATGTCTTCGGTCTTTCTCAGCCCTGGCTTTGCCCTCAGCTCCCATTTCGACTCAGGTGAGCCGACATTCCGCTGCTCACATCAATGAACACACGGTTATACATTTCCATAATCCCATGATAGACTCTAACGTGTGTTTATGCCGGCATAAACAAACAGTAACGTTAGATTATGCATAGTGAACCACTGTAGCCTAGCCTACATAGCCTATAGCCTATAGCCTATAGCCTATAGCCTACATAGCGTAGGCTAATAGCCTACAAATAGAACCATACAGAAATGATATGAGCTTCCCCATCTGCAATTAATTGTGTGTGTGTGTGTGTGTGTGTGTGTGTGTGTGTGTGTGTGTGTGTGTGTGTGTGTGTGTGTGTGTGTGTGTGTGTGTGTGTGTGTGTGTGTGTGTGTGTGTCAGGGGCAGATCTAGAGAAATATTCACAGGGGGGCAAGAGGGTGGCATGGATATTTTAAGGGGTGGCAGAAATATACCCTATACAATCACATATCAATACTTGTTTGGAAAAGCTCCAGATTTGAACCAAAAAACATGACATTATTGTGACACGAGTAAAACATTGAATATAAATATCTAAAGGTGGTATTAGGGGTGGTTAATAAGGATTTCACACAAGTCAACATTGCTGACGTGCGAGGTCAGATAACATTTCGTTTCTCATCAAATGAAACCAAAAGAAAACTACTTATCTCTGGGATGACTAAGAGAAGTGTTTTCTCAGCAGGAAAGCACCTTCTGAAATATGTTACAATGTTACAGGCTGGCCTGAGACCTGTAGTGTGACTGTGAACTGACATCACTTTGTAGGCTGAGTGCTGATACATTGTATAGCATTCTACCAATGGACGCCTTAGGTCTTGTTATTGTTATGTTATGTTCTTTTCTACTTTTCTGGGGTGGCAAGGTGATTTTACTGTGTGTGCGTGCATGCATGCATGCTTGTGGGTGTGTGTGTGTGCGCATGCGTGTGTGTGGCACGTGCGCACATGATTTTGTGCGTCCTACACGTGCCTCTCTGTGTGTTTGTTGAAAGAGAGGTTGGGATGAAAAAGGAGAGCGAGAGAGAGAAACAGAGTGATTGTGTGTGTGTGTGTGTGTGTGTGTGTGTGTGTGTGTGTGTGTGTGTGTGTGTGTGTGTGTGTGTGTGTGATGGAGAGGGGGTACTTGGTGCTTCACCTGTGGGTCCTTTGCAAGTATAAATAGCCTAAATAGCCGGTTCCGCTCCGCGGTGCACAATTGCTCGAGTGACATCACTGATGACATCACCATTGCTTGAGTGACATCCCTGATGACATCACTAATGTCATCACAATTGCTCGAGTGACATCACTGATGACATCACCATTGCTTGAGTGACATCCCTGATGACATCACTAATGTCATCACAATTGCTTGAGTGACATCACTGGTGACAACAAATCGGCTCGAGCCGCATGCAAAAGCTAACCACATGAGTTGCCATGAGGTAGGTCACCCCACCAAAAAGTGTGCCAATGGCACATCCTCTCCAGGGTCTCCCCACCCTAGAAATTTGCGCGTGAAGCATATTTCTTAGTATTTGTTAAAGAAACAAGGTCCACAGATTCTACCTCAGCATGGCCAGGTCAGGGGGTCAGGTCAGCTGGGCAGGTTAAAGGTGAAAGTTTAAAGGTACAGTAGTACATGTATACAGAGTACAGGTGAAATGCCTCCTGGGAGCAGAGGAGCAGAGGCTTTCTCTAATTGGAGCACAAGGATGTAGCTGGAGTTATCCAATTAGCTCTGGAAGAGAAGAGGATTAGAAGACAATGAACGGGGCGCGGATCTGCCCCATTGTTCCTCTCATCTCATGGATATGACATGGTGGAATCATCTCATGGATATGACATGGTGGAATCATTTGAAATCACGTGAATGCATTTTTACTGCCAGACCAAATGCAGTGATTCCCTATTTCTCATAGCGCAGCATGAACACCTACTGGCCTGTCATTCAGGTGGTTTCTATGGCGACCAAAAGGTGCAGCAGTCTTTCGGCTTTCCCATCTCTCGTTTTCACGGTGGATAAAAAAAAAGATTTACAAATTCAGTGCCAGCACAGAATTCAATGCAAGGATACCGACATGTTGCATTATTATCCTTTTCTTTCATTTTATTAGTTTAAATGCAAGACAACATTGTAACAGGTTACAATAACATGATGCATATAGGCTTCCTAGCCAAGGCTAACTTGCGACCCCTGTCCCTAGTTAGGCTTTCTTATTCAAATACATATAAACAAAGTCTAAACATAGAACATAGTGACATTCATATCCAAGTGATGATCATACAAAATCACAGTAAAAATCACAATGTTTACATCATACAGTACTACAAATAGGTGTAGGTGTGTGCGTCCATGTGCATGTTTGCATGTTCTATATAAGTGTGTGTGTGTGTGTGTGTGTGTGTGTGTGTGTGTGTGTGTGTGTGTGTGTGTGTGTGTGTGTGTGTGTGTGTGTGTGTGTGTCACACGTGTCTGCTCCTCGATCTGTGTTGTGTGTATATTTGTCTATGTGTGTGTGTTCCTGTATCTGTCATGTCCAAGTGCATGTGTGTGTGCAGAGCTACATGATCAGTCATCAATGATTGATTGCAGGTTTGGTTTTGCTGCAGAGTTTCATCTTTTGTGAACGTTTTCAAATCACTTGGCATTTTTATTTCTGTTGGTAGGCAATTCCAAAAAATGTGTCCCTTTTACTGAAAAGGATGACTGACCAAAAGTTCTTTTGCATTGTGCCACTCTAGTTACCATTCGCTGATCCCCTTGTGCCAATTCTGTTGCTGTTCATTTTTGTGACATATGGGCGAGATTATTCACACTTTTAAAAATCTGTTTGACAAACGAAAACTTGATAAAGCTGTGAAAACTGAGCAGCTTGTACTTTTTCACAATTATACAGTGGTGCCGTTTCATTTGTTTTCCATCCATTATTTTGAATCACTGACAGTACTGGTGGTGTAGTTAAGAATGTCATATGGAACCGACCTGGGATGGCTAGGCTAATTCTATAGCTGAAGGCTAGGTTCAAGGCTAAGGCTAGGTTAATACTAGGTTGATGGAAGGCATTAGATGGTGAGCTAAAATGGAGTTGTGCGGTGGTAGCATGGAGGGGGGTGCTTCCAGGAAGCTGGATTACACCTTTGATTTTGGCACAAGGCATAGTAACATCTTGTCCTGTGTGTTAATGAATGTTAGTGCTTGTGTGTACAGTGATGTGACAGCTTTGACAGTTAACTGTGAAGCCTACAGTTACACAGTAGGATAAATTGGAAAATATCATGGCATGCGTGAACACTTGAGCTGCCCTACGGGGTACGTAGTGTCTTATCATTCTAAAGCAGTTCAGATTTATCTTTACTCTTATCTTTTTCACGTGTTTATCAAATTTAAGTTGGGAGTCCAAAACGACACCTACAAATTTTAAATAGCTGACCCTTTATTTCCTCTATTGTCTATGTGTGGATTACTTGTCTGCCCCGTTTGCATAATTGCCATGCAGTGCGCAGTGTGCCGTAACATAGCTAAGCCTACTGTGTATAATGCTTTTCTTCCATAAGATGTATCCCCAAACTGTGCTTGAGTGGCTCTCTGCTGTCTGCCTTTCAACGACTGCACTTGTTTCCTAATGCTCTCCTGCCCTGTTCCAAACACGCTAATTGAATTGCATAAACCCCCCCCCCCCCCCTTCCTTCCCATGCTTCCCACTGTAGCAGTCTGCTGTGGTCTGATAGTGCCATGAGAGGACCAAGCAACACTTGCTATTCTCTCGTACCCGCCCTCGGGTCTTTTCCTTTGAGTTGAATCTTAACTTCCTTCATTTGCCTTGATCGATTAGCCTTTTTCACTTCCCACCCATTTTGTGTCTAAAATGCAGGAAGTAACGCAGGTGCAAGGCCGAAACAGTAACACTGGAACACCAAACGGATTGGAAAGTCGGGAAACCCTCATTAATGTTCCGCTTGCGCCTGTGTTACTTCCTGCCTTTCAGACACAAAATGGGTGAAGTGGGTGGGAAGTGAAAAAAGGGGAAATTCTCCAAGAAACCTGTGATTGCCTGCTATTCTCATAGAGCTGGCCTTGGTGCTGAAGTCACTAGTCATCACCCCCTGAATCCTATATAGTGTTTTTCACAGTATTAAATAAGGCTTTCAAAGAGTCTTTCTGTCCGAATATCTGCTTTTGTCTGAAACTGGAGCTTCCGTTGCTCAGATATTGTCTCTTCTCTACGACACTGACTGTGTCGAATGTTTTGAGTGAGGTGGTGGTTGATGATGGGACGGACGATGGGATGTAGGAGCAAGTAGATGGAGGGACGGGGGCAGAGAAGTCGACTGATCACATCGAGAAGCAGCGGAAAAGAGTGAAACGAGGAATGAGACAGAGGAGGAAATGCTCAGAGGGAGGGAACTAAAGAGGCCTTTAGTCCTGACCTGGATCTTCCTGCTATGCTGCTGACCACAGTATAGGGATGACATCACAGCCCAGCTTCAATATGATTAGCAGGAGAAGCTAAGGGCTTGGTATCAGCAGCGGTGGGGGGGGGGGGGTGTTTTTTACTGGCAGCGCTGGCCGGCCGCCCAGACTCCCAGGTTATCCATTTCACATACAGTATCTGGCTTGGCTCCTGGCTGCACATACGCACACTCTCATGGTTCTATGGCCGCCGAAGGAGAAGGGGAAACAGGACGTGTGGACTTCCTTCGCCACCCGGTCCCGGCGCTGAAGGTGCAGGTAAAAACCCAGGAGAGGGGAGGGGGGAGGGGGGGGGGGTACAAGGTGAACGACTCTCGTCTCCTCTGTCGCTCGTGGAGGAGATGGCTGGGGGTGGGGTGCTTGTGCTGTGGGCTGTATAGCCCAGTTGTGTAGGGAAGGGCAGGGATATATACATAGGAGATGGATGGAAGAGGAGAGAAGAGGTTAAGGGGGATAAGGGAGAGAGAGAGATGTTCTGGCAGACAGTGAAGCTGGCAGAATAAATGGCGTGGTGTTGCCAAGTGGAGAAGGTCTTTGACGTAGCTACGCAGGGCGAAATGTCTGTGCATCGGATTTGGATAGACGCCATGTGCAGCAATTCAGCACGCTCTAAAAGCTCTCCTCCGATTCTTTAATATGCCTCAAAACGGACACACTGATTTCAAGAGATACAAACACCACAGTGGTCTCAAGGAGTGAATACCAAGCCAGCAGTAGTTTTGCACCATGTGGATCTCTCTGTATTGGTGTCTGCTTGATTGTGTCTGCAGAAATAATTGTTCACTATAATCCTTCCACTCTTGAACAGCCCCAAAGTGTCTGAAGTGAGTCTCTGCTGCAGAAATGCCTCAGATTGCTAATGGAGACTGCACTCTGTGGGGAGGGTGTGTGTGTGTGTGTGTGTGTGTGCGTGTGCGTGCGTGCGTGCGTGCGTGTGTGTGTGCATGTGTGTGTGTGTGTGTGTGCATGTGTGTGTGTGTGTGCGTGTGCGTGCGCGTGCGCGCGTGCGTGCGTGCACATGATCATACAGTGTAAACAGACTGAAGAATTTGAAGAATTTGAAGAATAATAGCTTGATTGCAGAAGTAACTATTCCACTGCTCATCCATGTTGTAGTTGAAGAAAGCAGGAAGCTCCTCTGATCTTTGCTGGCATGGCTGTGGACAAGTGGGAACCTTGCTCCATATTTTTGTGGGACTGCCCGGCAGTTAAGTCCTTTTGGACAGAGCTACTTCACATGGCAGCAGAAAAAATGAATGTAAATATTCCCGCTTGTCCAGCAGTCTGCCTACTGGGGCATAGGACTGCACAGGCAAAGTCAAAACAAGATAGGAACATTTTGGGCATATCGTGTTTGGCTGCTAAAAGAATGATTTTGCTAAACTGGAAAATACGTAAACCAAACAGTTTTACAATAGAAACATGGTTAACTGAATTCCTAGGACTTCTTAGTCTGGAACAAATCTCGGATATGAACAGGGATACTCATAACAGGTCTGGAATAAATTGGGAGCACATTTTGAATTGTGTTTCAGTCTAAAATATAAAAATTTAATATAGACCAAGACTGTGCAGCCCTATCTCCTATATATTTTTTTACCCTCCCCCCACGAACCTGTTGCCTTTGTTTGGTTTTTATCCCTCGTCCATGTCTAAAATATAGGTGATCAGGGAAAGGAATAATTAATGTACTGTATCCCCCCCCCCCTCCCCAAATGTTATGTGGTGATGTATGTCATTGTATTGTTCTGTAAGTTGGTATGTAGCGTGGAAATGTAGCGGTTTGTCATGTTTCTTGTTCACCTTTGTTGTTGTATTGTTCGTTTATTGGTTTTGTTTAATATGAAATAAAAAAATGTTACCGTAATTACAAAAAAAAGAAGAAAAAAAAGAAAGCAGGACCCACTCACGCCGTCTCCCTTCAAAATTGAATTCAAATCACTGTGATTCAAGTAGCTCCCCATGCCCACCTCAGATTGTCTGGAGGAGAATGCTACGCACACACTCAAACACTTTGATGCTTTCATGGCTAGATACGCAAGGAACTAGCAATGGATGCTCAAGCTCGTACAGGACAGCGAGGTCCTCCCTTTGCATCTGCCGGTGAATGTGTGCAAATTGCAGTGAGTGTTTTGTTGAACATCGCCGTTTAAACCTGACCGGAAATCCTTTCCTCTCTTGTTATGGAGGCAGATTATGGATGCTTGGGAAGAGCCTTGTGTACAATGAAACATGATATGTGCAATGACACAGGATATGTTTAAGGGGCTTTCAGAAGGAGTGATTAGGGGGCGAGAAGACAGACAGGATACATCATGGATCAGAGAACGTCTATGTAAAGCATATTATTTAGCCATTTAGTTCTTCTGTTGCCAACATGGACCCCAGAGATTATAGGATAGAATATGGGATTGACAGAGACCAGCTGTCTGTCTAATAACTCCCTTTTCCCCTCAAGTGTTTCCACTCATGCATTCATCCCTATGGATCTATTGAAGCAGTGGTTCTCAAAGTGGGGTCTGGGGACCCCCAGCCATCCTTGAGGGGGGGGTAAGAGACAGAGAAATTAGTTCTCTTGGCTCTTGTGATTGCCCTGCAGTCACGGTGTAACCTAACTATTGTTTCCTGAGTGTGTGACTGACTGTATTTTATCTGTTTATTTTGTGTTTGTGTGTATTGATGCAACTGTCTTTATGCTGCCGTTTTGGCCAGGTCGCTCTTGGAAAAGAGGTTTTAATCTCAATGAGTTTTTTTTACCTGGTTAAATAAAGGATATTGATTGATTGATATTGATTGATTGGTCCCCACCAGAAAGTAACACAATGACAGTCAGAATGTATAACTATATTGGTCATGGGTTTCATGAGCTTTTGGTAATAACACATCTTAAAGCAAAAGTCTTAGCAGGTGGGGAACTATGGGACAAAATCATACCAAAGGGGGTTCGTGATCTAATTTGTGTCAATTTAGGGTAGCCTGGTAAAACCATCCTGATGACATGACCACCTTAGCCTGGTAAAACCATCCTGATCACATGACCTTAGCCTGGTAAAACCATCCTGATCACATGACCTTAGCCTGGTAAAACCATCCTGATCACATGACCTTAGCCTGGTAAAACCATCCTGATCACATGACCTTAGCCTGGTAAAACCATCCTGATCACATGACCTTAGCCTGGTAAAACCATCCTGATCACATGACCTTAGCCTGGTAAAACCATCCTGATCACATGACCTTAGCCTGGTAAAACCATTCTGATCACATGACCTTAGCCTGGTAAAACCATCCTGATCACATGACCTTAGCCTGGTAAAACCATCCTGATCACATGACCTTAGCCTGGTAAAACCATCCTGATCACATGACCTTAGCCTGGTAAAACCATCCTGATCACATGACCTTAGCCTGGTAAAACCATCCTGATCACATGACCTTAGCCTGGTAAAACCATCCTGATCACATGACCTTAGCCTGGTAAAACCATCCTGATCACATGACCTTAGCCTGGTAAAACCATCCTGATCACATGACCGTAGCCTGGTAAAACCATCCTGATCACATGACCTTAGCCTGGTAAAACCATCCTGATCACATGACCTTAGCCTGGTAAAACCATCCTGATCACATGACCACCTTAGCCTGGTAAAACCATCCTGATCACATGACCACCTTAGCCTTGTAAAACCATTCTGATCACATGACCTTAGCCTGGTAAAACCATTCTGATCACATGACCTTAGCCTGGTAAAACCATTCTGATCACATGACCTTAGCCTGGTAAAACCATTCTGATCACATGACCTTAGCCTGGTAAAACCATCCTGATCACATGACCTTAGCCTGGTAAAACCATCCTGATCACATGACCTTAGCCTGGTAAAACCATCCTGATCACATGACCTTAGCCTGGAAAAACCATCCTGATCACATGACCTTAGCCTGGTAAAACCATCCTGATCACATGACCTTAGCCTGGTAAAACCATCCTGATCACATGACCTTAGCCTGGTAAAACCATCCTGATCACATGACCTTAGCCTGGTAAGACCATCCTGATCACATGACATTCTCAAATACACTGCTACCGCCTGCGCTAGGACGCGTCATCAGTGATGTTATCTGGGGTCGTAAGGTGTTTCGGGTCTGTCAACATCATACACCCTCGCCCAGTAGACCCAGCCGAGGCCAATTAAGACCCCGACTCGCGTCCCAGAAGCCGCTCACGGATCAGCCTTACTACTCTGTCTGCAACGTTGCCCGCGGGAGGGGTAAGAGAACCCAATCCGCTGCAATAGAGCTAGTGCTGCGCCGCAGTATTGGCCCTTCGGTGCATGGAGGATCTAGGCTCTGTGGGTTACTCCCGGCCGTGCTCCCCCTTCGTCTCACCAGACCCTCCCGGGGTAAAGGCAATCCAGAGGCTGAGAGGATACCTCAAGGACGCCTCAAGAGGGCCTGTGCGCTGCACGTCATTTACCTGCGTCGAGCACCTCGCTCTAGCCTGAAGGACCCCAGGCCGCGCCGATCTTGCGCAGATTTTCAGGAGGCTAATCCGTAGCGTTTGTGGATTTCTCCCTCACGAGAGAGCCAAGATGGGGTGCTAATCCCATCCCGTACCGGTTGCCGTCTCTCCGGCCGTCAACTGTCTCTCCAGCTTGTCACCAAACTATACTTGGTTGTCACCTAGTCTGACCACCTTAGCCTGGTAAAACCATTCTGATCACGTGACGTGAACTCACATTCTGTTTTT
Organism: Poromitra crassiceps; assembly: GCF_964638095.1. NCBI lineage: Eukaryota > Metazoa > Chordata > Actinopteri > Beryciformes > Melamphaidae > Poromitra > Poromitra crassiceps. The sequence continues at coordinate 9,733,870 of NC_139626.1, read as the reverse complement.
CCGTGGATCAGTCTGGCCTCCAGCCCGCGCCCAGCCATTTGCAGAAATTCAAATTACAAAACGCACGGACCAATCAGGGCCCTGCCTCGTAGTTGACAACGTAACTGGCCAATCAGCTGGCAAAGTAGTATGCTAGTATAGTATAGTATGGTAATGCTGACATTAAGTAAGCACAGCGATAAGTGCAGTTATTGCAGGAATAGACTAAATAACAATTACACATGAACAGGAGTATGCGCCAGCGGCGTTTCTCGACAGTTCTTCCGACTGCATTTAGATCGGATTTGGTGACACTGATTGGCTGAAGGAGTTGTCTGTCAAGGCAAGTAATTCCACCCACTGAAATCGCTGTGGGCACGCTGCTGGAGTCCAGACAAAACGGACTGAACGAAACAGAATGAACGCAGTTCACCACGCTAAGTTTGAGAACCACTGTATTATAAAGCATACATCTGTGCAAATCCATGCACATGTCATGAATAATAACGTAATGTAAGGCTGTTCCAGTTGAAGAACAGCCCCCCCCCCCCCCGACACACTGTGCCACCCCGCTGCCTTGTGGAAATGTACCAATATGCAGGATGAGGCATGAGGCAATTATCAGCCAGCAGCCATAGATTGAGAGAGACCCAAAATTGATTCCACAATTAGCCACTCACTGTGGCTCTCTCTCTCTCTCTCTCTCTCTCTCTCTCTCTCTCTCTCTCTCTCTCTCTCTCTCTCTCTCTCTCTCTCTCTCTCTCTCTCTCTCTCAGAGAGCCTTGTTCCATCCCAGAATTCACTTTGACATTTAAACCGGAGAAATCTATGGGCCGGAGGCAGTTATTAATGTCGCCATGGCAGATTGTGCCATACTGTACCAGAGCTGCGGCCGTACTTTCAATTTGCTCATTTTGAAAAATGTAAATTGAAACTGCGATTCACAGAAAAAATATCAGAGCCGTCACTTTAATCATGTCTTTCCTGTACATACGTTATGGCAAATGGATTTCCAGTGCTTGAATGCTGGAGAATGCACTGCCCGTGTGTGTTTGACTTGAAAGTGTGTTGACCACAATCCTGATTTTTTTTTAACTACCGCGGC
>NC_139626.1:9707786-9727786 GCF_964638095.1 Poromitra crassiceps | reverse complement strand
TAATCATCACAAAGGAATCTCACAAACCTGCTCGGCCTCAGTCTCTCCTCAGCAGCACGTGAAGTGATCCTGCTGCTCGGCCTCAGTCTCTCCTCAGCAGCACGTGCCGTGATCCTGCTGGCTGTGAAGAGATGCTTTTAAGTCTCCACACTGACACATTTATATTCACAGCAGCCAGTTGCTTAGTTAAAAGGTGCTTTTTATCCATTGTGAACAGAAGGGGGGAAAAACAAGAAAATGACAACACATTACAGGCTCAGCTGGCGGGTCAGTATTTGCAAGTTGTACAGTCAGTTCCCATTTTTATCTTTTTGTCTGTATCACTAAGCAGTCCTTACGAACTTTACAATTCAAACAAGCTGCTTTTATCCTATTCACCTTATGTTCAGACCTTACAGTGGGGCCAAATTCTTCCGGGTCCTGTTAACACTTCCGGCGGTCACGGCGCAAAATAGGAGAGTTGTTTTTGTAGCGGACAGTGCAGGGGATAAAATAAAGAACGTAGCCTACTACTTTGAGCTCGGTACACAGCAAGCAAGCAGAGTATCCACTGTTAGCCAGGTCAGATAACGTTATCGTCGACAATGGCGAGCACTTTCTTGTAAAACATACCTGGACTCCAACAAAGAAAGCTTCAGATGGTTTTCTCTCCTCCGAGCGCAGCTCGAGCCACTAACGTCAATAAGACCCGCAGACGTTAACGTAATTCCCTGGAATGCGAGACTTAACGAGCCAGTTACATGGTGTCGCATTCTTAGACATTGCCGTTTGCTTTTATTTGGTATGTTACATACGATTGGCTAAATTATTAGTTAATTCAGAGTTAGATGATATTGGAGCAGCCAGGCATTTTATTTTATTTTATTTTTTAGCCGGAAGTTTTGACGCGACCACACAACCGGGTCAAATGGGCGTGGCTACATAAGTGCCATCATCCAGAGTGGGAATAGTCAGGGCAAAGTGATTCCTGTGACATGTGGTGGTGTTGAGGAGCAAACAGAAACCATCTTCCCCCCTGACTCTAATGAGAACACTGGCTCCCAATCCCGACTGTAAGACTCATTTGGGCACAATCACCATCTGCTGGAAGCCAGATGCCATCTTCTTCCTTGACATCCCTCCTATACTTTTAATACTAATTGGCTGATGTTCTGTTTATTTTGAAGCGCGCATGGATCCAACTACAACCTTTATGTATCTCTATACCTTGTACATTATAGTATACTGTTCTAGGCCTGTCAAAATGGTCCCAAAATTATATTCGAATATTTCTTCTAAACCAAACATATTCGTTTGAATATATTCGAATACTAAATACTATATTTAATAATTACTTCAACACACTTTTTTTATTTCAACATAATAAGTCAACATATTTATTCAGTCAGTACTAATACAGTAGTAGTCTACACTTTTGTAATGTTTTTAAATAACCAGGCAAACGATGTATGTTTTTTATGTTGCCCTCTTGGACAGTTTTTCTTTACCTGGTTAAATTTAAAATAATCATAATCATAATCATCATAATAATAATACATTTTAATATAACATTTTCATATATTATAAATATTATTTTCATTTTTATATTTGCATATAGAATATTCTTTGACAGCCCTATACTGTTCATTGAGGTGTGTGGCCATTGGCCGCTTTATGCATTTTTGTCGAGTGTGTATGTACATGTACATGTATATGTGCATGCATGCGTGTGTGTCTGTGGAGACACCGCATGTGCCATCTGTGTGTGTGTGTGTGTGTGTGTGTGTGTGTGTGTGTGTGTATACACTGTATATATATATATATACAGTATATATCCTCAGTGTCTCCCATGTGTTGTAGTGACCTGTAACTGCCGGCTCGTGCGAGGTGTGTATTATGTAACAGGCCCCAGCGTGGCGCCTGTTATGTCACATCTGAGCGCGTGCAGTGACCACCGGTGGGGACGGGGAGAAGGATGAAGGACCTCTCGAGGTCCATCCCTGCCCAGGATGAGAGCGGGATGGGGCGGTAGAAGGAGAGAGAGAGAGAGGGAGAAGGGAATGAACAAGTGCAAACCTTTTAAGCCCACAGCGCAGTGGTGTGGCCATTCAGTGCTATGGCAGCACGTCCGCTCCCACCACTCTGCACATCCCCCTATCCACTCCCCCAGGCCCTACCCATCCCTCCAATCCCGACTCTCTACCACCTTCCTATCCCTATCTGCGGCCCCTATACACTAAACTCACTAAACGTCCATGTGACTGAGTGACTGGCTGACTGACTGACTGACTGACTGTCTGACTGACTGACTGACTGACTGACTGACTGACTGAGTGTTCCTGACTTCTGCATCTTCTGAAGCGTGGGAGAAACTCAAAGACGACGGACAGACACTGAGAAGCGGAGGGAACAAATCTGCACGCAGGATAATAACCGTGCTTATTATCAGCCTGCGATGTGTAGTGGGCTATGATTCCTTCCGCTCCATTGAGCCTTGTTGTGAGTGATTCATCCAGAGACACAAACAGTGGGACACTCTCATACGCTGCCCCCCCCTGGTTGGGAGGTGAACCATGTCGTATGTGTTTGTGTGCGGGCCAGGGGGTGTATCTGTCTGTCTCTCTGCATGCGTGCACATGTGCCTTTTGTGTCTCATGAATGATCTACCCGTGCGTACAGAATGGGCCTCCATCTAAATACAGCCTTGCGTTGTTGTCATACTTGACTGGTCATGGCGAAGCAGCGCTCCACGTGAGCTGTAAGCTTTAGAGACCCACAGTCCACTGCTTCCTCTTTTGCAAGAACATGAGAGATGTCTGACTTTCACATCGTATTGTGCTGCTGAGTAGTATTCTTGATTTAAAGTTATAATCCATAAGATTTCAGTTTTGCTCTCTTGACTGATCCAAACAGTGTTATTATAGCTGTTTTCCCACATGCGTACCGGAAAATTACCTGTAAGTCAATATCGGACATTTCCCTTCACACCTCTCCATTCGCATGTGAGAATCTAGCAGCAAAATTGCCTGTATGTTGGGGGGCGGGGCGGCACTGCAGAGCGGGTGGGGAGTGAGGTGTCGGCAAAACTCCGAATGGTGAAATAAGTTTGCTTGTTTATCCCGCGTTGAAGCACTTTTTACAGACTGGCTTCGTTTGATGTGTCCGGGCTTGCCTTCGCTGTCGGCAACGTAAGCAAAATACTTCCACATTTCGCTTCGTGCTTTTGCTTCGTCTGTGTCCCTGTCAGGCTGTGACTGAAGGAGGAGGACGGACTGTGGCCAGAGAGCGAGCAGGCAGCAGAGGAGAGAGGGGAAAATCAGCATGCCCACACATGAAGCTGATATATTATCACAAGATCATTTCGCCAGTTTGCTTTAATGTGCGCGAATGATTAGATTATGCCCGCTGGAACATTAAGCAACGTGTGTAGGCTACACCTCGCCCATGAGAGAAAGGACCGCTGTCGCGGAAAATGACTGGATCCGTTTCCCACTTGTGTGCCCTTAAGACCATACCGCTCTTCTGACTGGCTCGAAACTGGTGAAATCTCCGCGATGACGGGGTCGCGCTTATACCAGAAAACAACTTTCCCACATGCAGGCATTAGACCACGTTGCGGTCATTTAGCGGTACAAAGCGCATGTGGGAAAACGGCTTGTGTGACATTAGTCAGTTTGTTGGGCCATAGTAACCACCCGTAATGCCAGCAGAGCCCGGATTTTTTTTTTGTTATCCTACTTCACACAAGAGTTGTCAGGAACCTACAGTCACCTATGCAGACCATTTACAGAGTGAGTCTATTGTGTTAGCTCCGCCCACTCTGTGAATCTACAGTAACCTTACAGAGTGAGTCTATTGTGTTAGCTCCGCCCACCCTTTGTCACTCACCACAGACACCAAGTTCATAAATGCTGCAATACTGAAAATGCAAAGGCTTCCATCAATGGGCCATAGGCTCAATCACCATTGTGTTAACTCACTATCAGATACTGTAGATCAGTGGTTCTCAAATGGGGGTCCGTGGCACTTTGCCAGGGGGTCCACGAAAAGTTTTCAGGTAAAAATAATAATAATTAAAAAAAAAAAGCGCTACATGTTACTTATTCCTTCTCAAACTACTTCCTACATGGTGCTAGTCTATCAAAATATCTTGGCTGTCATTAATTGTGTTGCATAGTGGTTTTCTGTACTGTTGACAAATTGTGATATTGCAAGTCGCTTTGGACAAAACAAAAGCGTCTGCTAAATGACGTAATGTAAATGTAATGTAATAATTTTTTATTTTTTATTTTTTTGTGTGCAAAATCTTCATAGTTCAACAAAAATAATTTATGCTTTAAATCTAAAATGGTTCATGGATTACATTCTAATAACAAACCTATCAAATTAAAAGTCAAGCACGTTACCGTGGAAACAATTAAGCTTAGCCCAAAATCACAAATCAGAATGAGGGGGTCCCCAGTATATTTTCTATCTTGTAAGGGGTCCTTGGCTGAAAAACATTTGAGAACCTCTGCTGTAGATAGTGAGTTCACAGACATTTATTTAGATGAAAATGTTATGGATTATAACTTTAACATCTTGACAATAAAGCTGCTGTATTCAGTGAATATGTATTTTACTCTCCATGGGGCTAGATGAAACAGAGCATCCGCACACACGCACATCTGTGCAAAAAAATCTTTTTTAATATGCAAGCTTTCAGTCAAGAGACCTTCTTCAAGGTCTTCTTCAACTCTCCACGGGGCTCAAAGAAGCATTTAGCATCTGTTGCTAATTGTAACTGTTTGTACAGTCTGTGTCCGTGCCAACAAACATGAAAATCCTCATGGTTTAGCACAAAGACTGAATGGCTGAACGTCACAGGAGTGTTACATAGGCTACTATGTTTGTTACATATTCCATATTTAAGTTAGCAATCAAGACTGTTAAGGAAGGAACAACTGCAATAAAATCATGTTTATTTGTATAGCCCTGTATAGCTTTATCATGTCTCCATACTACATCTATATCCCTACTACATCAAGCACATTCAAGCTCAAGCAAATCCATACATGTGATGCAGTGGGCAAGCCCACCCCCTTCCCTCTGAGGATGCCGAAGTGAATTGAAAAGCTGTAGTCCCTCGAATGGCCACTAGGTGTCGGGGGCAGTAGGCATTCCCTCCATGTTAAAATGCCCGACTTTGTAACAGGATTAAATATCTTTCCAGTGAGGGGCAAAACACGGTTTTGGTTTATATAGCTAATTTCACCTTTTCATAACAACTGTAGGAGGGTCATTTTTTTTATATAACTCGCCCGTTTGGAGTAAAATAGATGATAGGAAGGGGGGTGATTGACAGGTCGCCTGTCCAGTGATCGCGCAGCTTGCCGATCACGGACCAATAGCAGGCGGAGCTGCGGCTCTGGGAAACCCCCATCTCACGTCTCACTCTGCTGACGAAAAATCAAGATGGTGACACCCACCGTTTGAACTCGTCTGCCAGGAAAACGAAATGTAATGGGATAGATCAGAGGTTCTCAAATGTTTTTCAGCCAAGGACCCCTTACAAGATAGAAAATATACCGGGGACCCCCTCATTCTGATTTGTGATTTTGGGCTAAGCTTAATTGTTTCCACGGTAACGTGCTTGACTTTTAATTTGATAGGTTTGTTATTAGAATGTAATCCATGAACCATTTTAGATTTAAAGCATAAACTATTTTCGTTGAACTATGAAGATTTTGCAAAAAAAAAAAATTTTTTTTTTTTTATTACATTACATTTACATTACGTCATTTAGCAGACACTTTTGTTTTATCCAAAGCGACTTACAATATCACAATTTGTCAACAGTACAGAAAACCACTATGCAACACAATCAATGACAGCCAAGATATTTTGATAGACTAGCACCATGTAGGAAGTAGTTTGAGAAGGAATAAGTAACATGTAGCATTTTATTTAAAATTTTTTTTTTTTTTTTTACTTGAAAACTTTTCGCGGACCCCCTGGCAAAGTGCCACGGACCCCTGGGGGTCCGCGGACCCCCATTTGAGAACCACTGGGATAGATACGTCCATATTATTTATGTCTATGATGTGATGTAAATACTCCATAGTCTCTCCCATATTTCCCACTCTTACAGTACACTGTGGGAACCCTACAGCCGATTATATTTGCTTTTATTGCCCTTATTGCTTTATTATTTTCATTATTTTTTCTACTCTACACCGTCCTTTATTGCTTGTTTCATATTCTGTTTGTGTGCTTAAATCGCATCATCTTATTTTTTTCCTGGAGAAACTCTATTATTTTGCTACTGCAATGATCTAATTTACCCACTGGGATCAGTAGCCTAAAGCTTCAACTCAATCAAGTTTCATCTTTCATCTCATCTTACATGTACATGTATCTAAATGCACGCGGGCACAGTTAGCAGATGTGACATCATTGTTGTAGTGTGACCTTAGAGGACATTTATAAAATGCCAGAAGTACAGCTCCCTCTTGTTAGCAGCCACACGCACACACACACCCATGCACGCGTGCACATGCACACGCACACACAGGCACGCGCGCTCTCCTCTCTTCACAAACACACACCAATAGGCCTTTTCCACAGCAGCCATTAATTAGCGTTTCCAACTTCCAGTCCATTTAGGTACTGGAGTGCTGGGGCCCTAATTAGTGCGTTGATTGCACCTGTGTTTACCCTGCCTTTTAGACACAAAATGGCGGCTGTGAAAAGGGCTCATTTAGACACAACTGCTGCGATCACACAACCTCTTCCCCCGCGCTTCCATCCCTTTTGTTTATTTCAAAGTAAAAGTCCTCCCAACAGCTTTGCGGGGGCACTTTTCTAAGCCTACAAAACAAACAACAAAACTGCTATTGATCCCCGTATAGAGTCAAAGCAAGCAAGCTTCTTCGGCTGTTTTAGACACTTCAGAGGTGTCCACACGCAGAGCAAATCCCCTCTTCCCCAGATGAGACAGCCAGCAGCCGGCGCTGCAACGTGTAGGCCCCGCGAAAAGAGCGCACAAGAGAAGAAGAAGGGGGTGACTCGCATTCATGTTTTTTGTGATGCGAGGTCAGAGGGAGGCATGTAAGGCTGCTCCTCCCGGTGGTGCGACCTTTAAGATATCACACACACACACACACACACACACACACACACACACACACTATGAGGACATACACATCCAGTTGATTCCCCGCAGTTTATAAGCGAGCACAAATATCCCCAAAGTTGCTGACTGCTAGCTGGGCTTCAGAGATGATGTGTTCCCAAGTGTGACAGCAGCTGTTTACTGTATCCTGCCTGCTGAATTGTCACCATCCCTTCACTGACTGTCTATTCAAAGTGTGGCGGTGCCACCGAACAGACAGCGACAACCACAATCAGCCATGACAGCAGGTTATTAGACTAATGGCCGCTTCGGCTCAGACACGCCTCTGTCGTGGTGGGGGGGGGGGGGTTTGTTACAGCTGAATAAAGCCCGACAGTGATGGGGTGTCTCTTTTTGGGCTAGGCGGTGTGTTATCTGGGCCGGGGAAGCGCTGAGCGTAGCCTCGGGTCAAAGCTGTCTGCTAAAGGGAACAGACAGCCAGTGCCGCACTCTCTGCATACTGAAGCACAGCTCTGCTGGAGGAAGGGTAGGGAAATGTCAGGTAGATGCTATAATCACACACACACACACACACACACGCATGCACGCACACACACACACGCACTAACGCACACACACACACACAGATTTGCACAAACTCGTGCACAAAATGCCCACCGAAACAACCGTAGTCTTACGTAGTCGGCAAGAAACGCTGACGCGGCTGTTTGTACGGGGCTGCTGAACATAGATAATATGGCTGCTCTAGGGAGGCATGTTCCATGCTTAGCAGCTCTGAATTACAGCTTCCTGTGATTAGCTTAGAGTACGTGGGCGGACCCGACTGCCACCTGATATGAATTAGCTCCTCCTCCAAAGCCTCTGTGTGACGGCTCCAAACAGCATAGCACCACGGTACACTGGAGGATGTGGCGCTGCACGGCCTACTGGAGAGAGACAGGCTATTACATCTCCCCCTTAAAGCCTGTGAATGACAGATGACAGATGAGTGGGAGGAGGGTGTCAGGAGGAGCTGCGCTGCTTTTCATTGTGACACTTGCGATGAGAGCTCTAAAGCAGGGGAGAGGTGGTGCTCACTTGGCACAGGGAGATGAGAGCTCTAAAGCAGGGGAGAGGTGGTGCTCACTTGGCACAGGGATTTTGTTCAGGGTGACATAGACGTACAGAGGGAGAGTCAGATGAGCTTCACAGCAGGCCAGCAGCACAGGCATGGTGATCCACAGCAGAGGGCAGCCATCTTATGTCCTCCATAGGCGGAGACGTTAGCCGTGTTCGGAATGGTTCACTCATTCACTCACTCACTGTTTCACCATAGTGTTCAGTGGCGTGCCATCCATTAGGCGAACTAGGCAAATACTAGGGGCGCTTGAGCCGTTAGGGGCACCAGAGAGGGTAAAAAAATATAGATAATAGATAATAGGCCTACTATTATTTTGCAATAGTAGACAAAAAATAAGCACAACAACGTCTTAAGTCTTTAAATAATAGTGAAATCATTTTTCTAATTCTGGCTTTCTGGCTGCCTGGGCTGCAGCACTTTCACCATGGTCCCTAATCCATACCACCCCACCCCCTGCGCAGCCGCGCCCCCTTCTACCTGCTCGGAGCTTTTTCCCAGAGTGGGGGAAGGGCGATTCTGAGCCTGCACTGCAGGCAGCAGTTTTAGCGGTGACATGACGTCAGTTTGTTTTGATGCTCACTCCACTGACTGAGGGGTGGGGGGGGCACCAGCAAAAATCTTGCCTAGGGCACCAACTTGGTCAGGCACGCCACTGATAGTGTTGATCATATTACATTACTGTCAATTACGTCATTTAGCAGACACTTTTGTCCAACGCGACAGGACTGCATATCACAGTATTCATCGGCTAAGCCTTCAATAGGTTGATTGATTGATTGATTGATTGATTGATTGATTGATTGATTTATTTACCTGTCATGCAGTCTAGGTGCCCAACCCCCATGGGTTTACAAGACACATAGGAATAAGAAGCATTTGTAGAATAATTTGTTTGTTTGTTTGTTTGATTAGATTACATATCTCAGTGATTCTCAACCTTCCATATCAGGGACCCCTAATTTAGTCCACATTGATCTCTCCAAAGTAAATCAGATTTTTATCCAGAATCACATACATGACTATCTGTATTGTAGAGTATAACAGTGAAACTATGAGCAGAACTGTCATTCCTAATTGTGTTCACTTCTTGTAAATGAAATAATGCTGACGTTTAACAATTCATCAATTTGCTGGGGACCCTCTGGAACCCTCTCAAGGACCCCTGGTGGTCCCCGGACCCCATGTTGAGAACCACTGCCATACCATACCAGACCATACCATACCAGACCATACCAGACCATACCACCATACCATACCAGACCAGACCATACCAGACCATACCAGACCATACCAGACCATACCACCATACCATACCAGACCATACCAGACCATACCATACCAGACCATACCAGACAGACCATACCAGACCACACCATACCATACCATACCATCTATACCATACCAGACCATACCATACCAGACCATACCAGACCATACCACCATACCATACCAGACCATACCAGACCATACCATACCAGACCATACCAGACATACCAGACCATACCATACCAGACCATACCAGACCACACCATACCATACCATACCATCTATACCATACCAGACCATACCATACCATACCATATCAGACCAGACCAGACCAGACCATACCATACCAGACATACCAGACCATACCATACCATACCAGACCATACCAGACCACACCATACCATACCATACCATACCAGACCATACCATACCAGACCATACCAGACCACACCATACCATACCATACCATACCATACCATACCATACCATACCATACCAGACCATACCATACCATACCATACCATACCATACCATACCATACCATACCATACCAGACCATACCATACCATACCATACCATACCTGATCTGTTCGATTCTATTCTATTCTATTCTGTCTGTCTGTCTGTCTGTCTGTCTGTCTCTACATAGATTCAGCATAATAATATTCATGTAAAGAAATGAACAGAAAGAGGATTATTGTACTATTTAGTGTGCATGGCAGATGTATGGCAGCTTGCCTTTGTCTTTGTCCAGTAGACAGACTGTTATCATGTGGCCAGCATGAGTCACATGCAGTTCACATGTGTTTGGCGCATATTGATAACATCACAGCCTTACTGTCCAATGGGCATCATTAGTACTGTGTGTGCCCCACACATTCAACTTCAATACATATTTAGTCGAGACTCGTGAATGAATGCTGAATTAAGACAAAAAGTGAATTTATTAGTGATGGCCTAAATCCATAGACAGTTATAGGCTTGCTAGTGGACCTGTGTGTGGTTGGGATTCAGGATGAGGAGGAGGTGTAAGCAGCAGTGAATGTAACTCCAGCAATCTTTGATCTCTATTCGTTTTGGCATGTACCAAAAAGGCATCCATCAATCAGCTCCTGGTTGTTTTCTGCTATGTAGGCCCAGCTCTGAGGCTAGCTCCAGGCAATGTTCTTAAGCCTGGACTGCCTGGACCAGCAGGCCCTGGCTAGCATACACAGCAGCCAGCCAATGCCGTGCCCCAACGTTGGTGGGGTTAACCATGACAGTGCTGCTGAGCCGCTCGAGCACAGTGAGCAGTGTCTGGGAGGGCAGTAGTAGCACCATTGGCCAAGAGGAGGCGCTGACACTGCACCTGTCTCAGGGACAGCAACACTACTGGGTGTTCTGGAGAAACACTCAGCACCTGTGAGCAGAGGGCCTCTGCCTGCTCCAGTTGTCCCCCCAGTGTGAGAGCAGTCACTGCCTGTTGTAGCACCCAGCCTTCCAGAGCCTGGGCTAGAGGGCGCTCTATCTCCTCCACACTACGCACTTTCTCAGAGACCACTGACATCAGGGTGTGGTCCAGTCCTAGTCTGCGAGGAGCAGAGCCAGCAAGCAAACAGGAAGTGTTTTCTATGTGACAGGCAGCCATTAATCCCGCCCATGCTGCTGGATCATCAGGGGAGAGCAGCACAGCTCTCTGCATGGTCTTCAGTGCATTCCTGTGACTGTCCTCTCCCGAGTGTCTCCCACTAGCCAGCTGGTTCACTCCACTGTACAACAATGCCTTCTTTCCTTGGGTCGTACTGGTGAGACAGGCGACATGGCCTGCCATCGCTCCACCATTGGCTTTGGCGGGGTAGTACTGTGATACCACTCTGGACAGCAAGGCCCATAGAGATGGGTTGCCTGGATTGCTGTGTATGGCTCTGGAAGCCTCTCTTTGCATAGCACTGTAGTTGCCCTGCAGGGCCAGCAGGGTGCAGGTGAGCAGACATCGCTGCTCCACAGCGCTCCGGGTGGCCGAGCCTTGCTTCAGCAGCTCTGTCAGAGCAGCACCAGCGAGCGTAGCGTCACCGCGGACCAAACCCAGTGCACATAAACACAGCAGAGACTCTGGGACAGGCTCCTTGAACTCACAGCATTTAAAGAGCAGAGTCTTGGCTGGGTCGACGTTGCCCTGCCTATGCTGGAGCAGGGCCAGAGCTGTCAAGATGTGAGCCGTGTCCTTCTCACTGGAGGCCACAGCCAGGGCACGATCATAGGTGTTGATGCTCTCTGGGATGAGTCCTGCCCTGCAGTAGGCCAGAGCCAGTCCAGCCAGATCATAGAGCTCCTGTAGCGGAGTGGAAGAGTAAACACGCACCGCCTCGTCCCACTGGCCTGAGGTGCACAATGCACGACCATAGCAGCCCAGCGCAAAAGCCAGTTCTTCTGTAGAGGACATGGACTGAAGCAGCTCGACAGCTCTTTGGTAAGCATGTACAGCCTGCATCTTCAGCTGCAGATGCTCGTTCAGGTAGCCCAGCATAATGAAGGCATCAGGGTCAGACTGGATCCTCTCTGTGTACTTGCTGAGCCCCACCTGAGCAGCAGAGACAGCATTCATCTGGACTATGTTGCAGCGGTACAGCTCAGAGTCTCTGTTGCTCTTATCCAGTAGGGTGGCACTCACCCAGTAGGCGTAGCCTTTCACTCCCTCCGTATGCGTGATGAGCTCATTGGAGTGCCTAAAGAGGTCCATGGTATCATAGGCGTCGCTTCCCACTGTCTCTGCTATCAGCGCCTGTCCGATCCAGCAGGTCACACAAAGCGGCTCCAAAGACTGGGCAATTTTGAAGGCCTCATGTGAAAGCTCTATATTTTCCTTCTTCAAATACATGGCACCAAGGTTGGTCCAGGCAACAACATTCTTTGCGTCGACTTGTATGGACTTGATGAAGCAATGTTGAGCCAGGGCAAAGTTCTCAAGCCCTTTGCTCATGGCAATCACTCCCAGGGCATTCCAGTAGTTGTGGTTGCCACTGTCCATTATGATAGCTGTTTTCAAACAATGCTGGGACTTCTCCAGGAGCAAGGCTGGGGAGTTCTGGTCTCCCTCTCTAGGGCAGGATTGGCTGGCCTGGCGGTGATAGTTGAGTCCCAGGTCGAACCAAAGGTTGGGGGCCTTAGGCATCAGCTTCAAAGCATGCCCATAGCACCGTTCGCCGACTTTGAGTGTCTGGGCCTGGTTGAGTGTGTGGCTCTCGGTGGCGGGGGCTAACCCAGCCAATGGGCCTGGCACTAGAACCCGGGCTCTGTTTGGAGACACGGTGCTGACCGTAGTGCAGGCATCTCCCAGCAGCTTCCACAAACAGGACATTTCTGGACGCAGCTCCACTGCTCTGAAGATGTTTTTTATAGCCTGTTGGATTAGGTCTATAGCCCGTCCATCTCTGTAATCTCCCATTAAACCTTTTGCCAGTGAGATCAGACACTCCCCTAGACCTTTGAGAGCAGGGACATAGTCCTCTCTTGTCGTGATCTGCAAGTACTCTGCCGCAGCCTCTTTGAACTTGCCCAGAATCTGTTTGATTGCTGCTGTCTGGTGGACGCTGTAGATGGACGAGGGTTGAAGCTCATGGGCTTTGCCAAAGGCCTTCAGAGCTGCCGCGAAGCTCCGGCGGTTCAGATAGGCCTCGCCCAAACACTCCCAGCACACCCAGTCCTCAGAGTCTGCTCGCAATGCTGCCTGCAGATCAGTAATAGCTTGTGGATGCTGTCCAACCTTCAGGTGGTAAAGACCTCGTCTCATCCAGGCCCACTTAGCGGAGCCTGGAGTGGCTTTCTCTATCACCGACTGAAGTATTGCCAGGGCAGTGTCCATGTCCTCCTGCTCCATACTGAGATCCACAGAGGCAGCTCCGGACGTGGCATCGCTGCTGTCCAACTCAAAGGCCTTTTTATAGCAGCCTCGTGCCCGACCACAATCCTTTGCTACCTCCCGGTAATAATGTCCAAGGTAGCGGAACACACAGCCAAGGTTTGGGTCTCGCTTTGCAGCCTTGAGCAAGTGTGAATAGGCTTTGCTCCGGTCTCGACGGGTCTCTTCTCCCATGTCCCAGTAGAGCTGTCCCAGGAGGAAATAGTACTCCCCACTCTCTGGGCTCTGGCATGCTGCATCCAGGAAACTTTGCTCTGCCAGTTGGTGCTGGCCCTGGGCTAACTTTGCCAGTCCTCTCAGTGCCAACCCCTGGGCCAGGTTAGGGTTAGAGGCGAGCAGCTCGGAAGACACCTGAAGTCCTTCATCAACCTGTCCTTTGTTCAGATAGGCTCTTCCTTTAAAGGCTACCAGAACTGGGTCCTTTTCACCATCTGGGATCTGTGAGATTATCTCCAAGGCCTGGTCTGCAGCCTTCTTCTCCCCACTTCTGACCAGGGCCTCCAGCCTCAGCTTCAGGAGCCTCAGCCGTAGCTCCTCCTCTCTAGACCCACATAGTGTCAGACCTTGGGAGCAGGATGTAGCACTGTCAGAGTATCTGTGCAAGTGGAACTGAGCCTGTGCCAGGCTGCACCACCCTGTACTGGAGCACAATTTCTTCAACCCTTGTGCCAGGTCCTTTATGGCAACTTCATATTTGCCCTCCTGTAGAGCTTTATTGCCCAGAACCAAATGACCTAACCCACTGTCGGGGGCCAATTCCAGGAGCCGGGAGAAACAGCTGCCTGCATCCTCACTCTGGATGCCTGTTTTGAGATAGTGAGAACAGAGGATTTCAAGAGGATACCTGTGGTTGGGGTAGAGGGACAGCATGGACTCACATGCCTCTTTCATTTTGGCTTCTTCATGTGACAGTTTAGAAAGACATGTGATATAGTCGGCTGAGACCTTCCTGTGTTCGTCTCCTGGCACAGGATCGGTGAGAGCCATGGCCTTCTCAAATGCTGTCAGTAAATGCTGTTGAGTTTCATGATCCTGCTCGTCCACAGCCATGCAGTCTGAGAGGAGACGGGCCATCTGTTGCCATAGCTGCAGCAGCTCGGTCTTCTCCACAGCCTCCTCCTCCTTCAGTTGGATGAGCCGAATCCAAACCTTTGCCAACTTTAAATATTCTTTGTCCGATTGATACATATCGGACAGTTTTTTGAACACCTCGTAACATTTGGTTTTGTCAGAACTTGCATATAGCTCGGTAAGCTTCTGATAGACGTCAGGCAGCTCGGTTTTGAAATCCCACTGGCCAGTCTTCTCGTAAAGATTAGCTAAGCCCTGCCATGCTAGCAGTTGCTCAGGCTCCAGCTGCAGTGCCTTTCTGTATGCTGTCTGTGCCTGGTCTGGTTGCTCCAGTTCACTGGCTGCCAAGCCCCTGAACACCCATGCGTTATAGTTGTTTTTCTCTAGCTTCAAAACAGCCACACAGTGCTTCACAGCCTCTTTGAACTCTTTGTTTTTTATGGCTTCTCTAGCACTTTTCAGTGCAGCTTTCACTTTTTTACTCGACATCCCACACATATCCTGTGACCTGCAAATACAAACCATTCACACGTTGGCAACTGTTCTTCTGGATGTTCCTGTGAAGTGTGTGTTGGTTTTTTATTGTGACTAGTGACATCATCAGTGATGTCATAAATCACTGATGATGTCACAAAGTCAACATCACAACGTGACACTTTTTCCCCAATATTTTATTTTCAATTTTTCTAGAACAATAATAATAATAATACACAAACAAGATAAACAAACAGGCTCAGACACAGGAAAGAAAAGCAAAGGAAAAAAGCACATACATCATCAACGTTCAACATTACAACATGTTGCTACCAGCCGCATAAGGTGCTTGTGTTTGTAATAGATATTGTGGGTCAATCTAACACTTTCAATATTGAAGGGGGATAGGAGTGGCCAATTTTTATAAGGGGGTTTTTCCCCTACTGGCAAGTGGATAATGTCATGGGGTGAGAGGCGGAGACTCCAGTCCTCCCCTCTGCTCTGCTCAAAGTGGTCTGCTCCATGTCAGGAGCAGTTATCCAAAGTGGAGAATTTCGACTGTTCTGATCATAGTTTCACTGTTATCTGTACAATACAGATAGTCATGTATGTGATTCTGGACAAAATCATATCTAGCCATAAAAAATAATTCAATCAATCAATGAACACATGTCCTACCTTAATATTCAAATCAAGCCATCTCATAAATTATTTCAGATGAAACTATCTCAAAGCCATAACTGTGTACTATGCTCCCTGGCAAGTGGAAACCCCCGGTACCTTTACTGTATACACGATTGTCTGGGAATGCTCAGCCATTTCTTTATTGTGGAGAGAAGTTGCCAGGAAGATTGAATTATTTATTATTATGGCAATGATTTTGTCCAGAATCACATACATGACTATCTGTATTGTAGAGATAACAGTGAAACTATGATCAGAACAGTCATCCTTCTCCTATTGTGTTCACTTCTTGTAAATAAAATAATGCTGAAGTTTAACATTATTTGCTGGGGACCCCCTGGAACCCTCTCAAGGAAACCTGGTGGTCCCCAGACCTCATGTTGAGAACCACTGCCATACCAACCCTTCCTCATCCTCACCATCGTCCCGTTCCCCTCTCACCCTGTCACCATCAACGTTTTCTCCTTTTTCTCTTTTTCTTTTGTTTCTGTCTTTTCCAGTGATCAGACTTCCTCCCTCTCTTCCAAGTCTCTCCCTCTCTCTCCGTCTCTGATGGAAGCATGGCGTCAGCAGTAGGAGGAGGAGCGAGGGGGGCTGGTGGGCTGGTGGGGGTGATTTATCTGAACAGAGCAGCATTTGTGATGTAGTGGCCTTCTTGGCTCTGAGCAGAGAAGCTCTCCATCTCTGGCACGCACACACCCTCACGCAAGTCTTACTATATTGGTCAGGACTTTCCATTGGTTCTATTCATTCCTTAACCCGAACCCAAACTAGCCCGGGTCAAAACCATCCTGATCATGTGATCTCACATTCTGTTTCCAGCCGCTCACATCGATGTCAGTGGGCGGGAGTACTTTTGCTTGACAGACAACTCCTTCAGCCAATCGGCATCACCAAATCCAATCCAAATCCACTCGGCGAAAGGGTCTTTTCTGCCGAGAAACCCCGCTGGTGCATGTATACTGTTGTTCTTGTTATTGAGTCTATTTCTGCAATAACTGCATTTATGGCTGTTTACTCATTGCTTTGGGAGATGCCATTAGTTTTGCCAGCGGCGTCCCTGATTGGCCGGTTACATTGTCAACTACGGCGCAAGTCCCTGATTGGCCCGGGGATATGCTGATATCTGGAAATGGCTGCATGGGGGCGGGTGCAAGTCCAGACTGATCCGTGGAGCGAGTTCACATGATCAGGATGGTCTTACCGTGCAGGCTAAACCTAAACCTAATCCTTACTCTAAACCCAAATCCAAGATAAAGACCAAATATCACTTCACAAAATTGCTCTCACTCGTCTAAAAAAAAGGCTCTCGAAAGGATATAAATCCTGCAACACACACACACGCACGCACACACACACACACACACACACACACACACACGCACACACACACACACACACGCGCGCGTGCGTGCACGCACACGCACACACACACACACACACACACACACACACACACACACACAGTCAGGTTGTACTGCACCACTTTGCTCATGCTGTGGCTCTTCAGAGGCCTGTGGGTCAGTCACGGGCATCAGTCGCCTGACCGCAGCTGACTGCTCTAACTCACTCCCGCGCTGCTCCTGATGCACCGTGGGAGAGAGGCGAGCGATTCCACAGTGATACCAAAGAGTATAGAAGCCAAGAGATGAAAGTCTGATGCTTTTGACAACTGCGCTGCCATCATTTTGGATTGAAAAAGAAGAATGCCTCCTTGCAACACCACAGAACTATGACAGACAGACACCATAACTGGTAAGAACACAGCTAGGCCATGTCGGTAGAGGTACTTTTGTATGGCCCTAGGCGTGACGTTAATGGTGTCATTACGGTATTCTCCTTCAGTCCAGAATGGCGCAGATGTAGCCTATCTCTGGTGCTACGCCAGTCAGTCAATCAGCTTCAGACAGAGCCAGATTTAGCCTGGCAGCCAGCTGCCGCCAGAGTGATTGTCATGTGAGCAGTGATGTCATCAGGGAGTGATGTCATCATCAGTGATGTAACAGGAACAATTGTGTTGTCATCAGTGAGCGCTGTCACTCTTTGTCCTCTGGGTTGTCAGTGAGTCAGCCTCAGACAGAGCCAGGTGTAGGCCCCGCCCCGCAGCCAGCTGCCTGGCAAAAACCGGTCAAGTTTCCAACAAAGTAGTTCCCGTTTTTAGGATTTAGCCGCTGTGTTTTTGAAATTATGAGCAAGGGATTTCAGGTACTACTTATGTTTCAGTAGGGATATGAGTTAGGGTTTTGAAATCAATGCATTCATTCACACCTAAGCATGAGCATATGATGTAACAGTGTGAACGTGCTCTATTCTCGGGCCCTTGCCTTGCTTGATGTATGCGTGGGACCAGACGCTGTAGGTCACATTTGCATGTCACATAGAATGCTCTTTGTATCCTGCTCCTCTAGCTGCCTTCTACAGTATGCCCATATCTACAACATCAGTGTGTGTGTGTGTGTGTGTGTGTGTGTGTGTGTGTGTGTGTGTGTGTGTGTGTGCGCGTGCGCGCGCGCGCGCGTGTGTGTGTGTGTGTGCGCGCGCGTGTGTGCATGCATGCAATAGAGGAAAGCCCTGCCTCTCTGTTGGAGTCCAGCAGGGGGCGCACGGCGAAATGTCGGCAAAATAAGTTTTTTTCTAAACGGCTCCTCCTCTTTGAGGCACCAGGCTGGACGTGTCTATGTGCTTCCTCCATGAAGGGAGATCGATGCTGATAAGAACGCTTGTTGGTTTTGTGGGGGCAATAATTCTGGCTCGCGGAGGAATATACCCTATAGTATGGTTCATGAGGTGGCCAAGAGCGCCATCTATCGCATGGCGGTGAAAAGACGTGTTGACGTGAATGGCGGGGAATGAGTTAATATGATGGCAGTATCTTCACTCTAGCTTTAAAAACCAGCCTCTGAAAAAGAGTCATGTCGGCCACAGATGCCAGCACCCTCAGGATTTGGGGGCGGCACCTGGGGTGGCCAATCAGATTTCAGGGTTGGGCAGTGCCCCCTCCTGGCTACTCCCTGGAAACGCCCCTGGGCAGACTAGCTGCTCTTACTCTTACTCTGCTTTATTGCACAATCCAAATTTTCGTCAAAACTTGCCATTTTCAGTGTGTAGCAATGCTAGCTAGCAGCTAGCGTTGTTGTTGTTGTTGTTTCACAGCAGCGGAGGCATTTGAGAGCGACACGCAGGGAGCGGTCAGGGATTTCCCTTCGCTCCGACTGAAATGGTCGGAGCCGGTCGGAGCCAATGGCAGAGCTTTAGACCCCGCAGCCTGTGCACCAGTGAGTCAGACAACCTCTCGGCCAACTCCGTTTGGCGGAGGTAATAATATCCATTTACCGTACTTTATGATATTCCAGAAATAGTTGGATATAGCTTACACTGTATTCTGACATTGCCCGACACGGTAGACAGTGTTTTGGAATGGGTCCCGCTCATTCCTGACCTCTCCTCTCTGTCTGCCTCTCAGCCTTAATTGTGTTCGCTTTGTAAAAGCTTGGTTCTGGCCCGCTTCCAGCCTTGCAGGCGCTTTCACCTTTCTCCCCCCGCAGAGCTTTGGCCCAGTTAGCTGTGTGGTGGGGACAGTGAGCCGCCTGGCCGCTGATGGGTGAAGGGTGTCAGCGGTCACCTGGACCTGCTTCCCTGCAGCTGGACACGGGGAAAGGAAACCGGGCCAGAACTGTGAGTAGCCTGGCATCCTCCCATAGCACCCGCCAGTGCCCGCTACATCTGTTATGAGTTTAGAAGCTACAGTTAGTAGACTAGACTGATAGATTAGGCAGGTTATTATGCTGGCACGTGATAAGAGTCTGGACTGGGATGCTGTCAGCAAAGTCCCACTCAAACCCCTAACTAAATGTCCAACCAGCATCTCTAGTCTAAAGCCAGTGACTCCTACCTGTACTGTACTCAGTGTAGGACATTTAAAACATAGTTTGGGGGCAACTTTTGCCCCCGTTGTCTAAAAACTGGGGGGCATTTACAAAATGTTGGGGGCACTTAAAAAAGTAATTAGTTCATAATGTTGCTAAAGACTAGTGCAGTGGTTCCCAACCTTGGGGTCGTGATTCGTGACCCCCAAGTGGACGGGGTCGCCTGGATTTTTTTTATTTTATTTTTTTAACACCACACACTATTTAAAACTACTGAAGAGGATTTGAGAAAAATGTATTTGAGTTCTGAGTTTAAGTCAGAATTCGCGGGGGGTTTAAAAATTCTGAAAAACAAAGACAAAAAAATCAGAATTCTGAGGAAAAAAGTCTGACTTCTCAGATTAAAGTCAGAATACTGTCAGCATGTGACGTCATTGATGATGTCACTGATGAGGTCACTGATGATATTACCAATGTTGTACCGAAATGTGAACGTCTGGGGGCTCGCTAGATTTTTGGAACGTCAAA
>NC_139626.1:9697786-9702786 GCF_964638095.1 Poromitra crassiceps | reverse complement strand
ATAGAACGCAATTTTTCAACCTGGGCCCTATTTTCATATTTGTTTATGTATAACTAACTCATGTGAGCAGATTTTCTTTTTTATTGGTGTAGTATTGAGGTAGATCGCTTCAGTCGCTTTTCCGACATACCCCTCCTGCCACATACCTCCACTAAACAAGCTTGATCATTTAAAAATCCAAAGCAACCAATCAGGGTTATCTAGAACCTAACTAGCCAATCACAGCATACAACACGGGCTTTCAACACATACTCACTGGTGACAAAGTGACGACAAGTGTTCCTGACCGATCTGCAGTCTATGATGAGTTGGGAGTGAGAATGTGTTGGGGATTTAACTGCTGAATACTGGACAGTGATTGGCTCCAGGATTTGTGATGTCACAAATCTTGCTAGGTGAAAACAGCCTTTTCTGTGAGCTCTGAGAAGCTTTCCACGTTCAGCAGATGATTGTGGAAACAGTCTTCTAGTGTCAAACTCTGCACAGACATCATTCTGCACAGTGAAGCTCAGACATCCAACTGTAGGAACAAGAAGAAAAACTGATTTTTGACATTAGGGGGTCTTTACGTGTTAAATAGCTATCACATCTAGTGTATCCTCTCCCTATGGAATCATCTCAAAACATCATGAGTATACATCAGCAGCGTACAACAGCTATAACGGTGTAAATACCATCCGGGCCCGTCTATGTATCAAGAGGTTTGCTTTGTAACAGTCAAAGCATCTGTTCCTAGGATACTGCACAAGGAAGAGACCGCCTCCCACTCTGTTGTGCAAGAATGTTCGTTTCGCTCGTTTCTAATGAAAAAACAAGACAAAAAATATGCTTTTTTTGTGCTGATAAATCAACAGATTAATTTTGATGTGGCTCTCGGTGCAGGGGCGTAATGTGTATCGTGGCATGTGAATCCTACGGGGCTATGAGTCAGAACATTTGATTTGGAGCAAACGCACCAAGCCGAGACATAAATCAGACATATGAACGCCTCTAAATGGGAATGCGAGATCAAGAGCATAACTTCTCCTGACAAAGCAATCAGGTGTTATGGGGCTGTATGTATTACATTATACATGGCATGATGGAAAAGCCCATTTACTGCTCATGAAAACAGTATTGAAAACGTATTCATGCTTAAGACGCTGCGTAATCTAAATGCATCGTTATGTGATTCACGCTTTTTTATGCCCTTTACTCTCTTGAAAGTATGTATGTACAGTTAAAGTAGAATTTCTGTATTTTTCAACCTGGACCCTATTTTTTTTTTTTTTTTTTTTTTTTAACTAATGTGAGCAGATTTTGTATTTTTAATTGGAGCAGTATTGACCAAGATTGCAGCTGCTTTGCATGCACGCCCCTCCTGCCTCCGCAGATTATTGTAAAAGACCGAAAATGCCTATTGCTCTTCTCTGTCTATCCATGCTTTCCACGCTGCTCAGTTTGAATCCGTATAACCTTAGTCTGGCTCAAATAAATATGGGCAGCCATCGAATTCAAATGCCTCCTCCATATTCTCGAAATCAGCTAAATAATCAGCCATAATTTACAAAGATCTTTCAGCTACGCTTTCTGTTTGGCTACTCCAAACTGAAACATGGCAGTGCCCCGGCTTGCCCCGGCTTGCCCCGGCTTGCCCCACCATACCACTTCCTGCAACAATGCAACTCTTGCAAGACTTGAGCTAGACTCTCGCGAGACTTGGATCAGGCAGAAGGTAAATATCTCTCTATAATAATGTCATGGAATAATCTGATCGAGCCTGTCAGTGGCAAAAACAAGCTCGTTTAGTGCAGGAAGGGCATGCGTGCAAAAGCGGCTGCCAGCTGAAGCGATCGTGGTCAATACTGCGACAATTTAAAAAATGTCTGCTCATACGATGCTTAGATACATACGAAATGATGAAAATAGCTTCAAGGTTTAAAAATACCAAAATGCTCCTTTAATTATGCGTGCGTGTCTGTCTACACCTGTGATTGTAACTCTTGTTGTCTCCTGCAGATGGCGCTCCGCTGAGTGAGCTGTCGTGGTCGTCGTCCCTGGCTGTGGTGGCCATCTCCTTCTCGGGCCTCTTCACCTTCGTCTTCCTCATGCTGGCCTGCCTCTGCTGCAAGAAGGGCAAGGGCGGCTTCAAGGTGGGCCTCTCTCCTTCCTGCAAGCGGGTGGGGGGGGGGTGGGGGGGACAGGGGGGGGGACAGGGGAGGGGGGGGGGATCACTTGCCTTGGTGATCTAATCCAGTTCTCAACCCTTATCACGATTTCACACGATTTCAGACGGCAGCCCGTCTTTATTGTCACACGAACACACTACAACACATGCATGCGGCCACTACACACACTCATGATGACGGTGGCCGGTGAAATATGTCCTCTGCATTTGACCCATCCAGGCTTGTCCTTTCCTCCAGGGGGCAGGCCAGGAGCAGTGGTCGCTATTTCTTTCCAGCTCCCGGGGACCTTCATTGGACCATCATTGGACCAACTTCAGATGTTGTCGTCACTGGTCGGATGACGATCTTCTGCATGTTTTTAGTGGGGGGTTATGTACGGAGGAACCCCCTGGGGGGGTACGGGGAGAACATGCAAACTCCAAACAGAAAGGCCCTTTCGACGAGATAGCCCACCTGGGCAGTAGGCACTGCCCAGCAGAGGTGTAGTGCTATCTAGAGAAGTGGGGGAACGCACCTCACTGACACACGACTTAAACTAATTGTGTCTGTAGCCCATGACATTTGCAGCTCTGAAACTAAAAGACCTAGGCTATATGGGCAGAGCAGAGCAGACTCAGCAGTCAGTTATCAACACAAACAGCTAAACAATCTCTCAACCAGCGATCACACAAGTTGCTCAAGGCATTGATCATCATTTGGCATGGCGGCCGGCATTTTTAGAATTTTGTGGTGAATTAATTTTACTCCACTACATTTCCACAGAATTTTGTGGTGAATTAATTCACCACAAAATTCTAAAAATGCCAGCCGCCCGTGTCAAATGATGATCAATGCCTTGTGCAACTTGTGTGATTTTCTGGATGCAAATTGCAATGGGGGGATTAACGCTAACTTTTGATTAAACCGCGTTGAAAAGAAACACGCTTTTAACAGTTTCTTCATGCTTGTAAACGTACCTTTTTAACAGCTTGTCCGAAAAATGAAAGGATGTTTGGCTGCCTTTTTCATCTTTACTTGTTAAAGTGAGGTAGGCTACTGGGGGGGGGGGGGAAATATGTTGATGCTGAAAAAGCCAGTAGCTGTTTCAGTATAGCTTTTATTAAACTGAGGTTTCCCCCGCGCTGTAGCTAGTTAAGGTGGAATGTTTCCTTTTCCTTCAAGCCACGAGTTGATGCTGTGTGAATCATTCAGCCCACCTAAAATATAGTTAAGGTGGAATGTTTCCTTCTTTCTTCAAGCCGCGAGTTGATGCTGTGTGAATAATTCAGCCCACCTTAAATATAGGACGAATGACAACGTTGCCAAGTTTCACTCGTTTTATTGGCTCGACATGCACACACACACACTGACACACACAAAACACCCGTTGGAGAAGTATGGGAATGCCGTTCCCCCCGCGTTCTACCGGCACTACACCTATGCTGGCCAGGTGGGCAAAACTCCAGCGCCCACAGCATCCCAGGTGGGAATCGAACCCAGGACCTTCGAGCTTTGAGGCGACAGCGCTTACCACTGCACCACCGTACCCCTCATATCAAGGTCCCCTAATTTAGTCCACATTAAAGCCACAGACCCCCATTTGATGATTTTTTTTTCTCTCAAACCCAAATCTGAGAATATTTTTCATTGTTCAGATATGATTTTGTCTAGAATTCCATGACTATCTGTATTGTAGGTAGAGAGATAACAGTGAAACTATGATCCAAATAGTCATTGTTCTACATTCTCTAACTGTGTTAACTTATTAATTAATTCAATTAATCAATTTGCTGGGGAACCTCCCCCCCCGTGACTACCTCAAGGACCCCGGACCCCATGTTGAGAACCACTGCTCTAATCTGCAAAACTACGAGGCAGACAGACACACTTTGAGACACACACACACACACACACACACACGCACGCACGCACTCATTAAATCATATCAACTTTTCATGCCGTCTTGCATAGTGACAGACACTCCACATCTCTTTGCCCACAAGCGTTACTGCAAATGGCCCGAACGTGGACATTTCCATCTACAGCCTCTCATTAGATGCCTATTATATTCCGCGCACAAGGTCTCCAGCCACTTACGTAAAACTGTTGATGGCATGTAGGTGGCGCTGTGTAAAGCTGTTGACGGGATGTAGGTGGAAGAGCAGACAAAGGTGGGTTAGAGAGGCTGCAGTGGGAGGCAGGCAGCTTCTCTCAACCGTCTTGTCCTTGTCATCCTCTCACTGCTTGTGTATGCTGGACCCGTTTCTGAACGGCGCCCAGAAGTGGGTCAGGCAGCCCAGGAAATAGGACGAGGAACAGTGTGTGTGAGGTGTGTGTGTGTGTGTGTGTGTGTGTGTGTGTGTGTGTGTGCGCGTGCGCGTGCGTGCGTGTGTGTGTGTGCGTGTGCGTGCGTGTGTGTGTGTGTGTTTCGACGGCTGTGGCTCTGTAACTCTCTCCACACAATCTGGAACCCAAAAACAACCCGATTGGCGGAAAACCGGCCGATCTGGCAACACCGCTCTCTCTCTGAGTTCTCATAGTCTATTATATCGGCTCTCTTGAGTTTACATACCAGTATGTGGGCTTTTGCACCATTCAGCTGCACGTTTCAGCTTATTAAAGGTGACATTTAGGATAACTTCACCAAAAACCACACTGCATAACACAACACACAGCAGTGCTTGATGCTGTGTAATGAAGAATAGGAGATTTATTAGTCGACTGGTTAATTTACGCCAGAACGGCCATTAACATAATTCAAGTCACTTTAGAGACCTTTTTCAATTTGCAATTTCACAGGAGGAAAGACTCCTCTCACAGTCATGGAGGATTCATCACATCAGACATGTTCTC
>NC_139626.1:9606515-9697586 GCF_964638095.1 Poromitra crassiceps | reverse complement strand
AATGGCCAATCAGCACTGAGGAGCACAGCTCTCTGTATTATAATGGAGGATCTCTATTGCCAGTGACTTGAGCTCGATCAGTCTGCCTATCAAGCTCTCTGCTGCTCTGGGCCATGTGGGGCCTACGCATCACAGAGGTGCATCAGATGCTCTGGGCCATGTGGGGCCTACACATCACAGAGCTGCATCAGATGCTCTGGGCCATGTGGGGCCTACGCATCAGAAAGGTGCATCAGATGCTCTGGGCCATGTGGGGCCTACACATCACAGAGCTGCATCAGATGCTCTGGGCCATGTGGGGCCTACACATCACAGAGGTGCATCAGATGCTCTGGGCCATGTGGAGCCTACACATCACAGAGCTGCATCAGATGCTCTGGGCCATATGGGGCCTACACATCACAGAGCTGCATCAGATGCTCTGGGCCATGTGGGGCCTACACATCACAGAGCTGCATCAGATGCTCTGGGCCATGTGGGGCCTACACATCACAGAGGTGCATCAGATGCTCTGGGCCATGTGGGGCCTACACATCACAAAGGTGCATCAGATGCTCTGGGCCATATGGGGCCTACACATCACAGAGCTGCATCAGATGCTCTGGGCCATGTGGGGCCTACGCATCACAGAGGTGCATCAGATGCTCTGGGCCATGTGGGGCCTACACATCACAGAGCTGCATCAGATGCTCTGGGCCATGTGGGGCCTACGCATCACAGAGGTGCATCAGATGCTCTGGGCCATGTGGGGCCTACACATCACAGAGGTGCATCAGATGCTCTGGGCCATGTGGGGCCTACACATCACAAAGGTGCATCAGATGCTCTGGGCCATGTGGGGCCTACACATCACAGAGGTGCATCAGATGCTCTGGGCCATGTGGGGCCTACACATCACAAAGGTGCATCAGATGCTCTGGGCCATGTGGGGCCTACACATCACAAAGGTGCATCAGATGCTCTGGGCCATATGGGGCCTACACATCACAGAGCTGCATCAGATGCTCTGGGCCATGTGGGGCCTACACATCACAAAGGTGCATCAGATGCTCTGGGCCATATGGGGCCTACACATCACAGAGGTGCATCAGATGCTCTGGGCCATGTGGGGCCTACGCATCACAGAGCTGCATCAGATGCTCTGGGCCATGTGGGGCCTACACATCACAGAGGTGCATCAGATGCTCTGGGCCATGTGGGGCCTACGCATCGCAGAGCTGCATCAGATGCTCTGGGCCATGTGGGGCCTAGGCATCACAGAGCTGCATCAGATGCTCTGGGCCATGTGGGGCCTACGCATCACAGAGCTGCATCAGATGCTCTGGGCCATATGGGGCCTACACATCACAGAGCTGCATCAGATGCTCTGGGCCATATGGGGCCTACACATCACAGCTGGAAGGCAAAAGTCTTATTCCCTGTTCACACTACAGGAGGGTTGCTGCACTGCGCTCTGCAATGGCTAAGTATCTATTTAAATACAGTTTTATGGCCAAATATGATTTCCATTTGCCATATTTATATCAATTTGCCAGTCTAATGAAAGCAGCCTGCTGCTTGTTCCTCTGGTCTGCCAAGCTTCGTTTAGATGACCTTTGACCTTTGTGTGTATTTGTGCATTGTGTGTTTCCAGGAGTTTGAGAATGTGGACGGGGAGGAGTATCACGCCGATTTGTCCACTTTGGTGTCGCCAGCCTCCCAGAGCGGCCCGGAGGTCTACATCCTGCCCCTCACCCAGGTCTCCCTGCCGGCCGCCAAGCAGCCCGCCCGCTCAGGTAGGTCAACATGCAGCTCAGCTCAGACTTGGCTTTGACTTTGAAATCCCCAGGCTGTGTTTACAGAGATTTAACATTTGGCTCTGCTTTCAAATGGGATGACATATCGGATGATGTCAAAGGTAAAACAGATGGCCGAGGAAATATCCAAACGTAAAAAAAAATGTTTTTTGACGTTTTTTTGTCAGCGCTTTGTAATTTACGTTTTTACTCTCTTTGCCCGTAAAACGTAATGCAAACCTTGCAACAGCTTTTGCAAACATGCCAGAGCGTTACCAATGCGAGTGCTTCTCAAGGGTGTGTGAGTAATGTTCTGTGTTTGGCCCGAGCCAGAGTCTGTCCCCTGGAGTGAGGGGCCGACGCCCTGACACTGGGCCTAAACTTATCCCACAGCCCCTACTAGCCTGAGCTCCAGTGTTGGGTCCCTACAGAATCACCATCACTTTTATTGCCACAGTATGCAAGTTACATT
The DNA here is from genome assembly GCF_964638095.1 of Poromitra crassiceps. NCBI lineage: Eukaryota > Metazoa > Chordata > Actinopteri > Beryciformes > Melamphaidae > Poromitra > Poromitra crassiceps. The sequence continues at coordinate 9,695,339 of NC_139626.1, read as the reverse complement.
ATGAGGAATTTGTCTTAGCGTAGCGCTCAGATCAATATACAGAGATAAGAAGTAGGAAAGCTAACTAAAGACAATCACAACGTTGCAAGTGCAATCAAATCGAGTAAGTATATATACAATATGTACATGAGTGGAGAAGTGTTCTGCGGATAATAAATATGAATTTACGTTGAATTTACTTGAGATTTACAGACTGAGTTAAATAGGCGTTAAATAGGCAGTAAATTTGCATGAATTTACAGTCAGAGTTAAATATGAATTTACATTGAATGTACATGCAATAAACAGTCTTTTAAATAAGTTAAATAGGCATTAAATACAATGTAAGCAGTGAATTTACATGAATTTACAGACCCAGTTAAACAGGCATTAAATTAGATATGAGTTACAGTTTTTTGGGGGGCGGGTTCAGCTGAGTTGGGTTTGCGGGGGCGGGGGGGGGGGGGCAGGGTGTTGTTGGTGAGGTCCTTGGTGGAAGGGGTTTCCGGGCCTTCCGGGTTACAGAATGAACTCTGTGCTCTTCAACTCTCTCTCTTTCTCTCTCTCTCTGACTCTCTCTCTCACTCTGACTACCTCTCTGACTCTCTCTCTCTCCCTCTCTCTCTCTCTCTGACTCTCTCTCTCTCCCTCTCTCTCTCTCTCTCTCTGACTCTCTCTCACTCTGACTCTCTCTATCGCTCTCTCTCTCTCTCTCTCTCTCTCTCTCTCTCTCTCTCTGACTCTCTCCCACAAACATCTGCCCGTTGCATAATGATGTCCAGGCCGGCCAGCCTACACTGCTGCTCCTCGGTATGTGAGGCATGCGAGAGCAGAGCACCAAACCCCCGATGAGAAGATCCCTCGTTCACCCGCTCGCTTTCTCCCTCTCCATCTGCTTCTGTGTGACAATGGCCGCCGTTGTGCATTGATGCGTATGGGGCCGATAGCAGTAGATTGAGCCTGATAAACTGATATGGGAGAGTGGTTGGACTTAATAGGTCGTGCCCACTCAGTTTGGCCCGGAGGTCGGTCAGCTCCACTATAAGCATCAAAGCAAACAGACGTGGATGTTCGAGTTTGTTTGAGGCTATATGCACGCCACGGTGGCTCAGTGGTTAGCGCTGTTGCCTCACAGCTGTTGTCCTTTCTGTGTGGAGTTTGCATGTTCTCCCCGTGTTTGTGTGGGTTTTCTCCGGGTGCTCCGGGTTTCCTCCCAAAGACACGTATGTTAGGGTTAATACTCCTGTCAGTGCCTCTGACCAAGGCACTGGCAAAAAGAACTGGAGTTGGTCCCCAGGCGCTGCTCTGTGGCTGCCCACTGCTCCTAGTTCTAGGAAGGTTCCTAGTAGAGGATGGGTCAAATGCAGAGGATGAATTTCCCCATGGGGATAAATAAAGGATAACTTAACTTCACTATATGGCCCCAGAGGTTTGACCCGTGCTATTCAGATAGCAGAGTGAAAAAGAGACATACTTCTAGGTTTGACCTGTGCTATTCAGATAGCAGAGTGAAAAAGAGACATACTTCTAGGTTTGACCTGTGCTATTCAGATAGCAGGGTGAAAAAGAGACATACTTCTAGGTTTGACCCGTGCTATTCAGATAGCAGAGTGAAAAAGAGACATACTTCTAGGTTTGACCCGTGCTATTCAGATAGCAGAGTGAAAAAGAGACATACTTCTAGGTTTGACCCGTGCTATTCAGATAGCAGAGTGAAAAAGAGACATACTTCTAGGTTTGACCTGTGCTATTCAGATAGCAGGGTGAAAAAGAGACATACTTCTAGCTGTTGGATAAAAGCAGAACATATGCTTCCTCTTCAGTGAATAATAGAAACCACATGGTATTGCAATAGTGACAGAGGTCGGGTCTCTGTTGCTGCAGGCTTCAGCAGGGCCTCACCCAGTGACATCACCAGAGTGACATCACCAGCTGGTGATGATGATGATTTTTTAGAGTGTGAGGAAATCGATCCATTGTTCTATCAACACTTTGCTTATAAATCTCCATGTACCTTTCTCATTCCTTTTCTTATGTTTGACGGCTGCTATTCGCCGCCATTTTGTCAGGGCTTCGTCTTCCTTCCCTCCCGAACTTTTTCGACCTCTGTTGATTCCTGAGAGGTGATGTTGATGGAAGTAGTTAGGAGCTGTGAGTGAAGTGTTGTTGCCTTTCAGCCAACAACACCCCCCCCGTCCCCCTGCTGTGAACCATCCGCCCCCCTGTCCCCCTGCTGTGAACCATCCGCCCCCCTGTCCCCCTGCTGTGAACCATCCGCCCCCCCGTCCCCCTGCTGTGAACCACCCCCCCCCTGTCCCCCTGCTGTGAACATCCCCATCCCCCTGCTGTGAACCATCCGCCCCCATCCCCCTGCTGTGAACATCCCCATCCCCCTGCTGTGAACCATCCGCCCCCATCCCCCTGCTGTGAACATCCCCATCCCCCTGCTGTGAACCATCCGCCCCCGTACCCCTGCTGTGAACCATCCGCCCCCCTGTCCCCCTGCTGTGAACCATCCTCCCCCGTCCCCCTGCTGTGAACCATCCTCCCCCCCATCCCCCTGCTGTGAACCACCCCCGTCCCTGTCCCCCTGCTGTGATACCATCCCCTCCCCCCCCCTGCTGTGAACCATCCCCCCCCCCCCGTCCCCCTGCTGTGAACCATCCGCCCCCGTCCCCCTGCTGTGAACCATCCGTCCCCCCGTCCCCCTGCTGTGAACCACCCCCGTCCCCCGTCCCCTGCTGTGAACCATCCTCCCCCCCATCCCCCTGCTGCGATACCATCCCCCCCCTGCTGACCTCCCCCCCTCGACCATCCTCCCCGTCCCCCTGCTGTGAACCATCCGCCCCCGTCCCCCTGCTGTGAACCATCCGTCCCCCCGTCCCCCTGCTGTGAACCCCCCCGTCCCCCTGCTGTGAACCATCCCCGTCCCCTGCTGTGAACCATCCGCCCCCCCGTCCCCCTGCTGTGAACCATCCGCCCCCCTGTCCCCCTGCTGTGCACTGGGCTTATTGATGGGAGAAGAATGGAGTATGTGGAGAGGTGGAGCCCCCTATGAGACAGCCTTACTGTAAGAGCTTGGCTCCGTGCACCGCCAGGTCCCCAAGAAGACCCACCCTGATGCAGCTGCTCTGCGCTGCAGGCTAAAGAGTAACTGATTCACACCCACTCACAGCACTCGTGGAGATGTGTGAACAACTACACACACACACACACACACACACACACACACACACACACACATACACACACACACACACACACACACACACACACACACACACACACACACACACACACACACATATATTTATATATATATGTATGTATGTATGTATATACTGTATATATACATATACACTGTATATATACATAGTAGGGGTGTCAAAATTAATCGTATAATCGATGCATCGAGATGCGGATGTGTGAATCGAATCGAATTGAATCGTTGACAGATGAATCGTTGAATCGTTTATGTTGACATTTCTGTTGACATTCAGATTTTAAAGCACTTTCTAAATAAAAAAGGGACTTGATATTTATCTGACTGTTTGTATTAATTGATGAAAAAGTAGCCATGCGCAATAATAATACAGAAAATGTAGGATTTGATACGTGGAGCTGCAATACTTTGAGATGCATCGTGGAATCGAATCGAATCGTTGACAGATGAAACGTAATCGAATCGTGATGCCAGTGAAGATTCACATATATATATTACATATATATTCACGTATATATATATGCATATAAGGTTGTACAGTATAAGCAAAGAGTAAGGTTTGTACTCCTTTTTGCTTATAAGCTTATATGTATATATATATATATATACATACCTATATATATATATATATATATGTATGTATATATACACACACACATATATAGGTATATATATATATATATATACGGTACCTATATATGTGTGTGTGTGTGTGTATATATATATACATACATATAAGCTTATATAAGCAAAAAGGAGTACAAACCGATACTAAAGTAACGCTGTCAATGATGGGCGGCCTTCAAATCCTCGCCATGCCACCATTCCAAATCGAGTTAGGCGGCCATGAGGAAACGTCACTCACAATTGAATTTGGAGGATTGTTCAAGAGCAGCACTCTTAGCTCAGCGCCTCGCCAGAGACCGGCCCGGGATGGGATGGGACTGGGAAGAGGATAATGGGAATTCCATTTGGCTCTGAGTGGTTTAGCCGCCGTGTGTCTCGCTAAAGACTTCCTGCCTAGCAGCCATTTAGCAAGACACATTGTTCAGATAGATGCCCCCCGACAGCACACGGCTTAGACCCGACAGTCTGGAGTTAGTGTACTGGCTGTGAAAGAGATGTGAGACATCACTGCAGTCATCAGGCTATTTTCAGTTTGTCACATTGGGAATTTGGGTGTGGGAGAATCAAAGGAAATCAAATAGATACAAACGTCGGAGTACACTTTGAGGCAATCAATTTGTTTTCATCATGTGTATTCAGTCTGTCTTTTAGCTTTCCATCACCCCTACGAATACCCCAGGCCGAGGGAGAAAACATCATGGCGTAGGTAGGAACCATTGTTTGTCGCCGTTATTGCCACAGCTCAGCTCTCCCATGTCACAGAGCGTCGGATAATGGCCCCAGTGTGTGTGTGTGTGTGTGTGTGTGTGCGTGTGTGTGTGTGTCTGTGTGTGTGTGTGTGTGTGTGTGTGTGTGTGTGTGTGTGTGTGTGTGTGTGTGTGTGTGTGTGTGTGTGTGTGTGCTAACTGGTCCTAACTGGTGCCATGCAGCCCGCGCAGCCGGACAATGGCTGTAATTCTGCTCCGGGGGTCCGGAGAGCGTGCGTGAGCGGGCCTAAGGAATGACTCGCCTGGGGAAGGAGACATGGGTGTCCAATATGGCCTCCACACAGTGACTGGACTGTGTGGCCGTCTGGAGGGGGGGGGGGGGGGGGGGCGGCAAACGCCACAAAGCGCTGCCTGTCTCGCCTCGACGCCTAGAATGTAAGTGTCATCGTGGGGGAGAGAGACACAGAGAGAGAGAGAGAGATGGAGAGGAGTGAGAGAGAGAAGAGCATAGGGCTGATGTTGCTGTCAGTCGCGTCTCGTTTGGCTGAGCCGGGACGGAGACATCGGGGCGTCCGGGCGTGTCCGGCAGGCGCAGGACAGGCGCAGGTCATCCGGGCGTGTCCGGCAGGCGGGGGACAGGCGCAGGTCATCCGGGCGTGTCCGGCAGGCGCGGGACAGGCGCAGGTCATCAGTGGAACGTTGACAGTGAGATGCTTTGGGGAGTCGGAGGACGGAGCTGGACAGACAGATTGGTGCCAGAGTCAGCTTAATATAGAAGGAGACTTCACAGCGGGGTTCATTGTGTTTAGTTTTGGACCATGGGTAACGTCCATTGGCATGTAAGGATATCTCATATGGGGCAGGGTTAGTGGACGGCCTCTATAGCTGTGAGTGAATGGACCCAGGACGGCCTCTATAGGTGTTGCTTAAGAACTTGGATGTGGTGCGTTTTTTGCCACGTTACGGTTTCTAAAACAAAGGAACACAACAGTAAGACGCGGTGCCGATGCTGCTCGCTCCAACCGGATCGCCTGTGACACTAACTCTCTTTTGTCTTTCCTCCAGTGCAACTCCTGAAGTCCACCGACCTCGGCCGCCACAGTCTTCTCTACCTGAAGGAGATCGGCGATGGCTGGTTCGGGAAGGTGAGCCCACGTTTTGAGGCCTGGATCTCCTCGGCGAGTACTTCCTGTTTGGTGGGATCACACGTACACTGCTCACTGACGTCCCTGCTGCTGCACCAGTATGCAGAGTAGATAGATGGCGTCAGTGAGGCTCCGGTCACGGCTGTTGGTCTTCGCTGTGATCCCCCGGCGTGTTTAGAATGGAGCTGGTTAAAATGGCTGACATGCTGCATTACCTGTAGTGTGTGTGTGTGCGTGCGTGCGTGCGTGTGTGTGTGTGTGTGTGCGTGTGTGCGTGTGCGTGTGCGTGTGTGTGTGTGCGTGCGCGTGTGCACGTGTGTGTGTGTGTGTCTGATCCTCGTGCCTTTGATGTCAGCTTCTCCCAGGAGTGATAGACCTCTCCGGAAAAGCCCTAGGGAACAAACTGTACTCTGCACTGCAATTTACAAAAGCAGACGTCTCTGCCACTGCAGGCCTCCTATTGTGCGGGCTGTGTGCTGTGGTGATATCGCTCTATTTCACCTAGATAACATATTGTTGTGGTTCTCTCTCTCTCTCTCTCTCTCTCTCTCTCTCTCTCTCTCTCTCTCTCTCTCCTCCTCCTCCTCTTCCTCCTCTCTGTTCCCTTGTTTGTTTCCCCCCCTCCTCTCTCTGAAACTCATCCACTCATGAACACACGTCCCTTTCTTGTGTACCTTGATTGGGTATGTCCATCTGTGTGTGTGTGTGTGTGTGTGTGTGTCTGTGTGTGTGTGTGTGTGTGTGTGTGTGTGTGTGTGTGTGTGTGTGTGTGTGTGTGTGTGTGTGTGTGTGTGTCTGTGTGTGTCTGTGTGTAACTGCATGCATCGCTTTGTGTGCTGTCTTAACATTTGTCAATTTTCTTCACTGACCTGCCGCATGTCCCCATCTGTTTAATTTCTTTGCGTCCAAAATGTGCGGTTGTGTGTGTGTGTCCATGTCTGCGTCCCCCCCCCCCCCCCCCGGCTCTGCACATGTGTTTGTGGGTGTGTCTTCTCTGTCCGTCTTCCCCGTGCGTATATGTCTCTGTTGGTGCCGTTGCAGGTGCTGCTGGGGGAGGTGAACGCGGGTCTCAATACCACCCAGGTGGGTGGTGGTCAAGGAGCTGAAAGCCAGCGCCAGCGTCCAGGAGCAGATGCACTTCCTGGATGAGGTGCAGCCTTACCGGTAATCATGCCCCGCCCCCCGCCGCCAACCCCGCAAAACGATGAGTTTCTGACTGTATCTCTCTGACTGGATTACTGCTGCTACTGTGTATACCCTGGTGTCTCTCTCTCTCTCTCTCTCTCTCTCTCTCTCTCTCGTCCTCTCTGTCTGTATCTCCTCAGCTGTTTTTTGACAAACCATGATGATGTCCTTTCAGTCGTCTCAAACTCTGTCAAATTCATTTTCTAGGCTTGTATTTTTAGTCATATTATTCTCAAGCAATGTCGGCAATACTGCAACAGGCCTGCAGGATAACTCATTCATTTTGAAAACTAATGGCCTCATGTCAGTGACATTTTTGAAATCAGGTATAATAACCCAGTGGTTTCACATGAAGGACCCCTAAACTGACAAAGATTAGACCACAGACCCAAATTTGATAGGATTTTGTCCGACGGTCCCCCATATGATAATAAGATTGATGCTTTTAGATGTTTTATTACAGAAAGTGTATAAAACCATGACCAAAATAGTCATTGTGGTACTTATGAATGGAATTATAGCTCAAATAAATTGCCCCCCTTTTGGCTGGAGACCCCCTGGAGCCCCCTCAAGGACCCCTGGGGGTCCCCGGACCCCCATTTGAGAACCACTGTACTAACCACTAGTGGGAAGGGAAAAAAAAGATTGTGGTGTGTGTGTGTGTGTGTGTGTGTGTGTGTGTGTGTGTGTGTGTGTGTGTGTGTGTGTGTGTGTGTGTGTGTGTGTGTGTGTGTGTGTGTGTCTAGGTGTTTGTGTGGTTTATACTGTATGCATGTCGAGACTCACGTTTTACCTTCTGCTCTGCTCTTGTGCTCCACTGCCCCCTTCCACCTCCCCCCCCCTCTCCCTCCCTCCCCTCCCCCCCCTCCCCCCCTCCCCTCCCATGCTGGTCTCCAGTGCCCTGCAGCACCCTGCACTGCTGCAGTGTTTGGCCCAGTGCACTGAGGTCACTCCCTACCTGCTGGTGATGGAGTTTTGTCCACTGGTGGGTAATGCAACGCCACAAGCCAGGGCTGTGGGGGGACAAGGACATGTCACGGATTACTTTATAGTTCCAAAGTTAATATAATAATATCCATAATTCTGGGTAAACGTTACATTCGGTGGGTACATGTACATCTGCCTTGCACTTAAAGGGAAACAATATATTAAAAGTGAGACATTTCAAAGTATTAACGTTTAAAAAATGTCTTTGCTGTAAATGTACTTTTGCTGCTTTATTTAACCCCCCCCCCTTGCCTTACCTTATTTGGCACATACTGTACTATCAAATGCATTGAAAAATAGCCTACGTATTTTCTGTTAATTATTTTGGCCAATAAAAAAAAAATCTTGGCAGCTTGTGTAAATATTTGGCAGGCAAAACCAAAGGTAGTAAATCACACACGATGTTTGTCCCAGTCACAACTGTGGGATCAAAGCTAGCATCAGGCTACACAGGCTTGATGACTTCATCTGATTGAACACAGATACAGAGCGTGTTTGTGGCGACGCTGAAGTATTCAAAGAACTGAGACTGGCTTTGTGCCACCTTGCATCTCCTAAATCACCACAGTCTATTTTGTAACAGCAACAATCACAATCAGAGCCACAAGCTCTTCTACTAGGTAGGTGTTGATTTCACACTGCTGATTTATATGTGATGGCAGACAGGTGTGGAGAACAAGCAGTATTTCAACTCTGACGACTCTATATTCTTTGACTACTTCACTGTCATGGTAATCCATCTGCCAATCAGACAGCAGTTATGATCCAGTAAGCCTGTTGAGTGACTCATTTATCATTTGTAGTGTCATTTAATTTAATTTGACTTAATCTGAGGTGTGGAGGACTAAGGATCTGCTAAGGCAGGGATACTCAACTTGGTTTGCCCGGTGGGCACTTTTGCAAAATGACAGGAGGCCAGGGGCCAGTTAATAACCTAATTTTAATTTTTCTAGCTGATTGTAAGTTTTTGGAGTGCCAGCCAGAGTTTACATGTCGATATACATGTCCCACCCACATGTCTGCGGGTGGGAAGCCGGATTAAGGGTATGTGTCCTGGTTGCTGCACTGGTGCCTCCTCTGGTCGATCTGGGCACCTGTTCGGGGGGGGAGGGGGGAAACTGGGACAGGGAATCCCTCGCTGTCAGGTGAAAAGATGCGGCGGGCGACTGCACATGTATCGGAGGAAGCATGTGCTAGTCTACAACCCTCCCCAGATCAGCAGAGGGGGTGGAGCAATGACCGGGACAGCAGGGGGAATTTGCCAAGTGCAAAAAACAAAAATTTGATATAAAAAAAGAAACGAAGGAATCTCACATTTCCAACAAGACTGTTGTGCAACAAGTTTGCCTCTTTTTAATCATGACTACCACATACGCTCAAGTCCCCCACAAGTCTGCTCTCTCCAGTAGTCAAAACTATTGTTGCAATAGAGTTTCTGAGCTTTTAAGGACAAGACTGCCCCCCAGTGGTCAGAGGATGTGATGTACAGAAGAAATTGTTTGCTCGGTAACAGTGCAAACATTATAAGGATGGACGGACACTCATACAGTCAAATTAAAATGGATCTCTCTCTCTCTCTCTCTCTCTCTCTCTCTCTCTCTCTCTCTCTCTCTCTCTCTCTCTCTCCTCTGTTTGCTGTGTTCAGGGGGATGTGAAGTCGTACCTCCGAAGCTGCAGGACTGCAGACACCATGCCCCCAGAGCCCTTGATTCTGCAGCGGATGGCCTGTGACATCGCATCCGGACTCTTGCACCTGCACAGACACAACTTCACACACGGGTACGAGTCGAGAACGCAACCTGACACGAACCAGTGCAACAGCATTTTCTGTTCTTAAACACTGCACACACGTCAGAATGAAATGACATTTCATAGACTACACAACAACCCAGCATTCTGGCAGCATGTGGTGTGGGGTCTGATCTGCCCATTTGCTTCCCGGGTTGCTTCCTGGAACAATATCCTGGTGCTGCCTGAGTGCTCCTTCTAGACTCCAGCATCAGTGATTTTGTTGCAGGGGGTGACCACTCCTCTCCAGAGCGACGTTAACCTCCCCTCGGTCTGCACTGCAGCATCCTTTGCAGAGACCGTGGTGGCCTGGGTGGTGGCGGTGGGTCGGCCGCCTCTTCTTACCTGCCGCATCATTTTTGTCCGGACGTGTGCTGCGTCGATTTACATGTGTTTACGGAGATACAGTCGCAGCAGTGTTGAACAATGGCTGCTCTTGTAATAAGACTAATGATTGGTCAATGTTGTTTGCATGCAGTGCATTCCGAATAGCACAGTGCCTGAAGAAATCCGAGCCCGCCTCTGTGCGCTAGTCTTGCTTTAGTGTGCTTCTAAATAAAGACGTGTAACAGCTGTTCTCACCCGTCCCTCCACCAGTGACCTGGCTCTGAGGAACTGCTTATTGACCGCTGACGTCTCAGTGAAGATCGGGGATTATGGCCTGGCCCACGCCAAGTACAAGGTAACTCTATTCAGACACACACCTTGTTTTTTTCCTCCAAACTTGACATTAACCTTATTGGTTTTTTGTCAGCATATTATTTGTTTTTTTTATTCAGATATAGAAAGAAGAATGGAGTAGTCTAGAATTAACTTTACCCAAAATATACGTCGATTTTTATTTATTTAATTAATTATTTGTGTGTTTATTTATTTGTTTACTTATTTATTTCAAAATCATTTCACAACCTAACGACCAGAATAGCAAGATAAATTAGTTTGGAATTATGAAAAAGTACGTTTGTTGTTGTTGTTGTTGTTGTTGTTAAGTCAAGTCAAGTCAAATTTTATTTATATAGCACCTTTCATACACAAAGGCAATTCAAGGTGCTTTGTTGTTGTTGTTGTTTGTTAGTTTTTTTTAATCAGAATAAAATGAGATGGATTTTGACTTTGTTACTGATACTGAATAAAAACCATAATCCAACTCATTATAATTCTCTTTCTTCCTCCCTTCTGTCACCATCCTGCCCCTCCTGTTAGGATGACTACTATGTGACAGCAGATCAGATGTTTGTCCCGCTGCGTTGGATCGCTCCAGAGCTGCTGGATGAAGTACATGGCAACATGCTAGTGGCTGACCAGAACCAACAGAGCAACATTTGGTAGGACATACAGGCACGCACGCACGCGCACACACACACACACACACACACACACACACACACACACACACACACACACACACACACACACACACACACACACACACACACACACACACACACACACACACACACACACACACACACACACACACACACACACACAGGCATGCACATTCACTTATCCATGTAACTTTTCAACACATCCTTGTATCTAGTTTATGACAAGCAGGGATGAAATGTTGCAAAACCCACAGAAACTCAGTTTAGCCCTTTTTATTTGCAAATACAGTTTATCCATCTTTTAAGTTTGACATAAGTTGATGAAATGATGGCGAGAAAAACTTTTCTGGAAATATGCACATACAATATTGTTAACGTCTAAAGGACAGTACAGTAATGGACATCGATGATAGAATATGACCATGGTCAGTTGCGACCATCATAAATCGCTGTACTATGAACTGCCCTGTTATTAACAGGTAAGGTATATGAGATGTGCCCAATGGGGGGCGGGGTGGGTATCCTCCTACAATACATTTTAGAAGGATACTATAACAATATCACAGCACTACAACTCCCTATAGAAATATTATAGTGATACCTTCAAAACTATTATAAGAAACTTACCGTCATTTGTTATTAGGGCTGAATGGCAGATGCTTTTTTATGAGTGTTTGATGGTTCATCCTCTCGATGTCCGTGCTGTGCAGGTCTCTGGGTGTGACTATCTGGGAGCTGTTTGAGCTGGGGAGCCAGCCCTACAGACACTACTCTGACAGACAGGTACTGACCTATGCTGTGAGGGAGCAGCAGCTGCGCCTGCCCAAGCCCCTGCTCAAAGTCCCCCTGGCGGAGCGCTGGTGAGACACACACACACACTCACGCACGCACGCACACACACTCACGCACGCACGCACGCACGCACGCACGCATGCACGCACACACACATCTTCACACATCTTCGGAACCCTTCTGAAGCCCTTCAGGCGTAGAGATGATACCAAGGCCAAACAGAGAAATGCAATATTCACACAAGCACTCGTATCTTCTGGCTCATTCTAAATGGTAATGCAGGAGTGCAGCACTCGTGTGGCTCATTATGGTAATGCAGGAGGGCAGCACTCGTGTGCTCGTCCCTCCCAGACGCTGGAGACAAAACACCACCAACATTAATGATGTGATGCTGATGTATGAGAGATCAAGTGGGAGATGGAAAATACAATTAAAAGCCATCTCTCACAGGATGAGCGCATTCTCATTTCCTCTACCGATTCTAATAAATATGGAAATCCTGCTGGTTTTCCATTTCCTGTTTTGGTGCCATTTTATCTTTTCCTTTTCTCCCTCTGAGGCCTTTTGTTGCATCTTGTAATGATTTTTTCTTTTCTTTTTTTATAGTTGTGAGAACCAGAGTGACACTTTGGGCGAAAATGAGTTATATCAAATAAAAGCTCTTGATGAGCTACCAAAAATGGCATGTGTGAATTCTAAGACAATCCAGAGTTTTTAATCAAAAACCAAAATACCTAAACACTGAACACACTGAAATATTTGGGGCCAAAAGAACAGAAGTGCACTAAGGGCTAATGTACGGCCGCCTCCGGAACAGATGCGGTACGGCTCCGAACAGACCCACACTCGTGTCATCTGTCAGACGTATGCGGGATCCGACAAAAATATTGTTCATTATTTCCTCCCACAAGTTTTTCATAATACTGGTAAATATTGAATTTAATCAACTAAATCGTGAAAAAGTCAAACGCCCCTCTGGTTCTCACCCTCTTGTGTGTGTGTGTGTGTGTGTGTGTGTGTGTGTGTGTGTGTGTGTGTGTGTGTGTGTGTGTGTGTGTGTGTGTTTGTGTGTGGCTCCGTAGGTATGAGGTGATGCAGTTCTGCTGGCTCCAGCCCGATCAGAGGCCCACTGCAGAAGAGGTCCACTTACTGCTCAGCTACCTGTGTGCCAAAGGAGCCAGCGAGGCCGAGGAGGACTTTGAAAGGCGCTGGCACTCCCTGCGTCCCCACGCTGGGCACAATGGCCACCGGCCCTCCTCCGCCATGCCACTAGACCACCACTCATCCACCTCCTCCTCCTTCCCTCTTCTCGAGCACTTCTCAACTGCTGATGGCTACCACTCGGAATCCGGAGATGACATCCTGACCATTACTGAGACCAGTCACGGCCTGAACTTTGAGTACAAGTGGGAGCAAGCAAGGGCAGAGCAGCCTTACAGAGCCTCGGCCTCCACTGGCACCTTGGGTCAGGTCAATCACCATTGCCAGGATGCATTTTATCCACCAGGGGGCATAGTGGGAGGCTGCCCCATGGAGGGCCTCAGTCTGGGGGTCTCTCCTTCTTACTACCAACGCAAACAGCTCCACGCTCCAGGGGTGGTTCCTGTCCTCAGTGCCCATAGCCCCTCGCTAAGCAGTGAATACTACATCCGAATCGAGGAGCCAGTAGAGTGTAACATTGACCTGGACTATACCATGTGCTCCTACAGCCCGGACTACCAGGGCAGCAGTGGAAGTTTCCTGACTGGAAGTGCTGACTCGGGGGAGTGCATGGTCTGCCCGTCACAGACTAAGAACCTGGGCTCCTATTGGTCAGCGGACATCAATAAATCAGACTTGTACGACTCGCACGACTCAAGTCCTGCAATCTCCCTGACGATGGAGCCTCTGTTGGGGCAAATATCGGACAGCAGCCCACTGAGACCTTGGGAGTCCGGCCACTATGTGTCCTATAAGGATCGAGATGGGGGTTACTACTATGAACACTCGCCCCCTATGGGCATAGAGCACCGCTACCTGATCGGAGGGGAGCTCCCTTGTGAGCCCCATCAGGAAAGCTGGGGGTCACGGAGCTTGCGTCAGGCCCTGGGAGAGTTGGAGAACCCGCTGGGCATATCCCCCTCTGTCAACAGCCCGCCTCAACAAGCCTACAGGGACCCATACCTGGACACCAGCCAGAGCTCCGTCATTGGGAAGAACATGACTGGGGGCTACTACGACATGATGGGCTCCCTGAGGAAGACCATGCCCGGCAGCCATGTCACCAGACACAGCAGTCACTCTGTCAGCATCGACATAGAGACAGAGGGGGCGCTCTTCATTGGACACAGAGACAGTGATTCAGAGGAGGAAGAGGAGGAGGACATATTTAACGAGAGGCACAGCTGCAACACATGGCCCTCAAAACAGCGCCACAGCGGTCTGGGCCAGCACAGACGGGCGAGCCATAGCTGCAGACAGGATGCTTATGTCGATTTCCACTACACAATGCCCAGCACAGACATTGAGGATACCTGGCCAGAGGAGCACAACGTGCTCTTCCACTCTCTACCCAAACCCATTGACTACCTAGAACCCCACCAGGCCAAAGACAACAGCACCTGCCTTAGTTTGAGTAAACACCACGCGATGGTTCCCTCGGATGCCTGCGACGCCTGCGTCTACCTGTGCCATGAGGGCGAGACGCAGGTGTCGCTGCCCGGGGAGTGCTGCCACTCACACTTTGTCGACCCCCTCACTGGCTCGCTGGTGAGAAACTACAGCCACAACAACTACGTCAGAGAGAAGCTCATCCAGGACATCCCAAGGAACGAAGAGTCGCTCGATCTATCACCTGCTCCAGGGGGTCCCATTGTAGCCAAACCTGCCTTGATAAAGACTGATACCCCCATCCTAGGCAGTGCAGAGCAGTATGTTGACCTTATGATAGATGATACCCCATGCAAAGAGAAGAAAGAAGATCTCATCAAGGAAAACCGAATCATGCAGAACGTGATAGAGCCTAAAGTAGAAGAGGTGATCATGACAATGACTAAAAGCACTCCACCCCCCACAGACAATATGCATGTCATGGTGGCCCTCACAGAGCCGGAGTCAGAGTCGAGTCATACCGTGGACAGCGGCGTGGACCGAGGCTGCTCCAGCGTCAGCCTAGCTGACATCCTTGACTGCAGCGATGATGACGATGATGAAGAGGAGGATGACATCACAGATGACATCACTGATGTCACCTCAGGAATCTTTGCTGATGAGTCCAGTGAGCTGAGTGCCTCTCCTGCCTTTAAGTCCCTGCAAAAGCAGGTAGGAACCCCGGATTCCATGGACTCCATGGATCTACCATCTGCGGCCGGGTCTTGCGAAGGTTTCAGCCCTGCGTCCTCCCACCCTTCCAGTTCACCTAAAGCCATGGACAGTGGCTATGACACAGAAAACTATGAAAGCCCAGAGTTTGCCCCCAAAGAGCCTCATGAACCTCGTGACCAAAGCGTGGCGAAGCCTACCCTTGATACTAGCCTAGAGGAGCAGGAGGTGGAGGAGCAGGACGTGGAGGAGCCTACCCTTGATACTAGCCTCGAGGAGCAGGAGGTGGAGGAGCAGGACGTGGAGGAGCCTACCCTTGATACTAGCCTCAAGGAGCAGGAGGTGGAGGAGCAGGACGTGGAGGAGCCTACCCTTGATACTAGCCTCGAGGAGCAGGAGGTGGAGGAGCAGGATGTGCAGGAGCCTACCCTCGATACTAGCCTAGAGGAGCAGGAGGTGGAGGAGCAGGACGTGGAGGAGCCTACCCTTGATACTAGCCTAGAGGAGCAGGAGGTGGAGGAGCAAGATGGGGAGGCTAAAGAGAATGAACCATCGCTCTGTGAAGATTTGACCGTAGCAGACCCACAGAGCGCAGACCATGTTCTTTTACCGCTCAGCGATAAGAACCCATACAGAGACTCTGCCTACTTCTCAGACTATGAGAATGAGAGGTTGTCCAGGGATGAAGGTGACGACCAGCCTGAGAAAGCAACAGATGAGGAAAATGTTGGCGAGGAACAGTGCGTGACAGAAAAGAAGGGTGAGAAGAGGAAGAAGGACGAGGAGGACAAAGAAGAGGACAGTGAAGCTCTTCTCGAGGAGAACAAAGACATTGAACTTGAAATGGAACACATGCCTACTGCAGTAACAGCATACTCATCCCCTCCACCAGAGATAGAGGCACACCTGACAGGAGGATTGTGGCCAGCATGAGATACTGGAGCTGACTGTGGAGCCCTCTGACTCTGCCTCCACAGCTGACGTGGGGTTGGACGAAGAATGGCCATCCCAGGAAGATAACTCATCCCTGGGAGACTGGGCCGCAGAGGTGGTGGGGGCCATGGAGGAAGCTCTCGGTGCTCTGAATGGAGATGGTACCTCTGGAGTGAAGGTAGAGGAGGAGGAAGAAGAGGACATGAAAGACTCCACTCAAGCTTTAGGAATGACACAAGAGCCAGCGATCAAGACAATGCAAAGCAGGTCATCGGGGGTATCTGGGGAGATTTTGCCCACCTTACCGAAAGATGAGGTGGCCTTGCAACACACTGCCAACACCCGACGGTCCTCTCCTCCACCTCCCCACCCTGCGACGGGGGGCCGGGTGTTTCCGGCCGACGGGGAGGAGGCGGACGAAGAGGACGGCGACTCGGATGGCAGCGAAGAATCCGATGAGGAGCTGCGGAGCTACAGCATGCAGGAACAGAGCGCAGGCGAAGAGAGCGAGGAGGAGTGTTACCCGGTGCCCATCGTGGTCAGTGACAACAGTGACGCCCACAAGCTGCGCAGCCTCCTCAAGATGCCCACCCTGCTTACGTCACAGAGCCTGGACGACGAGCTGGACCACAAGAAGAAGGTGGTGTCCTTCTTCGATGATGTCACCGTCTATCTGTTCGATCAGGTGAGTGTCAATATAGACTTTTTATGCAAGGCCCAGGCATGGCCAAAACTGAGAATGGTTTCATATCATTTCATCTGATTCACCTTCCAGGTTCGATAAGTCTTCACCCTTATCTTTCTCCAATTATAACTCTTAACTAGGAAAGCCCTACTAAAGAGCTGGTGGAGCATGGCTTCCTTTCAGGAGCAGAGGGTCAAAGTTCACGGAGTAAACCCCAGGAAAGGGTTACTGCCTCAGATGACTCCTCAGATGGGAACATCTCAGAGGAGAGTAAGTACAGATCTAAACTGTCCCGAATAAATAGACGTCATTGAAAGAAATGGTTGGTCTAGTGGCTTTAGCATCCAGAAAAGCCATGAGCTAAATGAGCATGAAATCCTTCTCTAATTTCTTCCCTCTTGTCTCAGGTGCAGGGTACGAGTGGGAGGACGACTTCCCCCTGCTCCCTCTGCCAACATCCAAGATGGCGTCTGACTCCCCTCCTCCACCCCGCTCCATCCCCAAGGCCCCAGAGCCCAAACCAGCCGTGCAGTACTCGCGCTTCACCGTCTCGCCCTCCAACGTTTCCCGTTTCTCCATCACACACGTGTCGGACTCTGATATGGACTCGGCAGGAGGTGGGTTGGCTCACACACCAAAAAAAGCATAATAATCTTCTGATCATATGTAGCACGGGGAGAACATGCAAACTGCGCACAGAAAGGCCCTTTTGACGAGATAGCCCAATTGGGCAGTGGACGCTGGGGGTGTGTGGGGCACACCCTCAGCGCCCCAGGTGGGAATCGAACCCAGGACCTTCTAGCTGTGAGGTGACAGCTCTATAATACCACTGAGACCACCGTGCCCCCAGGCATAAAGCATAATACACTATGAGATAATACACTTTCTACGCTAATTTCATGTAAATAATCAGGAAGGAGGACCTCACTGGAAAGTAACCTGTTTGCCTTCTTGTGACTTCTGCAGGGAGCAGTGAGGACGGAGACAAGGAGTAATGGACTGTGGAGATCTACTGCCACCCTGTGGCAACAACTGGGCCTACTAGCATGACTTCTGATTTATTTTCCAACGTCAGGTTTTAGAAACACAGAAACAAGACAGTGCCTCTTACCGTCTATGGACACTTTTCAAAGCTCCTGCTCACTACAATGTAGGAGCGACCTAATCTGTTTAGAATATATAAAAGAGTATGGTAGTATATATACAATTTACAGAATAATAATATATATGTATGTTGTAAAGAATTTACGAAAGCAGAGGAATTCTGCATATTTTCGCAAACAAGAAAGAAATCTCAGAAAAGACCTTTGGAAAGCATCACGAGTTTGCCACCATATTCACTTTTCATTTATGACGGAGAGTAATCATGAGAGTGGCACCAGCACGGCGTACAGATAGGACAGTTAATTCATTGTGCATACTGAGTTGAGTATGTACTGAGTGAAAGGGTACAACTGGACCTTTGGCTTTTCAACAAAGGCTCTGTGCTTGGAACAAGACTGTACACAGCTGCAGAGACATCACACTTTGGAGGAAATTGCTTTACTTGTCATAACGAACATCAACGGGAATCCTTGAGGTATCACAAGTAATATAATGTCAATATTTGGATCCATTCAGGAAAAACCTAAGCGTGAACGAAAAAGCAAAAGGGAAGTCTTATGGCTCCTGTCTGGTTATAATAATATGGCTGTCTTTGTGAAAACAGCCCATCTAACCCGGACGGTCTGTTTTGTGATTCTATCAGTGTTTTTTTTTCTCCTTATTATTATTTTCTATCAAGACCGCTACTGTACTGTTTTACATGAAGATCAATGATATAGCTCATATGCTTTCTACCAAATTGAGTGCCAGCATCACCATCACTACCAACCAGTCTTTGCTGTACACTCTACAACATCTAGCACAACATTGTCACTCTCTTATTAAAGGTTTGACAGGTGTCCTATAGTAATGCATGGTTTCAAGTGACTATAAACAGGTATCTACATATCTGAAGCTATTTCTAAAGGACAAAAGGGAATAGATTTTTATTGCATTTTATGTATTTATTTTAAGAGACAGACGGGCATGAATGACAATGGAAAGCCCTTTTCATACTATTGAGCCAAAGTGGCATGAAGGTGGGACGTATGTGGACAAATACAATCTACTTCCCAAGGAGTAATGAGGTCTGGCACAGTAAATTACAGAGCTGTAAAGTAAAGTACAGATCTGTAAAGTACAGACCTGTAAGGTAATGTACAGATATGTAATGTAAAGTACAGATCTGTAAAGTAAAGTACAGATCTGCACAATAGTCTGAAAAGTCTGTTATAGTGTTTTGGACAACAAAGAGCTTAACTGACTCTGAACCCACATGTGCTTTTTTGTGTGTAGCCTAAAAGTCAGCACACTGTACCTATTTATTTATGTCGATGCACTGTACACGCAGTATTTCTCAGCTTCTGCCCATTTTTTATCACATTGTAACAGAAATAAGAACTGCCTGCCTGCCCTTACTTTGCATCCTGTCACCTGCTGTATATTGGCTACACTGAGCTTGTTTGGAACGGTTTTGTACTATGATTCTAGCATTAGAAGTTGACACCTTGTACATTTTCAGATTAAAAAAACAATCTCCTTTACAAATTTGGTTTATTTACACAAAGTATTTTTGTTTTTCTTTTGTTTTTTGTTTGTTTTTTGAGCTACACATCAAAACAGCAACAGAGCGTCATTTTATAGCGCTTACATGCTTGGATGAAATCACTTCTGATCAATAAGAAAACCACGTTGAGTCCCGTAGGTTTGATTCACATCAACGACATAGTTCAGTGTTAGCCTAACCTGTCTGTTCAGCTGCTTGAGAGGTGATCGTTGGCTGATACCATTTGATACCATGATCTTTTCTCTCTGTGTATGTAAGCGTGTGGAAGTGATGGGGAGGCGGCTGTTGGAGATTGGTCGGCTGCTATTCCACTGTATCCTACATGTACCGCACCATCGGCTCTGGAGCCTCGAAGAACCAGGGTGCCACCACCTTTATAAAGCTCTCTCTGATCAACATGTAGTGTCTTCTAAGTGTTCGTTTGCCTCCAAAGGCTTTATTCTGTAATAAACTCCTCAAAAAAAGTTCAGAAACGTTAGTTCAGTCCATTATTTCTCCCCTTTAATAATACCAATCGGTGTTGTATTTCATATCGTTGGAAAGCCTTATTAGTCACCTTTACAACGAGGTACAATTTGTAAGGATCGTGCATTCGTGGAATGAGCAACACAGCTAAACGTGTGGGTAGCGCCGGCAAGAAATGTGCCAAAATCCCCTGCAATATTCTTCTGTTGGTATTCACTCTTGTTCTGAGTTGCTTGGTGGATTGGCTCCCACAGCAGCAAAATGTGGGTAGGTTGGTGACCAGCATGAGGAGGTGCCAAGCTGTTGTGGCTGCATATGGATCTTCCACACGCTACTGAGGTCCCTGACAGTGTCAAATGAATAAAGTGTAAAAATGGCCAATATGTGTTGTTTTTTCCTTATTACTGTGGGAGAGTGCAATCATCCAAATCCCTCAAGCAACTCAGAACAAGAGTGAATACCAACAGAAGAATATTGCAGAGGATTTTGGCACATTTTTGGGGGGCGCTACCCACACGGTTAGCTGTGTTGCTCATTCCACGAATGCACCGTCCTTACAAGTTGTACCTCGTTGTAAAGGTGACTAATCAGGCTTTCCAACGATATAAAATACAATACCAACTGGTATTATTAAAGGGGAGAAATAATCGACCGAAATAACGTTTCCAAACTTTATTTGAGGAGTTTAGCATAGCACCATCGAGACAGCTGTCGGTCATATTTTTCTATCTCGGCAAAAAAGACTTTTAAAGAGTATTGGAAGAGTATTGTGGAAGAGAGAGGGTAAAAAGAAGATATATCTCTTGTGTTTGTTGCAAAGAGATGTTGATGTGTGGCCACTGGCCCGGGGGCAAACAGGAAGAACATGGCGGCTATGGAGGTAGCCTGTTGTTTTTAGCCCAAAATGTGAGAGGAGGGAAACATAATGGCAGCAGATTTGGCCTTGTACTGGTCGTGAAAACGAGCAGGAGTCGTTTCAGTTAGGGATACTGTTAGTAATATGTGCCCCCACACTGACTTGGTCACATCATTACTTTCTGTACCTTCTATCAAATATAAATAAAGTCTGTTTTACACATCTAATACGTCTTTTGACATTTGTATGCGTTTTCTGTGTGACTATGTTCACATGAAGAGAGGAACTGACTGAATTGTAGCCTATACTCTAATATGATTCTGGCATAATTGCTTTATTTGATTTAATCATGGCTGCCTCTAAATCATAGTTAAATTTACACACACACACACACACTACACATGGGAATTTGATGAGAAGCAAATACAAATGTAAAATCATAGAAAATACATTTGGAAAATCTCTTGTGTATATTCTTGTTATATAAGCTTACTGTACAGGTCATTTAAAGCAGTGGTTCTCAAAGTGGGGTACGGGAACCCAAAGAAGAAGGGCAATCCATTTTCATTAGAATTCCAACCATAAGTAACAGAATGACAGAATGTATGCGTATTTGTGTCATAAGTTTCATACACTTTCAGTAATAAAACATCTAAAAGTGTGACGACGACCCTCTCACACTGTCTTGCAGGAGCCTGGTGTTGGAGTCGTTAGGCTGATTGGGTGTGCCTGGGCCCGGTGCACTCACAGGCTTAAGAAGACCTTTAGACCATTCAGTCTCTCTCCCTCCTCATTCAGTCTCTCTGCCTCCAATGTGAGGAGGGAGAGAGACTGTGAATGGTCTGAAGGTCTTCTTAAGCCCAAGGAGTGCACCGGGCCCAGGTGCACCCAATCAGCCTAATGACCCCAACACCAGGCTCCTGCATTAAAGGGCCAGGAGAGTGGGAGGGTCGTCGCAAAAGCTAAAACGTTATCAGATGGGGGACCCTGGGACAAAATCTTATCAAATGGAGATCTGTGGTCTAATTTGTGTCAGTTTAGGGGTCCTTGCTGTGAAAAAAGTTTGAGAACCACTGATATAAATTATGGGTAAATACTTGATTATTTATTTTCAAAATTGTTTGAAAAATAGACTGTATGCCATCACATTATATAGCCCAATGACACCGGTAAATTGCCAGCTTTTATCTTGACTCTCAGTGGTTCTCAACCTGTGGTACAGGTACCAGTGGTGGTACGCAGGGTTCCCTCCCTCTCATACTTTCATATGGTGGTAATTTCGGAGGTGGTACTTGGTGTGAAAAGGTTGAGAACCACAGACAGACAACAGTGCCCGGTTTTGTATTCCTCATCTGTCATTTAGGGTTTGACCGGTATGGGCTTTTGAAGGCGCGATACAGACACCAATACCAATATTTTTAAGTTGATCATATTGTGTGCTGATATTCTATATAGGCCTATTTATGACTGAAAGACCAATATCAGCCAAAAATATCGGCAAACTGATATATCGGTCTAACCGTGATCACTCGTCCATCTGCATCACATACCTCAGTTATTTTAAAGTTATAGTAGACGTATGTAGACGATATGCAGTCACACAAAGCTTTTCATTGGTTGATTGTGTAATTGAATGTTTGTCTGTATGAAGAGTTGCTTTAAGTACAAGATTGTAGAAATCCCTTGTTCACTACGAACAATATTATTCAAACCATCAAAATAATGACATTTTCAGAAGCAGTAGATTGTATTTCTTAACTGCTGCATATTTGATGAAGTGCAGCATTTTTAAGTAATATTTAGTAATAACATCAGAGTTCCTGCGAATATACAATTAATTGAAGATACAGTACTATGAGTAGTGTGCTTTATACTTGGATGCGATCATTCAGTCCAAATCTATTCCAAAGATGCTGTAGATTTCTCTGGACTCGTCAGTACATCCGTTATCTCCACGGTCTGCTGAAACATCTCTGGACTCGTCAGCAGTGGCGGACTGCATAATCGGGCACGTCGGGCAAATGCCCGGTGGCCTGGCCTGGCCTGGCCTGCCAAAAAAAAAAAAAAAAAATTTTTTTTTTTTTTTTTGCAAATTTATTTTAATTTTATTTAGCCCAAATTGGGCTTCAAACGGCCCAAATCGGGCTTCAAACAGCCCAAATCTGGCTTTAAACGACCCAAATCTGGCTTTAAACGGCCCAAATTGGGAGTTCAAACGCCCCAAATTGAGCTTCAAACGCCCCAAATTTTTCGCCGCCGCCCTTCGGACGCCGGCACGCACGTCGGCCCGTATTGGCCTGGCCTGCTTGGTATCTAATGCCCGGCCTGAATTATGATCCCAGTCCGCCCCTGCTCGTCAGTACCGTACATCTGTTATCTCCACGGTCTGCTGAAACATCTCTGGACTCGTCAGTACATCTGTTATCTCCACAGTCTGCTGAAACATCTCTGTTATCTCCACGGTCTGCTGAAACATCTCTGTTATCTCCACAGTCTGCTGAAACATCTCTGTTATCTCCACAGTCTGCTGAAACATCTCTGTTATCTCCACGGTCTGCTGAAACATCTCTGTTATCTCCACAGTCTGCTGAAACATCTCTGTTATCTCCACGGTCTGCTGAAACATCTCTGTTATCTCCACAGTCTGCTGAAACATCTCTGTTATCTCCATGGTCTGCTGAAACATCTCTGTTATCTCCATGGTCTGCTGAAACATCTCTGGACTCGTCAGTACATCTGTTATCTCCACGGTCTGCTGAAACATCTCTGTTATCTCCACGGTCTGCTGAAACATCTCTGGACTCGTCCGTACATCTGTTATCTCCACGGTCTGCTGAAACATCTCTGTTATCTCCACGGTCTGCTGAAACATCTCTGGACTCGTCCGTACATCTGTTATCTCCACGGTCTGCTGAAACATCTCTGTTATCTCCACAGTCTGCTGAAACATCTCTGTTATCTCCACGGTCTGCTGAAACATCTCTGTTATCTCCACAGTCTGCTGAAACATCTCTGGACTCGTCCGTACATCTGTTATCTCCACGGTCTGCTGAAACATCTCTGTTATCTCCACGGTCTGCTGAAACATCTCTGTTATCTCCACGGTCTGCTGAAACATCTCTGTTATCTCCACAGTCTGCTGAAACATCTCTGTTATCTCCACGGTCTGCTGAAACATCTCTGTTATCTCCACAGTCTGCTGAAACATCTCTGTTGGGCTTGAGATTGTTCTGTGAAACCATCTTGGTTCAGACGATTGAGTGATGCCCTTTTCTGTTTTCTGGGTGCGAATGACGGTGTTGGATGTCGTACCTCCATCAGTCCTTGTGCCAACAAGTCCCAACATTACAGAGGGTATAGTGCATGCCAGGTGAGAAGGCAGGCAATGCTAACAAGTGAAGCTAATGAGTGGAGCACCTGAAGGGATGCGTAGGTTACCAATGTTAAAGCCCTTTTATTGACAAGGCAGGGGCAGAGAGCTAGCTTTTCAAAGCACATGGAGTCTGGCTTCCTTCACCTCTGGCAGGCTGGAGATCCCAGAGTCTAGCTAGATGAGAAGCCAGTAATCAGTCTTAGAGTGGTGATATAGCCTACTAGGCAATATTTTGGGCAACATATACTCGGCAATATTCCGGGCAACGTAAATGGGCAACAACACTCCAAGTTTTCTGGCCACAAAGTCCTCCTATGTTATTATGATGTCACCCATACTGTAAGTGTTAACCTAAAGAAGTTGCCCTGTGAATCCATGCCTTTACATACAATTCAATGGGAAACAATTAAGAGCAAAGCCAGATATTGTGGACTGTTCGGCAGTGTGCTTGTCATCCTAGAAGATCCAATATAAATCATATATAGCTTTTATTTATTTACAGGATCTCATACAGTAGTCATTGTCATTGTGAATTGTTGTGGTACAGTTCACTGCTGGTCATATTGAAGGTCTTATTGTATAGTAGCACTAGTATTGTGGTTGAATCAAGCTCTCATGGCTGAAGGGAGAGGGTGAAGTGGTAGTTGTGATGAGGAAGCACCAGCGCCGGTAATCCACCTACACATAGCCTACAGTAGTAATGGCATGGGGGAGGTCGGTTCATAATGGCATTTGGGGGGGGGGGGGGGGTCGGTCCAGTAAAGCCCAGGGTGAGGCGAGGGGAGGCATGGGGGGGGGGGGGGGGGGGGGGCATTGGCGGGGTTGAGTAAAGCCCAGGGTGGTGAGGGGAGGCATGGTGGCATCGGTTCAGTAAAGCCCAGGGTGGTGAGGGGAGGCTTTCTCCACCAAGTTGTATTGGACTTCATCCGGATGGTCATTATCAGAGATGGGCGGCTTGGCTGGGGCCTCCACAGCTGGTTCCATGGGTGGGATGGTGCTGGGAAGAAGTAAAGAACAAATATGGTGAACGACCTTTCGTTTTTGTAATTGTTATTTGATGAATCAGATATCATGCATAAAATTGTCAATGATGCCATCAGCAACGGTGCACAAAAGCAGTGAAATAAAGTCCGTAGGGGGGAGGGGGAGCTTGATATGTGTATGATGCTCAAACATGCAATTT
The DNA here is from genome assembly GCF_964638095.1 of Poromitra crassiceps. Classification (NCBI taxonomy): domain Eukaryota; kingdom Metazoa; phylum Chordata; class Actinopteri; order Beryciformes; family Melamphaidae; genus Poromitra; species Poromitra crassiceps. The sequence continues at coordinate 9,670,133 of NC_139626.1, read as the reverse complement.
GCATATGAACTTAATAAAGTGAAAAACAAAAACACATGCAACATGTATTCCCTGGAATGTCCAACCAATGACAGCCCACACGGTTAGTCGGGGAGACCCAGCGTCAGGATGCCATCACGTCACATTATCATGAATGGCAGCTGTGCAAAAAACCCAGTGATGAAAACAGGAAAAGACGCAGTCCACCATGACACCCACAGCCCATGAGCAGGAAGTGGTTCTTAGGTGGTAGTGAAAGGCGGAGCGAGAGGAAGACACTGGCTGAAGCAGTCCAGTCACTTACGAGGGGGCTTGGTCACTCAAAAGCGGGCACACTCTGGCCCTGTACTGGAAGGCAAAGACAGTCCTGCAGTGTCAACATTCAGCCTCTTCTCAACGAAGTAGCTAGTGCTATATACTGTATTGAAGTATGATGCACAGCTCAATATACTGTAACAATGACTATTATGTTCTTATGTTTTACATGATACAGGATGCATATTTTATTGCTATTAATACAAGGCTATGAATAGTAAAGGTGCTTGTTGCAGCATTTTTAAACATCAATATTATCAGCGTCCAATTAATTGCGATACCTTTGGAGAATTACCGTAAAATCCCATCAAATCTGACCCGGTGGCCACAATGAAAAATGCAGTAACGCCCATCTTCTCTATGATATATACGTTATATATATGCTTATGGTAATTATGCCTCAAAATGAAGAATGTGATAATGACCTATTGATGATAAAATGCTACATGTAGCATCATAAAGATGGGCATAAAAACAGACTGTAACCTTGATTCATTAGTAACTCTCCATTGCTGTAAGTTATTATCAAGATGTAACTTATTATACCCCAAATACAGTGGCAGCAATCTTCAGTTGGTGGTCCCAGCAGAAGGCCTTTCGGCTGCCATGTCAAAGAACTGTACTTAGTTACAGTACACCATAAGGAACATCGCGTTAGAGAAACTTATGTTATGTTATAAGGATTTTTTAACCAACTTTGTATCATTACAAAATCAGTAGTACATCAGAAAACTAAACATTTTTGCAAGTTGTGTTGAGTTGTTAAGTTTTGTTTTGTTAAGTTGTGGGCCAGTGATGTCATTTGTGCATGAATGACATCACTGGTCCCCAACTTAACTCAAATCACCTCTCAATAACTGTCAAAAACGAAATAAATGACTGCAAAAATGTTTACAGTTTTCTGATGTACTACTCATTTTATAATGATAGAAAAGGTGGTTGAAAAATGGCGGAGTGTTCCTTTAAGTTAAGTTTAGGTATATTAATTTGTGCACCGTTGGGGACGGATTCCTCCCTTTTGAAAATATGTACTACGCAAATTTGTCCATCTTTAGTCCGAACAGTAAGACATTTGGCCCCATATGTGTATTTTGGGGTGGGGGGAAAAAGTGACACTATTCACGTTAGAGGACACTTCCTATCATCCTGTAAAATATACTCAAACTTGTTCTATTAGAGGACAGAATCTGTCCTATTGACTCCCAGTCAAAAGTGATGTTTTTTGGGCTCCAGCTATTTATTTAGTTTTTTTACATAGAGCATGCATTGCCAAAAATCATGCTCTCATCCTGGACCAAAGGCCTTGGAATTGTAAAAAAAAAAAAAAGAAAAAAAAAAAAAAAAAAAGGCAATTGGTGAAAATCACATGGTCTGCATTTATAATTTGTTTTAGTGATTCAAAAAGTGAAATTTTCCAACCTCCAGACATTTGTGCATAAAAGCATGAATTCGCTGATGTTACAGTAACCATTCATCCTGGAGTCAAGAAGGCCTCAAATTTGTAGTTTTTTACTGTTTGACTATTCTCCACATTTCCCCACGTTTGGCATCAATTTCATGCAGTTGACATGAAATGGATCCCTATGCCAAACATGGGGAAATGGTGGAAATATACGGTATAATATCTTCACATTTATGTCCTCTAACAGAACAAGTGTAACAAAGAATTGTGATGGTGCACAAGAGTTAAGTTTCTGTTTCATCTTTGTTTCATCTGCCAAGAGTCTTGGCTGGCTGCCGAATGAACGGCCTAGACGCCATGTGAAGATTGCTGCATCTGTACACCAACTTCAGAAGACAAAACAAAACAAAACACAAATGACAACAGGCAGGCACACAGACAGGCATAGAGACTGGAACACAGTGAACTCAGAATACAAAACCCACACAAACACAGGTAGCGTTATAGAAAACCAGAGTAAAAATGGATAGATGGGACACACACACACACAGACAGAGACACACACACACACACACAGAGTTGAGTTGACAAAAGGTACCTTTATGTTTGCTAGCAGCAGTAGGAGCAGGCCAGTGGGTGGGTATGGCAGGTCAGGGGGCGGGGTAGGATGCGGTGTAACTGCTATTCTACACGACACACACACTGGACAGTACATGCAACAAGGCCAGTGATGATGAGAACCATCCTGGGTCCAGAGATGAAGGGCCACACCAAAGGTGCAAGAGGAGACACTGTTTGATGCGTAAGCAAGAGGACGAGCGTCACGGAGCGATGATGTACTCGAGCTTTGAGAAAGGCATACTCTCTGTTTCAGTTCAGATGTGGTGAAACAAGCAAACACAAGCCAATAAAGTATGATAAGCATTTTATTCTAGCATAAAAAAAAAACAGGCTGAAAAAAATATATGAAGTGATTAAAGTGAGTAACCACGTTTATTTTGTTCCCAAAGCATCTTTGCTCAACTGCTGTAGATGATTCTAAGCAAACATGATTCATTTTGCGAGCTAATAAAGAGAAAGAATCAAACAACATTGCCCTTTGAAGATTAATTTAGAGACAAATTAATAACTCCTTTCATAAAAAAAGGCTGACTTCTTCCCAGTACTCCCTTGGGATGCAGAGGCCTTCTGGTCTGGATGAATATACATACATACATATATATATATATATATATATATATATATATATATATATATATATATATACATATTGGTACATATGTACTGTATACTGTATACCCATGCAGAAACAACAAACCCTTCCAAATGAATACATGTATTCGGCTTTTTTAGTCAAAATGCACCATACATTTGAGGTCATCCATGTCCACCAATACACTGTTTTGGTCCCCCCCCAAAGAATACATATCCATAACTTCTCTGTACAGTATTTGGATTTCTGTTCTTCTTCCCTATTGTAATGTAAAAAAAAAAAAAAAACACGTCCAAAACAAAAGCACACCAATCGATACATAGAAATAGGAGTTATTTGGGCCCGGATGGTTTTGGTGCGCCATCTCTGCAGCGATGCAGTCGTACCTTGGGCTTATTCTAGTGCAGAAAGAAGAAACACTGGCAGCTTCCAGTCGTTTGCGCTCGACTTTTGTCTCTACATTTATCAAAACAGAGATGGAAAAGGGAGGTTGGCAAAGCTGGGGGGGGGGGGGGGGGGGACTGGTGTTAACCCATTGATACCTGATGCAGCATTTGTGTGTGTATCCCTTTAAGACCGCGAACCGTGTGACGCGGTTCGCGGTCTTAAAGGGATACACACACAAATGAGGGATATACAGCCAAATGCTGCATCAGGTATCAATGGGTTAAGGTCACACACATAACAGAGAGGGAGAAGAACGCACAGCAGAGAGACACAGCAGACATGTGCAGCAAAGGACATTTCTACAATGAGTCCATCTTAAAGTCATTGATTTCATATTGTCTTAAAAACGTTTTCTTAAAACAAGTGAGGGAAAAAAAGTTTCTACTCAGAATAAGGCAGATCCACTAGTATCAACAAAATCACACTTTGCACAGTCCCCCTCCATCCCCTTATTTTAAGAAAGAAACTACAATTTGAAGACTCAAAAGAGTCAAGAGTAAATGACTTGTAAAGATGGATATTTTTGAGAGTCGTTGGCATGACGGTAGCTAATGACCTTTCTCTGCTGGTGCAGTCTAAGTCAAGAGGACAGAACAGCTACATCAGATCTCCACAGCAGGACAGTGGCTGTATAGACAGGCACTAACTGGACTGACATACAGACAGACAAGCAGACCGGTGTCTTTATTTTCCACAGAGAGAGAGAGAGAGAGAGAGAGAGAGAGAGAGAGAGAGAGAGAGAGAGAGAGAGAGAGAGAGAGAGAGAGACAGACACAGACAGACAGACAGACAGGTCATTCCCCAAACATGATGCTTTACTCGTTAGTTTTTTTTATCAAGCCTTTTATTGCAAAGACAATAATACAAGAAGGCTGAATGAAGCAAATTAACCCCTCTTCCTTTCGAGGTTGCAGAGACACGAGAGAAGCTGTGCCAAATATATATATATATATATATATAGAAGATAAATTCGGCAAAATGTAAACGCCGCTTTAAAAGTCACTGACCCAAATTTTGTTCACTCCAACTTTGAGCCTAAAGTCCCAACAGTGTCTCTCTGTTATCATTGAGAATTTCACTATGTACAAGTCTTCAATTTGATGTTAAAGAGTATATTTTATATTATTCGTGTTAATGTCAGATTTCGTTTTTTTTTTTTTTTTTTTTACTCCACACAGCTAGAGGCACTATACTGTGTCATGTGCTCATGTAGAAAAAGAGTTAAAGTGGGTGGGACTGAAAGTGGTGTAGCACCATGCGTCCGTCCTGACGGAGGGTTTCAGGGAGGCAGCCGTACCAATTGTCTTTTCTTTCATGCATGAACGGTAGTTACACCAGAGACATGTAATATAGATACATTAGAGACACCCCGACTTCCAGTCACTCCCTGTATCTGTGCCACAGAGGTTTCGCCACTGCCACGCCCACTTACTGTAGGAGACTGGTCAGCCAATGACGTTTCATACCACTGACAGACAACCAATCACAAGCTGATGGCCACGCCCATTTAGGAGACCGGAAGAGTACCATTTCTTCTTATTGACGGAGTCCGGAGTGGGGTGTCTCTATCTATTAAAGGTCTCTGGTGTCACCCGACTCAGAGCGTTGCATCTCTCTGGGATGAGGGTTGGTTGTCCCCATTCAGCCTTGGTAAGATATTCAGACACACCACAATAGATAGTCAAGCACCTGGTTTTGTGCGTCTGGCACACTGCCCGTCTGTAAAGATGCCTGATAATACAGAACAAGTTCAAAGGCCTATATTGATACTAGTATAAGTGTTTACAGAAAGTCACAGAAATACGGATTATTACTTTCATAAGGTGCTTTTTTTTATATATATATATATATATATTATATAAACCGATCATAGATAGTGTATGACAAGCACTTCTGTATGGCACATTTATGTACAGTAAACATTCTTGTCACCTTTGATAATGACTGGCTCCATTCCATAAGTTAACAAAACATTTACAATAGCTGTTCACTACACGTGATACATAGCCTCTTGTTGCAGAGGGATACAGGGGTTATCAAAACCTCACAGCATGAAAAGGTACAATTATTGTAGTCTACTGTAAGACCCAGTAAAAGTCAAGATTAATAATGTCATATTTACATGAGGAAATCCTCTTTGGGATCAACATATTTAAATTTACACGCCCATATACAAATCCTTTACATCTTCATTCTGATGGAGAGCGCTGACGTTTGTTAAAATCAGTTGTTTTGTCGTCGATATAAAAGACATGTACATGCATGAAAGACAAGCAAAAGATACAGTTTCCTCAGAGAAAAAGTCAGTTTCCATCGATTTTGAATAAGGATGGCACGCAGTCCTTTTTAGTCTGGTTTGGCTTGGCACCGCTCTGCACCAAAGGCTCCCCGCCAAGTGGCTACTGCCCAGTTAGAAAGCCCAGGGCAAGGGTGGGTGGGTGGGTGGGGGTGGGAGGGAGGGAGGTAGGGGTGGGATGGGTGGTTGTGGGAGGAGGGTTGTGACAGAGAGGGGTGGGTGCTTTTGGGATTCGGGGAGGAGAAAAGATCCGGACCGGAGCCTTTTCCTTGCGTGGGTCGGCTTGGCGAGAGTTTATTGCGATAAGGGGTGGAGAGGGGGGGGGGGGGGGGGGGTGAGGGGGCAGCGAGGTGTCTGTCCTATTGCGTGGCTGGCTGAGTCTGTGCCTGTTTGTCTGTCTGTCCTCACACTGTCGAAATCAATTTGCCCTCCGCGGAACTGCGGACACAGAGAGGGAGAGGCTTCCAGCTGGGGTGGCCCAGGAGACACAGCAGCAAACACAAACCAGGACCTGGGGTGGCAGAAACCACTTCTACCCCCCGCAGGCCACACATGATCAGAAACCCCCCCCCCACAGTCAAAAAGCAGGATCTGAGCTGACTCCTGTATAAATGGGTGGCTTTAATCAAATAGTGGTAGTTATTTATGAATTATGGCTTTATAATTTGGATGACTGTTTGAATTGCTACTTAAAGCATGGTGAGTGTATTGGGATTGGGTGGGTGGGTGCAGTTAAGCAGGTGGTTGCATGGTGCACGGAGGGTAGCGTCAGTTAGCTGGGCTGACGGGGGAGGGAGGGGGGGGAGGGTGGGAAGTGCTGCAAGCATGTGAGTTTTTCGTTAAAAACAAAACAAAAAAAACTTAATCAAACTGAATTTAACTTAAGCTTAACACAGAAACCAACGTAACTAATTAACATGCCTTAAAATGTACTCTATTAGAAATGAAAGACATGGGTTGACATGGACCATTTGGCAGTAACCCACTACACACTAACTTATTATTCTATCTTACTGTACCGTATAAGTGCAAACAGAACAGAAGAGCAACATAAAATAGCACAAAGAAAATGTTTGAAAAACGATACACAGAACAACACAAAACAAAAACGTGCTGTGTCCTCCTGTGTGGTGTGTGTTGTGTGGTGTGTGTGTGTGTGCCTGGACATCCCAATCCCACCTCTGTCTATTTCCAGCTGTTTCAACTGGGGGTTCAAGTCAATAATCGTTCAGTTCAATCAATACAAAATCCAATCAGCAAAGCTGTCATCCAGTGGTTCTCAAATGGGGGTCCGGGGACCCGCAGGGGTCCGTGGCACTTTGTAAGGGGGTCCGCGAAAAGTTTTAAGGAAAATAAAAATAAAAACTATTTTGTGTGTGCAAAAGCTTCATAGTTAAAAGAAAATATCTTATGCTTTTAATCTAAAATGGTTCATGGATTACATTCTAATCTAACAAACACATCAATTTAAAAGTCAAACACGTTACCGTGGAAACCATTAAGCTTAGCCCAAAATCACAAATCATAATGAGGGGGTCCCCGGTATATTTTCTATCTTGTAAGGGGTCCTTGGCTGAAAAACATTTGAGAACCTCTGATCTACCAATGACACAGCATTCATTGTGAAATATGTCCCAATAGGAGATACAATCATCTTTTTGGGCAAAATTATTTTTCTAAAAAAAAGAAAGATTGATTTTGGATTGACTGGAACTTAGTTGATCCTGACCATGGTTTCAATATCAAATGAGAAATACTGTCTGTAGTAAGTTACAACCGGGTCTTACCTTGTGGGGAAGCGCGGCTCGTACTCCTCAACCCCTGGCTGTAAAGAAAGAAAGAAAGAAAGAAAAAACATTAGACACGGATGGATTCAGCCATATAGAAATCATAATACTCACCACTGCACACATGTACCATCGTGATCAATTCTTTGTGTAGTCTCTTAGAACAGACGAGTTGGCTTCCGCTATTTTCAAATGCTTCCGCCATACCGTCTGTACTTCGTGGGGGAGAATCATGCACCAACCGGAATGGGAAGTAGAAAGGCGGGTTTTCCGCTCATTAGTCCAATCAGAATCGCAGAAAGGCGGGTCTTCCGCTCATTAGTCCAATCAAAATCCAATATGCCGCATTTTTCGTGGACACACGTGTCGTGATTGGTCGAATTCCGTCGAACTTCTTTCCTGTCTGAAGGTTTTTTTCCCAACTTCTTTGTGCATGTTCTGGGGGTGTAACGTACAGACTGTATATAGCTGCATTCGCCGGATGTAGATGAGACAGTCTGTTTTAAGAGACTATTCTTTGTCTTGAAATAATTGGGGTAAAGCTGCGGTAATAGAAGCAGCCAGCAGATGGCAGCAAAGGAACACAGTAGAGGAGACACTGCAGTGAGTCAACAGTAAAGGTGAAGTATTCTTTGAAGGCTTGTCAGTTGTCATCATACTATGTAGATATAAAGAAGGATGTGTGTGTCTGTGTGTGTGTGTGTGTGTGTGTGTGTGTGTGTGTGTGTGTGTGTGTGTGTGTGTGTGTGTGTGTGCGTGCGTGCGTGTGTGTGTGTGCGTGCGTGCGTGTGTGTGTGTGTGTGTGGTCAATTCAATCAGCAGGTTAACCAATTGAACCCTTCCACACCTCTGAGTTCTGTGGTTCCTCCTCCACATAACCAGCTCTGCTCTGATCTGACTTCATACTAGTCTGTCATCGCCAGACCAATAAGCAAATGCGAATGAGTCTGAAACGCAGTTTAATTACAATTTCCAGGGGCGCAGACCAAAATGTCTTTGGATGGACCTACAACCAATCAGCTGAATGATGTGGGGAGGAAAACGGCACTATGAAGAATTTGAGGTATTACAGGACTGTGTTACAGGACTGTGTTACAGGACTGTGTTACAGGAATGTGTTACAGGACTGTGTTACAGGACTGTGTTACAGGAATGTGTTACAGGACTGTGTTACAGGACTGTGTTACAGGACTGTGTTACAGGAATGTGTTACAGGACTGTGTTACAGGACTGTGTTACAGGAATGTGTTACAGGACTGTGTTACAGGACTGTGTTACAGGAATGTGTTACAGGACTGTGTTACAGGACTGTGTTACAGGACTGTGTTACAGGACTGTGTTACAGGAATGTGTTACAGGACTGTGTTACAGGACTGTGTTACAGGACTGTGTTACAGGAATGTGTTACAGGACTGTGTTACAGGACTGTGTTACAGGACTGTGTTACAGGAATGTGTTACAGGACTGTGTTACAGGAATGTGTTACAGGAATGTGTTACAGGACTGTGTTACAGGACTGTGTTACAGGAATGTGTTACAGGACTGTGTTACAGGAATGTGTTACAGGAATGTGTTACAGGAATGTGTTACAGGAATGTGTTACAGGAATGTGTTACAGGACTGTGTTACAGGACTGTGTTACAGGAATGTGTTACAGGACTGTGTTACAGGACTGTGTTACAGGAATGTGTTACAGGAATGTGTTACAGGAATGTGTTACAGGACTGTGTTACAGGACTGTGTTACAGGAATGTGTTACAGGACTGTGTTACAGGAATGTGTTACAGGAATGTGTTACAGGACTGTGTTACAGGACTGTGTTACAGGAATGTGTTACAGGACTGTGTTACAGGAATGTGTTACAGGACTGTGTTACAGGACTGTGTTACAGGACTGTGTTACAGGAATGTGTTACAGGAATGTGTTACAGGACTGTGTTACAGGACTGTGTTACAGGACTGTGTTACAGGAATGTGTTACAGGACTGTGTTACAGGAATGTGTTACAGGAATGTGTTACAGGACTGTGTTACAGGAATGTGTTACAGGAATGTGTTACAGGACTGTGTTACAGGACTGTGTTACAGGACTGTGTTACAGGAATGTGTTACAGGACTGTGTTACAGGAATGTGTTACAGGACTGTGTTACAGGAATGTGTTACAGGACTGTGTTACAGGACTGTGTTACAGGAATGTGTTACAGGACTGTGTTACAGGAATGTGTTACAGGACTGTGTTACAGGAATGTGTTACAGGAATGTGTTACAGGACTGTGTTACAGGACTGTGTTACAGGACTGTGTTACAGGAATGTGTTACAGGACTGTGTTACAGGACTGTGTTACAGGAATGTGTTACAGGACTGTGTTACAGGAATGTGTTACAGGAATGTGTTACAGGAATGTGTTACAGGACTGTGTTACAGGAATGTGTTACAGGACTGTGTTACAGGAATGTGTTACAGGAATGTGTTACAGGACTGTGTTACAGGACTGTGTTACAGGAATGTGTTACAGGAATGTGTTACAGGAATGTGTTACAGGAATGTGTTACAGGACTGTGTTACAGGAATGTGTTACAGGACTGTGTTACAGGAATGTGTTACAGGAATGTGTTACAGGACTGTGTTACAGGAATGTGTTACAGGAATGTGTTACAGGACTGTGTTACAGGACTGTGTTACAGGACTGTGTTACAGGACTGTGTTACAGGAATGTGTTACAGGACTGTGTTACAGGAATGTGTTACAGGACTGTGTTACAGGACTGTGTTACAGGAATGTGTTACAGGACTGTGTTACAGGACTGTGTTACAGGAATGTGTTACAGGACTGTGTTACAGGACTGTGTTACAGGACTGTGTTACAGGAATGTGTTACAGGACTGTGTTACAGGAATGTGTTACAGGACTGTGTTACAGGACTGTGCCGAGCAGTCCTGTAAGCGCTGCTGCCTATGTGTGAGAGGTAGGAGCCTCCTTTTTTCAGTCAGCTGGGTGAACCCCCTCCCCCCTTTCTGCGTTATCAGAGGACGCCTGTCAGAAGCGCTCCCCTCGTGAGACCGAAGCAGTCGAGCGCAGAGGCAGTCTTCTTCAATCTGCGCGATGTGGTGTCACGTCTTGGACTGGACCCAGAACGTGTGATGCGGAGGGGAACTGATCCCTGCGTTTATGTAAGCTAATGTAGCAGAACGTTCTCGGCAGCGCAGCGGCGGCACCAGAGAACTGGCTGTTCTGCTGAAGAAAGAGACAGCCTGTCAAAGCAGAGTCCTTGCTGTGCTATATCTGGCTGCAGCGTGAGTACAAAGTAGTGAAACTGCAGTTAGGTCAGGCAACGTTTAGGGAACAGCCTCCGAAGCTTCTGAGATGGAGACAGGAACGCCGGGTGTCATGCCGAGTTTTGCACCCCCGCCGAGAATTGCATCCCCACCTCACGGGAGCATTATTGTAATGATTTATACGGAAACTTAACTGTTTAAAAATGATATAATTGTCTGGGTAGACGTGACCTCCAAGCCAGGGGATCTGTCCTGGCTCATGGAGACCGACTTTGATGCATTAGATCCGCGTGGAGGTGACTTCCATGCTTGGGGCTCTCTTCTGGCTCATGGAAGCCGACTTTGGTGCTTAAAATCCGGGTACAGATGACCTTGAGACCTGGGGATCTCTCCTGGCTTTATGGAGGGAGGGGGGTGCAAATCTCGGCGGTTTGTACCTGCCGAGATTTGCATCCCTGTTTTTAAGTGAAAACAGCCCCAAAATATGGTGGGGGTGCAATTCTCGGCGGGGGTGCAAAACTCGGCATGACACCGGTCTTGGGCGTCGGGGTAGTGCAGCGGTAGATTCCCTGCCTTCCAACACGAGGGGGCGCAGGTTCGAGCGCCCGTGTTACCTCCGGCTTAGTCTCTCCGCATACTACATAAATTAGTCTGTGCCACTTCACAGCCACTTCTGGGGTTTGAGGCCGGTCTAGGGGGGTTGAAACTGAATGAGTGACAGGTCATAGCACCAATGAGAGAGCGATTCGAAAAATGGGCTGGGCCTCCCCTGTCGTCTAATCGCAAAGTCGTTACTGATTGGGGAAGACTGAATCCACCACTGGCCAATCACTGGCCAAGTGAATGGTTCACTTCCGACCCCAGTCGGCTGAGGGAAAGTGTCCCAGACCCAGAGAGAGATCTGCAGCATGCAGTAACGTAGTATATCAGACCCAGAGAGAGATCTGCAGCATGCTGTAATGTAGTATATCAGACCCAGAGAGAGATCTGCAGCATGCAGTAACGTAGTGTATCAGACCCAGAGAGAGATCTGCAGCATGCAGTAACATAGTGTATCAGACCCAGAGAGAGCTCTGCATCATGCAGTAACATAGTGTATCAGACCCAGAGAGAGATCTGCAGCATGCAGTAACATAGTGTATCAGACCCAGAGAGAGATCTGCAGCATGCAGTAACGTAGTGTATCAGACCCAGAGAGAGATCTAAATCATGCAGTAACATAGTGTATCAGACCCAGAGAGAGATCTGCAGCATGCAGTGACGTAGTGTATCAAAAAAATAAATAAATAAATAATAATAATAATAATAAATAAACATGTGAGTCTTTGCCAGGGTGTGTGCTACGGCTCAGTGTGTCATGTGAGAACGTGTGGTCAGGTGTCAGTGTGTCATGTGAGAACGTGTGGTCAGGTGTCAGTGTGCCACGGCTCAGTGTGTTGTGTGTGAACGTGTGGTCAGGTGTCAGTGTGCCACGGCTCAGTGTGTCATGTGTGAACGTGTGGTCAGGTGTCAGTGTGCCACGGCTCAGTGTGTCATGTGTGAACATGTGGTCAGGTGTCAGTGTGCCATGGCTCAGTGTGTTGTGTGTGAACGTGTGGTCAGGTGTCAGTGTGCCACGGCTCAGTGTGTTGTGTGTGAACGTGTGGTCAGGTGTCAGTGTGCCACGGCTCAGTGTGTCATGTGTGAACATGTGGTCAGGTGTCAGTGTGCCATGGCTCAGTGTGTTGTGTGTGAACGTGTGGTCAGGTGTCAGTGTGCCACGGCTCAGTGTGTTGTGTGTGAACGTGTGGTCAGGTGTCAGTGTGCCATGGCTCAGTGTGTCATGTGTGAACATGTGGTCAGGTGTCAGTGTGCCACGGCTCAGTGTGTTGTGTGTGAACGTGTGGTCAGGTGTCAGTGTGCCATGGCTCAGTGTGTCGTGTGTGAACATGTGGTCAGGTGTCAGTGTGCCATGGCTCAGTGTGTCATGTGTGAACGTGTGGTCAGGTGTCAGTGTGCCATGGCTCAGTGTGCCATGTGTGAACGTTTGGTCAGGTGTCAGTGTGCCATGGCTCAGTGTGTCATGTGTGAACGTGTGGTCAGGTGTCAGTATGTCATGGCTCAGTGTGTCATGTGTGAACGTGTGGTCAGGTGTCAGTGTGCCATGGCTCAGTGTGTCATGTGTGAACGTGTGGTCAGGTGTCAGTGTGCTATGGCTCAGTGTGTCATGTGTGAACGTGTGGTCAGGTGTCAGTGTGCCATGGCTCAGTGTGTCATGTGTGAACGTGTGGTCAGGTGTCAGTATGCCATGGCTCAGTGTGTCATGTGTGAACATGTGGTCAGGTGTCAGTGTGCCATGGCTCAGTGTGTTGTGTGTGAACGTGTGGTCAGGTGTCAGTGTGCCATGGCTCAGTGTGTCATGTGTGAACATGTGGTCAGGTGTCAGTGTGCCATGGCTCAGTGTGTTGTGTGTGAACATGTGGTCAGGTGTCAGTGTGCCATGGCTCAGTGTGTCATGTGTGAACGTGTGGTCAGGTGTCAGTGTGCCATGGCTCAGTGTGTCATGTGTGAACGTGTGGTCAGGTGTCAGTGTGCCATGGCTCAGTGTGTCATGTGTGAACATGTGGTCAGGTGTCAGTATGCCATGGCTCAGTGTGTCATGTGTGAACATGTGGTCAGGTGTCAGTGTGCCATGGCTCAGTGTGTTGTGTGTGAACGTGTGGTCAGGTGTCAGTGTGCCATGGCTCAGTGTGTCATGTGTGAACGTGTGGTCAGGTGTCAGTGTGCCATGGCTCAGTGTGTCATGTGTGAACGTGTGGTCAGGTGTCAGTGTGCCATGGCTCAGTGGGTCATGTGTGAACGTGTGGGCGCAGGTTTCAGTGTGTGTTTGCAGGGCACCACCCCCCACCTGTGAGAAGCCTGGCACGGCCACGCTGTAGGGCCGCTGTTGTCTGCCGTGCGCCGCGGCCGCGCTCTGCGCCGTCATACGCGAGTGCATGCTGTAGTCAGGGACGGGGAGAGACATGTCTTCCCTCTCTAGAAGGTTGCCCGTGCTGCTGCTTTTCCCATGGTGGAGGCTAGAAACACACACACACACACACACACACACACACACACACACACACACACACACACACACACACACACACACACACACACAACAAGGCAATGGTAAACGCATTGTCCCCCGAGGCAGTACCCCTCTGGGGCAATCAGTAAGAGATATGTCAGCTTGTAGTTGTTTATTGTGTGGGACAGGGACAACTGCATGGACCGCCTTTTGAAATAATCTCCCCGACGGGTTATAAAAATGTGGCGTTTTGACCGGCAGTTTTCGTGTCCCGCTTGGGCAAATCAGTGTGATATTAATGCTGGAAATCCAATCAGTGGTGGGCGTGACGGGTAGGGCAGTGGTAGATTCCTTGCCTACCGACACGAGGGTCGCAGGTTCACGCCCCATGTTGCCTCCGGTTTGGTTGGGCATCCATACAGCCACGATTGGCCGTGTCTGCGCGTGGGAAGCTGGATTAATGGTATGTGTCCTGGTCGCTGCACTAGCGCCTCCTCTGGTTGGTAATGGTGCCTGTTCAGGGGGAGGGGAACTGGGGGGAATAATGTGATCCTCCCACGCATTACGTCCTGCCTGCCTGGTGAAACTCTTCACTGTCAACTGAAAAGAAACGATGGGCGACATGTGCTAGTCTACAACTCTCAATTGCGGGCAGACAATTGTGTCAATTGTGTTTGAGATATTGTGTGTGATGGACGGAGGGACGAATAAATATACGATCCATGAAATCAATAATGAGAAATGTACATACTTGCATACTAAAGGGTGAAGAACACTTACTTGTGGACTCTGAGCTGCCTCATGGAGTCGCCGTCACCGGCGTCAGTGATCACCCGTGTGTAGGAGAAGGGAAACCAGCCACGCCTGGTTGAGGGGGAACACCACACATTATTAGCCACACAAATAGCTGGAAAACACCCTCAAATCCAGTCTGGTGGTCAGGTTGTGTGTGTGTGTGTGTGTGTGTGTGTGTGTGTGTGTGTGTGTGTGTGTGTGTGTGTGCGCGCACCGCGTACATACTTATTCAAATAGGATAAGTACGATGGGGAAAATCCGCCAAAGAGTAGACAAGGGACTAATTTAATTTAGGTTTAAGCTTGAGGTCAGAATTAGAATGAGTCTAGTGTAAGGGTTCAAATTAGGCTTATAGTGGTGAGGATTAAATATGAAAGTGAAGTATGATTGTAGTCAATGAAGGGTCATCACAAGGAAACGTAAGCATGTGTATGTGCGACTCCATCTGTGTGTGTGCAAGCAGAAGCTACGCTCACATCCTGTTCTTCTCGCTCTCGCCGTAGTGCCAGCCATCACGGGCCTCGGGGACCAGCAGGGTGATCACATCGCCCTCGCCGAAGCTGAGGAGGGTGCTGTTGTCCCCGGCCGCGTGGGAGAAGATGGCCTGCACGCGGGTCCGCCCGTTCCGCTCCAGGCCCGCCGCCATGGAGCTGGACCTGGGCAGCGTGCGCGTCTCCGCTGGGGGTGGGTAGAGAGAGACGGAGGGAGAGAAGGGAGAGGGAAGGAGAGTGGTTGAAAGAGGGGGGAGGGGTGAAGGGAACGGGGAGGAGACGTGGTTAACTTCCAGTCTCCACCTCTCCAATAAAACATCTGAATGTGAATAGAACATCTAATCATTAGATGGACCATAGCCTCAATCAACATTGTGAGTGACTCTTATTTTTATTTAGATGAAAATCTTTGAGATTATAACTTTAAATCAGGATTCTGAGAATAAAGTCAGAATTAAGATAAGAAGCACACAATGTGACATCACTGACGATGTCACTGACGACATTATCGATGGTGTACCGGAATTTGAATGTCGCGGGTCCTTAGATTTTTGCGACGTCAAAGTAGGGTCACGAGCCAAAAAAGGTTGGGAACCCCTGATCTAATATGGGGTGACCGGTGAAAAACAGATGCTAAGTGAATGGGTGTTTAGCTACTGTACCTCCATATAATGAATCAAAGTGTGTAGGTATTTTACTGGTTGCTAAACAAGTCTCTCTCCTGTGTGATTTTAAAGAGCTTTTTCTGGTGTAAAACTTGTTCCTGTCGCCTGCCTAGATTTCCTGCTCCTCTCTCCTCCTCCCTTTTCATCATCACACTTCATCCTATTCCCGCTTGCTGTGGCCTGTTTCCATTAAGACAGCACAGGCTGTGTGTGCCGGTTCTCCACGTGACAGTGAGAACAACCAGGAACATCAAGAGAAGCTCCATCCTGTTAGCCCCTTTAGGATGGTTTCAGATCAGCTTTGGACTTCCATACAGGACCGCACTTCCTTATCTGTGATGAAACCTCTGTACATAATATGGAGTACGTATGTAGGTTCAAGAACAAAACTTTCCACACTGCAATAAAAATAATAATAACAACACACACAAAAGATTTGAGAACAAAACTATCGACACTGTATTAATGTGAATCAGAGTCTTGTGGATGGGATCTATGCTGAAACGTAAGATGTAAGGCACGTCTCCATTGGCCAGACTCGATTGGAGTGACAGCTTGGCAACACCCACACGTAGCAAACAAGAGAGGGAGTTTTGAAGTAAAAAAATATATATACATATTATTTTGTTTTTGTTTGATTGCAAACAAAAGCAATCTACATACACCTATTTATATAGCTCAGTGACATACACCAGTTCAAACATGACATTCTTGTTCTTCTTCTTCTAAGACAGAAGTTATGTGTAAGCATACCAACGCATTGCCTTTCTGTCTTCTCCATGGACCTCAAAACTCCCTCTCTCCTTTACAACATCCTGTGGATGTTGCCAAGCTGTCACTCTTGATCGAGACTGGCCAATAGAGACGTGCCTTACTTTTTGATTCGCAAACCAAACTTTTTAAATTCCCAAACAAAAGCTTTTGATTCGCATTAATACATTTTTAATCTGAAATTTAATTGACTCGCAATACAATATTCTTTGATTGCAGTGTCGATAGTTTTGCTCTCAAACCCCATTCGGTTTGATTAGATAAAAGACACAAAAGTGAAAGGCTGATTCAAAAACATGGCATCGTGTTGGGGGGCCCTTACTCAGTGTGGTCTTGCTCTTGGCCGGGGCCACCTTGCGCACAGGCAGGGTGTTGGAGTACACCTCCCCTCCGTGCCTCTGGGTCTGTGGAGAGGCCTTGCCCTGTGCCGCTTTGCCGTCCATCCACTGCTGGTAGTCCTCCCCTCCGTGGGCGCCGGCCGTGCCGTTCATCACCGGCATGCCCCCGTCCGCCGCCCCCATCAGCCGCTGCGGAGGAGAGCAGAATATTAGCATAGAGGCAATTAAAAGGCGCACAGCTCCCGCTTTCACATCACCCAGAGCAGTTATGCAACATCCTGCAGCTCATCAATAATAATGAAGAAGTTGGAGAGTGGATCTAGGTCAGGAAGTGCTGATTAACTGAAAGAAGCATCAAGTCCAATAGAGCCAACCCAGTAGTAGAGCAAAAACAAGCCTTTGTGGCAATGCTGGACTGCCAGACTGCATTTCTGTATATGTTGATATTAGGGATGTTCATTTTGAAAATTTTCCAAAATCGATAATCGGTGAATATTAACGATCAATTATCGATCATCGATTTTATTAATACTTAGAAAATTTTCAATATTTTCAATATTTTTTTTTTTACAAAATGAATGCCTATGGCAGAAAATACGAAAGACAACGTGTTCTCCTCAATGAACTCTTTATTTCAATGTGTCTCCTCTCCAACACTGCTGTCCCCGGCGCATGCCGGTGTGAATTTCCCATGTTTAAAACAGTTTTGTTGGCACAAAGGCCCGTGCCCAGCCAGAAAACTAGAGACTATATGAAGCTCCACCTCACGTTAGTCGGCTGTGCAATGGAGTGGGGCGAGGAGGAACGAATTCCACCCAAACCTAGTCCAAAAAAAAAAAAAAAAAAAAAAAAAAAAAAAATTTTAAATAATTAAAAAATCGATCCAAATGCCACAGGATCGATTCCAATCCTTAACGATCGATTATCGATTTTCGATAATTGATGAACATCCCTAGTTGATATACTGTATCGATACATAGACTATAGACTAACATATTATGGAACAACTAACGTTACTGTTGAGGATGAGACCTGCAAAGAATTTCAAAGTGTGTTTTTGATCAGAGGACATTAAACACCAGTGAATCTGCACCGTGGGATCTGTAGTTTTTAATTAGGGTTAGGGGGTTAGACTAGTGCAGTGCCCGTTCCCCCCCATTCACATCCCACCTAACCATTTCATCTTTCGTCATGCTCATTAGCATGACTGTTTTCCGACGATGTGTGGAGAGCTCCCTGTGACGGCCCGCCAACATCCTGGGGGCACCACCCATCCACACACCCCAGGTCCTAATTAATGGACTTGCTAGAGGCAGCTACATGCGTGCATGTGTGTGTGTGTGTGTGTGTGTGTGTGTGTGTATGTGCGTGCGTGCGTGCGTGTGTGTGTGTGTCAGCCAATGGATAACATCATTCACCATTGTCGATTCCAAAGATCCGTTATCAGATACAACTGCAACAGAATACCACAAAGCCAGGGTAGGCTGGATGAAATGATGTTGGGAGTAATAGGATAAGGAACCAACCTGTTGCCCCATGCCGCCACTAGCCATGAGGGCAGCCAGCTCCGGGGGGACGGGCAGGGGTTTGGCACCGGGGATGGGCTCGGAGATGACCATGCTGCCCTTGGCGCCCGGGTGGCCCATGGTGCCGCCCGCGCCGCTCATCTGCTGGGCCAGGAGCATGGCCCGGTCGGGTAGCTTGTTGGGCTCAGCACACGCCTGCTGCCAGGCCGGGATCTTCTGGGATAACAGCTCCTTCCCCTGGACAGAAAGAAAGTGTGGAGGAGTGGAGGAAGAGGGGGAGAGCACAATTAATTTTCCATTTAAAGGCAGTCAATGTGTTTCCCACACTGCGGAACATGGAGGAGCTGCAAACCCAAAAGAATTGAATCAGCATGGGCTTCAATGGAAACTTTTATTGGCGTAAAATAAATGCTACCAGCTTTAAAAAACAAAATACTACATTTTATATATACAGTATATATATATATGTACATATGTGTATATATATGTACCGTATATATATATATAGGCTAAGGCTACCTCTCCTCCATACATACAGACTTAGGCTACATCTCCTCCTCTGTACATACAGAGTAAAAAAAATGTGTATTACTAGCAGGATTACAATTTTATAGTAGCCTACATTTTTAAATAAAGAATTATGCAGATGCACACACATTAACAACACTTGCCTCACACACAGCAGCACTCTGGTCCAACCCGGTCTCACTGCAGTTTGTGAGATAATAGTCTGCAGCCAGTTACACCAGCTGAGATTGTGTTATTTTTCACTTTGTATTAGTATTCATGAGAAACAGGCCACACTAGATAGACTGGCTGAAAGCCTGCTGTAACCAACACATAAGGTCTGCCAATAGTCAAATGCAGGAAATGTGTTCAAAAGTAATCCAAAAGTAACGGAAGGTAATCAGTTACATTACTTTAATATTGTGATATTTGGATTATGTTAGATACAAGAATTTTCTAGAAACAAAAATGTCAGTGTCTTGAAACAAGGCACAAAGATTCTGTCAAATTTGACTTGCATTGGAAATAAGGGTTAACTATCGCACCCCATTGGCAGTTTATTTCACTTGTTTTGAGAAAAAGACTCGATATTGGATTAAATGACCTGTTGAAATTATTGATTGATTTATTTCCTGTAGTGTTGGAGAAAATACTTGTGGAACCTGAGGGGGATCCATGTCTGAGCTCTATTAAGAGAGTAGCTGGAAATGAGAACTAGCCTCCAGTGTTTTTCATACAGGATTATTACAGTTACAATGTGTCCAGGCTTAGATATTGTCCTCCTACCAGTGGAGGACTGGATTCATGGGATGGGGATGGAGATGTGATGTATCTGTTTCTGTGTATCCATATCGGCGTGCTTGCTTGTACATCAGTGACACTGATCTTTTGTACTTCAGTGGTACAAAAGATCAGTGTCACTGATGCAGAACGTGGTATCACCACTCACACTGTTCTCCAAGTGTGGCTGGCTGTTGCTGGGAGCCGTGAGTCACTGTGACCCCGGGTGGCCCTTCCTGCTCGGTAAGGTAGAGCGTAGGTGGTCAGTGTAGTTTACCAGCGCGATGATAAACTGCACTAGCAGATGGTGGCTTTTTCTATTTTTTTATTTTGAACTTTTATTATGGTTTATTTGATTAGGGACAGATACACAACATATACAATTTTGTTTTTATAGCCTGAGCTCATTTGCAATGCCCGTCCCTAGATGTTATCAAAAGCACCTGTTAAAAGCAACGTACAGTAAAATACAGTAAAATATACAATAAATATAAACAATATATCATCAATTCTGTCAATGAAACAATCGGTCAGTCATAAAACAACAATCAATCATACACAAAGACATAGGTCATCACCCACACACACACGGACACAGTTATTCATGGAAACATTGGTATTTACCCTTCAGGGTCTGCTTTAGATAGGTTTTAGAAATGCTCCCAGCTACGATCCTGTTTAATGTTTGAGTTCTACATTTTGACCCGCTGTACAGAGAGGGCTGTTTGTCCTAGGGAGGTTTTTCGAAGCTGCACTTCGAAGCTGGAAAAAAAAAAAAAATCAAAAAAGGGAATAGTTCCCATTTTTTTAAAGTCTAGCCCTATCTGCTTTTTACCAAGGATGATGTTGATTGGTAAAGATCTTTCTCAGCACAATCCATGCGGTCAGTTTTGATTTTTTAACACTTTGTTGGTCACTGCATACAACCTCTTTTTCCTAGAAGTGTCATCTCGTCTCAAACTGTAGACAATGCAGCGCTGTCAAAATTAGTATATAACCGACCATCCACCCACCCACTCAACCTCCACCTCCTTCACCCCCACCCCCACCCGCCCACCTCCGACCATCCACCCACCCACTCAACCTCCACCTCTCTTCAACTTTTCTCTTGCCACTTTACATTCCCTCTGTTCAGCTCCTGTGCTCGGGAACAAACACAGCCGAGAGAGAGAGGGGGGGGTATAAAAAAAGCTTGCCTTGTCCAGTTCTTGGATAATATAACACTCTTGATGAGGGATCTCCTGGCTACACTGACGCATGCAGTTAGGCATGCTAGCGGAGCCCTGATGCAGGACAGTTATGGCTCAATTCCACCACATTTTACAGCCCTGCACAGCCCGTCACCACTCGGCTCTACTTGCTTCAACCCGATGGACGTTCTGCTTCGACCGCCCTTCATCTGCCCCCGCCCACACCTGGTCGTCACAGCGACCGCATATCTGCCCTCCACCCATGTTCTGAAATAGGCTATAACATAACGTTACAATTAAATCCATACACAGAACTTTTAAACTGTTTATGAAATACTGGTGCCTCTAAATTACCTACAGTGTGTGTGTGTGTGTGTGTGTGTGTGTGTGTGTGTGTGTGTGTGTGTGTGTGTGAGTGAGAGAGAGAGAGAGAGAGCAGTGCTGGCATGATCACAGTCCTTGATCCTGGCCTGAGCAGCCAGCTCATAGCATCACAGCATGTTGGGCGGGTGTTACAGTGTACATGGGCAAAAGTGACAATCGACCAGGAGAATGGATATCACTTTGTTGTTAGTCAAAACTCACAAGCGCTGCACGAGGGACGGGCGCGAGGGACGGGGGTTGCGCTAGAGTGAAGCCTCTACCCCCGCGGCCTCTCACCAGGCAAAACCGCGGCTTCACCAGGCGCCTGCGGCCTAGCGGAGCCGACGCAGCACTAACTACACAAGCGCTTCAGAGCAGCGGACTTTTGGACAATTGAAACCACCGCGCCGATTTTATTTCACCAGAGGCGAAGGCAGCAAAACAAAAGACTGATAGAAAAGCATAATAGAAGAGAAAAGAAGGTAAACTGGTATGCAGCGCTGCATTGACAGTCAGTAGGATATAGAGAGTAAACACGATTCTGCCTGACCAATCAGTCGCCTACAATGTTTTCACGTCACGGTATGGACCCGGGTTGGCAGAATAGAACCTCGACGAGGCAGGTACTAAAAGTAGCCCAGCTCAGCCCCAAATCCAACCGAGCTGGGCCGGTTTATACCGGTGGGATGAGACCAAAAGTCGAGTCGAGCGGAGCGGGACCGCGCTACTAGCTGCGGTGGGATTGGGCCATTACATGTAGGCATGCTAGCGGAGCCCTGATGCATGACAGTTAGGCATGCTAGCGGAGCCCTGATGCATGACAGTTAGGCATGCTAGCAGAGCCCTGATGCATGACAGTTAGGCATGCTAGCGGAGCCCTGATGCATGACAGTTAGGCATGCTAGCGGAGCCCTGATGCATGACAGTTAGGCATGCTAGCGGCGCGCTTGAGGCGATTGCCTGGATCCAGTGGATGAGTGACTGCAGAGGGGGACGGTGTGGCAGAGCAGTTTGGTGCGGTACTATTTTATGGGTACACGTTACATCTGTGCGAGTGTGCGTACATTTTACAAGGCGATCGCTAATATCTGCATTCTTTTCTACATTATTTTTGTGCAAATACTTCCATCTCACAATCTGATCGACCTTTCATAGTTGCACATCAGGACACGTTTCTGCATAGGTCTCCTCTCATCTGTAACCTGATTGTCTTGCAACCTGTAAATCTTCACAAAGAGACTGTATCTTCTCCATCTATTACGCGCTGTATTATTTTCACTTGGTATAGTTGTTGTAATTATTTTTGGTTAGGGTTAGGGTTAATTGCTTTTATCGTCTTATTTCTAAGATAAGAAAACATAAGTCAAGATAAGATGATAAAATGCACCTTACATTAGTATCCATATACCTTTTTCATATTGTGACGACCCTCCCACTCTCCTGCTCTGCTTGCTGGTGGTTGGGCCGTTAGGCATATTGAGTGCACCTGGGCCATGTGTACTCATTGAGCTTAGGAAGACATTCAGACCATTCAGTCTCTCTCCCTCCTCACCGATGCACCTACAAGTAATTTCCAATGAGTTTGACACCTATGTCGCTACCAAGTGACTATCATGAGCCCTGGTACTGTGTTACATCACTAGTTACCAAGTGACTATCATGAGCCCTGGTACTACTGTGTTACATCACTAGTTACCAAGTGACTATCATGAGCCCTGGTACTGTGTTAAGTCACTAGTTACCAAGTGACTATCATGAGCCCTGGTACTGTGTTAAGTCACTAGTTACCAAGTGACTATCATGAGCCCCTGGTACCGTGTCGACTGTGCAGTGCTCAGTGTTTATGGCCAACATGCACAGCGGGAGCAGAGGAACCAGTGCCAACATGCGTAATGGTAAAAGCGTCTCACCTTGTTGTGGTAGGCGCCGCTGTTCTTGGCCACGGCGCACTGGCGGTCCACCAGGAAGCAGTACCTCCTCCTCTCCTCCGACAGGGCGTTCTTGTAGCCCTCGGCAATGTAGTTGTCCAGCTCACTCTGCTTGCCGCTGATGGCCTCCACATACTGGGGAGAGGAAGGAGGCGGATGGCATGAAAACACGCAGCAGTTGGATAGATGTCACATCTATCCTGATGGTAGGGCTGGGCAATATATCGATGCTATATCGATATCGTGATATGAGACTAGATATCGTGATTTTGGATATCATAATATCATATCATAATATCATAATAAGTGTTATAGTCTTTTCCTGGTTATAAAGGCTGCATTACAGTAAAGTGATCAGATTTTCTGAATTTACCAGACTGTTCTAGCTGTTCTATTATTTGCCTTTACCCATTTAGTCATTCTATTCACATCACCGATGATTATTCATCAAGAATCTCATTGTGTAAATATTTTGTGAAAGCACCAATATTCTTACATTATCGATATTGAGGTATTTGGTCACAAATATTGTGATATTTGATTTTGTCCATATCGCCCAGGCAGGCCTACCTGATGGTGTTAAAGTTAGAGGTTGTTGCGGGGCAACGGGGAAACTTTTACCCCTGAGCATGAGATGGCAATCGTCAATAGCTTTACCCACTTAGCACCGCTCATGTTATCAATGGACGCTGTGACGGACTGCAGCAGACAATGGGCTAGCTCGACTTTTCTATGGCAAGTTATGCAGGACTGAACTATGCCAGCACCCAGAGCCGTGTAAGAAGAGTTGCGACATCTCCATTCACTCACAATGGACCAGTTTTTTACTCTCAAGAGTTCCACGAAGTAAGGTCCTGGATTAAGCAGCACTGTCGAGTTGCAGCAAAATGGACAGTTTGTGTTGTACTTTGAAAGTTTTCTTTTTTCTTTGATCAAATTGTACATTATCAGCTTTATTTTAGCATGCAAAAGTAGCGCGAGACCCATTCCTGGCTGTTCATTGGCTAATGAGTCTCGCATTTTGGTCCTCCGCTGACGCCACTCTCTCTCTAGAGGACACTAGCCATAGCAAGCTGAATCAAACATCAGCCTGTACTGACATGGGGAAATGAGCGGCGGAGAGCCAAAGCATTTGGAAAATGCCACTGCTGCGGATCACAAGTGAAAACCATCAATTACAGCAAAGGAAGTCTGATGGTAAGTGTCTATTATGCGATCATGAGGGACGCAGTTACTGTATTTCCTGCAGATTAGCCCAGTTGACGCGTCTTCCTTTTCCATTCAAACCCGCTCACCCTCGCGGCGTACTGTATCTTTTTTTTTTTTACCTATTCACCCTCTGTTCCTTTATCGACACAGCCCACTAAATCCTCTTTGTCCTCCGGTCATGGTAGAGTACATCTCTCCAACAACAGTGGCAGCACTCGTCTACATCAGGTCTCACCTTAAGAGGAGGCAAGGGTCATGCTAAACTCCACTAAAACCTTAGGTCACTGGTACAACTGAAAGTACCCCAGTGACTCAATCACTATTCTCATCAACAGGGAGGATGTTCAATGTTGCTGACATTTATGTTTAACATTGTACAGCCTATATATCCACCCAGGCACATGTGATCTGTACCACATCTTTCACACAGGAGCAAACATGTAAATTCTGCTTCAAATGAAAAGCACATAGCCAAGACAATAATGCATACAGTACATCTAGTAACACTTCTTAATAGTTTTTTTTAGGATGCCCAAATGAGTCATCTATCTTCACACGCCCACTTCCCCAGTACGCTCATAAACACAACGCTCCCCGTGGAATACTTGACCTACATCTCCTGTGGAAAAAAGACACAGACATCGGGACGTGCTGCTAGCTAGTTTCTCCCCGGCATCAGCTGGGGACCGTTAGAACTCACACACACACACACACACACACACACACACACACACACACACACACACACACACACACACACACACACATTCAGCCGGTGCTGCATGGATAGGTGTGCCATTATAGTGAAGATAAACCAAGATATTCCATTAAAACAATATTTTTTCTCGCCACAGATGTAGCTACTACATCAACGAACTTCAGCTTTAGCTTTAGCTAATCGCTCCCTGCTAACATGAGTTCCTGTTGCCAAATCTCACAAGAGTGAACTGTACAATCAGCGGTGCCTCAGGAGGTCCCTGAAGATCATCAAGGACACATACAACAGCCTGTTCTCCCTGTTACCCTCAGGGAGGAGATACAGGGTCCCAAAAGCACGAACAAATCGCCTGAGGGACAGTTTCTTCCCGCAGGCCACGAGACTCCTTAACACACAAATAAACAATCATGTAGTAGCTGCCACCATTACATATGATAATTATGCCTATGTTATTTGCACCTGTGCAAACAGAATGTTTAATTATGTTTTAAGGTGTCTACGCTAGAAAAGAAGAGGAAAAGTTTACTGTTATTGCTTGTTGTTCTCATGTTTTACTGCATCTATATGCCCTGTTTTTGCACTGTTATACTGTTATTTGCACTATGTTGTAACGGAGCTTACAGCACAAGAATTTCACACGTGATACTTGAATCTTGAGTGTGTTGCTGAGATGGAGACAGGTTTTGAACAAGTTTATTTTTCTCCTGATGTGTCTTGTCTGAAAAATGCCATTTTAGTGTCAGAATATTCTGAAGATATGTGGCTTCGGAGAATGGGCAGAATATTTACTTTAATGAATATGGGGGCGAAAGAATCTGTCATAATCTGAGATCATGTTGACTTTTCCTATTGACTCCAATAGACTCAGACCTGCCGAAAACCTCCTAAGTGGGCATGTCCGTGGAAAGACATGGGCAAAACGCGTGTGCCAAAATGACAGGAACTGAGTTGAAATTGGGTCGTCCCATCGTCTTTGGTTCTATTTGCAGCGTATGTGTTTAGATCTACACACGGAGCAGCGACAGAGAAGGAGAGGGAAGCAGCTCCTTTTGCCCAAACATGGCCATCTAGTCGGAAGTGAGCAGTTTTCGAGAAGATGAACAAGGTGCTTGAACAACACCAGTGCGTATGTGTGTGTGTGTGTGGGCGCACAATGGCTGATAATATCCCTGATAATCACCGACAGTCAAATGCTGCAAAGGGTGAAAAGTCGTAATGGCGGCAGCGGCGGACGATGAAGGCCAGGTATAAATCATATCAATTCATAATGGCGGAGGCGGAGAGAGGGAGAAGGTAGCCTGTGAAGCCAGCATCATGCCACGAGGGGGCCGTCGATCTCCGGAGACTGACTGCTGACAGGCTGCAAAGGGGAGGGCGGTGGTTTGTGTGTGTGTGTGTGTGTGTGTGTGTGTGTGTGTGTGTGTGTGTGTGTGTGTGTGTGTGTGTGTGTGTGTGTGTGTGTGTGTGTGTACAGACACTATTGACTCTGTGTAAACCAAAGAGACTGTGGGACAAGAGAGAGAAAGGAGAGGATCATTAGCAGGTTTAGCTTGGCTTGGTTTTGGTGTGTTTTGCTCGGTTGACCTCTCTGTGGGCGAGTAATGTATAGAGGGGGCAAAGTGAACGTCACTTCCTGCTTCAGCACTGTACCAGAGATTTTCTTCCGCAATTTATTCTCCCATAGACATTTTGTAAAATGCTTATAAAAAGGGTTTTACTTGGTCAAACCAAACGGTTCAGATATATTTAGAATCAGGAGAGACCATAGAACATTTCACTCGGGGACCAAAACTAAAAAACAACAACATCGAAGAAAAAAAAAATCTTTAAACCCGCATTTTTCTTACATTTTGGTCCGAGTGAAATGTTAGGCGGTCTCTCCTGTTTCTAAAATATAACTGAGGCGTTTGGTTTGAACAAGTAAAACTATTTTTTTATAAGCATTTTACGAAATGTCTATGGGAAAATAAATGCCGGATGAAAACCTCTGGTACAGTGCTGAAGCAGGAGGTGACGTTCCACTTTGGCTCTCTATTTGCGGGTGAGTATTTGTGGCAGCTAGTAAACTCCTGCTGATTGCAGGCACGCCCTATGAACGATGACATGGACACAAAACACCATACAGCAGCAGGGGAAAGAATAACTCAAAAGCAGGAGCTGTCCAACCAGTCTCTTTCCCCCCTTTGGCATGCCTTATTGCAAGTCACCATGTTGAAATGATTGATGACTGATTTAGTAGAATGCACATAGCCTATGGTTGCTAAATACAAGTCACATGCTGACACTTGGAATTTATTGTTGTTTTGTTGCTTAGACCTTGCATTGTATATGGAAATATGAAATGTATGGCTGTTGAGATGTGCCATAACAGCATTGTTGTGTAACACAGCACAGTTTCATTAACCTGACTCCGCCAGATGGGGCGGTAAAGAGCTCCCCAGAGCATATGCCACTGCTTCAATATGCATTCAAGTGCATTTATCCAGCGCCGCACGGCTTCTCCTCAATAATGTAATGCATCCGGCTGGCAGCATGTGCTGTATAGATGCATGCTGTGATCTCTCTCTCATATGGAGCCCTGATAGAGCTGAACAGTCATGTGACATCTCTTGCCCCAGAAGTGAGTTTCCCATTCATTTTATCCGTAGCCATTTCGAAAAAATCCTTATATAATGTGTTTTGAGGCTGGAAGCAAGCCAACCCGTGTCCTACTGAATCGTGAGTGACCATAAAAAATGTCAGTTGGAGCAAAAACAAAAAATAACAACCGTGGGGAAAAAAATCAAATTTTCTAAATCAAATTTTCGACCCCCCCCCCCCCCTCCCCCAGTCTTTATTTTTTGGTTCTCCAGATATGTGAAGGAAACATACAGACACCGTATACACACACATAGAGATTGCCTGCTTTATAATAAGTTGTTACAGTAATAAGTAAAAACAAGTGATTACAATAATGTGTTACTTTGTAATCCGTTACCACCAACACTGGTGCTTAGCTATGCTTAGCTAGACCATTCTCTGTAAAGCCCTCTGAGACATGCTTGTGAATTAATTAGTGAATTAGGGCTATACGAATAAGCTTGACTTGACTTGATGTTCTCTGCAATTGATTCGACGAAAATGCGCGCACAGATCTGCAATGCATCGACAATCGGCCAAAAGAGTTGGAAAACATCGGCAAAAAAACAACAACAATATTGTGCATCCCTAAATCGTGGAAGAGAGAGTAGAAGTCAAGTTTCCTGGTTTCAATTCCTCAGCCCAGCTCTCTATTCTCTCTCTCTCAATTTCTCAACCATCTTTCTCTTCAATACTTTGCACGCACGCACGTGCACACGCACACACACGCGCGTGCACACACACGCACACACACACACACACACACACTCACACACACACACACACACACACACACACACACACACACACACACACACACACACACACACACACGGCTCTGACATGCTAGCACCTCCTCTGATGTCATCCCATTAAAAAGATGTGTGCAGGTGGAAGGCGTTTCTCTGCGTGGGACTGACATGTTTCTGTCTTTCATTTCACGCAGGCGTTTCTCACTTGCTCCCCTGGCATCCATCATGGCTTCTTATCACGATGAGTGGATAATCGCTCGTTTGAATTGTGTCACTACTCCTACATCCTCACATGTTGGCTGCTGCAATAAAACATGACTATCAGCCGCTGGTGGTGTGCCTTCCCGGGTCTTTAAAACGGAGATTTTATGACCACCTCTGCAAAGTAGTTGGCAAAGTCCTAGGGCTTTTTTTTTTATAGAGGAGAAAGAAGAGAAGGTGAAATGGATGCGTTTCCATCCACCTGTTTTATGCACATTTTCAATCTGCGCATAAAAAACTGAGTGGAAATGCTGCAAAATTCCCAAAAGACTCCAAATATCGCAAAAACAACAAAACAACAAAAACAAAAACTAGGTCGGAACCTAGCATTATGGCCAGCGCGATAAAGCGTTCACGAGCATCGGCACTCAAATTGGCACGCAAATTGGACTGGACAAAGCCAGATACAGGGCCCGTTTGCGCTGGCCAAAAACATGTTCACGCTTGAGGGAGGTTGAATAGTCGGGTGTATCGATACAAGGAAAATGCGATAAGTGCAGTGGAAACCAGTTTCACGTTGCCTTGGTCACTGCAAAACACAATGTCCATGGTGTTTAAACAGAAGAAGACTGGGATATTAACTTTAAGGCGACTCACTTGTAGAATTGAATGAAATTGTTGTATTCACGTACTAACTGCTCCGTGGATTACTGGATTATATGTAACGTTATGCTTGCCGAGTTGAAGAACCGCACCTGGTAATCCAGAACTTGCATTTCATTGTATGCTCCCTTTGTAGATCATCAAGAAACTTTAAATGAATAACGTTACATGTGTTGAATAGAGCTTGGTCGCCGCCTGCCTGCAAGATCGGGTCTAGCAGCAGATCAGCAGAGGCAGACAGCCTCAAACACGGGGTGATTGACAGCTCTATACTGTATTCGCATATATAGCAGCGGATAAAAAACGTGCATTATTCCACAGTTTCTTTTGTGGATTTTCTGCAAATGCAGATTAAACTTGCGGTAACAACTTGGATGGAGACCCAACTCGAGAGAGAGATCTCACTTATCACCAGTGTCTTTGACTGTTTGGAGAGAAGGGAAGAGCTCTCGGCAACAAAATATACCTGACAGCATTCACTCCAACTCAAGCCCTTATCAAGAGGAGATGATGCAACATCTCCTCTCCCACTATCAATTGCACCTGGCGTTTTCAGCCGCAACGCATTCCTAAGCTGCCACAGATATGAAGTGCGCTCCCGGAGGACGAATGCTAATGTCTCTGCAACACGGCGGCCGATGTCCACTCTCCTTCTGCGGGGGGAAGAGACGATGCAGGGATGCCAGACTCCTTTCCCCTTAGCGTTATCCCCCTCTCCCAGCCATCATGCCTCCAATAATACACGTACAAGAAGATTGACCATACTGTAGTGTACACTGTGCTCAGGCGGCAGCTCGGTGCTTTATGGCCCCCGAGGGCCACCGTTGTAAATGGGTGAATTTTGCCCGATGGTTTTAATATTGACATCAATCAGGAGCACAAGGAAGCCGGGGAATGACTCCCCCCCCTCTCTCTCCTCCCCCCTCTCTCTCTCACCCCCCCTCTCCCTCTCCCTCTCCCTCTCCTCCCTCTCTCACCCACCCCCCTCTCTCTCCCCCCCCCCTCTCTTTTTCTCTTTCTCGCTCCCGCTGAGCTGTTGTTGCAGCTCTTGATGAAGAGATGGAGGGTGGAGCGATGCGTGAAGCCAAGAGGAGGCTTTCTGCAGAGCCTAAGTACACATCATACAAATACATGCATAAACACAAGCGGGCCTTCAAGCTTCACAGGTGCAAATAAACAGACGTGCGCACACACACACACACACACACACACACACACACACACACACACACACACACACACACACACACACACACACACACACACACACACACACACACACACACACACACACACACAC
Organism: Poromitra crassiceps; assembly: GCF_964638095.1. Classification (NCBI taxonomy): domain Eukaryota; kingdom Metazoa; phylum Chordata; class Actinopteri; order Beryciformes; family Melamphaidae; genus Poromitra; species Poromitra crassiceps. Next base: position 9,639,555 of record NC_139626.1, on the reverse strand, counting down.
ACACTTTTTTCTTGGCTGTGAGCTGAGGCCACCGGTGTGTCCCGTTGCTGCCAAGCCCGGGTTCCCATTAGGGCCCATATGACGGCCAGCAGGGACCTGGCTGCTCCGGCTCCGCCTCCGTCCACTGCACATGCTGCTGCAGGGGCCCGCGACACCACACACACACACACACACACACACACACACACACACACACAGACACACACAAACACACACGTACACACGTACACACGCACACACGCACACGCGCACACACACACACACACACACACGTGCAAACAAACATACACACACCCCCCCCCACACACACACACACACACACACCCGTGCAAACAAACATACTCATAAGCAGACAAGCACATAGAGGCACAACCAACGCATACACACGCCCATCAACGCATACACACACACACACACACACACACACACACACACACACGCTGCAGTCTCTGGCAAATTTTGGATAAGAAACCTATATCTTACCACCATTGCAATATACTTCTAAAGTTTAAGCTCCTCAGCTTCGACAATTATAGAAAATTTAAAATTGCTTGTATGATTTATAAGGTTCTTCATGGGCTAGCACCACCTCCTTTAGAATGCTTTATCAAACGGAGAGCTACCCAGAACATCACGCGAAGCTCGTCGAGAGGCGACTGTGAACTACCTCTGAGACGGTCCTCTATCGGACAAAATGTTTTGTCCTATGGGGGCAGCAAACTATGGAATAGCCTACCACTGTCAGTCAGAGAGAGTAGCAGCTTTCACACCTTTAAGGGGCTGTTAAAGTCATGGCTCAGATCAAATCAAACCTGCGATCACATTTAAACCTTTTTGTTTTATGTGTTGTTTTTGTATGTCCTTGAAAGTCCTGTGTCCACCTTGGTTAATATCCCTAATGTTCCCTGTTTTTGTTTCATTTGTATGTATGTGTCATTTACATTGCTGTATGTGTATGAATGCCCTACGTATGCACTAATTTTCTTATTTCTTCTTTTAAACTTTTCTGTACCTCACCTGTCGAGGGACTGCGGATGGAAATTAGCTAAGGCTATAATCCGGCACATTTACATGAAAATGTTCATTAATGTTGCACTGTCCCTGAAATAAATAAATAAATAAATAAATAAATAAATAAATTCACATTCATGAGGAGGCCTAAGGGGTTGGAGGTTCAGTTCATCTGGAGATCTGAGGACTACGGGGGCGCGGAAATAGAAATGGCGAAGACGACGCAGGTGAAGCTGTGTGCGAGTGAGAGACAGAGAGAGCAGCTTTCATGCTTCGTAAGCCATTAAAGCCCAGAGGAATGGATAGGGCTTCGGGTGGGAGACTGTTACGCTGTTCCCACAGCTCCGCCTATCGATTTTTGGAACACCCCCCACCCCCTCCCCCCAACACTCCATTCGTGCTCCACCAGTCACCCATCGCGGCGAGACTAACAATTACACAATAATTACCCCCCCCCCCCTCCCCCCCAAACCCCATTGCACTAGTCATGTGGGGAGACCCGACCGTCTGTCTAAGTGCCGTACAATTAGCCCTTAACCTCTGACCCTGTGTTTGCTCTGTGCCACAATAGTCCAGGCAAAGTAACTCATTTTGGAACCAAAAAACAAACTAATTGTAAAATAATTTTTTGCAGCTTAGATCATTTCTATGAGGTGTCCAGAACAACATACTAAAAGTCCTAAGAAATCCTAGTTGAGGAAATATGTGTAATTCTCATCAATCCAAGATGTGTGCCAGTAGGGCCAGACAACAATACACCCCAATGGGGCTATTTTTTTCCTTTACTCCTATCAAAATAAAACTTTATACAATGAAAGTATCCATGAAAAGTAAAAATTTTTGTATTACAAGTTTCTTTGAAAATGAATTTGAATATGCAAATGAGCTATACACTAATCGAATATAGGCTATACCCAAAATATACCCGCATAGGAGTAAACGAAAAAATGAAGCCTATCACAATCAAACCTCACACAGTGAAAGTATACATGAAAAGGAACTTTTTTGTTTTACAAGTTTCTTGGAAAAATCTATTTTAAATATGCAAATGAGCTCAACACTAGGCCTAATTGACTTGTCCAATAAGCCAAAAAGTCACAAGTAAAACAGGGGCCAAATAACTAACACATTCATGTCTATTCAGTAAGTTAACCTATGCATAAACAAGATACATTTGAAGTCACTTGCCACACTTACCTGGGTCACTTGCCACAAAAAGACTTATATTGACCTTAAGAATTGATTGCACAATCTTGCCTCCAGTTGCTTTCTAAATTATTATTTTTTATTTTCGAACAAGCCTAACCCAATGACATGACAGAAAGTCAGAATAGCCATCTTAGTCATTATTAACGTGGTGAGATTACATTTTGGGCTGGTAGATTTACAAATAATTGGTATTGTTGGTAAGATTACGAGATAACAGGCAGAAGTCATTCTTTTTTTTTCTTTTCTTTTTCCCCCCGATTTTTTTATCCCATTTTATTCCCCATTAGTGCTCACTTGATTTCTCAATCCTGGTTGCTACTCCATCCTCTGCCGATCTGGGGAGAGCCGAGACTGGCTCCATGCTTCCTCCGAGACATGGGCAGTTAGCCAGCCGCTTCTTTTCACCTGACAGAGGAAGCTTCAACGGTAGGACATAGCACGTGGGAGGTTCACGCTATTCCAACCAGTTCCCCTCCCTCTGAACAGGCGCCCTTAACGACCAGAGGAGGAACCACATTAGCAACCAGGATATTGCATGTTTTTGTGAAGGGGCTTCCTATATGAAGGAAACCCCCGGGAGGCACGGGGAGAACATGCAAACTCCACACAGAAAGGCCCTTTTGCCGACCCCACCCGGGCGGTGGGCACTCGAGGACATGCGGACGGGCACGCATTCCTTCAGCGTTCACCTCGTCCCCAGGTGGGAATCGAACCCACGACCTTCGAGCTGTGAGGCGATAGTGCTTACCACTGCACCACCGTACCTCCCTAATGGCAGAAGTCATTCTTACCAACTAAACGATTCACTCTCACACAGAAGACAGATGAAAAACCAGATATTTCGGACCAGGCGGGCCACACATCAGACTTCCACCGTTTGTAAAGTAGCTTTGCAGTGTTATGAGAAGCTAGCAACAGCAATATCTAGGCTAGAAACCCAATCGGAACATTTTAAGTTACCAACTCCTTTCTAACTAGACATTTTACTGTAGACACATTGCCACTTTCGCATTGCCTTTTTGTGGCAAGTGACCCAGGTAAGTGTGGCAAGTGACTTCAAAATTATCTTGTTTATGCATAGGTTAACTTACTGAATACGAATAGACATGAATGTGTTAGTTATTTGGCCCCTGTTTTACTTGTGACTTTATGGCTTATTGGACAAGTCAATTAGGCCTAGTGTTGAGCTCATTTGCATATTTAAAATAGATTTTTCCAAGAAACTTGTAAAACAAAAAAGTTCCTTTTCATGTATACTTTCACTGTGTGAGGTTTGATTGTGATAGGCTTAATTTTTTCCTTTACTCCTGGGTAGCCTATATTCGATTAGTGTATAGCTCATTTGCATATTCAAATTCATTTTCAAAGAAACTTGTAATACAAAAAATTTGACTTTTCATGGATACTTTCATTGTATAAAGTTTTATTTTGATAGGAGTAAAGGAAAAAAATAGCCCCATTGGGGTGTATTGTTGTCTGGCCTTATTGGCACACATCTTGGATTGATGAGAATTAAACATATTTCCTCAACTAGGATTTCTTAGGACTTTTAGTATGTTGTTCTGGACACCTCATAGAAATGATCTAAGCTGCAAAAAATTCTTTTACAATTAGTTTGTCGTAAAACGCTACTTTGCCTGGACTACAAAGCCTAATTAAAACCATGCAACCGCCATATTCTACGTGGGGTTGTGCAATCTCAATTGAATTTGAATGGCAAGATGAAAAAGTGGGATGAGGTGTTTGTTTTTTACAGACGCTTGAAGCTGATCACTGCGATCCAATGATAATAGCCAAAAAGAATAATCTATATGAAACTCTGCAATAGCTCTCTGCCTCTTCTCATTGTGCCGAGGAACAGATGATAGGAGGCCAGCGCATAACAGCAGATAACAGCATCTACTGTGTAGGTTGTGTAAGAGGGCCCGCCCACCATGTGTCAACACACTAACTGCAGAGGGGGGAACAGAGACGCACATTCTCTCCTCACACCTCTGTTCAAACAGCTACCTGTCTCTCCTCACACCTCTGCTCAAACAGCTACCTGTCTCTGCTCACACCTCTGTTCAAACAGCTACCTGTCTCTCCTCACACCTCTGCTCAAACAGCTACCTGTCTCTCCTCACACCTCTGCTCAAACAGCTACCTGTCTCTCCTCACACCTCTGTTCAAACAGCTACCTGTCTCTCCTCACACCTCTGCTCAAACAGCTACCTGTCTCTGCTCACACCTCTGTTCAAACAGCTAACTGTCTCTCCTCACACCTCTGCTCAAACAGCTACCTGTCTCTCCTCACACCTCTGTTCAAACAGCTACCTGTCTCTCCTCACACCTCTGTTCAAACAGCTACCTGTCTCTCCTCACACCTCTGTTCAAACAGCTACCTGTCTCTCCTCACACCTCTGCTCAAACAGCTACCTGTCTCTCCTCACACCTCTGTTCAAACAGCTACCTGTACATTCTCTCCTCACACCTCTGTTCAAACAGCTACCTGTCTCTCCTCACACCTCTGTTCAAACAGCTACCTGTCTCTCCTCACACCTCTGTTCAAACAGCTACCTGTCTCTGCTCACACCTCTGCTCAAACATCTACCTGTCTCTCCTCACACCTCTGCTCAAACAACTACCTGTCTCTGCTCACACCTCTGCTCAAACAGCTACCTGTCTCTCCTCACACCTCTGCTCAAACAGCTACCTGTCTCTCCTCACACCTCTGCTCAAACAGCTACCTGTCTCTCCTCACACCTCTGCTCAAACAGCTACCTGTCTCTCCTCACACCTCTGTTCAAACAGCTACCTGTCTCTCCTCACACCTCTGCTCAAACAGCTACCTGTACATTCTCTCCTCACACCTCTGCTCAAACAGCTAACTGTCTCTCCTCACACCTCTGTTCAAACAGCTACCTGTACATTCTTTCCTCACACCTCTGCTCAAACAGCTAACTGTCTCTCCTCACACCTCTGTTCAAACAGCTACCTGTCTCTCCTCACACCTCTGTTCAAACAGCTACCTGTCTCTCCTCACACCTCTGCTCAAACAGCTACCTGTACATTCTCTCCTCACACCTCTGTTCAAACAGCTACCTGTCTCTCCTCACACCTCTGTTCAAACAGCTACCTGTCTCTCCTCACACCTCTGTTCAAACAGCTACCTGTCTCTCCTCACACCTCTGTTCAAACAGCTACCTGTCTCTCCTCACACCTCTGTTCAAACAGCTACCTGTCTCTCCTCACACCTCTGTTCAAACAGCTACCTGTCTCTCCTCACACCTCTGCTCAAACAGCTACCTGTCTCTCCTCACACCTCTGCTCAAACAGCTACCTGTCTCTCCTCACACCTCTGCTCAAACAGCTACCTGTCTCTCCTCACACCTCTGTTCAAACAGCTACCTGTCTCTCCTCACACCTCTGTTCAAACAGCTACCTGTCTCTCCTCACACCTCTGCTCAAACAGCTACCTGTCTCTCCTCACACCTCTGCTCAAACAGCTACCTGTCTCTCATCACACCTCTGTTCAAACATCTACCTGTCTCTCCTCACACCTCTGCTCAAACAGCTACCTGTCTCTCCTCACACCTCTGTTCAAACAGCTACCTGTCTCTCCTCACACCTCTGCTCAAACAGCTACCTGTCTCTCCTCACACCTCTGCTCAAACAGCTACCTGTCTCTCCTCACACCTCTGTTCAAACAGCTACCTGTCTCTCCTCACACCTCTGTTCAAACAGCTACCTGTCTCTCCTCACACCTCTGCTCAAACAGCTACCTGTCTCTCCTCACACCTCTGCTCAAACAGCTACCTGTCTCTCATCACACCTCTGTTCAAACATCTACCTGTCTCTCCTCACACCTCTGCTCAAACAGCTACCTGTCTCTCCTCACACCTCTGCTCAAACAGCTACCTGTCTCTCCTCACACCTCTGTTCAAACAGCTACCTGTCTCTCCTCACACCTCTGCTCAAACAGCTACCTGTACATGGGGGAAATATGCCTCCCTCCCCTCAATCCATTAACCTGACCTAGATATTCTCTTCTATAAACAAGTCTTACGTAAGAGCGCTAGAGTGCACCAACTAGTGAAAGATGTAAAAAGTACACTGTCATGCCGGTACTTTGGTGCAATTTTCACCCGGTGTGCTTTGCGATGCTGCCAAACAGTGTGGAGATCACTGTGATGATCATCGTTACGCGCTATTACGCCTCTGTTTATGGAAGGAGTTCCTCTCCACCTCCCATTTCCATCATTGGGCGGACTGGCATCCGAACCATACATGGACCGCATCCCATTCAGCTCAGCACATCCTATCCCATCAGAACTCCAATCCTTTCAGGAGGAGCGAGAGGCATTTCATCAACCCCCAACTCTCTGGGTCAACAAAAAGTCTGGGGTGGCTGACTTTGATCTGCGCTGGGAATAAAAATAACACTGCATTACGAGAAGCGTGTGGTTTTCTCTCGGATGTGATTGGCTGGTTATTGCAGCCACCTGCTGGGCTGCAGCCAACCGGATGGTCTTTTCCTCGTGCTGGCTCGCTGTGGCCATGCTGTCGCAGCTCTGCGCTGGCCAGCTGGCCATAAACATGCTCTGTGGGCTAGAGAGCCAGAACATCTGCTCCCCCCACCCATTCATATTACATCTAGAAGTCTGCTCCCATTACGCCAAAGAAGCTCTCTATTCCGTATCATTCTGAATAGCTTTAGCCACCTGCATGCATTTGAAGTAGTCAAATGGAGTTAGTGTACACATGCACACTGCCTGCAACATGTAAGTCAAGCTTAGTGCTGCAAACGATCGCGCACACTTGCACGCGCACACTCACGCACGCACATACACACACACACACACACACACACACACACACACACGCACACGCACACGCACACGCACACGCACACGCACACGCACACGCACACACACACACACACCTGCATCTCCTTGTCCCCATATTTGGAGGGGTGCTTGCTGCCCTGGCTCTTCCTGCGCAGTTTCTTCAGCTCGGCCTGGCACTTCTCCAAGCTCTCCCCTTTGCTCTTGTGCTCCATCTGGTACTTCTTCAGCGCAGCCTGAGGGGGGCAGCACAGAGTCAGCAGGGGCACCGCAGATGACCTTCCATGCAGGCAACTAAAGTCATTATTTCAAACTGTCCCGGCAAGTGGTCGCCCTCTACTGGACACTCTAGAGAACACAAAGGTTGAGGGAGGAAGGAGTCCTCTGATGCATTCGACGCAAAAGCAAAGCAACCTTTCCCCCCCATTTCTTTAATTATTATGATTCATATTATTATTCGTATTATTATTAATTTGTTTTTCAAATCTGTTTTTTTGTTGGGTGAAAGAGGCAGACAGGAATGGGTAATTACTTTGGTCAGAGAGAGATTGAAATAACAGAGCAGGCGCACATGTGCCCCTTTGATCCGGAACCATTCTGGCAAAAGCGCAAATGAACTTCATAAGCTCGTTAAGCGTTGATATGACATGCAAACTTTTTAATTTGAGACACTAATGATCAGAATGACATTCATCCAAACATCCCGCTACAGGGGGTCTCACATGGAGAAAAATGGTTTGGGGACCAATTCAACACTACTGATCGCTGATAATGAATCTGTCAATGTACTTATTTATTTATTTTATTTGCAAAACTCCTCTCATTTTCACAGAATGAGTCATAATTCATGGAGCAGAGGGTGAATTAATGTGCGTAACTTATGGATGAAAGCCAGTGGGAAATTAAGGCGAGAGTGTGCATTTTGTCACTGGCCAACAATTTTATGAGAACGCGATTAATATTCCTCATAAATGCTCTCCCCGGAGAGGCCTATCTGGTGTGGGCTGGAGATAAAAGCAGTGTCGCGTCAAGCCTTTCAAAAAAAAAAACATATTCTACAATAACATACTCTGTATCTGCTCGTTCCAACGTTTCAGTGAAGCAACAGCTGTTACTATAAACCTTATACTGTTTATAGTGAAATATTAAAACCCAAGACGCCATTATAACAAATACAGAGAAAATAAATCTGCTGCATAATTTCATACACATGTAGCTGTATTTCAGCATGACATTTGTAGTATATTTGGAAACCCTGGGATTGCAACTCGAATTTAAAATAAAGCTCTGTGGATTTGAACAAAGCTCGGCTGTGAAACACGTTTGTAATGACGTTCCCCCATGCAGGACCGACGGGGGTAGAAGTCGTTTTTTCAATAGGATGCAATGAGAATATTCTTGAGCCTTATTGATTAGGATTGTTTTTTCTTGATAGAGATAGAGGGAAAGAAGAGAGGCAATTAAGGGCTAGTAGTGTGAGCACAAGCAGGAACTAGTGTGAGTAGTTTTGCGCAGGCGGAGCCGCTGCAGGTGTGCAGTTGGGACGACAAGAAGGGAAACTCACGTTCAGATAGCGTGCGTCCAGCTCCACCTTCTTCTCCAGCTCTGTGAGGAGCTCGTTGTGGAAAGACTTGAGCTGAAAGACACACAGGAACACTTGAGACTAGTCCGCAAAGACTTGAGGTTTGGGACTTGTTGTAAATAATCTTTATTCTTATTTTTTGGGTGCGTTAACATTAAGGAAATGTCTACTAATGTCATTGAATCAGTGCTGATGCTGTATTCTAATAGATAAGGAGTGAGGATAATAAAGTGAATGCCTTAGATGCCTTGAATTCCTTAGTTCTAGCTATGCAGTGTTCTTAAGCAGACATGATGGCATGCAGCAGATGATAGAACGCTCATCCATAAGACACTTGAGACTTGACTTGGACTTGTGACCAAAGACTTGAGACTTGACTTGGACTTGTGACCAAAGACTTGAGACTTGACTTTGACTTGTGAACAAAGACTTGAGACTTGCAGGAAAAAAACCAGACTTGTGAGCATCAGCATATCTGGCTGCATGCACAGCAGTTTGACCGCAGTAGTTTATTTGCAAAAGAGAATGTGGTGGCTGTCTGAGTGTTGTGGTGCCAGAGGGACTCGAAGGACGCGTTTGTGTTGTGTTGCCATCGGTAGCGTCGCACCCACACGGTTAGGGGAGGATGTGTGCTATGTAAGATGCATGCCAAAGTCAATCTGCTGTTTGTGTGCATGTGTGTGAGAATGTGTGTGTGTGTGTGTGTGTGTGTGTGTGTGTGTGTGTGTGTGTGTGTGTGTGTGTGTGTGTGTGTGTGTGTGTGTGTGTGTGTGTGTGTGTGTGTGTGTGTGTATCGGCATCGGTCTGATGTTACAATGTTAATATTGGTTATCGGTATCAGCCAAAATTGCCACATTGAGAATCTATGATTTATGGGCTTTTCCAAATGTTTTGCAAATAAAGAAATGCATTACCTTTTGAAATTCACAGTGTTTACATGTGTTTTTCAGTATGTACAAAATTTGATTATTATAGAAATGTGTTTTTATACAGATCATATCGACATCGGTAAATATCGGTTATCGGCCATAACAGCAACATTAATATCGGTTATCGGTATCGGCCAAAATGTTCACATCGGTGCATCCCTACTCCCAATCCATAGCTTATTAAGAAGTGCTGCTGATTAGAGAAAGGCCATCACCACCAGCACCACATCCACATGCTCACCATCTCCTCAAGCTGGATCTGGATCTGTCTGTGGACCTCGGCCATCTGAAACAGTACCTCCCCTGTAGAGAGAAGGCAATGAAAAGAGAGAGAAAATAAAGAAAAGGAGAGAGAAAAGAGAGGGATTGATGTTAAACATCCCCGACGCCTCTGAAAGCTATGTAATCGTGCAAAAAAAAGACCATGCAGCCACACAGAACGCATGAGAGACAGGTGTATGGTGCAGAGGGAGGAGAGGAGGAGGACGCCATGGGACACGATGTCATGTTCCAAGCGGACAAAACTCAAAAGACAGACCAAATCAATAGAACATTACAAGAACACGGAGCAAAGACAATGAATGGGGGGGGGGGGGGGGGGGGAATCAATGAGTTTATCAAGAGCTCTAATGGGGGTACTTTTATCTCTATAATATATCAAAACCAAACTCAAATGTGACAACGTTTCCATTTTACCAATAGCTTACAACACTACGGCTATGATGAAATTAAATTGTATCGACTCGAGTCGTTTCATCTTTGCATTGAGACGGATAATGTGTGTTCTACTACAACATAACAGAGGGGGAACGAAAGAAAAACACCAAAAAAGCAGAACCCAGAGAAAAAACAAAGGAAAAGTAGAACGTAAAGGGTGATGCATGCAGCCAGGGAGGTGCGCGTCGTTTTAAGATACCTACATGCTGCCTCTTCTGAATATGCAATGCATTGTAAAAAAAACAGAACAAAAAGATCTAGTGTGAGCAGAGGAACAGAGGGAGAGAGACCTTGGAGAGACAGATCAAACTATACCCCAGAAGAAGAGAGATCAAACTATACCCCAGAAGAAGAGAGATCAAACTATACCCCAGAAGAAGAATGAGACACATGACAGGTTTTCACACAGAAAAAAAACACTCAAGACAGGCAACTACACACCCCATGTTATTACACAGTACTATAAGACTTATCGCTCTCTCTATCTATTGGGAATGCGACAATATATCGAAATGTGTGTGTGCGTGTGTGTGCGTGTGTGTGCGTGGGGGGGGGGGGGGGACATAATGTGTGTGTGTGTGGGGGGGGGGGGCATAATGTGTGTGTGTGTGTGTGGGGGGGGGGGGGGGGACATATCGTGGTGCTCAAAAATTAATAGCATATTGGTTCTATTTTATTATGCTGTAGTAATAATCCCAAATGAGATGCTTGCTTGACCATCACAATCTCACAAATTATATTATTTGCACTTTGTAATGACATGTTTACATTGTTGCTTACATTCTAGCAGCCACCGGTAGAAAGATTTGTGGCTCAGAAATACACATTATTCTGTCATACTTTGTCATTGAACTTTTATTACACTGCATCGTGGTTGTATCAAATCACAAACCCCATATTGCGTTTCGAATATGATAATATTGTCCCATCCCTATCTATCTATCTATCTATCTATCTATCTATCTATCTATCTATCTATCTATCTATCTATTTATCTATCTATCCATCTATTTATCTATCTATCTATCTATCTATCTATCTATCTATCTATCTATCTATCTATCTATCTATCTACAGTATCTATCTATCTATCTATCTACCTATCTATCTATCTATATATCAATCTATCTATCTATCTACTCTATCTATCTATCTATCTATCTATCTATCCATCTATGTATCTATCTATCTATCTATCTATCTATCTATCTACAGTATCTATCTATCTATCTATCTATCTATCTATCTATCTATCTATCTATCTATCTATCTATCTATCTACAGTATCTATATATCAATCTATCTATCTATCTACTCTATCTATCTATCTATCTATCTATCTATCCATCTATGTATCTATCTATCTATCTATCTATCTATCTATCTATCTATCTATCTATCTATCTATCTACAGTATCTATCTATCTATCTATCTATCTATCTATCTATCTATCTATCTATCTATCTATCTATCAATCTATCTATCTATCAAAGTAAAAGCATGGGCCACCCGGGCCTGTGGATCTACCGGACCGGGCAAACTAGGACGCTCGGGAGGTGAGGACGCTTTAAGAGTGGGCTGCGTTCCAGGGGATAATACGGGCTTCATCTGGACACAACTCAGCTGGAGTAAGAGGTGGGTGGGTGGGGTTTGGGGCTGGGGACTAGAGTGAGGATCCTCCAGAGAGATCAGTCACTGCCCAGACAGCATGTCAAACATACATATGGGGGACATTTAGTTTTTTAGCCGCACATACTGTAGCATCAGGAAAACCTGGAGACGCGGAGAGAGAGACACAGGGTCCGTCTTCTCCAAGGTCCCTGACAAAAGACACTCATCTCCACTATCTAGTGACCCCAAACCTCTGGCACGCATCTGCCTATGAGAATGCAGTGACCGCTCTATTACTGTACGAGCGTTCCACAGGAGGAGTAGTGAGGCAGATAAGTGCACTGGTGTGTGCAGTACTTCCTCTCTCCTTTGATTATTGGAGGGCGACCAGCACACTCAGCACACATCCCATCCATCAAGAAACCGTGGCATCTGGGCTGAACACGAGAGCCACGGTCTATACACGCACACGCACACGCACACGCGCCGCATAAGAACACACACACGCACACGCGCGCATACACCTCAGCCAGAGCACTGCATGTTATAAAAGCACACACACACACTTTGCTATATATTAACCCTAGAGATGAGAGAGAGAGAGAGAGAGAGAGGTAAACAACATCCACTCTCGTCTCTAAACTCTCTCCATCTTCGCTCGACGCCCCCCCCCCTTCCTCCCCCACTCCCGCTCTGTGCCAATATGAAGCCGTTCAGCTGGGAATGAAATATAGATGCAGGATTAACTACACTTCACTGTACGCTTGCTTCTGCAAAACAGAAGCTTGGTTAGATTTTCACAGCTTTTACACTAGATTAGATCATCTAGAAGAAACAGCACGCGTTTACATCATCTAGAAGAAACAGCACGGGTTTACATCATCTAGAACAGGGGTGTCCAAACTTTTTTTGAATGGGGGCCAAATTAGATCATGTGAAAATACCGGGAGGGGGGGGGGGGGGGGGGGGGGGGTAGCTGCTTCTCGCATCGGGTTATAAAAAAAGAACTGGATCCACAGATTCGGGTGTAGTTCGGTCGAAAGAAAATATCTCCAACATGAAACTGCTGACAGCAAGTTCCTATCTTTGAGTAACCCAGGTCGTGATTTCTGGAAAGGCGCTTTGAGCACCACAAGCCGAGTGCCATCCAGTTCCAAGAGACAGATGTATCTGTGCGTCTGCACTACAGTCCAACATCAAAATGTGGCCTTGTGCAGAGAGGCTCTACTCTGCTGTCAACATGTTCTGTGAAATATGAATCGCCTCAACAGAACCGGGCATAGTGAGGGAAAACGCCTTCATCCTCAGCGATGCATCCAGCCGTCACGCCTGGCAGCCTCGACGCCGCGGGCGCGTGCGTGTCATATGGCTGCGGCGCACCTCTTTGACATCTTTAGCTAGACGCTGTACGGAAAAAAGAAAAAATAATTCCTTGAATGAATTCGGGTGCGGAAGATCGATAGCAACGTGGGCTATACATAATCATTACAGGCCGGCTGATGGGCTGCGAAATGGAGATTGATTATTCCAGACGGCGGACGCGGGCTGGGAGCAAGGGAGGGAGGGACCCAAACAGGGACGGAGACAAAACCCCGATGGCTTTTTTCTCTGCATTGGACAGTGGACCAATAGCTGTCAACCTCATGACCTCTGACCTCTTATTAGGTCCCATAGTGGGAGTTTACAAGTGATTCATCACCTCTTCTGTCTGTCTCCCTACATTAGCTACAGTTTAGTCCTCTTCTGTCTGTCTCCCTGCTACAGTTTAGTCCTCTTCTGTCTGTCTCCCTGCTACAGTTTAGTCCTCTTCTGTCTGTCTCCCTGCTACAGTTTAGTCCTCTTCTGTCTGTCTCCCTACAGTAGCTACAGTTTAGTCCTCTGTCTGTCTCCCTACAGTAGCTACAGTTTAGTCCTCTTCTGTCTGTCTCCCTGCTACAGTTTAGTCCTCTTCTGTCTGTCTCCCTGCTACAGTTTAGTCCTCTTCTGTCTGTCTCCCTACAGTAGCTACAGTTTAGTCCTCTGTCTGTCTCCCTACAGTAGCTACAGTTTAGTCCTCTTCTGTCTGTCTCCCTGCTACAGTTTAGTCCTCTTCTGTCTGTCTCCCTGCTACAGTTTAGTCCTCTTCTGTCTGTCTCCCTGCTACAGTTTAGTCCTCTTCTGTCTGTCTCCCTGCTACAGTTTAGTCCTCTTCTGTCTGTCTCCCTGGCTACAGTTTAGTCCTCTTCTGTCTGTCTCCCTACAGTAGCTACAGTTTAGTCCTCTTCTGTCTGTCTCTCTAGCTACAGTTTAGTCCTCTTCTGTCTGTCTCTCTAGCTACAGTTTAGTCCTCTTCTGTCTGTCTCTCTAGCTACAGTTTAGTCCTCTTCTGTCTGTCTCCCTACAGTAGCTACAGTTTAGTCCTCTTCTGTCTGTCTCCCTACAGTAGCTACAGTTTAGTCCTCTTCTGTCTGTCTCCCTACAGTAGCTACAGTTGTTGTGCCACGATTTGAGCCCGAGGACTAAACTGGCACAACAAGGTTTCTACGGGTCAATATCTCTATCACTTGTTTCCAGCTTTCTCCAAAGAGAAAGTGCTGTTGTTTCCAAAGGTGTGCCCGACAACAAACGCGCGCGTGCGTGTGTGTGAGAGAGACAGGACTCTATATGACAACAGAGTTTCACACCACGGCCGGGTGGCACTAAGGTAGAGATGGAGGGAACTGAAAGGTGTCACTACACACTATAAAGTGTTTCGTATTTTCACAAACACTCGGGAAGTGGGAATTCAACAAGGAAGTCTGTCTTTTGTCTTGGGAAGTGTCTGCTCTGTAGGAGGCGTGCCAGAATCCTTTTGGGGGGAGGGGGGAGGGGTACGTGCATGTGTGTGTGTGTGTGTGTGTGTGCCTGTGCTTCCCACTATTATCAGCACCATTAAGTCACCATTTGGCTGCATCCCTCCCGATGCCAAGGACAGTGCGACAACGCAAGGACATCCTGTATGGAGTGCAGCAGCACCATCAACAGCTTCTTCTTCCTATATCACTTCTCTCACATCTCTTATCTACACCAAGGACCCTCCCTTTTGTGCGTTCCCCTGTAGGCCTAGGGTATTCTGTTTCCTGTTGGAGTAGAGAGTTAGGGTATTCTGTTTCCTGTTGGAGTAGAGGGGTAGGGTATTCTGTTTCCTGTTGGAGTAGAGAGTTAGGGTATTCTGTTTCCTGTTGGAGTAGAGGGGTCGGCTATTCTGTTTCCTGTTGGAGTAGAGGGGTCGGCTATTCTGTTTCCTGTTGGAGTAGAGGGGTAAGGTATTCTGTTTCCTGTTGGAGTAGAGGGGTCGGCTATTCTGTTTCCTGTTGGAGTAGAGGGGTCGGCTATTCTGTTTCCTGTTGGAGTAGAGGGGTAAGGTATTCTGTTTCCTGTTGGAGTAGAGGGGTAGGGTATTCTGTTTCCTGTTGGAGTAGAGGGGTAAGGTATTCTGTTTCCTGTTGGAGTAGAGGGGTAGGGTATTCTGTTTCCTGTTGGAGCAGAGGGGTAGGGTATTCTGTTTGCTGTTGGAGTAGAGGGGTAGGGTATTCTGTTTCCTGTTGGAGTAGAGGGGTAGGGTATTCTGTTTCCTGTTGGAGCAGAGGGGTAGGGTATTCTGTTTGCTGTTGGAGTAGAGGGGTAAGGTATTCTGTTTCCTGTTGGAGTAGAGGGGTCGGCTATTCTGTTTCCTGTTGGAGTAGAGGGGTAGGGTATTCTGTTTGCTGTTGGAGTAGAGGGGTAAGGTATTCTGTTTCCTGTTGGAGTAGAGGGGTCGGCTATTCTGTTTCCTGTTGGAGTAGAGGGGTAAGGTATTCTGTTTCCTGTTGGAGTAGAGGGGTAGGGTATTCTGTTTGCTGTTGGAGTAGAGGGGTAAGGTATTCTGTTTCCTGTTGGAGTAGAGGGGTAGGGTATTCTGTTTCCTGTTGGAGTAGAGGGGTAAGGTATTCTGTTTCCTGTTGGAGTAGAGGGGTAGGGTATTCTGTTTCCTGTTGGAGTAGAGAGGTAGGGTATTCTGTTTCCTGTTGGAGTAGAGGGGTAGGGTATTCTGTTTCCTGTTGGAGTAGAGGGTTAGGGTATTCTGTTTCCTGTTGGAGTAGAGGGGTAGGGAATGCTGTTTCCTGTTGGAGTAGAGGGTTAGGGTATTCTGTTTCCTGTTGGAGTAGAGGGGTAGGGTATTCTGTTTCCTGTTGGAGTAGAGGGTTAGGGTATTCTGTTTCCTGTTGGAGTAGAGGGGTAGGGTATTCTGTTTCCTGTTGGAGTAGAGGGGTAGGGTATTCTGTTTCCTGTTGGAGTAGAGGGGTAGGGTATTCTGTTTCCTGTTGGAGCAGAGGGGTAGGGTATTCTGTTTGCTGTTGGAGTAGAGAGATAGGGTATTCTGTTTCCTGTTGGAGTAGAGGGGTAGGGTATTCTGTTTCCTGTTGGAGCAGAGGGGTAGGGTATTCTGTTTGCTGTTGGAGTAGAGGGGTAAGGTATTCTGTTTCCTGTTGGAGTAGAGGGGTCGGCTATTCTGTTTCCTGTTGGAGTAGAGGGGTAGGGTATTCTGTTTGCTGTTGGAGTAGAGGGGTAAGGTATTCTGTTTCCTGTTGGAGTAGAGGGGTCGGCTATTCTGTTTCCTGTTGGAGTAGAGGGGTAAGGTATTCTGTTTCCTGTTGGAGTAGAGGGGTAGGGTATTCTGTTTGCTGTTGGAGTAGAGGGGTAAGGTATTCTGTTTCCTGTTGGAGTAGAGGGGTAGGGTATTCTGTTTCCTGTTGGAGTAGAGGGGTAAGGTATTCTGTTTCCTGTTGGAGTAGAGGGGTAGGGTATTCTGTTTCCTGTTGGAGTAGAGAGGTAGGGTATTCTGTTTCCTGTTGGAGTAGAGGGGTAGGGTATTCTGTTTCCTGTTGGAGTAGAGGGTTAGGGTATTCTGTTTCCTGTTGGAGTAGAGGGGTAGGGAATGCTGTTTCCTGTTGGAGTAGAGGGTTAGGGTATTCTGTTTCCTGTTGGAGTAGAGGGGTAGGGTATTCTGTTTCTTGTTGGAGTAGAGGGTTAGGGTATTCTGTTTCCTGTTGGAGTAGAGGGGTAGGGTATTCTGTTTCCTGTTGGAGTAGAGGGGTAGGGTATTCTGTTTCCTGTTGGAGTAGAGGGGTAGGGTATTCTGTTTCCTGTTGGAGTAGAGGGGTAGGGTATTCTGTTTCCTGTTGGAGTAGAGGGTTAGGGTATTCTGTTTCCTGTTGGAGTAGAGGGGTAGGGTATTATGTTTCCTGTTGGAGTAGAGGGTTAGGGTATTCTGTTTCCTGTTGGAGTAGAGGGGTAGGGTATTCTGTTTCCTGTTGGAGTAGAGGGGTAGGGTGAAGTGGTAGGGCTATATGGCCCTCCAAATGGAGCTCTTCCAGAGGAACACTCAAAAGCCAGTGTTGTGAGAAATCTCCCAGAATGCCTTGCGAATTATGGCTAATCAACGCTAAAAGAAAACCACAAAATAGCCCTAATGTAAGTATTTTCTCTGGTAATAAAGATTAAACAAAATGATGATAACCATAGTATTACCTTAGTTTCATGTCGTTTCAATGTATATTAGACCTTTTCTTTATAACAAACAAAATCGCCAGTATGACGATGTCTCTGAAATGGACTGCCATGCACAGATCAGCCATAAAACAATGTTGTAACGTTAAATAATGTTGTAACATTAGCTGGCTAGCGTTGGAACATTGTTTTGAGGCATGTCACATTTCCCCTGTTGATGGATAAATAGCTTTGATGTCCGGCCACAAACTGGTGGCGTCTGTCTGGCTCCTCATGACGTACAGCAGTTAAGACAGAGACGTGAGGGAGGGGGGGGCGTCTGGGTAGTGTAGAGGTGGACTGGAGTGGAGACGCGGGTTCAATTCCCGGCATAGGTACTTCCGGCTTGGTGCGGGTGGGAAGCAGGTGGGGTACTATATATGTCCTGATCGCTGCACTAGTGCCTCCTCTGGTCGGGCGGGGCACCTGAATAGCAGGATCCTCCCACGCGCTACGTTTTGCCAGTGAAAATCCTCGCTGTCAGGTGAAAATGGGGACTGCACATGCATCGGAGGAAGTATGTGCTTCCCAGATTAGCAGAGGGGGCGGAGCAATGACCGGGAAAGCAGGGGAAATTGGCCAAGTACAACTGAGGAGAAAATGGGAGGAAAACAGAAAAACAGACAGAGACACATGACATCAGACAGGTGGTGTGGACTATAGTAATGAATGGTGTGGGGGTGTGGGGGTGATCCCCCATGAGCTCTTTGATTAGACCGGGGACTGAGACTGAAGGCCACTAATGAGCTGGGAACACATCGCTCTGTCTCTCTTCTTCCTCTCCCTCTTTCTTATTTTGTGACTTCAGGACAAGGGCTCATTAACCCATTGATACCTGATGCAGCATTTGTGTGTGTATCCCTTTAAGACCGCGAACCGCGTGACGTAGCTGATGCCAGATAAGAGGATGAGGTACGTAGGGTCACGATGATATCGGCATGTCGTCGGTATCGGCCGAGGAAGGCTCTAAAAAGGAAGTATCGGCATCGGCCTGAAACAAACATTTCTGTCGATATGACCGGCCGATAAGTGACGCTTCAATTATGCCCAAATGCTCGATATATTACCTACGTTGAAGTCGTGGAATGTGGAATGTGTACATAAAAAACAGTCTGCATCTGCCAGTAGGCCATCACGATAAGAGTAGGTAGAAAAATGCGTTAATGCTACAGGAGAGACTTGATGTGCTCTGACATTAGGTGGGGGGAAATGTGTGCATTTATATATATACATATACATATATATATACATATACATATACATATATATATATATATATATATATATATATATATATATATATATATATATATATAACCGGGGTCACACCCCCCAGGGCACTGCAGGGTCACACCCCCCAGGGCACCGGGGTTACACCCCCCAGGGCACCGGGGTCACACCCCCCAGGGCACCGGGGTTACACCCCCCAGGGCACCGGGGTTACACCCCCCAGGGCACTGTGGGGTTACACCTCCCAATATATAGTGGCTGCAAATAATTAAAATGTATGATGTATGATGGGTTTAGAAAGGAGCAAAAGGCCAAGAAGTGGAAAAAGAAAAGTCCCTTCAGCCCATGTTCATACATTCATGCATTAATTCAGAAATACTTTTACATTGTGAGGAAGGTTGATGAGATGCTGAGAGAAGTGAAGGCGGAGGGGGTTAAAAGAGGAGAAATGATGATGAAAGAGTGCCCTGGCTGCAGAGTGCCCTGGCTGCACTTCCCCTCGCTACGCTGGGCCGACGCCAGCAGAATTCTGATCGGCGGCTCGGAAACTCGGGGGAAATTCAGGCAGCGCTGGAGCAGAGGAAAGGGGTCACGATGAGGTCAGCGTCTTTTCCCTCAAACTGCACGGAGAAGGATTTCAAACTAAATGCATTTTGGGGGAGGGGGGGGGGGGGGAATCAATGATAAACCAGAACCAGAAACGTTGAATTCCGCTAAGAGATGCTCTGTACGTGATGATAGGGAAACTGTGTGTACCGTACAGTACAATGTAATAAAGTCCATGGTTCCAGGCTGCCACCAAGGACGCTCCCTTCCCCACCATCCTTGTTTATGAGTCTCTATTATTACTTTCATCCTCTTTCGGTTTGCCATTACCACCGCTCATATTAGCTCTCCCAGTGTCACCCAGCTGGTTTAAGCCAGCCCTCTCCCCGAAGAAGTACAATTATCTGACAGGCAAATGATACAGTAAGATCCACTGATGAATATGGAGCTATATAGAGACACTGCATGAAATAGGCCACGCCCATCACGGGGGAAATCGCTCCGTTCACTCCCACACACCAGCGTCATTTTCCTTGAATTAAACATAGCTAAAAGCTGTTGTGTGGTGGGCTGCGCAGACAGACAACAAATGTAAAAAAATCGGCAGTTAAAGTTTTTTTGTACTCCCGAGCAAAACAAGGAAGCCATTGAGAATTGGCGCGAAGAAAAATGTGGATCTAGCTGTCAAGGAAGTAAGTTGGAGCGTTCATCTTCCGTATATACGATCTTTTGGTGCAACGCAACCATGCACGCGACACAGGAGAACGCCAGGATTGGAGGGGGGGGGGTTCTGTTTTCCCCCGTTTTGGGCGTGGTTTCTGAATGATGACGCGCTCCGCAGTGTCTCTATGGGATGAGAGCTGTACAGACTTGGCCTTTTGTGACCCAACAAAATGACATTCCCCTGTGTTGAGTCTGTGCTATAGCACTGGCTGTATTCTAAGCCTTGAGTCTGTGCTATAGCACTGGCTGTATCTAAGCCTTGTTCCTAGCATCCTCAACGCGTGAAAGCCTGCCATCTTCAACTCTCTTGAAGCGGAGGAATATGGGTGCTGAGAATGCCAACAACACTCCGCTTAAAATCGTGTTCTTCTGAATTATTGAAAGGGTAATTGTTTCCTGGACCTCCAATTTGGGGCGCCTGAATTAACCTTAAATTGTTTGAATGAGATGGATGTTATGCTAAAGCGTGATGAGTTCTCAGCGACGGGGGGAATATAGCAGAGAATTATGAGAGTGCGATGATGTGCGAGGCGCGAAGGATTCATTAGTGCCCCCCAGTGGAGTGTAAAACACATCATGCTAATTTGCCTATTCCTAGAGGAGATCATTAGACCATCCTCATATGAAAAACGACAACATAGGTCTATTTTCCAGGGTGTTAAAATGGCCGCTGTTGTCATTTGCCACCTCTTGCGGTCATGTGAGGAACTGCATGCGTGCAGCTGCTGACAGCGATGCCGCGGGAGTGGAACCTTCAGATAAGCCGGGTCGCGGTGCCGTGGATTCTCAGCCTTTCACGCGGGAGGGCCGGGTTCGCGTCCCGCATGTAGACACGCCGTGTCTGACGTGTTCAGCTTTTTAACCTTAACCCAAACCATAACCCTAACCTTAACCAAGTTGTTTTACTTGCCTAACCTTAACCAAGTTGTTTTACTTGCCTAACCTTAACCAAGTTGTTTCACTTGCTTAAGCATAACCAGGAAACGCGGTGCTGTTTTCAACCAAGAAACGGCGGCGTCTTGCGGTGGCTCGAGTCACCGGGCAGGAGTGGCGTGGGAAAATGCCGAGGAACCAGGAAGTAGCCGGTGTCGATTTGTGCATATGTCATTTTTTGGCAGTCAGTGGGAAATAGACCTACAGTAGTCTGTCGTTTCGGTATGAGGACATGTTGCATTGGACAGGGATGACAATTATGTCAAAAACTCTCCACACCTATTTTCTTTCCTTCTCCGTGGCAGAAATCAAAAGGCAGATGATGTGACAGGTACTGCCGCACAGGTACCTGTCACCGCACAGGTATTTGTCACCGCACAGGTATTTGTCACCACACAGGTATTCTCTGCATCAAATACAGGCTTGGCGCTGGAACGCTCTGTACAGGAGGAACCAAATCACTTCCAGATCTTCAGACATCAATGACACATTGCTTTACCAGCGTGCTTCCTTCACGTTAGCTTTGCCTGGAGCCAAGTGCCACAGCTCAGCGCAGCACAGCGCAGCACAGCGCAGCACAGCAGAGTGAACACCACCTCTGTCCAAATCTGCATCTGAATGGCTGAGCCCCTTATATGGCCAGAGCGGGGAACCGGAACTGCAGGAGCACCCTCCTTTGTTCATGTCCATATTTAGCATGCGGAAGAGAGAAGATGTCATTTTTTGCGCCGTGCTGACATCACCGACGAGCCATTTTTGGACCGGCGCAGCGAGCATCGTAGCTCCACCGCCGCTCCTCCTCCTCCTCCTCCTCCTCCTCCCGAGCGGCTCCCGTTTGATCTATTTTTAGAAACGTGTGCGGCGTCGGCGTGTTCTCCCTGGGCTGCCTGTAAGCTCCCACATCAACGCGGGGGCGTTCGAGAGAGATAGTGAAAGGGAGAGAGAGAGAGAGAGAGAGAGAGAGAGAGGAAAGGATTGCTGCAGTGAGCGTGTCACAGAAGAGAAGTGCTTCAAGCCTTTGACAGCAGCAGCTTCAGTGAATGAAACAGAACGAGGCGTGGTTCCTTCCTGCCGGATCAGCTCTGCTAAAGTGATAGCAGGACTGTGCTCACCTGGTGGCGCGCGTACGGCGGAGGCTCGGTTCTTCGTGCGGCCGACACGGGTTCGAATCTGCATTTTGCCGCATGTCATCCCCTCTCTCTCTCTCTCCCCGCCTTTCCTGTCTGCCTACTGTTCTATCCAAAATAAAGGCAAAAATGCACCCCAAAAAATAATAGTAAAAAAAAAAAGTGATAGCGGAACCGAGTCCTGAGGCGGACACTATTGCCCTGACCCGGGCCGTCCGGTTTGAGGTCCGACTTGACGCACTTTCCGGTCTTTACATGGGACTTTTCATTTCAGCGAACGCCAGCCAGCTAGTGTTGTGGAATTCCTTTAGACATGTTTACCAATCTACACATCAAGTTTCATATGAATACATGGCCATTAAAATGTCCAAATCGTTTCGGAAAGCGATTTTGATGAGAGAAAGCCATCGGGCGAGTTTCGGCGACGCTCGACAATTGATTGCTAATGCTTTAGCCGCATTGTTTACGCTAGCATGAAGCCAGGGTGTCCGACTCGGGGCCTAGCCTAAAGGCTTTTGCACACCAAGTCCGTATTTTCGTCCGAAATTGACGCACGGAGAAAAAAACAAAAAAAAACGACCTCATTTGTATCGATCATCATTGACACACCGAGTCCGACAATTAGGTCCGTCATTTAAGTTTTCGGACGAGGTTCGATTTTCTGCGTTTTTCGCATCAGTCAATAGATTTTTGCGAGCTGGGACCCGTCTGTGTTTTCAGATGACGGATTAAAAAACACGCATACGAAAACAATCGGACTGTGTGTGCAAAGACCTTTAGGCGATGCTAAATCCATTTTCTGACTCTGGCAAAGATAAATCTGAAGTGAGTGATTAAAACGATATACAGCTAGAAAGCTACAAAGTTATACTTGAGTTTTGACATCATTAGACTGGTGGTAAACAATACATTGTGATAACAGTAGCTAACCTGAGCTGTCCGACATGAGATAATAGCAGCCAAAGTGTCCATCTCCCCAGTGGCATTAAGTGTCCCTACGAGTGGATGTGAGTGGTTGTATTTTGGGCTGTGAAAGTGGATGATAATAATCACGGAATGTTTTTGTACTAACGACTCTGTTTGAGCGCCGTCTCCTGTTAGCTCTCTCTATGTTGTAACCCTGCAATTATACACCAGAAGCTTCTCCACAGTGTCAGAGTGGGATGACCTCGTTTTCTGTTTGCCTCGTGGAGATACCTTTACCAAAGGGAACGATATGGATACACCAATCCCACATATCCCCACCCCTCCAGGCGGCGACCACGGCTTGAAAAACCGGTTTGTACATCTGACCCGAGAATATAATCTTCCATGTATATTCACAGCTGTTCACTGTGTTCAGTAGGCTATGGGAACTGTTTGGTGAGCAGTGTTGGGCAAGTTACTTTCAAAATGTAATATACTACATATTGCTAGTTACTGTCTGTTAGAGAATGGAATTCCACAGCCAAAAAGGTAAACAGTGAACCACTTGAAGGAAACCAGTTGAAATTAAATGATGAAGCCAGGAGGAGTCAGAAGAAGTCGTCTGATATGATGTATTTAACATAGATCTTGGCCAAGAGATGCACTCTTGTATATTCACGGATGGATACACAGGCTTACATACATTGAACAGAAAGTCAAAGATACTTATAGGACACACATCAGATGACATGTCTTGACGCACACTTGAAGGCTACTCTGTAGACTCAACCTATCTGTTATTCTGGCCCTGTAGAGGGCACCGTGGCACGGTGACAGGGCACCGTGTGCGATAGAGAGGAGCTGCAAATGTAAGGTACAAGTTATCTAAATACGTCTGTCTGTGTATGTACACAGGTTATCCAAATATGATGTCTATCTGTGTATGTACACAGGTTATCTAAATATGTATGTCTGTGTCATAACTATATGTAACTAAAATGGAAATGTATATGAATATATTAATAACTAGTGATTGTCCAAATAAAGGCTAATGTGATGTAAATTTTCTCTATCACTGTCATTTGAAAGTAATAAGTTACTTTACAATATTACTGTCTGTGTAGAGAGTAACTCGTTACTTATTGCACTACTTTTGCATGACTTTTACCAAAACGACAGTAGCAGCAGAATGACATCGCCGCCCCGGAACCATCCCGAAAACTTATTTCAACTGCCTTGAAGTCAGTGTAAACAATACAAAATGCTTTGATAAAAACATTTTTTAACTAAATTTTTTAACTCAACTTGAGTTGCTTGACAAAGTAAAGCTGTGATCACACCGAGATATTTATTTTTCTCCCTGTCGCTTGATTCAACCCTTTGGGATCGCTCTGTCGCTGTGTTTAAATCGCTCCACAAACCGGGAGCGCACTCCGCCCTCGGGCCGAGGTGTTCATACTCATACTGGAGAGAGGGAGAGACTATTTGTGCACAATAGACCCTTCTCACGGGTGCCATTTTGTGTTGAAAAGGCAGGGTAAACACAGGTGCAAGCAAAACACTAATGAGGGTTTCCAACTTCCATGATTGGAATTTGGAAACCCTCATTAGTGTTTTGCTTGCACCTGTGTTTATTCTGCCTTTTCGACACAAAATGGCCCCCGTGAAAAGGGTCTATTGGCAGCACCTGTGTCGGCCCGCTGATAGATGTGGGCGGGCTGCATTGAGAAACGAGAGAGATCTTCACTGTCAAGAAACAAGCAGCACACAGCTCTAACGTTAGACAGGATGTAAACGCAAACAACACAACTGTGTTTTCCCCCGATGCAAGAATGAATAAATACTCCGGGGTTACGGCAGCCAACCAGGGTTAAGCAGCAAGCGACTGTTGGCAGCAAAATTTCGCTCGAGTTGGCATATTTCATCTTGGGCGACGAGCGAATTTTCGCCCTATTGCTCTGTCTCTGTCGCTCAGACGCCCAGCGATTTTTCTCCCTGGCGAATATATGCTCAATCGCTCGTTTGCATTGACTTTGTATGTAAACTCAATGCCAGCGAAAAACTTTAATAGGTCGGTGTGAACGCACCTTAACTGGTATAATATTACTGAAATCCTATAAGTAATAAGTTATATTACTGAGTTACTGCTAAAAGTAACATATGTTGGGGGGGAGAATCTGATATTCATCTTTATCCATTTCAAAGTAAAATGAAATATAGTCCATTCATGAGTCAATATTTCAAAAAATGCTGGATTCTACCCTCGAAAACAGAACAATTTCATACTGTAAGTAAAGGTCTTGACTCATAAGTTGTTTTGCCACCGATAATGTGTTTTTACCTTCATGCCAGCAAACCTATTTGTAAGAATAGGACTGTTTTCACAGGCTGCAATTTCCCCGAGGCACCTCATGTTTATGAAATATTGATATTCAGGCGGCTAAGACTTTCTTAATGAAAGTAAGAACATAATCTGCAATACCCACCGTAGCGTTTAGAGCCATAACGATTCTAATGAGATTAACTGCTTGTTTGTTATGATGCAATTTTTGAACTCGTGTTCATGGAGACCAGCGATATTATTCATCTGGATATAATCAGTTATGTAAATGTGTCCCCAAGATGCTCCATGGCTAATTCATCAGCAATCCAATGATTCTATACTAGTGTATCCCCTTTGCTTTCTCCCCCCTGGTGTCCTCATGTCCCCCTGTCACGTGT
Organism: Poromitra crassiceps; assembly: GCF_964638095.1. NCBI lineage: Eukaryota > Metazoa > Chordata > Actinopteri > Beryciformes > Melamphaidae > Poromitra > Poromitra crassiceps. Next base: position 9,613,936 of record NC_139626.1, on the reverse strand, counting down.
CCTCATGTCCCCCTGTCACGTGAAAGTCAACATCCTCAGTGCATGTCCTTAATATTCTTATCCTTATTATATTGTTTCAATAAATTGAGCTGATGAAGCTGCATCTTTGATCAAAATGTCTGGATGATAAAGAAGTCTAAATTATTATTACCTTTTTTGGGTATCAAGCCCCCCCCCCCCCCGGATTGCTGTCCCAGTCGTTGCTCCACCCCCTCTGCCGATGTAGTTGTAGACCAGCACATGCTTCCTCTGATACATGTGCAGTCGCCAGCCACTTCTTTTCACCTGACAGCGAGGCGTTTCACCGGCTGGATGTAGCGCATGGGAGGATCACGCTATCCCCCCCCCCCCAGTTCCCCTCCGCCTAAACAGGCACATCGACCGACCAGAGGAGGCACTAGTGCAGCGACCAGGACACATACCCCTAATCTGGCTTTCCACCCGCAGACACGGCCAATTGTGCCTGACCAAGCCGAAGGCAACACAAGGGGCTCAGACCTGCGACCCTCGTGTTGGTAGGCAGGGAATCTACCGCTGTACGACCTGGACGCCCCTACATTCAAATCATTGTTTCAGTAAATTCACCCCCAGAGTTCAGGCAGTTTAAAGTCCGGCCCGGTTAATTCAGCACTGTTGCACGCAGCCATTTCCCCCTCTGCAAAACCCAATGAAATTAACAAAGTCCCCATTGAACAAATCTGCCTTCAGTCTTCATAAATTATGAACTGCGAGGGAAAGCCCTGTGTGAGTGATTATCCCCCATCAAAAACACACACACACACACACACACACGCATGCACACGTGGCATCATACAGTAGCTCTTGTCATGGCTACCGCCCTCTGCCAGGCACGTCCCGCTGAGTGAGCATAGTGTCTCTCTCTCACACACACACACACACACACACACACACACACACACACACAAACGCACACACAGGCAGAATCCGGCGCCTGCCAATGAAGGAAGTGAACAGGCTTGAAAAGTGTTTCCGCTTCCTGCCGCAACAACAAAACCCAACTCTTCTTCTCTCCTGGAGCAGAAACAACAGGACGGACGGACAGAGAGACCTCCACCAGCCCACACAGTGCTTCATGTAAACACTTGATCACAGCTCACAGACTTAAGCCCCCCACCCACACAAGCGTGATCCTCCCACGTGCTACTGTACGTCCTCCCGGTGAAGCTCCCCGCTGTCAGGTGAAAAGAAGCGGCTGGCAACTGCGCATGTGTCGGAGGAAGCATGGTGCTAGCCTACGGCTCTCCCCAGATCGGCAGCGACGGGGGCAGCATGGGGGAAACAGACCCTTTTCACGGGGGCCATTTTGTGTTGAAAAGGCAGGGTAAACACAGGTGCAATACAGGTGAAATCCCCAGGATCCCCTGGGTTCACAGACTCCTCACCAACAAGGCCACTTGTTGGTGAGCCTTGTTGTCCTCACCACTCAACGCATCAGAGTGGGTACAGTACGATCTTCCACCATCATCACTAACACCGGAGTCCCACAGGGCTGCATGCCGAGCCCTTTCCTCTACACACTCTACACCAACAACTGCTCAACACCATCGACTACTCGCACTCCTTGATGACAAGAACTCTGTTACAGCCTGCCAGCACTCACTCCATATCCCACTTCACACAATGGTGCACAGAGAACTATCTCTTCAGCTAAATGTTACCAAGACAACAACAGAAATGGCCGTCACAAACCCCAGTTCACACCATATACTGTAAGCCCATAACCCCATATGCATCAATAATGAAACTGTTGAACTGGTTAACTCCTTCAAGTATCATAGACTCATTCTAGTCTGGACAATAGAGAGGCAAAGTGACCACCTACTTCCTGCTTCAGCACTGTACCAGAGATTTTCATCCGCCATTTATTTTCCCATACACATTTCCTAAAATGCTTATAAAAATAGTTTTACTGGTTCAAACCAAACATTACAGATATATTTAGAAACAGGAGAGATCGCATAACATTTCACTGGGACCAAAACGTTAAAAAAATGCGGGTTTAAAGAACATTTTTTCAATGTTGTTTTTTAAGTTTTGGTCCGAGTGAAATGTTCTATGGTCTCTCCTGATTATAGCGTTAGCTCAGCTGAACCATTTGGTTGGACGAAGTAAAGCTATTTTATAAGCATTTTATGAAATGTCTATGGGGAAATAAATGGCGGATGAAAATCTGAAGCTGAAGCAGGAAGTGACGTTCCACTTTGCCTTGCTATAAACTCAGATTTGATCAACACACCACTGACATCCACAAACGCAGCCAGCAAAAACTCTGCCATACGTCGCACATCACCTTCTGTCACTACTGTATAAAACCATCATCCAGCCCATCTGCTCACCAAACGGTTCAGCTAACTCTATAATCGAGAGAGACCATAGAACATTTCACCCGGACCAAAACTTAAAAAAACAACATCGAAAAAATATTTTCTTTAAACTTAAATTTTCTAAATATATCTGTAACGTTTGGTTTGAACCAGTAAAACTATTTTTATAAGCATTTTACGAAATGTCGATGGGAAAATAAATGGTGGATGAAAATCTCTGGTACAGTGCTGAAGCAGGAAGTGACGTTCCACTTTGGCTCAGTCTCTATATGCACCGTCAGAGCAACTCTCCCTTTAGTCTGCGCAGGCCACGCCCACAGACAAGGGGCTGAACGCTGATATGTGGAGACAGCATCAATCAGGCATGCTCAACCTAGCCTGTCAGTTCACTGGAGGCGGAGGGAGGCTTTGCTGAGTGAAACAGTGCTAGGGCTGCTGAGTCATGGTTAGGCCTGCAAAAAGGGGGGGGGGAAGATGGAGAAAGAACACAGAACAGGCAACCCCCGACACACGGACGACACACGGACGAACACAGGACACAGGAGCACAGTCAAAACACGTAGGGGACAATATCAGAGCAAAGCAACCAAGCTGATGGATATGGAGATGGATGGAGAGATGTACGGCTCATCCCTTTATCATTATTCTGAGGAGGTTCTGTGCTAATGGCTTGTTTAAGATAACGGCGTGGCTTTAGACATGAATTAAAGCAGCGGAGACGACCGTTAGGCTGCAGCATCGCAGATGAATTCCTCGGCTTTAAACATGGGCGATCTTAATAGCGAGCGGTGGGGAATGAGATGGCCGCCTGGATAATGGAGCCGAGGCTGAACGCAGAGACAGTAATGGGCTTTTCACCGTTCAAAATTGGAGCGGGCACACAAACTCAATTGAATATGTATTCACAGAGGGGGGGGGGGGGGCGGGGAAGGGGGGCGGGGGGCGGGGGTGGTGGGTAGTGGTGGGGGGGTGGATGATGATGAAGTTCCAGAAGGAGTGCGAGGGGGAAACCAGAAAAAGAAGTCTCCTCATGAATAATGAATGCACAGACAGCAGTTAAAGCCTCCTGTCTCGCCTCACATGTCCAACTCTTTGCCGTCTCTCCTCTTCTCTCCTCCCTCACCGTCTCAATCCACGCCCGCTTGTTTTAAGTGACATCAGGATGCAGGAGAGAATGCACTGAACCAGCAGCCAGCCAGCATGTGACTGTAGCTCTGCACCTGTCATATACAGCCAATGCTTAAGATAAAGCGGCGACGATACAGAAGCGTGTCTCATTTCATTATTGCTACTTACGATATGATCGCTACCTGTATACCTTCCACACTATCTGCTACTGTATGAGTCACCTTCCAGTTCTAGTTATCACTAATAGGCCTATAATCATGAGCAGAACCAGGGCCAATCCAACCTGAACCAGACACCACGCTGTGTGGGAAAAAAAAAGAGAAAATCTTTACCAGAAATAACAAGGAGAGTTTATCCTTGCTTAACCTCCTTCAAAACAACATTCAAAACAGACAATGTTTTATTAGCACAGTAAATGTACTGTATTCTGGGTCTTATTATGAGGGGAAAGCAAATCCACTTCCCCACGTGTGCCACTGCTGGTAAATATCAAAGGCAAGAGGAAGGCAAATTTGTGAATTAATTATTTGCTCACAGTGGTACAATATAAAAAAAAACGAATGCAAGGGAACAAGAGATTAGCTAAATAGGCATTGCCATGACAAATATGTGGAATTAATTCTTAGAGAATAAGAATTTGTTTGTCTGCGTAAAGTGGTGGTGACACTGGATTGAATAAGCTCCAAATCACAGTCAATGTCAGACTAATAATGCGCTGTGAATATAACAGCATTTCGCAGATTTGTGCAGACTGCGAGCGTTGAATGACTGGAGCATTGGGCGCATGTGTGTGTGTGTACGTTCATGTCACGGGCGTGTGCATCCAGTTCCAGATTGGTCATCGGCTGCTTCTGCTTATACCCCGTATACACCCTGGGCCTTTCCCATCCACCAGCTCCTTGTGCAACCACCCTCCACCCCACCGGGGGGCACTACAGCCACTACTAGGACTCACCAAGATCCTTAGAGCCTTGACTTTCGCTGGCCATCTCGCCCATCCGCACCAGAGCGTCGAAGTAGCCCTTTGCAGCGTATGTGACACCTGGAAACATGGAAGCATTGGGCATCAATCAGATCAAGGGTGCGGCGTGGACATTATGTCTTCTACAGCCCAGCAGCCCCCCCCTGTGGCCCCGGAGAGGTAAGGCTGCGCATGGGAAACAAAGGGCTACAAGCTACAATGGAGACTAGGGAGGAAAAGGAAAAGCGCTCGAAAGGCAACCACAGGCAATGCTAATGAGCAGAAGCTGGATGGAAGCTGCAGAGAGCATTCTTAGCCGCTATAGTAAGAAAGTCAGAACATTTACGGAAAGCCACTAAGAAGAGGGAAAATGTCTTCAACGGAAGCTACTTTGGAGTGAACCTCGTTAAAATCCAAAACGGCGCCATCTCAACCTCCTCCAGACTCGAAAGTACGCTGACGGGGAGGAGGGGGGGAATAACTTCTCTGAGGCAGTGAGGTCAAAGCACTCTGGCAGGCAGGCAGTTCTCTTCTGCGCTCTGTCGCTGCACATGACAGCATGACAGGGACACTGGTCACATGACAGGGACACTGCTGGAGACGGTGACTCAGGCCTCAACCTGCCACAGAGGCGGTGGATGGCAATTAAGCTGGGTCAGGGGTCAGGGGTCAGCTACCCAGGGAGTGGCAGTCAAGGCATGACTGGCACTCCCTGGCATGTCGAGAATGGATATGGATGAGGGCTGAGTATCGTATAGGGGGAGTTATGATGAGTGTTCCTGTTTGGAGCTCATTCATTTACGAAAGGGCCGGGGGGAAGGAGGGGCAGACAAAATAATCTACGTAAACAAAAGGAAATCCACTCTGAAGTCAACTTTGCATTGTTTTTGTACGGTGTTACTCTGTGGCTGAGTGAAGTCCACAGAGACGCTGACTCTTATGCAAGTGATTGTGTTCGCTCGCACAATCAGGAAGGAGTCTGGCCGCTCGGTCTAGAAACAGACGCGTTTTGCATAATGCCATAATAAAGACTTCCACTGTCGAGAATATACAGTCAGAAGCAAAATCGTGAAACTGAGGTAAAAAAAAAATACAAATAAATAAATACCGCTAAATGTCCACACAGCGGTGGCGACATTCCCCAGCGAGCTAAGCTGTGCACTTGGCAGTAACCACTGACATCCAGAGAGAGAGGGAGAGAAAGAGAGAGAGAGAGAGAGAGAGAGAGAGAGAGAGAGAGAGAGACCGAGACCCTCTACCGGCTTTGCCTAAGCCTGGCTTGAGTTAAGCCAACGTGGGATAGGAGCTGGTGAAGGGGTGGGGGTGGAGGTGCCGGCATGGATGGATGGGCTAATTTAGCCCGTGTCCAGAGAAATCCAAGGCTGGGAGGAGAGCGGGGAGAGGGTAAGGAAATCTGAGAGCTTTGCTGTCTACGGATGGGAGAGTGGGGTGTGACAGAGAGGGTGGAGGTTAGGAGGAGGAGGAGAGTGGGGTGTGACAGAGAGGGTGGAGGTTAAGAGGAGGAGAGTGGGGTGTGACAGAGAGGGTGGAGGTTAGGAGGAGGAGGAGAGTGGGGTGTGACAGAGAGGGTGGAGGTTAGGAGGAGGAGAGTGGGGTGTGACAGAGAGGGTGGAGGTTAGGAGGAGGAGAGTGGGGTGTGACAGAGAGGGTGGAGGTTAGGAGGAGGAGGAGAGTGGGGTGTGACAGAGAGGGTGGAGGTTAAGAGGAGGAGAGTGGGGTGTGACAGAGAGGGTGGAGGTTAGGAGGAGGAGGAGAGTGGGGTGTGACAGAGAGGGTGGAGGTTAGGAGGAGGAGAGTGGGGTGTGACAGAGAGGGTGGAGGTTTAGGAGGAGGAGGAGAGTGGGGTGTGACAGAGAGGGTGGAGGTTAGGAGGAGGAGAGTGGGGTGTGACAGAGAGGGTGGAGGTTAGGAGGAGGAGGAGAGTGGGGTGTGACAGAGAGGGTGGAGGTTAGGAGGAGGAGGAGAGTGGGGTGTGACAGAGAGGGTGGAGGTTAGGAGGAGGAGGAGAGTGGGGTGTGACAGAGAGGGTGGAGGTTAGGAGGAGGAGAGTGGGGTGTGACAGAGAGGGTGGAGGTTAGGAGGAGGAGGAGAGTGGGGTGTGACAGAGAGGGTGGAGGTTAAGAGGAGGAGAGTGGGGTGTGACAGAGAGGGTGGAAGTTAGGAGGAGGAGGAGAGTGGGGTGTGACAGAGAGGGTGGAGGTTAGGAGGAGGAGGAGGAGGAGAGTGGGGTGTGACAGAGAGGGTGGAGGTTAGGAGGAGGAGAGTGGGGTGTGACAGAGAGGGTGGAGGTTAGGAGGAGGAGAGTGGGGTGTGACAGAGAGGGTGGAGGTTAGGAGGAGGAGGAGAGTGGGGTGTGACAGAGAGGGTGGAGGTTAGGAGGAGGAGAGTGGGGTGTGACAGAGAGGGTGGAGGTTAGGAGGAGGAGAGTGGGGTGTGACAGAGAGGGTGGAGGTTAGGAGGAGGAGAGTGGGGTGTGACAGAGAGGGTGGAGGTTAGGAGGAGGAGAGTGGGGTGTGACAGAGAGGGTGGAGGTTAGGAGGAGGAGGAGAGTGGGGTGTGACAGAGAGGGTGGAGGTTAGGAGGAGGAGAGTGGGGTGTGACAGAGGGTGGAGGTTAGGAGGAGGAGGAGAGTGGGGTGTGACAGAGAGGGTGGAGGTTAGGAGGAGGAGGAGAGTGGGGTGTGACAGAGAGGGTGGAGGTTAGGAGGAGGAGAGTGGGGTGTGACAGAGAGGGTGGAGGTTAGGAGGAGGAGGAGAGTGGGGTGTGACAGAGAGGGTGGAGGTTAGGAGGAGGAGGAGAGTGGGGTGTGACAGAGAGGGTGGAGGTTAGGAGGAGGAGAGTGGGGTGTGACAGAGAGGGTGGAGGTTAGGAGGAGGAGGAGAGTGGGGTGTGACAGAGGGTGGAGGTTAGGAGGAGGAGGAGAGTGGGGTGTGACAGAGAGGGTGGAGGTTAGGAGGAGGAGGAGG
>NC_139626.1:9591515-9601515 GCF_964638095.1 Poromitra crassiceps | reverse complement strand
AATTGAGGACCACCAACTATCTCCCTCACTTTCTGCATTCCAACGTCAAAACTGTCATTAGGGATGCACGATATTGGATTTTTTTTTGGGGCAGATATTCCGATATTTTCCAGCATTTTGAGCCGATTGCCGATACCGATATACAGTATATGTGGCAGATTTTCCCCCCACCTAATTTCAGAGAACATCAAGTCTCTTTCGCTATGAACGGTCCTGGGCAGAAACAGGCAACCGGCAGCTGGAAACAGGGAGGGAGGGTGTCATGGAAGTGCCCGCTGTCTCACCAGGAAACTCGTGAATAGGAACTGAAGGGGCGAGCGAGCAGTGAACTGAAGGAAAAGAGAGAGAGAGAGAGAGAGAGAGAGAGAGAGAGAAAGAGAGAGAGAGAGAGAGAGAGAGAGAGAGAGAGAGAGACAGACATGGAAGGGGCAAAAGGACGGGGAAACAGAAGGTGTGGGGGGAGGGGGAGAAGAGAGGGAAACAAGATGATGGATTGATTCTTGATCTTGGGAGTGCAAGAGGAAGAAGAGGAGAGAGAGATGGAAAGAGAGAGAGAGAGAATAGAGGAATGGGCAGAGGGAGGGAGGACGAGGGTGGAGAGGAGAGGTGTGTCTGAGGTTGAGAGACACATCTATTCCTGCCAGCGCGGTACGAGGGACGCCTGCTAATGTCCCTCTGTGTCACCTTGGCACACCAAGTCCAACATGTCTAATGTCCCTCTGTGTCACCTTGGCACACCAGGTCCAACATGTCTAATGTCCCTCTGTGTCACCTTGGCACACCAAGTCCAACATGTCTAATGTCCCCCTGTGTCACCTTGGCACACCATGTCCAACATGTCTAATGTCCCCCTGTGTCACCTTGGCACACCAAGTCCAACATGTCTAATGTCCCCCTGTGTCACCTTGGCACACCATGTCCAACATGTCTAATGTCCCCCTGTGTCACCTTGGCACACCAAGTCCAACATGTCTAATGTCCCTCTGTGTCACCTTGGCACACCAAGTCCAACATGTCTAATGTCCCTCTGTGTCACCTTGACACACCAAGTCCAACATGTCTAATGTCCCTCTGTGTCACCTTGGCACACCATGTCCAACATGTCTAATGTCCCTCTGTGTCACCTTGGCACACCAGGTCCAACATGTCTAATGTCCCTCTGTGTCACCTTGGCACACCAAGTCCAACATGTCTAATGTCCCTCTGTGTCACCTTGACACACCAAGTCCAACATGTCTAATGTCCCTCTGTGTCACCTTGGCACACCATGTCCAACATGTCTAATGTCCCTCTGTGTCACCTTGCCACACCAGGTCCAACATGTCTAATGTCCCTCTGTGTCACCTTGACACACCAAGTCCAACATGTCTAATGTCCCTCTGTGTCACCTTGACACACCAAGTCCAACATGTCTAATGTCCCTCTGTGTCACCTTGGCACACCAAGTCCAACATGTCTAATGTCCCTCTGTGTCACCATGACACACCAAGTCCAACATGTCTAATGTCCCTCTGTGTCACCTTGACACACCAAGTCCAACATGTCTAATGTCCCTCTGTGTCACCTTGACACACCAAGTCCAACATGTCTAATGTCCCTCTGTGTCACCTTGACACACCAAGTCCAACATGTCTAATGTCCCTCTGTGTCACCTTGGCACACCAAGTCCAACATGTCTAATGTCCCCCTGTGTCACCTTGGCACACCAAGTCCAACATGTCTAATGTCCCTCTGTGTCACCTTGGCACACCAAGTCCAACATGTCTAATGTCCCTCTGTGTCACCTTGACACACCAAGTCCAACATGTCTAATGTCCCTCTGTGTCACCTTGACACACCAAGTCCAACATGTCTAATGTCCCTCTGTGTCACCTTGACACACCAAGTCCAACATGTCTAATGTCCCCCTGTGTCACCTTGGCAACATGTCTAATGTCCCTCTGTGTCACCTTGGCACACCAAGTCCAACATGTCTAATGTCCCTCTGTGTCACCATGACACACCAAGTCCAACATGTCTAATGTCCCTCTGTGTCACCTTGGCACACCAAGTCCAACATGTCTAATGTCCCCCTGTGTCACCTTGGCACACCAAGTCCAACATGTCTAATGTCCCCCTGTGTCACCTTGGCACACCATGTCCAACATGTCTAATGTCCCCCTGTGTCACCTTGGCACACCAAGTCCAACATGTCTAATGTCCCCCTGTGTCACCTTGGCACACCAAGTCCAACATGTCTAATGTCCCTCTGTGTCACCTTGACACACCAAGTCCAACATGTCTAATGTCCCCCTGTGTCACCTTGGCACACCAAGTCCAACATGTCTAATGTCCCCCTGTGTCACCTTGGCACACCATGTCCAACATGTCTAATGTCCCCCTGTGTCACCTTGGCACACCAAGTCCAACATGTCTAATGTCCCTCTGTGTCACCTTGGCACACCAAGTCCAACATGTCTAATGTCCCTCTGTGTCACCATGACACACCAAGTCCAACATGTCTAATGTCCCTCTGTGTCACCTTGACACACCAAGTCCAACATGTCTAATGTCCCCCTGTGTCACCTTGGCACACCAAGTCCAACATGTCTAATGTCCCCCTGTGTCACCTTGGCACACCATGTCCAACATGTCTAATGTCCCTCTGTGTCACCTTGACACACCAAGTCCAACATGTCTAATGTCCCTCTGTGTCACCTTGGCACACCAAGTCCAACATGTCTAATGTCCCCCTGTGTCACCTTGACACACCAAGTCCAACATGTCTAATGTCCCTCTGTGTCACCTTGGCACACCAAGTCCAACATGTCTAATGTCCCTCTGTGTCACCATGACACACCAAGTCCAACATGTCTAATGTCCCTCTGTGTCACCTTGGCACACCAGGTCCAACATGTCTAATGTCCCCCTGTGTCACCTTGGCACACCAGGTCCAACATGTCTAATGTCCCCCTGTGTCACCTTGACACACCAAGTCCAACATGTCTAATGTCCCTCTGTGTCACCTTGACACACCAAGTCCAACATGTCTAATGTCCCTCTGTGTCACCTTGCCACACCAAGTCCAACATGTCTAATGTCCCCCTGTGTCACCTTGACACACCAAGTCCAACATGTCTAATGTCCCTCTGTGTCACCTTGGCACACCAAGTCCAACATGTCTAATGTCCCTCTGTGTCACCATGACACACCAAGTCCAACATGTCTAATGTCCCTCTGTGTCACCTTGGCACACCAGGTCCAACATGTCTAATGTCCCCCTGTGTCACCTTGGCACACCAGGTCCAACATGTCTAATGTCCCCCTGTGTCACCTTGACACACCAAGTCCAACATGTCTAATGTCCCTCTGTGTCACCTTGACACACCAAGTCCAACATGTCTAATGTCCCTCTGTGTCACCTTGCCACACCAAGTCCAACATGTCTAATGTCCCTCTGTGTCACCTTGGCACACCAGGTCCAACATGTCTAATGTCCCTCTGTGTCACCTTGGCACACCATGTCCAACATGTCTAATGTCCCTCTGTGTCACCTTGACACACCAAGTCCAACATGTCTAATGTCCCCCTGTGTCACCTTGGCACACCATGTCCAACATGTCTAATGTCCCTCTGTGTCACCTTGACACACCAAGTCCAACATGTCTAATGTCCCTCTGTGTCACCTTGGCACACCAAGTCCAACATGTCTAATGTCCCTCTGTGTCACCTTGACACACCAAGTCCAACATGTCTAATGTCCCCCTGTGTCACCTTGGCACACCATGTCCAACATGTCTAATGTCCCTCTGTGTCACCTTGGCACACCAAGTCCAACATGTCTAATGTCCCTCTGTGTCACCTTGGCACACCAGGTCCAACATGTCTAATGTCCCTCTGTGTCACCTTGACACACCAAGTCCAACATGTCTAATGTCCCTCTGTGTCACCTTGGCAACATGTCTAATGTCCCTCTGTGTCACCTTGGCAACATGTCTAATGTCCCTATGTGTCACCTTGGCAACATGTCTAATGTCCCTCTGTGTCACCTTGGCAACATGTCTAATGTCCCTCTGTGTCACCTTGACACACCAGGTCCAACATGTCTAATGTCCCTCTGTGTCACCTTGCCACACCAGGTCCAACATGTCTAATGTCCCTCTGTGTCACCTTGGCACACCAAGTCCAACATGTCTAATGTCCCTCTGTGTCACCTTGGCACACCAAGTCCAACATGTCTAATGTCCCTCTGTGTCACCTTGGCACACCAGGTCCAACATGTCTAATGTCCCTCTGTGTCACCATGACACACCAAGTCCAACATGTCTAATGTCCCTCTGTGTCACCTTGGCACACCAAGTCCAACATGTCTAATGTCCCTCTGTGTCACCATGACACACCAAGTCCAACATGTCTAATGTCCCTCTGTGTCACCTTGGCACACCAGGTCCAACATGTCTAATGTCCCCCTGTGTCACCTTGGCACACCAGGTCCAACATGTCTAATGTCCCCCTGTGTCACCTTGACACACCAAGTCCAACATGTCTAATGTCCCTCTGTGTCAACTTGACACACCAAGTCCAACATGTCTAATGTCCCTCTGTGTCACCTTGCCACACCAAGTCCAACATGTCTAATGTCCCTCTGTGTCACCTTGGCACACCAGGTCCAACATGTCTAATGTCCCTCTGTGTCACCTTGGCACACCATGTCCAACATGTCTAATGTCCCTCTGTGTCACCTTGACACACCAAGTCCAACATGTCTAATGTCCCCCTGTGTCACCTTGACACACCAAGTCCAACATGTCTAATGTCCCTCTGTGTCACCTTGGCAACATGTCTAATGTCCCTCTGTGTCACCTTGGCAACATGTCTAATGTCCCTATGTGTCACCTTGGCAACATGTCTAATGTCCCTCTGTGTCACCTTGGCAACATGTCTAATGTCCCTCTGTGTCACCTTGACACACCAGGTCCAACATGTCTAATGTCCCTCTGTGTCACCTTGGCACACCAAGTCCAACATGTCTAATGTCCCTCTGTGTCACCTTGGCACACCAAGTCCAACATGTCTAATGTCCCTCTGTGTCACCTTGGCACACCATGTCCAACATGTCTAATGTCCCTCTGTGTCACCTTGGCACACCAAGTCCAACATGTCTAATGTCCCTCTGTGTCACCTTGGCACACCAAGTCCAACATGTCTAATGTCCCCCTGTGTCACCTTGGCACACCATGTCCAACATGTCTAATGTCCCTCTGTGTCACCTTGGCACACCAAGTCCAACATGTCTAATGTCCCTCTGTGTCACCTTGGCACACCAGGTCCAACATGTCTAATGTCCCTCTGTGTCACCTTGACACACCAAGTCCAACATGTCTAATGTCCCTCTGTGTCACCTTGGCAACATGTCTAATGTCCCTCTGTGTCACCTTGGCAACATGTCTAATGTCCCTATGTGTCACCTTGGCAACATGTCTAATGTCCCTCTGTGTCACCTTGGCAACATGTCTAATGTCCCTCTGTGTCACCTTGCCACACCAGGTCCAACATGTCTAATGTCCCTCTGTGTCACCTTGGCACACCAAGTCCAACATGGCTAATGTCCCTCTGTGTCACCTTGGCACACCAAGTCCAACATGTCTAATGTCCCTCTGTGTCACCTTGACACACCAAGTCCAACATGTCTAATGTCCCCCTGTGTCACCTTGGCACACCAAGTCCAACATGTCTAATGTCCCTCTGTGTCACCTTGGCACACCAGGTCCAACATGTCTAATGTCCCTCTGTGTCACCTTGGCACACCAAGTCCAACATGTCTAATGTCCCTCTGTGTCACCTTGGCACACCAGGTCCAACATGTCTAATGTCCCCCTGTGTATTTTTTTATATCATATATTTATAAAAAATTGCAGACAAGTACAGTAGATTTAGAAGGAGAGTGGAGGAGTGCTGGAGAAAAATATAAGTTCCATGGGCATTTCCTAATCAATAAGCTAATAATTGCATACGCATAATTAATGCTATAAGTTAACATGCCATGACATCTCACACATATAGATTCACCCGTGGCATTGAGGACTTCTCTCTTTTGCTGAGACCTTGGGCAGTGCATCGTGTCCAATAACAACTGATAACTCTCTATCAGACTGAGACACACACACATTTCCAAGAGATCATCCCATTCCTCTCCCCCCTCTTTCCTCAGGCTCTCTGAGTATAAAGCATATGTCAAACTGTCAGTCATGGCTGAATATTGGGACTCTGTATGACATATCAGATGTATACATTGAGATTCAGTCTCTTCTATAACACAGTGTATAGGAGAATGTATGGTATTAAATATACTTTTATAAGATATCTTTCTGGCTCCTGGTTTCAAGTTCATTTGGTTTATATAAGCTGCATTAAAATGTATGTGCATTAAAATGCACACATACATCATTAGATGATTTGATTTCAGGCAGTTTCTTACGGCTTGGCCATTAGAATTGGTGTTATCCATGATCCAAACAGCCTGCCACACATTCTAGAAGGTTTTGCAGGTTCTGCTACATTGCTACAGTGTCCGAGGCACGAACGTGCGCACACACACACACACACACACACACACACACACACACACACACACACACACACACACACACGCAGATCAAAGGGAGAGGGGTGGTGCTTACATGTGCACCACTGGAGACGAACAAACCTATTTATACCCTGATTCCATCTCGCCCCTCTCCCCCATCTCTGGGTAGATGTTAGATGTTCTGGTAACACTTCATAATACTGTAACACAAAAAATGGGTAGTTACTGAGGAACGAGTAAGGAACGAACCATTAGTTCATGAATAGTTAATGATTAGTTAATGAGTAGTTGATAGGTAGTTCCTTAATGGTAGTTACTTAAGAACTGACCATTAGTTACCATGTTAACGAACCAGTAAGTAATGATTACTTCCCTATTTTTTTTTTTTTTTATATGTTTTCATTCACTAGTTCATTAATAGTTAATGGGTAGTTCCTTAAAGATCCTTAATGGTAGTTACTTAAGAACTGACCATTAGTTCCCATGGTAGTTACTAAAGAACTGACCATTAGTTACCATGTTAACGAACCAGTAAGTAATGATTACTTCCCTAAATTTTTTTTTTTTTTATATTTCACTAGTTCATGAACAGGTAGTTCCTTAAGAACTGACTATTAGTTACCATGTTCGTGAGCATGACTCCACCAAATACTTACCAGTTGTTCATGAGTACTCATCGTTACTTCATGATTACCTTACCATTACTTACCATGTTAGTGCATCATTACTTCCTGCTTACTTTACCATTAGTTCCCATGTTTGTGCCCCCTCAAGTGAAGCAGTACATCTTACTGAGTAGTTACTAAGGAATACACCATTACTTCCTGCTTACTTTACCATTACTTAACATGTTTGTGCCCCCTCAAGTAAAGCAGTACATCTTCCTGAGTTGTTACTAAGGGATACACCATTACTTCCTGCTTACTTTACCATTAGTTCCCATGTTTGTGCCCCCTCAAGTGAAGCAGTACATCTTACTGAGTAGTTACTAAGGGATACACCATTACTTCCTGCTTACTTTACCATTAGTTCCCATGTTTGTGCCCCCTCAAGTGAAGCAGTACATCTTACTGAGTAGTTACTAAGGGATACACCATTACTTCCTGCTTACTTTACCATTAGTTCCCATGTTTGTGCCCCCTCAAGTGAAGCAGTACATCTTACTGAGTAGTTACTAAGGAATACACCATTACTTCCTGCTTACTTTACCATTAGTTCCCATGTTTGTGCCCCCTCAAGTGAAGCAGTACATCTTCCTGAGTTGTTCCTAAGGAATATACCATTACTTCCTGCTTACTTTACTAGTGAAGACGAATTTATTCAAGTATGCAAATTAAAAAAGTGTAGCTCCTCCCACTTTAGTAAAGTACCCTACCCCACTTAGGAGATCGAGGTACCCCACTAAAACCACGCCCCCGAGGCTCTACGACCTTCAGGGGCGGAGTTACCTTTTTTGGCTCCACCCACCCCCGCCGGAAGCCAGGGAAAGGGGGCGGATCCTATTTTTCCACATTCGAACTCCTTGGGGGCGTGGCTACAGTTCTAGCCTACTTTGGTTAGGCCACGCCCACCGGAAGTGCGATATGTAAACCCTACCAAAAAAAGTGTTTTTTTTTACTAAGTGTTTGAGCCAAGAACTAGTGAAATATTTAAAAAAAAATTTTTTAGGGAAGTAATCATTACTTACTGGTTCGTTAACATGGTAACTAATGGTCAGTTCTTAACACTTTGAGTGCCACGGCCCTTGGGCAAAAGGTTGCTTGCTGTGCCACATAGGCCGCAATGCATTTTAAAACAGTCATATAATTTTTTTAATAATTACTATGTAAACACTGAACACGCACAAATAACGATGAGACTCTCTTCTATCACCTGCAAAAAAAAGTTTATTGATCCCATTTTACGTTCTTTAGTTATGAGCCGGAGAAGATAGCTTGATTGAAGCAAAAACATCCCTTTTTTTCTACGAGCTGAGATAATGAGCCTTTTGTGAAATTAAACATTTCAAGCACATCACTGACTCTGAAGCTAATTTTCTGATGTCTGGGTCTGTCTGGGTGAAGTGTATGCTGCTCTGCTGCTCTGCGTGCTCCCCCCCCCCCCCCCCCCTCAACTGCACACGCCTCCTGGGTGTGTCTTATGTGTCTGGTGGCTCTCAGTCTCTGCTGAGTTTGCTGCGCACACACAGTGAATGGTGCGCGACATTCAGCTTTTTGGTTCCGCGTGTGTTTGTCACGGGCTGGCATGCTTCCAGTTCGGAATAATAAGGCTGATTATGTGAATGTGCTGTTGCAGCGTACATGGAGGTGCTCAGTTGTGACAGCGGATGCTGCTGCTGGGGGCACAGCTGGCGTTGTGCTCGTTTATGGAGGCACGTCGATGCATACGGACGGATGCGATGCGATTTCCTCATTTTCCCCAGTGACTATTTCTGTGTGTTTGGCTCCTTTTTCTCTGATCAGGAGAGTGCTGTCGCCACCTAATGGGTTTGTAAAATAGGTTATCGACCTCCAATAGCTACAATATTGTTAGAGGCGACGTAAGAAGCTTAGATCGACACCCCCCCGTCAAAAAAACAATTTGGAGTTATGACGCCATTTGGCGTCGCTGGCACTGTACGGTAAATTTCTAATGACGCCATATGGCGTCGCTGGCACTGAACGTGTTAAGTAACTACCATTAAGGAACTACCTATCAACTACTCATTAACTAATCATTAACTATTCATGAACTAATGGTTCGTTCCTTACTCGTTCCTCAGTAACTACCCATTTTACTACCCTAAAAATTTTTTTTTTTAATATTTCACTAGTTCTTGGCTCAAACACTTAGTAAAAAAAACACTTTTTTTGGTAGGGTTTACATATCGCACTTCCAGTGGGCGTGGCCTAACCAAAGTAGGCTAGAACTGTAGCCACGCCCCCAAGGAGTTCGAATGTGGAAAAATAGGCTCCGCCCCCTTTCCCTGGCTTCCGGCGGGGGTGGGTGGAGCCAAAAAAGGTAACTCCGCCCCTGAAGGTCGTAGAGCCTCGGGGGCGTGGTTTTAGTGGGGTACCTCGATCTCCTAAGTGGGGTAGGGTACTTTACTAAAGTGGGAGGAGCTACACTTTTTTAATTTGCATACTTGAATAAATTCGTCTTCACTAGTAAAGTAAGCAGGAAGTAATGGTATATTCCTTAGGAACAACTCAGGAAGATGTACTGCTTCACTTGAGGGGGCACAAACATGGGAACTAATGGTAAAGTAAGCAGGAAGTAATGGTGTATTCCTTAGTAACTACTCAGTAAGATGTACTGCTTCACTTGAGGGGGCACAAACATGGGAACTAATGGTAAAGTAAGCAGGAAGTAATGGTGTATTCCTTAGTAACTACTCAGTAAGATGTACTGCTTCACTTGAGGGGGCACAAACATGGGAACTAATGGTAAAGTAAG
>NC_139626.1:9584015-9586515 GCF_964638095.1 Poromitra crassiceps | reverse complement strand
CCATTTTCAACCAGCTTTGTATCATTAGAACATCAGTAGTATATCAGAAAACTGTAAACGGTTTTGAAGTCTGTCATTTAATTTGACAGTTATTGAGTGTTAAAGTGTGGACCAGTGACATCACTGGTCCACACTAACTCAAATTAATAACTCATTAACTCAAATCAACTCTCAATAACTGTCAAACTAGATGAATGATGAATAGTTTGACAGTTATTGAGAGTTAATTTGAGTTAATGAGTTATTCATTTGAGTTAGTGTGGACCCACTGGTCCACACTTTAACACTCAATAACTGTCAAATTAAATGACAGACTTCAAAACAGTTTACAGTTTTCTGATATACTACTGATGTTCTAATGATACAAAGCTGGTTGAAAATGGGCGGAGTGTTCCTTTAAGGCCACCTTGGCGGTGCCCTGCTAGCAGCCTGCTACTGTCAGTTGCTTTAAAAGCGTCAGTGGTCTCAGTTTCATGTAGCCTGCTCTATGCAGAGGATGTGTCATTGGCTCATTTTAACACACATTTCAGAAAGATGGCCTTTGTGCCCTCCTGGCATGTGGCCTTGTGCCCTAAAACAATTGCGACGCCGAAGGTCAGACGGCCACGCCCCTAAAATGATGAAATTCCCAGCCTGCTCGGCGCCGGTGCAGGAGACGCACAATGCCAGAGCCAATCATTGAATACTTTGAAATATAAACATGAAGCATATCGCCCACAGGGGAGGAAGAGGAAGATCTGCTGACCAAGACAAAAAGACTGGAATTCACCTTCTTGTGAGGGAAAAGGCTGCTTTCAATGCAAAGTCAGTAACGTGCATGGAATATTGTCTTTGTATTTGAGCAAAACTTTGAAGGCACTGTCACTCAACCTTCGGGTCTGAAAAATGAGGCCAACGTGGGAGTACCAAAAACGGCACTTCCTCCCCATGTTAAAATGCCCGACTTTAGAGCAGAAACAAGCATTTTCACAGCCTGGTTAAAGAATTGCTCTGTAAAGTTAATTTCACTGTTCACGACAAAACTGTACGGCTGTTTATACAGTGAGTCTATGGCTGCTAAAGGAAGTCAGATTGTATAGAAGCCAATGGGAAAATGACCCTAGTTCTCACTTGATTTATTACGTCGGCAAACACTTTCCTAATGAGTTTATCGTCTCAATCGCTAGTTTCAAGTCTTTCAATACAGTCTTTCAATACAGTCTTTCAATAGTCTTTCAATACAGGCTTTCAATACAGTCTTTCAATAGTCTTTCAATACAGTCTTTCAATACAGTCTTTCAATAGTCTTTCAATAGAGACACACAGGAAGAGACACACAGGAAGACACACACAGAGTGCAATCTGTCTCACGCTGACCGGCTGGAGGTGGGCCCACTATTTGAAATATGTATCCTCACAGGGAAGAGACAACAGTCTCACCCACGGCCAGGATTTGGCTATTCAGGGAAGCAGGTTTGTGTCGGTTAAATGTGTGTCTACTACGTGGTCTGCGCGCGTGTGTGTGTGTATCTGTGTGTGTGTGTGTGTGTGTGTGTATCTGTGTGTGCGTGTATCTGTGTGTGTGTGTGTCCATGTGTGTAGACGTGGAGCTGTCTGTGTGTGTGTGTGTGTCTATTCTATTGCAGACATCTGTGCTGGTGCTCTGGCGGTCAGAGTGCAGACTAGAGTGCTAGCAGCGGGCGGCGGGCTGCCATGTAGCGTCAGGTTGAGCAGGGGGGAGGAGAGGGGTCACTCTGACCCCTCTCCTCCTGCTCTGGCACCAGACAGCTGTGTGTCTGTCCACATCATGTGCTGCCATCTTTAACGAGTCCACACCATGACTCAAATAATAATCTATCAATGTATACGAGATAGGCTTGGGCCGATATTCAATAATATGGACTATCGTGATATTTCATGAATACCGTGATATTTCCCTGCGATTGCTAGACATGTGATGTAATTTAGAAGGAATAAAATGAAATCCAAATTGCGAACTCTTGACACTGTTGAAAAATGAACTCAGCGATATTAACGAATTTGGCTGGAAGCAGAATTTGCGTGCATCAATCACAGCTGACACTGTTGTTTACAATTAAACAACTTGATTTATGAAAGTATATGGGAGCGACTTGTTGGGGGAGGGGGTGGTGATTAGTGTGTGCCCACCTGTGATTGGTGAGAAACACACTGGCCCCATTTATAAAAAGCTCTAATCGACAAATATTGTGCTGAATGAAAAACTGACTTTGTAGGTTCGGCGCAAAGCTCGGCAGATCTTTTGCCTCCCCAGTGTTTCAAAGCCACAGTCTCCTCTTCCAGTTACCCTGCTAGCCGGGCGCTTCTCGCTCATACTGAGCGTTAGCGCCCGGGGACCCGCGTAGCATTTCCCATCAGACAATCGCGCCGCTCTCGTGTCTAGGTCTTAAAACGAGTCCTTACCTGGGCCAGAAACTTGAAGTGAAGACGCTATCCGATGCATGACATCCTCTTCTTCTAAAAAACTGATGTTGCCGCTTCC
>NC_139626.1:9574015-9579015 GCF_964638095.1 Poromitra crassiceps | reverse complement strand
GAAGGTTTCCCCACTTGATAGAGCTGAGCTGGTGTAACTGTAAGTCAACATCAGACTTTCAATGTTGATAAGTCAAGTTCACCTTTAGTGTTGCTGCCCTTCTGATGAGTGTGAGCCAGTGGGTATGTGAAGGGTTAAATAGATTGTAGTGTTCACGCAAGCACGCACGCACGCACACACAATCACGCACACACCCGTGACGATTTTGTCCCCACTGTCATCATCAAGCTCAATGACAACATGCTGTCAACATATTACAGTGTACAATGGGAAACACACACACACACACACACACACACACACACACACACAGGGAAGCAGAAAAGGTCATAGTCTGGGTGGTCTCCATGGAAACGGGGAGGGTTTGTGCGGCGGGCACTGGGGTGTGTTAACGCTATGCTGCCAGTCACCACTCAAGGTCACCCCTGTCAACAACTTCAAAACACATACACACATCTCACACACACACACACACACACACACACACACACACACACACATCACACACACACACACATCACTGGCACACAAACACTTGAGGAGAAGCAATTTGGCATGCATCCAACAGTACACATTCTCTTTTTCTATTCTGATTTCTTTCTTTCTGAAATTTCCCCCCCTCTCACTATCAGATAGATAGTGACATAGCAGATATTTATTTAGATGAAAATCTTTGAGATTATTCACCTTATGTAGCCACGCCCATTTGACCCGGTTGTGTGGTCGTGTCACAACTACCGGCTAAAAAAAGAAAAAGAAAAAGGCCGGCTGCTCCAATATCATCTAACTCTGAATTAACTAATAACTTAGCCAATTGTATGTAGCATACCAAATGAAAGCAAACGGCAATGTCTAAGAATGCAACACCATGTAACTGGCTCGTTAATTCTCGCATTCCAGGGAATTACGTTAACGTCTGCGGGTCTTATATAGACGTAAGTGGCTCGCACTGCGCTCGGAGGAGAGAAAACCATCTGAAGCTTTCTTTGTTGGAGTCCAGGTATGTTTTACAAGAAAGATGCGATAGTGAGGCGATAGTGCTTACCACTGCACCACCGTACCTCCCTGAAAGTGCTCGTCATTGTAGACGATAACGTTATCTGACCTGGCTAACAGTGGATACTCGCTTGCTTGCTGTGTACCGAGCTCAAAGTAGTAGGCTGCTACGTTCTTTGTTTTACCCCCTGCACTGTCCGCTACAAAAACAACTTTCTTGTTCTGACGTTCTTTTGTATTACGCGCCGTGACCGCCGGAAGTATTAACACGACCCGGAAGAATTTGGCCCACCCCCGCGTCTGAACATAAGGTGAATACCTTTAAATAATATAAGGATTTGCCTCAATCGGTACTGAGTGGCTAAACATCCAGCAGCAGCTTCCTCCCTGTTGTTTGGAGCAGCAGGTGTCATTTATCTCGACTGCATTCAAGCTGAACGTTGCTGCCACTCAGTGGGCGTGACCCCGCAGTGACCTCTGCCTCTGTGACGTCACGTGCATACACCCTCTATACATGTCCCAACAACACCCACTCATTCACATCACTTGGAACTATGGGTGTGTCCTTAGTGTGTGTCAGGGGTGTTTCTACGGGTGGGCCCGGGTAGGCACAGGCCCACCCACTTCTTGCCCTGGCCCACCCAAAAAATTTTTTTTTAATTTTTTAATTTTTTTGTAATTGGTTGTTTTCTAGAGGCAAACTTGCTGCTGCCTTGCTAGCTAATGGTTTTGTAGCTTAAAAACGCAGGGCACATCATCTCCAGAGTCTAATGCATGACGACTTCATGACATCTAGAAATTTTGCGCGCTTCCCGCACAAGATTTCGTCATGCAATTGCCCCACCAATTTTCTCCAGGCCCACCCATAATTGAATTTCTGCCTACGCCCCTGGTGTGTGTGTGGGTTATGTTATACAATCGTATCTTCAGCAAAGCATTTCATTGGTCGAAGCCACATTCCAACAGTGCTGATAATCCTCATAAAAGCACAGCAAACTATGCTTTATCAAAACCTGAATTGGTTCTATGCCAAGTCTCATGATAAGCAGAGAAATGTCTATTCTTACATACGCCCACCTTGACACAAACTCCATAATGTACAAAATGCATGTGCAATCATTCTATCAAAGCCTGAGAGCAAACTAAGTTCCTAATTAGTAACTCCATCATGTCAGGCAGAATCGCCACTTTATGTTAAAATAGCATTTGAAATATAGCCTATATCTCACTGCATAATGCTTCAAGAAAAGATCATAATCACGATAAATCACATATATTGTCACTCTGAAGTTTCAATTTAATCAGTGCAAGGTTAGTTTTGTTGAGGTGTCCAGAAAGGATTTATATGGAATAAAACTGGAGTGAGTGAGTCAGTCTTACCTCCTATCTACTACTAGAGCCCCTTCTGCTTACCTACAACATATCTAGGGATGTAAAGGGAGGTAACAGTCTTTTGATTTTGAGAAACTTCAAAAATCAATCAATCAATCAATAAATCAATAAATCGCTCTCTCTCTCAACTGAAACCAAGTTACATGCATGTAAAGTATCTGTTCCACCAGTTGGGTGACCTGCTCCATCAGAAGTTATGACATAAATCAACAACAGGTTGTAACCACAGACTGTGTAAATAAGGGGTTGTAACAGATGCCTCCAGGCGGCCCTGAAGCACAGCAACATCTCACGATGTGTATTCATCAGAGGATGGAAAGTAGGAAGAGTTGACTTGACTTTTCTACGTATTCTCTCCTTTTCAAAGTGGAGGATGGGATGTAAGTTGGGCCCGTCTGTAATAGAGAGCCAAAGTGGAACGACACTTCCTGCTTCAGCACTGCACCAGAGACTTTCATCCGCCATTTATTTTCCCATAGGCATTTCGTAAAATGCTTATAAAAATAGTTTTACTTGGTCAAACCAAACGGTTCGGATATATTTAGAAACAGGAGAGACCACATAACATTAAAGCTCCCTACATTTTAACGGAAACATCTGCACTTTCTACTCATTATATTTTCAAAACAGGCTAGTTACTTTAGTTTTAATGCACGACAGACAAAAACGATGTAACGCAGTTTGACTGTCTCTCTTGTCGCACGTGCAAAACAAGACACGGAGTCTAAATAAGGTGTGGCCGATGACTTGAGCAATTGCGATGTCATTAGTGATGTAACTCGAGCATAGTGAGTGATGTCATCAGTGAGTGATTCATCACTGATGTCACTCGAGCAATTGTGATGTCATCAGTGAGTGATGTCATCAGTCATATATTATTATAATGTCATGATGTAATAATGTTATGATGTCATGTTATAATGTCATAATGCCCGTACAGTGACAGATCTTAAGGAACGGCTCTTCAAGCAGGGCATGGTGACAGCCTGTCAACGATGCCGCCTGTGCAGGAGACCTGGACACACTGAGGAGCCTGCTGCAGGAAGACCACTTCAGAAGGCAGATCAATGAGCAGTGTTTTTATGGGTGTCGGTGGACCCCTCTGGGGCATGCAGCCTGGTGGGGTCATGCTGCCTGTGTGGACTACCTGGTCAGCCAGGGAGCACAGGTAGACCTAGCTGATGAGGATGAATGGACGCCTCTCTCCTGTGCTGTGCACTGCGCTCACCTGGACTGTGTCCGGATCCTCCTGGAAGCCGGGGCCGACCCCAACAGAAGCATACACGGCTCAAACACCCGCGTCTACTTGGCTGCCCGGAAGGGAAGGCTGGAGATACTGCAGGAACTCATCATGTGCCGTACTGCTGTTCCTTTTGACATAGACACTGATCACACCAGCTGGAGGTCTCCTCTCTACATCAGTGCTGAACGCAAACACCTGGACTGCTTCCTTCCGCCTGCTGCTCCAGGCCGCTGGCGTTCTGACCCGTGACGTGGCTTCTCTCCTGCTGGAGGTGGTGCTGCATAACAGGTGCAACACGGCCTTCGTCCAGCTGCTGCTGGACCACGGCGCCGACCCGGCCCTGATGACCGCAGAGCAGGCACAGCTGGAGGAATGGGCAGATTATGAGGCTCTCAGGGTCTTCCTGGAGGCCAAGAGATGTCCTCGCAGGCTGGCCCACGTGTGTCGGATCCGGATCCGCCAAGCGCTGGGAACCCATCGCCTGATCCAAGTCCACTCCCTACCACTAACACAAGTGATGAAGGACTTCGTGCTCCTGAGTTGAAGCTTGAAGGGAGTCAGTTTATTTATTTCATTTCCAAGAATTAGTTTTTCAGTGACTGTTCCAACCAAATCCACCACCAGAGATTAAATACCATCAGCATACACCACCTGTAGATTAAATACCATCAGCATACACCACCTGTAGATTAAATACCATCAGCATACACCACCTGTAGCCAATCCTACTACTATAATTGGAGAGCGATAATTGGAGTGTGTCCGTTGTGTGCTCGGTTCATCATCTCCAGAGCCGCCACCCCAGAATTGAGCGGGCACAGAAAATCTGTTTATCTTAATATGACAGAAACAATGCACAGAAACAATCGGGAGAAAGACTTTTTACTTTTATACTTGATTACATTTCATTTTTTTTTACTTTTACTTGATTAAACATGATTTAGACAAGTAACTGTACTTCTATTTAGGTAAAGAATGTGTGCACTTTTCCAATCTCTGAATGGCATTAACGGTTGAACGTGCAATACAGACACAGATTTAACGGTTTAATGTATTCTTCTTCTCTTCTGATTGGATCTCTTCCCAATTCGTCCCGCCCCTAACATTTTCATCTAGTTTTTATTCGTTGACGAAAGTGTCAATAGATTTTCTCATATTTTTTGTCATCACAACTTTGTTTGTTTTTAGATAATGTCTAGTTTTCATCAGTGAAAATAGGTCGTTGACGAACATTTTTCGCCATAGTGAACGAAATTAACACTGTCATGGCGTAAGTAGCAAATAGCCTTAGGCTTTCAAAAATGTCAACTATAGTATCGCTTTAAGAGATGTTCCCAAAGATCCAAAATGTACCTCAGGCAGCATTCCT
>NC_139626.1:9531515-9571515 GCF_964638095.1 Poromitra crassiceps | reverse complement strand
GGCGGCTATGAACGCTGGGATGTAAGAGAGAGCAGTCGGTGCAAAACAAAATCCCCAATGGAGAACTCTGCCGCTTTGAGCCGACGCCATCTGGATCCCCATTTAGGCTGCGCCGGTGCTCGGAAGGGCTCATTTCAACTTTTCCACTTTGCCTGATTTGAAAACAACACGTTTGTTCACAGCCGTTTCGAAAAGCTATGCTGTGAAACAAACAAGGCAGGTTTAGGGAGAAAGTGGTAACACGAAACGCAAATGACAATCAGAATCACAAAATAACGCCTGGAACGCATTGAACATCACAACCAGCACCAAGTATTCCACAGTGGATTTCCCCTTTAACTGCACGACTGCAACATTATACCATAGATATGATTTTAGGCTCGTTTGAGTTGACTGCCGCCTCGCCTGGAAAGCAGACGAGAGCAGCCGAGCACAGTCAGGCGAGGGCGTCAACAAGTCGAACACCCCCGCAGCACACTCACTGCTGCTTTTCTTCTCCTACAGTTTTGTTTAACAGCGGTTTGTAAACAAATTAAAACATGCATTGGCGCCACCCACACTCACTGCTCAAATGACACAGCCCTTCAGATTCCTTATTTTTATTTTTATGTAGGCATTCCAGGTGGTATTTATATAACATAGGAGTGACAGCTTGGAATAGATATAAAATTTAAGAAATTTACCACGAGAGGAAGGGGGTTGTGGCCAGATTTACCACTGGTACAGGGTTGTGGCACGAGGCGAATTCGCCTCGTGCCACAACCCTGTACCAGTGGTAAATGTGGCCACAACCTCCTTCCTCGAGTGGTAAATTTCTTTTCTACAATAGCTACCACATAATATAAAAAATACACAATTGTAACATTCAATTCATTTATTTACAATCATTACTGGTTTCAGAATACATTTATCCTTCCGCCACAGAATATAGTTCCATTGACAGTCCCAGGTTCACTCCGTGACAACTCAAGCTCAGCCAGTTCTCTCTCCCCAATTTCACCATGTCGTTCTTTGTTCACTTCACCTTCATCTTCATCTAACCACTGCTCAAAACTCAATCCACCCAGTAAATCAAACGTTACTACGAAATCGGACATTTCCTTGTTAGAGATTTGTAGACTGACAGGCTAACAGTGGGCGGAGTCAGCACAGGTGTTCTTCATTCATCAGGGAGCGGAGTGATACTGCGGTTGGAGCCGAACTGTAGATTGTTGGCCTATTTACCACTGTTGCTAGCCAATCAGAATCCAGTATTCACTCATGCTGTTGTAGAATGAAGTTTCTACACTTCACTGTGGGTTTGTGATGCACCTGTGTTGAACCAATGGGCGCTCAGCTCGATGTGTTTCTCGTCATCCTCTGTCATCCGCAGTCGGGCGCAGCTGGTGGGGAGCAACTGCGGCACCTCGCTCAAAATCTGCGGCCGCCTCGCTCTCACGAGAGTCCCGTGGCTCACGCCGTCGGGGCAAGTCGGACAACTTT
Source organism: Poromitra crassiceps (assembly GCF_964638095.1). Taxonomy (NCBI): domain Eukaryota; kingdom Metazoa; phylum Chordata; class Actinopteri; order Beryciformes; family Melamphaidae; genus Poromitra; species Poromitra crassiceps. Next base: position 9,570,033 of record NC_139626.1, on the reverse strand, counting down.
TCTAACCATCATGCAACGGGGCAAGCAAGGCGCTGGTCGAAACTGCGCAGAACTTGCTCATCTCAAACGAGCCTATTACTATAGATGGGTCACCGCAGCCTCCGCCAGTTCTAACAAGCGGTAGCAGCAAGTCTCCTAAATGGGCGTGGTGGTCAACCATTGACTCAAACCTCTGCCCGAAAGTCTCCTAAGTGGGCGTGTCCGTGGAAAACACATGGGCAAAACCCGCGTGACAAAATGACAGGAAGTGAGTTGAAGTTGGGCCGTCTTGCATGAATACCATCATGGTCTTTGATGATACTCCTGCACACCTAGCTAGCTGATGAGGAAAGTTCCCCGCCTACTGACATAACAGCAGCAAACATGGCCAGCGTCGTGAGCCGAAGAGCTGAGAGAAAGCAGCAGCAGCTGCAGCAGAGGCTGGAGCTGCAGGAGAGGCTGGAGCTGCAGCAGAGGCTGGAGCTGCAGGAGAGGCTGGAGCTGCAGGAGAGGCTGGAGCTGCAGGAGAGGCTGGAGCTGCAGCAGAGGCTGGAGCTGCAGCAGAGGCTGGAGCTGCAGCAGAGGCTGGAGCTGCAGCAGAGGCTGGAGCTGCAGCAGAGGCTGGAGCTGCAGGAGAGGCTGGAGCTGCAGCAGAGGCTGGAGCTGCAGGAGAGGCTGGAGCTGCAGGAGAGGCTGGAGCTGCAGCAGAGGCTGGAGCTGCAGCAGAGGCTGGAGCTGCAGCAGAGGCTGGAGCTGCAGCAGAGGCTGGAGCTGCAGCAGAGGCTGGAGCTGCAGCAGAGGCTGGAGCTGCAGGAGTCACGGGGTTCTGCAGGGATGAAGACACAAAGCTGGCGATGGAGCTCTGAGCACAGAGACAATGGCGGGTGAAAGCACTGTGACTAATCAGAAAGGGGGAAATCGCTGGTTTGAAACAATCACACTGGAGGAGGCTCAGCCAATCACACTGGAGGAGGCTCAGCCAATCACACTGGAGGAAGCTCAGCCAATCACACTGGAGGAAGCCGGCCTTGGGGGAACATTGGGATTCAATACATCTTATAGAGGCCAGACTTGATCGCACCTCGAATGACCTGGAACGTGCACAAAGGAAAACTTGGCCAGTCGCTCAATCTGCCGACGGGTACCGTGATGAAACATGACACCAGCATGTTCATCATTTCAAAGAGGGGGGGGACAGACGGGGGGGACAGAGGGGGGGGGGGGGGGGGGGGGGGGCAGAGGGGGGGGGGGGACAGAGACTGGTGATGGGGCTTCCTGCTACTTGGAGAGGACAGAGGATTAATCAGCCTATAAAAGAGGTGCCAAAAGCCCCACCCCCTACCTCCTCCCCCCCTCCCCCTCCTCTGCTGCACTCATCCTTATCCCAACAGATGTCCTGCCTCTCACCTGCAGCGCTCTGCGCGGGACAACAGCTGTCTGCTGCCTTATGGGCTACACACACACACACACACACACACACGCACGCGCACGCACGCATGCACGCGCGCACACACACACACACACACCACACCCACACACACACACACAAACCACACCCACACACACACACACCACACACACGCACACACACACACACACACACACACGCGCACGCACACCCACACACACACACCTATATGTGTGTCCCGTGCAACCAACAGGCGATAACTCATATCTGCATTGGCTTCGGTGGTCAGATGCATGGCGGTCCAGTTGAAATGAATGAAACGCCATACAGGCTTGTTGTGTGTCAATGTAAAAGCCATAAAGTCTCCATCAGGGATGTTAGTGATTCATCGTCAATCGATTAATCACCGTTAAGTATTTGATTGATATAGAAATATATATTAACCGATTAATCTTTGACGGACAATGTAGTCTTATGTGCTATTTTCACATTTTTTGCTGAAATTATTTAGCACCACAAAGGAGACATTTAACTTTCACCGCTTATAGGAAGGAGAAAGCCAAGCAAGCAGGCAAAATGTACTGAGAATTACACCCATAAATCATTGTAAACATTGTAATACAATGTTGAAATCCAGCACGTCGTCTACATGCACAATGACAGCTAATGCAGGAGGTTTGGCTGGTTGATTAACTTGTTGAGTAGGCCTAAAGACAGGTGGAAAAACCCGCATTTTTCTATTTGTATGTCAACAGCTGTTTTTTTATGTAATGATTCATCGATTAATTGATCCTTAACACGACCAATTAATCAATTAAGGAAATTGATCAACATTTGCATCATAGCCTCCATCACAGCTGTGTTGTGCGGTGTGTTGGAGGAAACAGCTGGAAAGCTACTCTGTTGCTGTGGAGCTAAAATCACTGTTTTGCCCCATTGGGCCTGAAACCACAGAAGAAAACGAAAACCCAACAACAGAGTGCGCACACACACACACACACACACACACACACACACACACACACACACACTCACACACTCACACACACACACACACACACACACACACACACACACACACACACACACACACAGAGGAAGGGTCATAAATCCCTCCCTCTCAAGAACCAATATGTCCGGCCTTTGAACGTGCGCCGGCGCAGACAAAGAGTCCTCTGTCACCTCCGTTTTAGCCTCCAAGCCTTGAGGAGGCATGGAGGTGAGGAGAATACGACAATATTGACAGTAGGATTTACGGCGTGCCTCCCTAGAGATACGATGGTTAGGCGACACAAATAATACATCGTAGTGAGCGTTCCTCCCCTCCTGAGAAGAAGTGATACCACAGACCTTTCACAGAGCAATCTGACAACGACAACAACAGGCTTCACAACAATAAGGCACCCGTGATTTAGAGATGGCTGCTCTCTTCAACTGGGTGTGTGCTGCACCAACGTGGAATTCCCTCACCCAATTAAGATCAGTAGAGACGGTAAAGCTGGCACGCGCTCAAATCAATCATTTGACCCATTTCTGTCTATAATCCAGCCCTACCAGGCGATTAGCAATCAACTGAGGTGACATCGAACTAGGGGTGTCAAAGTTCATCGTTTAATCGATGCATCGCGATACGTGAATCGAATCGAATCGTTGACACATGAATCGTCGAATCGCTTACGTTTACATTTCTGTTGAAGTAAAAAAGGGACTTCACTTGATATTTATCTGACTGCTTGTATTAATTGATGAAAAAGTAGCCATGTGCAGTAATAATATAGACAATTGAGGATTTGATACTTGGAGCTGTATCGAGATGCATCGTGGAATCAAATCGAAACGTTGACAGATGAATCGTAATCTAATCGAATGGTGAGGCCAGTGAAGATTCACAGCCCTACATCAAACCCTGACACTTGAGCAGCCTTCATCTAATGGAGCCTATAGAGCTCTGTTGGCTGAAGACACTCCAGAACGAGCAAGCATGCCCATAAGCAAACACGTCCAGATGGTGTTTGTACAGCAACATTCAACAACCTGAGGAAACACACAGTTTAGCCACATTGTCGAGTTTTTTTTTTATTGATTCCAAATAGATTTAGAGATTTAGGAATCAAAACTTGCAATCAGTTACAGAGAGGGACATTTTACTGCACATTTCAATTCAAACGTAGCTATAGCCAATTCCAAGGCCAGATACAATGTCAGCCAATATACGGGGGCTGAGAAGCAGGCGAACACAACACACTCATACAGTCGTGAGACACTGCCCACACACCCAGCGCGCGTGCCGCGTGCCGTGTGCCACGCACACACACACACACACACACGCACGCACACACACACACGCCCAACATCATGTTCAGCATCTCATCTCGTTTAAGGCATCAGAGCGATGAGAGGTTATGGCTTTCAATGTGACTTAACTGCCTCTTTATGGCAGATAACAGCGGATGATGAGCACGTGTGCAGCAAGCACACGGCCAAGAGAAGGCTTTTTGATGTCATCAGTGATGTCATCAGTGATGCTTGAGTGGGACCTCAAGGCTCCCAAGGAACTTTTTCAAATAACATGAATTCACATTTGAGCTGGTAGCACCAAGAGATAATTGTTTCGGCAGCAATATGTTAGTCCTCCTGAGACTGTTTCATACACAGTTAAGTGTATGAAATATGTTGCCTGTCCAATTGATGCTGTGCCTACTGTACCACATGCTATTGTGCTGAAACAATTGGCTTGGATATATGTAGACTGTGCTACAAAACTGACACTAATATTGTTATTGTGTTCTATAAATTAAGTTCCTGCTCGCCATCATGATGTTGTATGAATTAACTTCCTGCTCCCTATCATGATGTTGTATGAATTAATAGCTGACATCTGCTCATTCTGCCCTCCCTCGCCACCAGAGAAGAAGAAGTCTATCACATTCTATCTAATGGGAGCTGGCACCTCTGGGTCTCTTCATCTTCCACACTCCCTGGACCGGCCCAAAACCAGGCTCGCCACGCTCCCTGGACCGGCCCAAAACAAGGCTCGCCACGCTCCCTGGACCGGCCCAAAACCAGGCTCGCCATGCTCCCTGGACCGGCCCAAAACAAGGCTCGCCACGCTCCCTGGACCGGCCCAAAACAAGGCTCGCCACGCTCCCTGGACCGGCCCAAAACCAGGCTCGCCACGCTCCCTGGACCGGCCCAAAACAAGGCTTGCCACGCTCCCTGGACCGGCCCAAAACAAGGCTTGCCACGCTCCCTGGACCGGCCCAAAACAAGGCTCGCCACGCTCCCTGGACCGGCCCAAAACAAGGCTCGCCACGCTCCCTGGACCGGCCCAAAACAAGGCTCGCCACGCTCCCTGGACCGGGCCAAAACAAGGCTCGCCACGCTCCCTGGACCGGGCCAAAACAAGGCTCGCCACCCTCCCTGGACCGGGCCAAAACAAGGCTCGCCACCCTCCCTGGACCGGCCCAAAACAAGGCTCGCCACGCTCCCTGGACCGGCCCAAAACAAGGCTCGCCACGCTCCCTGGACCGGCCCAAAACAAGGCTCGCCACGCTCCCTGGACCGGGCCAAAACGAGGCTCCCCACGCTCCCTGGACCGGCCCAAAACAAGGCTCGCCACGCTCCCTGGACCGGCCCAAAACAAGGCTCGCCACGCTCCCTGGACCGGCCCAAAACAAGGCTCGCCACGCTCCCTGGACCGGGCCAAAACGAGGCTCCCCACGCTCCCTGGACCGGCCCAAAACAAGGCTCGCCACGCTCCCTGGACCGGGCCAAAACAAGGCTCGCCACGCTCCCTGGACCGGCCCAAAACAACGCTCGCCACGCTCCCTGGACCGGCCCAAAACAAGGCTCGCCTTGGCTTGATATTTTCCTAAGGGGGCGGGGCTTTTCCTTTGGGGATGCAGATCCTCATGTGTGCCATGAGCTGAGCTCGGCCTTCCATGATCACTTCCTGCTAACCTCAATTCTGTGTCATGTGACACCGCAGCCAGTTCGTGCCTCTGCCAAAACCAGGAAGCGCGAACTCTCACTGAACCTGAACTCTCCGTGTCACCTGCAGGCTCCTCTCTCTTCAGATGGGGCGAGCCTTCATCATCCTCTCTGCCCGTCGTCGCCCATGATGGCAGACGCCTCTCCTCTCCAGCTGCTTTCATGCCGGATTTTTTTTTAATACACTTTTCCACTGCCGAGATCTACCTGGCCTGGAGAGCTGCCCTGACTGCAACACACCTCTTCACCCCCCTTCCCCTCCCCTTCCACCCAACCCCCACGCCACTTCTGAAGAGGAGGGTGGTCTGTGCTCACTCTTCAACAAGTGCAGGGTGGTCCGTGCTCACTCTAGTATCTGTGGTATCAACAAGTGCAGGGTGGTTCGTGCTCACTCTTCAACAAGCGCAGGGTGGTCCGTGCTCACTCTGGTATCAAGCGCAGAGTGGTCCGTGCTCACTCTGGTATCAAACGCAGGGTGGTCCGTGCTCACTCTGGTATCTGTGGTAGCCACCCACCTCCAAAACACAATAGGCGGCTTCTTCACAGCATCAACGTTTCCCTACACACACATCATCAGCGAGAGGCACTGACGTTGAGCTTTGGGCTGTTTTCTTTTCATATCCGTGAAGAAAAGCGTCCTCTAGGCCTAGCCCAAATCATCTGACTATGCTCGCTCCCATTCAACATGTCCTAGAAGCTCAGATTAGTATTCTAATTCAGGGGAGAGCAAATCGGGGTCTAGGGACCTCCAAGTGTCCTTGAAGTGGTTCCACGGGGTCTGCAGCAAAGCTGTACTGTTTTTTAGTTTCACTACTCAGTAGAGAGGCTAGAAGAAAAGGCTGATCATTTCTAAGGATGACCAGTTTTGATCATAATAGGCGTCAAACCCCCCACTTGGAGTTATTATCGCTCCACCTACAGTACAGTCAGCCATGCAAGCCTATATGAAGTCATTACTAACCAGAGGAATCTGCCCAAATTTGTCTTTTTGGATGCAATCTGATCAAATCAGATATGGGGTCCCATGGTCTAAAGTGGATCCATTTGGAGGGGGAGGGTCGTTGATATGAAAAAGTTTAGGAACCGGTTTAATTAATAGGCCTAAATGACTTTCACTCAGGCAGGTGAACTTTATTTCCGGCTCAACTGCCTTCAGAACACAGTCGCCTCTGGTGGTGGTGACAAGCCGTCCCCTCCAATGTGTCAAGCGACCGGCGCTGTGAGTCCGCCCGAGGGCAAACTGTCAGTTTGGTCACAGCAGATGAATTTACAGGACCATTGCACCATCACTGCGGATGAAGTTACTCAAGTCTCATGGTGACAGTAACAAGCCAAACAAGTTCAATGAGGATTAGAGGTATTTAAAGGAGTAAACATCAGAAATGAACGCTTTTCTGATAGATTGTCATTGAGGTCATTGATTGATTACCTGTCTGTATATTTACCATTAAATCGCTCATTGTAACAACACGGGGGAATAGGGCAGGTCGGTTACCAACTGGGAAAACGCGTAAATGGCATTTCAGATCAGTTGTCCAGCGTCCTCCATATATACATAATAACTATATAAATTACATGGCGTACCCTAATGTCCCTAACAGCTGTCCAACCGCGCAGCAGGTGTCACCCTCCCCGCACACCGGGGCTTTTAGTCACGGCAAATACACAAGCAGTTGCCCGTCTTACCTTGTAGACATTCTCCGTTATACGGTGCACCTCGTCGGTCCGGGACATCCTTGGAGCGTCACAGTCAGAACAACCATAAACAAGAATCCCTTTGGGGATGATGGAAGGAACAGAGGGGCTTTTCCCAACAGACGCGTAGAAGCGTTGGTCCTGGGGAATCTACCTCGGTGGCACAGACAGTCTACAAGTGAGAGGGAGAGACCGAGAGACGAGCTCGTCTGGCCGTGGGATCCCTGCCTTTATAGGAAAGTCCTCCACTGCGCCCACACTGGCTCCCCACGCATGCAGTCAGTCATTCGGTGCCACCACACTCGGTGCTGGAGCGCAGAGGCGGACTGACTTCTCATCGGGAAGATGCTGCCTTCACGAGTGGTGGGAAATGTCGGAATTAGTCGGAGTTGAGCCTCTTATGAACGAAGTAATACGACTGGGGGAAAGTGGCGAGTCTGATCGCCTTTCCGCGCTGCCGACATGTGACGTTGGGTAGGCTATGTGTGTGCCAACATTACAATTTATGGTAGGCCAATGTTATTATAGGCTATGTTTGTTATTGTATTTACAGCGGCCCACAATAGCCTAGAGAGGATAAAGAAGGGCTTGGGACCATTTCTATTATTCTGATTTCTGGCCAAAAGCCCCTACATCTGCGTTAAGTGACGTGGTACTTTCTACTTCGGCCCTGCGCACTTTCTTGCGGACTCAAGCGGAGAGCCCTTGAACGCAGCATGGCATTTAACGAACCACGCCTCCTCCTCTCTGTCATACGTTGCCCACGCCGCTGCCTCTGTTTGAACCCATTCAAAAAGACCGACCTGTATGCTTCCCAAGCTCTACAAAAGAATGAAAAGGTTTTAGCCCCTTCATTTAGCTTAGCTATAGCCTAGTTAATTACCCCAATGGCAAAATACCTATAATATTCCTATGATATTCTATGGGTCTTTACAGTGTGTGTGACACACACACACACACACACACACACACACACACACACACACACACACACACACACAAAGCATTCTACTTCTCTGTACTCTTGCTCATATACTGACCCTCATAGTGTTGGTGATCTAGGTCGAATTAAAGTTGATTTCAGCGAGATCCTCTACAAAAGGGGTTTTCAAAGTCTCAGACTGTGGGCCTCCCCCCAGACAAAGCTTGGAAAAAGGCACCCCCCCCCACATAGACACTCAACAAATGAGCCAAGATAGCCTCATATTGCTGCTTGACAATACATCAGATTATTACAGTACACCAAATACATAAAGGTCTGTCTGGTGGCATTTAGTTGTTTTTGACTGTGGGAAAGTGGGAAAAACAGTTAGATTCCCTCATACGACTGTATCTCTGAACTAGCTTTAACCAACTCACATACATTTATGCTATTCTATGAGATCTCCTCTTGATAACTAATGTATTCCATTCACTGAGCCTCCCCTGAAACTGCTTGGAGCGCACCTGGGGAGGCCCGCCTCCCACTTTGAAACCCTCTGCTCGACAATATAAAATGCACTGTAGCCTTGAGGTGTTCTGAATAAACTGCGTATTGACACCTCTCCCCCCTTAATATTAGGCTTTTCATAAGAACCAAATAGCCTGAATAACCACTTGACAGCGAGATATTCCATTGAATGAACTGGCCCCCCATTCTGCGGCTGACTGTTCACTACAAGCCTGTTAGGGATGCGTGGGAGTGGGCGATGAGCAGACAGTGTAGGAGCCTGAATGTCAGAGCGTTTGATGAATCACAAATGCAGATCTGAAAGCAGAGAGAAAAGAGAGTGGTGGGTAGTGAGTAGGCTGCCACCCGAGACTAGAGCTATAGCTCTGCAGAGGCACAGAATGGAGGTAGGTGTGTTCGTTGGTGTCTGTGTCTTGCCCACTGCCAGCCTACCTGCCTCCTCCTGTTCTGTATGGGGGTGCAGAATAGAATCAGAGCAATTTAGTCATACACACACACACACACACACATACACCCCTCTCTTTTGAAAATTGTTCATAACAAAAAATGTCTTTTGAAAATGTTCATTTCAACATTCCTCTCACCTATAGAGTTCAATGACATGATATGACTTCCACTAACTGTGTTTAGGGAACATGATGTTGCTTCGTGTGTTAATAAACTGCCCTCTGAGGTGGATTGGAAGCCGACTGATGGAACGATATTCAATCGCAGAGATTATACTGTGGGGATTGCTTACTCGCAGACAATCAAGTCAATAGGTTTGTTGATAGTGGATGTGTTGATGTTTGCTCCTCCACAGACCAAACATACCCGATTGATTTATACTGTCTGGAGTTGGGTGTCCTTGGCTTGGGTCCGACTCTAATCACACGTGACAGTGCTAGACAAAAGAAACCCGGCCTGCTCTGGCTATTTGAACTGAAGCTCTGAAACGTTATCCTGAGCGAAAACATTGAACCCAGGCCTATTTTCACTCCCTGATGGGGGGAGGAAAAACACCTCACATTGAACTGCAGAACACTCTTATGCTATCTCTTGCATTTTCAATTATGTTTTCAATTGAAAAGGCTGCCGATCGTGACTTGTTGAGAATAGCCTGTGTGGGATTTCCCAGAACCACAACACACATCCCACTCATCCAAAACTAGAGCCCACTCAGCCAGAAGCACCAGGCCCACACAAAGGCCAGGCAAGCTTAAACCAATCAGCAACAACAACAGATTATATCTGTTACGTTCCCTTGCTGTGAGTCTAATCCTATGAACAATAGAGGAATAATATCCAAATATCACAGCAAAACTAGTCCAAAGCCCCTTGATCATCATTAAGAGCTTTAAATGGTGTTATGACTATATAGTGATTCGTAGAAAACACAATTAAGTAGGCCTACAATAAGGTGTTTCTGAGTAGAACTGTCGAAGTCTAGATTCAGCATTCATATGGAAATAAGATCTATGCCTGCTGTCATCAGGTAAGGCTGTTTTTCCCCCGCCAGTTGGAGAAATTACAATTTATATCCACTCAAACCAAGTCACCTGCCTCAACAGCCGATACTGCAGGAATGAACTGTCACCTGCTGCCACCTAGTGTTCAATCTGGGAAAACTCGACCTCAGGCAGCACATGTGAGCCCAACGGAGACACCAAAGGGGCATGACTAAAAAATACTTTTATTGTACAAAGAACAAAAGGGAAAGAGGTACATTTTTCCAAACCAACTGAAAGAAAAGTGGTTGGATGAAGTGTTAACTGTGAGACGACAGTATTAGTAATTCGAGTGTTTCAAATCTGTATGTGAGACAAACTGATTCACAAATGGAATAGGATGATCCTCATTGCACTATTGGCCAGTCTGTTGTCCAGTGCTTACTCGTATAAGATACTAGCTTAAGCCATATGAATGTAGGCCATCCACTCGTGCTCTTCATCGGAGTGTGATATGCACAGTAAAACAATTAACGCTAGACTGCTATGTCGATAATACACGCTGCATAAAGATGGGGGATCTGTCAAGTATTACCTTGACTAGATTAACCACCTGACCTACCGGGGTAAGCCTCCAGACGATATGATTAGCCCTGTCTCCAATGACACGCACACTAATCCACAAGGGGAGCGCAGCATTAGATTGGTTAAGCTGTTTGGAAAAAGGGGTCAGAGTGAGAGAATATTCCCGGAAACAGAGGCTTAATATGCAAACATTTCAGTACGTTTTAGTTTGGGGACAGGTCAGTGTGAAGGCAAGCGTTCCCAGCTCGGACTAACAAGGCAATCTAGGCCGACACAGTATACTTGTAGGTTATGCCAAAGAATCAATCACTCCTGTCATAGTCAGGGTATGACCTGGGTATGACCTGGGTATGACAGGGTATGTGACCTGTCATAGACAGGGTATGACTTACAAGCCAAGACAAGTCAGAGATAAGTGGAGGAATTTTGATCATAAGAAACACTTACATGCATTTGTAAGTTAAGTCAAAGTGGGTCAAATTATTTGCTCTTCATAGAGGGTTGAATGTGTGTTGATTAAACTTAGCGTAGGCACATTGATCAGAATCTTGCAGGTCTTTATGATTTAAGTAAAAAAAGAAATCCGACTCAGTTGATTCGCTAGATACCGGAGCAGCCATTGTTCCATCGGAGAAGTGCCCGTCGGCTTTCAGCGGAGGCCAGACAGGAAGTTGGCCCGCAACACGGGAGATGGGACAGACGCTGTAGTCGGATGGTAGAGTGGTAACCGCCGTGGTACAGGAGGCCATGGGGGAGAGAGTTCTCCAGTGGGTGTTTGCGTGTATTTTACGTAGGACTTGAGTATTTTGGAGCCACCAGGTCAGCTGAGGCGGGGTCAGGCACGTGTCTGGAGGAGGAGCCAGGAGCCACCAGGTCAGCTGAGGCGGGGTCAGGCACGTGTCTGGAGGAGGAGCCAGGAGCCACCAGGTCAGCTGAGGCGGGGTCAGGCATGTGTCTAGGCAGCGAGCATCTCGCGCTCTGGCTTCTTCCTGGCACGTTCCCTCTCTGAAACCAAAACGGATTGACGGACTTACGGAAGACAGTAAAGACTAGTAAACAATACCAAGTAGGAAGACATAAGAGTAAACAATACCAAGTAGGAAATGAACAGGAATGCTGTGCCACAGCCTGCCGGGTGTCTTGTCACACCCATGGTATTGGTGGGAAAAAACGAACAAAAACCAAATGAGATTCCTGAGAAGTTCATACCTGGTTTCTCCTCTGTTGCCTCTGGGACTTCTGGCAGCTCCTCCGCGGGAACGTCAGGAAGCTCAAAGTCTCCCTGAGAGACAACAACAGTTTAGAAAGTGTGGACAAGTGCAGGTGAAGAGGTCAGAGGTCAGGAGTGCTGCTCTGGGACCTCCGAGTCTCTGAAGTCACACTGGTTCACTTGCAGTTTCAGTGTGACTTTTATCATGCCGGGACGCACACAGATTTCTTTTTATTCATTGGTATTGGATCTTGCTATTGGATCTTCTAAACCAGACATGGAAGTGGTCAGACTTGCATTGTGATGGGAATACTATAATAGTCTGGACACAATCCAGCCACAATGTGCATACAAGCAATGTAAACATATGAAGAGCAGGAAAAAGGCCAATTGTGAACGTTGTGTGTGTGTGTGTGTGTGTGATCTCGTAAACTCATAATTTTATAATCAAACCTCAAATGAAACGGAGGACTATCGCACAGTGTCTTCACTTGCAATTCAAAAGTTGAATAGATGGAAGAATAACACAGACCTTCATCGGATTCTTTTTGTGAATCTGATGAAGGTCTGGGTATTTGAGTCGGCTCTGCACCTCCTGTCGTGCAGGAGCTCTGCTCCTATAATCTCAATCTCTCAAATATCCCATTGATATGACGAATGTAAAGAAATACACTAGTGTGCAAAAGTCTAGGTAAAAAAAAAGCATTTGTTTTGAAAAATAATGAAAAGTTTCTAAATCTAAAATAATTTACTACAAAGAGCAGTTTACTGACACACTAATGCAGAAAACATAATTTTATTTTAAACAAAATGTATATAAGAAATCTAGGGTGCCTGAAGTGTGAATGGATGTGACCAGTGATCCCAGATGAGTGCACTAAGCTTTATGATCAGGGTGTTTGACTGTTCTAAGCTTTATGATCAGGGTGTTTGACTGTTCTAAGCTTTATGATCAGGGTGTTTGACTGTTCTAAGCTTTATGATCAGGGTGTTTGACTGTTCTAAGCTTTATGGTCAGGGTGTTTGACTGTTCCAAGCGTTGTGATCAGGGTGTTTGACTGTTCTAAGCTTTATGGTCAGGGTGTTTGACTGTTCTAAGCTTTATGGTCAGGGTGTTTGACTGTTCTAAGCTTTATGATCAGGGTGACTGTTCTAAGCTTTATGATCAGGGTGTTTGACTGTTCTAAGCTTTATGATCAGGGTGTTTGACTGTTCTAAGCGTTGTGATCAGGGTGTTTGACTGTTCTAAGCTTTATGGTCAGGGTGTTTGACTGTTCTAAGCTTTATGGTCAGGGTGACTGTTCTAAGCTTTATGATCAGGGTGTTTGACTGTTCTAAGCTTTATGATCAGGGTGTTTGGCTGTTCTAAGCTTTATGATCAGGGTGACTGTTCTAAGCTTTATGATCAGGGTGTTTGACTGTTCTAAGCTTTATGGTCAGGGTGTTTGACTGTTCTAAGCTTTATGATCAGGGTGTTTGACTGTTCTAAGCTTTATGATCAGGGTGTTTGACTGTTCTAAGCTTTATGGTCAGGGTGTTTGACTGTTCTAAGCGTTGTGATCAGGGTGTTTGACTGTTCTAAGCTTTATGGTCAGGGTGTTTGACTGTTCTAAGCTTTATGGTCAGGGTGTTTGACTGTTCTAAGCTTTATGATCAGGGTGACTGTTCTAAGCTTTATGATCAGGGTGTTTGACTGTTCTAAGCTTTATGATCAGGGTGTTTGACTGTTCTAAGCTTTATGGTCAGGGTGTTTGACTGTTCTAAGCTTTATGATCAGGGTGACTGTTCTAAGCTTTATGATCAGGGTGTTTGACTGTTCTAAGCTTTATGGTCAGGGTGTTTGACTGTTCTAAGCTTTATGATCAGGGTGTTTGACTGTTCTAAGCTTTATGATCAGGGTGTTTGACTGTTCTAAGCTTTATGATCAGGGTGTTTGACTGTTCTAAGCTTTATGATCAGGGTGTTTGACTGTTCTAAGCGTTATGATCAGGGTGTTTGGCTGTTCTAAGCTTTATGATCAGGGTGTTTGACTGTTCTAAGCTTTATGATCAGGGTGTTTGACTGTTCTAAGCTTTATGATCAGGGTGTTTGGCTGTTCTAAGCTTTATGATCAGGGTGTTTGACTGTTCTAAGCGTTATGATCAGGGTGTTTGGCTGTTCTAAGCTTTATGGTCAGGGTGTTTGACTGTTCTAAGCTTTATGATCAGGGTGTTTGACTGTTCTAAGCTTTATGATCAGGGTGTTTGGCTGTTCTAAGCTTTATGATCAGGGTGTTTGACTGTTCTAAGCTTTATGATCAGGGTGACTGTTCTAAGCTTTATGATCAGGGTGTTTGACTGTTCTAAGCTTTATGATCAGGGTGTTTGACTGTTCTAAGCTTTATGATCAGGGTGTTTGACTGTTCTAAGCTTTATGATCAGGGTGTTTGACTGTTCTAAGCTTTATGATCAGGGTGTTTGACTGTTCTAAGCTTTATGATCAGGGTGCTTGACTGTTCTAAGCTTTATGATCAGGGTGTTTGACTGTTCTAAGCTTCATGAGCAGGGTGTTTGACTGTTCTAAGCGTTATGATCAGGGTGTTTGACTGTTCTAAGTTTTATGATCAGGGTGTTTGACTGTTCTAATCTTTATGATCAGGGTGTTTGACTGTTCTAAGCTTTATGATCAGGGTGTTTGACTGTTCTAAGCTTCATGATCAGGGTGTTTGACTGTTCTAAGCTTTATGATCAGGGTGTTTGACTGTTCTAAGCTTTATGGTCAGGGTGTTTGACTGTTCTAAGCTTTATGATCAGGGTGTTTGACTGTTCTAAGCTTTATGATCAGGGTGTTTGACTGTTCTAAGCTTTATGATCAGGGTGTTTGACTGTTCTAAGCTTCATGATCAGGGTGTTTGACTGTTCTAAGCTTTATGATCAGGGTGTTTGACTGTTCTAAGCTTTATGGTCAGGGTGTTTGACTGTTCTAAGCTTTATGGTCAGGGTGTTTGACTGTTCTAAGCTTTATGATCAGGGTGTTTGCGATATGGGTGAGATTGATTGTCCAGAATACTGTGAGTCTGCCCGCTAATTAGACTAACCTGAGTAATGGCCTCCAGCTCCGCCAGTACGGCATCTTCATCTTCTTGTGTCAGAGAGCCAGCCAGCATCTCATCTATTTGCTGTGGAAAGGCAACACTCTCTCAGTAAACAACAGATAGCTTCCAATTGTGGACCTGAGCTTAGAAATAACTGAGGACTGACTCTCTCTCCTGACGAATGTACATATGGAGAGGTTAATTCCAAAATCCATTCTGCAAACAAAACTGAAATTCGCTTGTCAGTAATCCAAAAAGATTGATGAATCCAGCCTCAAAATATGATTGCTTTATAAGCAGAGGTCTTAAGATGACTCAGGAGGACTTAAACCATAACCCGTAATGTGCATACCTGCCAACATTAAGCTGTGAAAGAGGGAGATTTTGTGGGGTGATGGGTGAATGGCCTAGCCTCAACACCCCCCCACCCCCGTATAACCCTACACCACAAATTAATATAATAAATACAGGGATGTAAAGTAAATTACTTGTAATTAGTCTTAAATGCATAGCTCACAGGAAAATAAATAACAAAATAAACATACAAAATGTACAAAAGATGTGATCAAAAGTCAACATCAAAATGTTCACTATTTTCACCTCTGCCTTGCTGACTTGATCAGCCTCTGACACACGTCTCATGACGTGAATATGTTAGCAGTCCCCCTCTTTGCTTCCACAGCTTGTTTGTGTTTGGCACGTTTGCTAATGTCATTTTTCCCACCGTGTTCTACGCTAAAGTCGGCCCGACATAGCTTGCAAAACGCACGTTGTTTGCTGATGTGGCTAGCGGTTAGAAACAGGAAGGTCTTACACCAAAGATTTGGAAGCGTATTTCTTCTTCTTGGGACCGGTTTCATCCATTTTCAGTGGCAAAGCCAGTTGAGCCCTTTGACTGTATACATAATGACAGAGCGCCCTCACCCAGAGAGCTTGAGCGAGCGCAGTGACGAGTGACGCATGGCACGTCAGGCAGGGTCGTTTGCCTCTGGGTTGCCAGCAGGTACCACGACATATATCCTACAGTCTGGGCATATTATAGAAACTGTGAAACACTCATTTGAGTTGTATTACTATGAAATCGGGAGATTAGCGGGAGAAATGCCCAATCGGGAGCACAGCGGAAGGGTTAAAAATAGGGAGACTCTCGCGCGTAAATCTAAAATGTTGGCAGGTATGAATGTGCTTTACTTTCATGCAAACACTATTTTTTTGTAAGAGCAAAGTATATACCGGTATATCATTTCAGAATCAAATTCTGCCTATCAACATAAGAACATCTGTTGGCAGACTGAAATCATTGTCCTGGATTTTGCAGATGAATGGTGACCTTACCCTTTGGTAGTCAATAGAATCTTGGGTTTCATCCATAATCCGTTCTACCTCCTCGATGGACATCACCTAGTGTGGGGAGGAGCAGTCAACAACAAGAGCCCATCAGTAACCTGCAACCTTATGGATATTATGCAAGAATGATGCCACATTGTGGCTATAGTATTTCAGACACTAGGTAAGATATAGATTGAATGGTTTTGGAAAAATATATCTGAGAGGTCACATTTCCTACCTCGTGCATTTTTTTCAGACAGTCATTTCCAACTTTCAGCCCTTCAATAACTTTGATTTCGATCTGGGCAAACTCCAGGTCTTGAACCTAAAATAAAGAAATACAATAAAAACAGGAGACTTGTCAGGTTCATCTTTTGCACAGGGACATAACATGACATTTAGCACACTATGTCGATGACAACTGTCAGCCACTCACCATGCGCTCCAGGTTGCTGATCTGGTTCTCCGTCTTGTCCAAGAGCTGGTCCTGGTAGCGCTTCTTTTTCAGCAAGAGGAGTGCTTTCCTTTTGAAACACAAATGGCAAATTGTCAAACTAGAATCACTTTGAATGATGGAACAAAGCAATTGAATTCAAGCCTGGCCTAGCATGAAAAACGACAACACCTGGCTTGAAACAAACACAGTTTCCTAAAAAAAAAGTTACTGGAAAAAAGACACATGGCGATTGGAGAAGGTCCTACTCTTTTTTGCCATCTTTCAGCAGCTGCTTGGCTAGAAGTCTCTCCTTATGCAGCTGCAGGTTGATCCTCTTCTGATACTGCCTCAGCTTATCTCTCTGCTGCTTCAGTTGCTGGAATGAGCAAATAGAGACATGTGGACAAGATATGAAGTTGGGCAGTTCTCTGCCAGGCTGTGTATGTATGTGTGTGTGTGTGTGTGTGTGTGTGTGTGTGTGTGTGTGTGTGTGTGTGTGTGCGTGTGCGTGCGTATCATTTGGCTAAGTTATATTTCAAACAAATTAGGCTATGCTTTGTACAGCATAGCAAGAAGCTGCATTGGCCCAGCCAGTGGTAAGTAACGCACCGTTACAGCTCTTTTTACAGTCTATGCTGTACAGTGGCTAACATCTGTGTCAAATTAAATTGTTACGCCAAACTACTCTAAAATGCAAGAACATTGAATCAAGATTCAAGATTATTTCAACAGCCATAGTAAGTAAACATGTTACTAACGAGGAATTTGTGGGCGTCCGGGTAGTGGAGCGGTCGATTCCCTGCCTACCAACACGAGGGTCACAGGTTCGTATCCACGTGTTACCTCCGGGCTTAGTCGGGCGTCCATACAGGCACGACTGGCTGTGCCTGAGGGTGGGAAGCCGGATTGGGGGTATGTGTCCTCCTGGTTACTGCACTAGCACCTCCTCTGGTCGGTCGGGGGGCCTGGGAACCGGTGGGAATAGCATGATCCTCCCAAGTGCTACGTCCTACCAGTGAAGTTCAGAAGCGGCTGGCAACTGCACATGTGTCGGAGGAAGCATGGTGCTAGTCTCGGCTCTCCCCAGATCGGCAGAGGATGGAGCAGCGACCGGGGCAGCCAATAGGGCAGCATTGGGATAAATTGGCCAAGTATAATTGGAGAGAAAATGGGGACAAATCAGAGAGAGAGAAAAATAACGAGGAATTTGTGCAGTATGCAGCGCAGCGATCCCAGCAATGTTGTTCTATAGGAATGTTGTTCTATAGGTGAGTAGTTACGTCTGTAGATACAAAGTGGGAGGCGGCCTCCAAACAGTCTCAGGGGAGGCTTAGTGAATGGAAGTGAAAAAATATTACATTAGTTATTACATTAGTTATCAAAAATCAAAAGGAGATCACATAATTTAGACTAGCCTAATGTGTGTGATTTTCTTAAGAAGATAGTTCAGAGATACAGTAGTTTTGGGGAATTTTAGGCATCCCATAATAGGCATCCAGGAATTTCGTGAAACTATGGTATGGAAGTAAACTGGGGGGGAGGGGGCTTTGTGCCCAAGCTTTGTCTGAGGGGAGGCCCACGGTCTCAGACTTTGAAAACCCCTGATGTAAGCAAAGCCATATTAAAGTACCATAGTCTATTTTGGTATTACTTGATCTGCATACAAGAGAGACAACGACGTACAGTACAGTACTGCTGGAAAGTAAACTGCATGGCTAATGTTAGCTAACGTTATCATGCACACTCACCAGAATCGCCTTGTCTTGCTCTGTCACTCGAGTCCGTTTCTTTTTGCCAAAAATGTTTCCCATCTTGACACAGCATCCCAGCTACTAATTACAAATACGGATGAATGTATAGACTATGACCTAATCATGAACAATTTATTCACCTAGCTCGCAGTTTATAGCCTCCATAATGTGTAGTCATCTGTCTGTTGACACTTGTCCACACCCACATCAGGAAGTACGGCGTCCGGACAGGGACAAAAACTACAAACTGTGACAGTAGGAACGTTTTGATCATGGTAAAACCAGTGTATGGGTAAAACCCTATGGTAAAACCATGTGAGCTTCAATAAAATACTTTATAATAATAGTGACGATATGATGATGATGATAATAATAATAATAATTATAATGAATGAATGAACGAACAAATAAATAAACTGATTAAATAAATAAATAAATAAATAAGTAAAAAAAAAATGAATCAATCAATCAATCAAAACACAAGGAATGTATCTGCAGTACATGCCACAATAAAAGCACTTCAGTGTCTGGCTATCAAAGTGGCTATTGTCTGTCCCTCTACTTATGTCATTCAAACAATAACGACAAATGCATCATTTTGACTAACATTTATTCATGAGAAGGTAGTGTAGGGAGCAGAGTTCATTGATGACCCGTGTTCGTCTAGACACGGGGGAAATATAGGCGCAAAATACAGCACACTGCTAAACCACACAGTCTTTAAAAAATAAAATCAGTGCACAGATCATCTTACAAAGATTGCATAATATACAGAAAGGTTATAAAATTTCCCAGAAATAGTGCAATTATACCATACCACCACCAGGAAAAACAAAAACAAAACCTGCTCTAACATGCCAATTGCCCTCATGTCCCGGAATCGACAGAGCCAAAGTTTTCCATGTCTTTGTGTGAACCACTCTGACTTGATGTGATTGTGATTCATTCTATACTGGTAGCAGGAATTAGAGGAGTGCAAAAAAGCAGATGGTACTTGGGTGGCTACATTTTACTGAAACCAACTCAACCCACAGAAAACACATGAATATGAGAGTATGACAAAGTTCATAATGTTTGTGAACAACACATATCCGAATATTGCACTTTGGAAAAGATAATTGAACAAAAAAGGTGAAAAAAGTACAGTATACAGTATATAGATATTTCACCAAAACTCATACATCCTCCCCATACACACACATGCTCAACTTAATGCAGAGCCAATTTTCTAGCAACTTTCTGTGCCCTAGTAGAGGGCACAAGGCTATAGGCGTGCAAAACAAATGCTGAGTTTCCTCAAAGCTATCGCACGTAAAAAGGCCATAATACGCCAATCTATGTAAAGTATGTGAAGGGAAAGAACCTCATAAAAATTGCTCAGACTCAGTTCCGGTGGAGTTGATATTTATCTGAATCTGTACTGTAATCTGTAGTGTATATGTAGGGTCTTTAAAAGCAAGCACTTAGGCATCAGATAATTAACATCAGCCTGAAAATCTTGCTTGAAAAAAAAAATACTTGGTTAAATGAAGGGGCATGGCAAACCAGCTCTTACTGGGCTCCTTCAGGGAGTGATAAAGTTGAGGTCAAAACTAAACAAAACAATAAAAACTGTTAAAAGGAAGCTTCTGCATGAACAAACATTTGACGTTATTTATCCCAAACACCTTATTCTAAGACCGAAAAAGCCCACAATAAAAAAATAAAAAATAGAATATGACAAGTGTCAAGTGTCTGCACCCCACATCGGAGAGTTTGACGCGTGAAGGACTGCAGCTGAGAGACTTAATTAATTAATTCATGTTGAAACGTGGAAGGCAAAAAGAGGTCTGGAGAGGCAGTGTGTGCCTTTGGTAAGAAAAGGCCTCCAAAAATAATGACCACTAGATAACTGTGACTAATTCACACTAATAACGACACCACTAACATCCACATCATCCATAATATGAAACATCTTAGGATATATTTACAGTGAACTACCAGATTCTGCTCCATGGCTGTCCCATAGCGAGGAGAGGAAAATGAACATGAAAGTCCACAAAGAGAATAAGGGAGAAACAGAGTTGTGAATGCTTGTGAACCAAGCAAGAGGACATAACAAACAGACACTGAATGCATCTCTGCTGCCTTCAGGGGAAACTTGATATGTACTTTGTGTATGCTATAACCTACTTCACCAAGCCAGTACCCATGCTCAAACTCCCAATCAAAAGATCTATTGAGGATGTGCTGAGGACTGGTAGGCAAGCATCACAAAAAAAGCATCCAACCTATTCATGTTCATGAACAGGCCAAATATACTCAACCAAATGAATCACATTTTGTCTTTCAAGTCAGTTCTTACATATAAACGAAGCGTCTTTTCAATTCCCTATCCCCCTGAATATCATGAGAAAATTACAATTTAACGGTTTGCTGATAGGTGTTGTTGCACCAATAACACACCTCCTAGTACAAGAGTAGGAATACCCTCAGAATAGCCATAGCTATATAAAACACACACACACACACACACACACACGCACACACGCACACACACACAATAACACACATCAAACAGGCTAGAGAAGTCTAACAAAACACATCTGTGATTAAAAGTGGCACGAAAGTGAAACCGAGTGACGGCAAGAGCTCCGCAGATTACTGGATCTGTCGAGGAGGAGTTTGTAACGAATGTGTTACAACCCCCCCCCCCCCCCCCCCCCTCATTGGAGGCCCACCATACATTCAAGATCTATCGTCAAAGATAACCACCGCCATAAAATCCAGCTAAGAAAAGGCTCTTTAAGAAGATCTCAAGAAGCCCCATACATGTCTTGATCCATATACAATTTCTGCTTCACATCTCCATGTTTGAGGTTAGTGCCCATGGCGAGTGTTTGATGAGGACCGTGTGCTACATGTGGTGTGCATGTTCTATACTACATTCTAAGGCTAGGAACTCTACTTTGAAGCTAAATCTGTTGAGAGGAAGGAAGGCCATGGGGCAGCGGTCATCTATCCCAAAGCCTTACCCCAAAATCCATCTGCCACATTACAGAAATAATGACGACTTCCTCTAGAGCGTGCATGCTAAGTCACACAAAACAAAACACAAAACAAAAAAAACAGTAATCTTTTTCGACGTCCTGAACATTTTAGAGAGATATTTTTATATGTGGGTCTACTCTGGACATTGAGATGTGCATGCTGGTGTAAAAGAGGAGAGGGAACTAAATAATAACAATAAACGGTAGCATAGCAACCCTTCTGTTGGAGCGTGAGAAACTTTCACCTGTAATGAGTGTAGGAGCCCTCTAGAGGGCACTGCAAGAGGGAGTGCTGTTACACAAAATCAAAAAGGCATCGCTCTCCCCGCTGTATGGTTGGTTCGTCTGTGCAGCAAACAGGCAACACACACATTGCCACATCAATAATAGAACTATTATGTGAACTATTTATCCAGATGCTACTGACAAAAAATAAATACAAATGAAAATCATAAAAAAAAAAAAAAAAACGTTGTGTCAATGTGTCAGGTGTGCGAGTGTGTGGTTCAGAGATGTGCTGCTTTGGTACTATCATGGATGGATCTCAGTACTGCTAGTGCAGAAAAAAAAGACATTGTAGTTTCACAAACATGATGGACAACGCGTTAAAGAGACGAGCAAACACACTTACTGTAATGCCTCCCATGGAGGAGAATGGATGGAAAGGATTAGAAAGCATAAATATTATATATATCATTTATATATATATATATATTTCCATTTACAGACTCCCTGCGAGGATTAAAAAAAAAAAATTGTAGAAAGGAGGAGTAGGTGTCGCGTCAGTGCGTCTTGAGAAAGAGCACAGGCCCCGCCCCCCTCGGTCAGTGCGAGTCAGGAAACACGGAGCACCGGTGGACGAGGGTTACGGAACATGCATACCTCCACCTCACCACCTTAACACCCCCCAGCCCCCGACACACACGCAGTCAGTCCCCAGTGTCTGCTAGCTCTCCCCATCCTCCCCCACGGCGGAGGGTCTGTCTCATTCGTCTGGGGGATGTCGGGCCAGGTGTGTGCAGCGGGGCGAGTGCGGGGGGCGCCGCCTCCGCAGGCAGTCGAGAGCCCGGCGGGTCGGCACAGGGTTCAAAGCTGGTGCACTATGCTGTCCGTGTTGTTGACTGAGACGGGGCCGTCCTGGCGCAACCGCTGCCACTGGAAGGTGGTGCTGAGGGAGCCCACCTCCTCCTCCTCGTTCTCCTGCTCCTTGGCGAACTCCATGAACACCTGGAGGACGCGGAGAGGAGGAGAAAGTTCAGAGAAGTGTAACAATGAACAAATGTTGATGCTGAAATGACAGCATATTGTCCTTATGGAAAGCACAAGGCTGGCGTTGCTCAGACAATCGGCCATGTACCTGCTCTAAGGTAGACTGTATACCATGTACCTGCTCTAAGGTAGACTGTGTAAAGGCCATGTACCTGCTCTAAGGTAGACTGTGTAAAGGCCATGTACCTGCTCTAAGGTAGACTGTGTAAAGGCCATGTACCTGCTCTAAGGTAGACTGTGTAAAGGCCATGTACCTGCTCTAAGGTAGACTGTATACCATGTACCTGCTCTAAGGTAGACTGTATACCATGTACCTGCTCTAAGGTAGACTGTGTAAAGGCCATGTACCTGCTCTAAGGTAGACTGTGTAAAGGCCATGTACCTGCTCTAAGGTAGACTGTATACCATGTACCTGCTCTAAGGTAGACTGTGTAAAGGCCATGTACCTGCTCTAAGGTAGACTGGGAGAAGTTGTACTCTTCAAAGTTGAAGGTTTGCTTAGCTGAAGGTAAAGGGAGAGAAAGAAGACACATTAGCAAGAATCCATTCAGAATTAATTGAATGCATCAGTAAAGGTGAAGCAAATTGTGCTAGAGTGTGTGTGTGTGTGTGTGTGTGTGTGTGTGTGAGTGAGTGTGTGTGTGTGTGTGTGTGTGAGTGTGAGTGAGTGAGTGTGTGTGTGTGTGTGTGTGTGTGTGCATGAGATCAGCAGTGACTCACCACTCTCTAACTGAGCGAACGACTTGGCCAATGATTTGACATCCTCCATGGGAATCTTGTAAACCATCAAAGTGGCAAAGCTGCAAGACAGCATCAGCAAACAGCATCTCTTTAGACATGTACACACACACATGTACACACACACACACACGTACACACACACACACACACACACACACACACACACACACACACACACACACACACACACACACACACACACACACACACACACACACACGCACACAGCCTGGCGCGCATACCTCTCCTGCCGGGCAGCATGAGGGAAGATCCGGAGGATCTCCTTGTGCAATAGCGCCACCTGCTGGAGCCCAGTCAGCTCCTCTCGGAGCTTCACCTCCAGGCTGTAGCCTCGCCCGTACTTCCCTTTGAGATGCTGAATGGAACCAATGCATCTGACGGGGAGACATGGAGAGAGCGCAAACTAAAGAGGGTCCACCGCTTCACAAATCTCTACTAGTACGATAATACAATGCTGTGTGCCCCCATTAATGTCCCACTGCAAGCACAAACCTCAGCTGGCCAGAAACCATGATAGCCACACGGTCACAGACGGCCTCCGCCTCCTCCATGTAGTGTGTGGTCAGGATGGCTCCTCGCTGGCGGTTCTTGAACGCAGCACGGATGGCCCTCCTACACACAGAAGAGATGCCCAGCTCAACAGCTGCTTCAATACAAGTGTGGCAGGGTGGCGTAGCCAAGGCCAAATGAAGGCGTGGCTTCCGTCAAGACCCATCGCTAATTCCCAAAGGTATATTTGTACTAAGACCATTTCATAATTTGACTTTTATACTGAACTTAATTACAGATATCGTCTTTACTGTCACAGTTCACCGCCAGTACATGCAAAGAAACATAGATAACCACACCATACAGATATACACAGCATACTGATACCTAAACACATAACATTCATCCCCCGTCTGTATAAATATACAGTATCACATTCACAGAGAAGTCTGGCTCTACACAAGGTCAGCGAGGCAGTCCGTTTACTAATAGCTATGGCAGAAGTTTATCATCATCCCGGGCCTATATATTGAACTTCCATGCTTAAATGAATTGTCTTTAAGCCATGTAAAAATATTCAATTTACACTCTTAAACATGATGTAATTCCAGACAGAAAATGATGTCCAGGGCAAGCACAAAATATATCATTTCTACAGTATCAAAAACGCTTAAAGTACATTAAAAACATCCAGAAATGTCAACTACACGTGAGGAATGCTACTGTCATATTATATATGAATATACTCAAGTCAAGAGTGTCTCACCACATGCGCTGTTTAGACTTGGGATCCATCCCTGTTGAGGGCTCATCCAATAAGACGATCTGAGGATTCCCAATCATACTCAGGGCAAAGCACAACTGTAAACAAGAGAGACAGCAGGTTAGTCTAGTCTGTGTGCAAAAATCTTAACAAGTGAGAAAGTATTCATCCAAGGAAGAGAGGAGTTGGCAAACAAGCTGAGATAAAACAAACTTTATCTTTCATTCATAATATCGAATTATTGATTGTGGAAAATTAGAGTCTCAACTCCAGTGAGACATAATTCATTCTTATTCCAAAAGGCCAAGACAGGGAATAGAGTTAAAATGGAGGCTATGTTCTTCTTACTTTCCTCTTGATGCCTGCTGACAAGGTCTTTGCTTGCTTGTTCAGATGGTCCTTCAGCTCCAGGGCATTCACCACACTGAGGAGGAAAAAAACCAAGGCTGTCATTCAGTGACAAATCACACAGACAGACAAGTGACGAGTTCGACTATGGCTGCACCACCATAGCAAAGAAATGACTTCAGTTGACTATAGTTTTTCAGAGGTTCAGATACCAACCTACAAACACATGTAATGCTCCAAGTTAAAGCTGGCCCTTGAGTTGTGATATGGCTGGGGACACTTGAACTCACAGATTGGACGCCATTCATAGATTTTCATCTTGCAAACATAGAGACACTGCGTAACGCGTCATCATTCAGAAGCCACGCCCAAGACGGGGGAAAACACAAACTCCTGTCCAATCCTGGCGTTCTCCTATGTCACGTGCATGGTTGCGTGTTGCACCAAAAGATCGTATATACGGAAGATGAACACTCCAACTTACTTCTTGACAGCTAGATCCACATTTTTCTTCTCGCCAATTCTCAATGGCTTCCTTGTCTTGCTCAGGAGTACAAAAAAACTTTAACTGGCGATTTTTTACATTTGTTTTCTGCGCAGCCCACCACACAACAGCTTTTAGCTATGTTTAATTCAAGGAAAATGATGCTGGTGTGTGGAAATGAACGGAGCTCTTCCCCCGTGATGGGCGTGGCCTATTACATGCAATGTCTCTATAGAGATCTATTAAAGAGCCTATTAAAGTTTTTTGAACTGCCGAGCAAAACAAGGAAGCCATTGAGAATTGGCGAGAAGAAAAATGTGGATCTAGCTGTCAATGAAGTAAGTTGGAGTGTTCATCTTCCGTATATATGATCTTTGTGTGCAACACCCAACAATGCACGCACCAGGATTGGGGGGGGGGGTTTGCGTTTTCCCCCGTTTTGGGTGTGGTTTCTGAATGATGACACGCTCCACAGTGTCTCTATTGAGAGGCAAGAGGTAAAAGCCCCTCAATCTACCACACAAGATGATCGTCTGTGCTGACCATCCATCCTGACCGCCTCATACTAGCGGGGATTTACTTTGAGTGAAAAATCTGTCCTGATGGCAACATTGAGGCTGAGAGCTCACCGCTTGATGATGCCTGGTACATCCTGCCCTCGGAGGCCCTTGATGGCAGCGTAGATCTCTAGATGCTCCTGAAGAGTGATCCTCGGCCACAGCGGGTTGACCTGTGGACAGTAGCCCACGTGCTCCAGAGGGTTGTCCACTGGACGGAACTCTGTACTGTAGTCCCCCAGTAGAACCTGACAGACACACATAATGAAACTCTGTACTGTAGTCCCCCAGTAGAACCTGACAGACACACATAATGCAATGTGATGTGGTGAATTGATACCGATATTACTTACGCCATTTCAACGCTCTTTTTCTGAGGTGGGCTACTTTTGTTTTTTTTCTTGAACATGAGTGATAAGATCATGATCAGAATTCACAGACTACTATGTTTAAGGTAGCATGACTATTGCTACTTTTCTTGATACCCCCACAAAATATCAGATTTGAAGCAGAATAGTCTAAAAAGTAGCATTATCCCCATCTCCCGATTCACATTTGTCATCTTTGACCAAGTCAGTTGATATTTCCACCACATTGATTTTAACAAGCAAACAGGTGACTAACACATTGAACATCAACACTAGTTGGTTACCCAGATCATTCACACTGAAAAGCAGACAAGTTAATTGTATTTGATGTTTGAACGTAACAGAATGCAACCACCAATATTAGGGGCATAAAAGAAGAGTAGTCCAACACATTTCTGCTGACAGGGAGTACTAAGTCATTATAAGATACTAGTAGCTAGTATTATTAGCTACAATAGCTTATTAGTAGCAAAACGTTGAAAGTAATATACTGTACTTGTTCAGCTTGTTTTTTAACAACAAGCTCAACAATGGTTAGAAACTCATCTTCTGTTTATGCTGGAAATATGAGCAGATGAAACCCACAGAAAAGGGCAGAATATATTCTTCTAACACTGATTTAGCCCCAGAAAATTGACATGAATGAAACTCCTGAACACAGATCAGCAACTCCTACTATAGAGTAGAGATGAAAGGTGGGTTCGACAGTGTCTGTACCTGGCCAGCGGTGGGGTCTGTGTCACCAGACAACATATGCATGATGGTGCTCTTCCCTGCTCCGTTGGGGCCCAGCAGTCCAAGGACCTCACCTGGGGAAACATCACAGTTGACATTTGTGAATTGTGTCATTTTCCCACTTCTAAATGCGGATCTCTCCTCTTCTCTTCCTCTTCTGCATCGACTGGATCATGAACCAAACAACCAACAATAAAAAAGGCTGGCATCCGGTGGAGTTTGAAGGAACATCTTGAGGAGCTCGACTTTGCTGATGACATTGCACTACTCTCACATACCCACCAGCAGATGCAAGACAAGTCCCAGCTGCTGGAAACAACTGCAGCTGAGCGTGGACTCAAGATGAATGGACCAAAAACCAAACCCATGCGGATCAACAACAAAAGCAGAAATCCTATAACCATCGGGGACCAGACACTGGAAGAGGTCGATCAATTCAATGTGGTAATAATAACAATGTGATCTCATGAAATCCATCAGATTTTAAAAATCACCATAGTGTCCAACAAGTTTCCTTATGAATTCTAAGTCCATGGTGTTATGACCATCTGATCACGATCAGCGCTGGTCTATTTGACAGAGTGAACATACCTTTGCGAACGCAGAAAGAGACGTTCTTCGTGGCCACCTTCCTCTTCTTGATGAGAGAAAAACCTTCTCTCCTGACCTTGTACTGCTTCCTCAGGTTATTCGCCACCACCACTGGTTTCTAAATGGACAGGACACCGGGAGAAGGGACAAAATTAGCTTGTGTGCTTCACTGCTTTATGATGGCTGCCGGCTAAAAATGTACAGTGGATAAAAGTAGACCCTGCTCACTCAACTGCTCCAGTGCTAAGCTTAAGCTTAAGCTTAACTTAAGACAGCACTTTGAGTCAAAGGCTCTTAATTAAAGATTGTAACTAAAGTGTAGAATATTTACCACAATATATAATTTCCAAATTAATTTCGAAAGAATAATATAATGGCTCTAGAGAAATCAGACAACTGCCATACAAAATAGTTAATTCCATTGAGACCAAATTTGGTAATTTCTTTTTACTGATGATAACCATCAGACTCGGTTGAAACGTGAGAAATTCGAAGAGCCGGCCAACCAGCACCTACCTCCTCACAGCACTGGCAGGTGAGGGCCTCCTTCACTCTGGCCTTCTCCATCTGGACATCCTCGTCCTCGTTCAGCCCTTCCTCCGGGTTCCTCTCCACTTTGGGCTTGGCCTTGGATGAGATCCTTTGAAGATTAGAAGGACAACATGAATGTTTGGGTCAATTTGCTGTCGCTCAATCAATTCATGAAGAGGATGTTGCAACAAAACAAAAAAAGTTTAGTAAGTTTCCAATTATGTTCTTCTAAGGCATTTTTGTAACAAAACAGGGTTTTTCTGCAGATCTGTAATGCCTGGGAATCAGATGGAATCTTCAGTTTATTTTAGAATTCACATAAAAATGGTTCAAGTTTACATTTGAAACATTTGCAATTTGTGTGTTCATGTGGAATGTAG
This sequence comes from Poromitra crassiceps, assembly GCF_964638095.1. NCBI lineage: Eukaryota > Metazoa > Chordata > Actinopteri > Beryciformes > Melamphaidae > Poromitra > Poromitra crassiceps. The sequence continues at coordinate 9,541,394 of NC_139626.1, read as the reverse complement.
CCTACAGTGCATCCCACATAAACACACAAATTGCAAAAGTTTCAAGAGGCTACATGATAAAGAAATAAATGCACTCGGGTGATAACTCCCTGTAATCGGAGTCTTCACCTGCAGAACTGGTCATTCTTCATGGTCCTCCCTCCGTAGCGGATCTCTAGCCAGCGAAGCAGGAAAAGCAGCACGATGCACTGGAGATATGGCTGAGTACAACAGATCCACATTATCAACACATCCTTGTACAATCGCCCTTTAATGTGTCTTTGGATATCAATGTTTTTGGCAAAACGTATTTGACATGAAATACATACAGCTATGACAGCAATGAGCAGATTCTTCCACAAGAAGTTCTCCTCATCGAGGGAAGGGATGAAGGTAGCCTACAGATGGAAAAAAAAGTATCAGTGAGAAAACTCTGCTCCGAGCCTATCTTGTTCTATCAAATGCAGCAATGGTCTAAAACACATCATCCTCACAAGACCAATTAAAGCACTCCTTAACGAGCAGGTACCGTAAAAAAAACGATTAATTCTTATTCACAATATAATTTGTACTTCTCCCATAAATTAAGAGAAAGTACAGCAATGCAAATTGGGAGTTTTCGTGACTTCTCTTCTTTTTGTAAGAACACAGAAGTACCTTAGTGATGTAGTTGAGGGTGCTTCTTTTTGTAAGAACACAGAAGTACCTTAGTGATGCAGTTGAGGGTGCTTCTTTTTGTAAGAACACAGAAGTACCTTAGTGATGCAGTTGAGGGTGCTTCTTTTTGTAAGAACACAGAAGTACCTTAGTGATGCAGTTGAGGGTGCCCATGAGAGGATAGAGCGGGTTGAAGAAACACAAGGCATTGTGCAGGTTTCTGGTCAGGCCTGGGCTGTCGTTCACAAATGACAGCTGGACCAGGGAGGCTGACACCACACACACCTGGGGCACAAGACACACATGCAGAGGAAAACACTTTCATGTGAAGCTGGTAGGGGTGCACCGATCGATCGGCAAGCAATCTGTATCGGCCGATTTTTACCTCAAATTTGCGATCGGCTGATTGCCGATATTTCGGCCCTATCACTAATCAGGCTTTCCAACGATATAAAATACAATGCCAATTGGTAGTATTAAAGGAGAGAAATAATCAACCGAAATAACGTTTCCAAACTTTTTTTGAGGAGTTTATATATCGGTGATCGGTAATCGGTCGATGATCGGTTGGGCAGATATTTCCCAGAGGCGATCGGCAATTGGCGATCGGTGGCAAAAAACGTGATAGGTGCACCCCTAGAAGCTGGCATTAAGCTCAAATAATGAAATAATTAAATCTTAAAAAGCAGAGGAACACAGGACACGATTAATTTTGCAGCCACGTATTACAGTGAATGTTCCTGGCGTCGACATGAAACATTTCAGTGTCTCACCATCATGGAGACGACAGAGAAGAAATCCCTGTTGCTCTGGACACGGGCGAAGCCAAAGGAGACTACATAGGTGAAGAGGATCATGGCGGGGCCAAAACCAACGGTACACAGGACCTGGGAGAGGGCAGATGGAGGAGGAGTATCAATGTAAAAGTCATGAAATGAGAGTCGATGGTGATGGTTAAGCAAGATTTTTCATCATTTTATGCATTATATTTTGAATACTTTTTATGACATTCCTAAGAGCAAAGTTAGGCATTTTGTCCCACCTCTAATGCCGTAGTCTTTATATAGCTTTAAAGCCCCAGACACATCGGGAGGACTTGAGAGAACAAGCGGCAACAAGTGGCCGACTGTTGCGGCGCCTCACATCGCCTGTGTCAGACTAGAAATAGCGCCTGGCGGTTGTATGCCTCCCCCAACAAGTCAGCAGTCTACATCCATGTCTGTCCAGACTCATACAAGCACAAATACCTTGAAGCCCACAGTGCAGCGGTGTTTATTTATTTATTTTCTAAACTTTCCCCAATGATCCCCCATACTGATTTTCTGTTTTTGAATCCTAACCAGGGGGTTCTGAGATTTAAACTCTTGCTTTGGTTTGGCTCTCAACAGCTCTGGCCAGTCATTATTGGTGTCTACAAAAAAAAACTTAATGAGTGATTGAATTGTAGGCTATAAATGTAACAATGGAAACTGTTAACTACCATAACCTGAACATAACTGAATTTAGTTAATTGACAAGGATTTCAAACGAAACGACAAAAATGTCTCCCATGACATAGGCTACAGTAACAGGTTTTATTTTTGAAGATTTACAGGATATTTTATTTTGTTCCTCGGTCGTAAATTCCTGCCCAGCTCAATCTGCTCTATGCTGCTTGACGCAACTCGAAGCAGGAAGCGTCAAAAAGAGACCAGGCGGAGGTGGAGAAATAAGGAGAGACGACAGTAAATGGGTGATATCATATCATACAGCGTTCAAACAAACTGACAATCAGCCAGCAGCGAGCACACTCACCGGTGTTTTAAGAATGTAGGTGCACGGCACAGGAGAACAGTTTAAGGAGAAGGAGAGCCAGCACACTCCGGTCTCATTGTATTTAACCGTCATTTCGGCCTGACACGGCAACACGCTGAAGAAGGCCGCCCATTAGGCTGAAACGTTCGTGTCTGTGTACCTGGTGAACTGGAATAAACCAAAGAAAGGACATTTTGTGTGCTGGCTCTCCTTCTCCTTAAACTGATATCATACAGCGACAGGCTCAAGGCCATGTTGTTGTGAAAATATGTGTATCTTGGAAAGAGCTGATGAGATGACGTTGAAAAATGAGAAGAACACTTTGTGCACTATGACCTCTCGTCTCACTTCTTCACCAGCTGAGAGCAGCAGCCAATCAAAGTGATCTCTCTCACCGATGGCGATTCAAACATGTTGAATTGGCCGCCGACAAGGCCGACCAGAGCCAACGGTGCAGGACACACCGCAACCACTAGGGTGACAGATGCTCACCGATGGCCCGACGTAGCAGACCGCCGACTATTGCCTTGGTGTGTGTGGTGTGTCTCTTTAGGAGTGAGTCTGTGTTTGTGTCGCGTGTGCGCTAAAGCACTGGATAAAATACAGCAGTACCGACCACGGAAGTGAGGTTGCTGGAGGTGAGCAGGTTGCCGGTGTGGAAGGAGAAGAGGATGGTGGTCATGCAGCAGAGGATGAGGTAGTAGAAGGGGATGTCCACCGCCGCCTGGCCGCACCAGTAGGCCGATGGTACCATGCCTGAGATACGTAGTGTAGAACGGCACTTGATCTGCAGGGGAGAACACGGGTACATACATGAGTCATCATCACACAGGGGAGAACACGGGTACATACATGAGTCATCATCACAGACCAGGGGAGAACACGGGTACATACATGAGTCATCATCACAGACAAACACAGCGGAGAACACGGGTACATACATGAGTCATCATCACAGACAAACACAGGGGAGAACACGGGTACATACATGAGTCATCATCACAGACAAACACAGGGGAGAACACGGGTACATACATGAGTCATCATCACAGACAAACACAGGGGAGAACACGGGTACATACATACATGAGTCATCATCACAGACAAACATATTCAATAAATCTGAGACCTATCATAACAAGATGCATTTTTAACGAGCCCCATGGGGACATTGGGTCATTGTTGTGGCATGAAATAGCAATAGGCAACTGTGCTAGCAGTACACATGACTGGAGTGAGTAAAACTATCCTGACTCATCAAGTATCTAAGAGGAGATAGGGGTATTTAAACATAACACAATTGATAATTACAACTATAGAATGTATTAAATAGAAATATGGATAAAATATATTAAGGCACTTAGAGACTGCAAACCTCTGCTAAAATTCTCCAACTTGCTGTTACACCAAAATATATATATATATATATTTTTTTAGATTATTCTTTGGGGAATTTTTGCCTTAAATTGACAGGACAGTTCTCCTCATTACCATCCTCATTGTCCCTGTCAATATAAAACACCCTTGGAGAGGATAAGTCGAGGTAAAAATCCAGTGTGGAGCCTAAACAGCTAAAATTGTTGCGGTGTGTAGCTACTGTGAAGTGCTACATATGCTGAGCTGGACAAATAAAATGATCGTCAAAATCATAATCACGGGAAATGAGTGGTTACCTCTCGATCTCGAGTGTGGTCCATTGCAAAGTAGGCAGGCATTCCAGCTGCCAACATGCCAAGTATAATGGCCTCTATGTACACCAGGGCATAGGATGTGGCGTCTGGGATTTGCTGAGGGACCGTCACAATGGAAGCATTAGATGGAAAAATATACATGTAAAAAAATACTGGAAAACAACAAGTTCCTTCAACAACACATGAATTACAGTACATATGGCTTATAACTTTGTTCTTGCATGCTCACATAGTCGAAGGGTTTGGTCCAGGTTCTGATGCGTCCGGTGCCGTTCAGGCCCCTTAGAAGAGCGTTGCTAAGTATGTTGATGGCCATGGGTAAGGAGTGGACTGTGGTGCTGTTGAACGCAACGCTATACCTGAAACCCTGTGAAAAGACAGCAAAGAAAGCATTGAGAGTCTGTGCCTGTTCTACATGTCGGCAGGTGAATGACCCCTGTGGCACCTGGTGCCTCTCAAAGCTCTCCATGATGGCACTTAGCAGCAGAAGCCTTCATCTGGAACATGACCACAGTGTGAACTCATAAGCCCCTTTTACACTTCCTTTTCAAGGCGGGAATGCTGTGGCGTTATTCCGCCTCAATCAGCGACCGGGAACGATTGCCCCCCCCCCCCCCCCTCCCCCGCTGGTCAGCTTTCACATTACAACATTTCTTCCGCGCTGGGAAACGGAACAGAGTGCACTTTGCGTCATCAACTATGCCTGGAGTTTATCCTCGCCCGTGTGTTGTCTATGTGTTTCGGAACGGTTGGCTTTCACACTCGCAAAGTGTTCCATGCCCGGGCACGCCAAAGCGCTCCCCGGACCACCTTTCCAAGTGGATCCTGTCACGGGTTCCCTGTTGCGCGTCCGGGCGCGGAACGGAACGGAACGTTCACACTCGTCAAATGTTACGAAACTGGGGTCAATTTGGGGACAAGTGTGCTCGGGAACGGTACCTGGGGCGCCAGTGTGAAAACACCCTTAGACCGTCAATTCCATACAAATTGAGAAAACAATTTGAATTCGGTCGTCCGCTGGAACAAATCTACTCCGTTTCAAGCAAAGTCATTTACACAAACACAAGGGTCCGAATCTACCAACATGTCATAAATGCAGGCGCAGCACAAAAGCAATTGCGAGTGAAATTTAAGCGACTGGCGCTTTGTGTCCGGTATCATCAAATGATATCGGGTATCATCAAATGATATCGGGTATCATCAAATGATATCGGGTTATGAGCAAATTAATTTAATCTGTGCGATGGGAAAGTGACCTTGCTGGATCCTGTTACGTTGATGGCGGCACTGTGGGGCGCTGCTGCCATGTAGTCCGTCTGCTTCATCATCTCCACTTTAATGTCCTGAGACTCCAGGTTGTGGATAAAGTCAGAGATATCAGAGCCTGTTGAGCCAATTAGAAACACACTGATAAACTGTAATGAATTCAAAATTAAGATTGGAGTCGGGTGAATCAATATTCAAAGAGCACCACAAGCGATGAGGTCAATAGAAATTGCACTGATAGGACAATTGTCACAATAATAATCATAGTATGTGGCACCTTTCTAAAAACTATAAATAATCATGATAAGAGCAATCTGTGTGTGTATGCGTGTTTTTATTAGTGGTTCATAAATGATGCAAATTTAGCGCTGACCCAACAGAGACCAGAAGTCTCATATAACACAATCTTCAAACAGAAGTACAAAATGTGGACTTGTTATGAACCTATCATTTAATACATGGCCCAGGTTTCAGATGTTCAGAGGAGGGATTTTGTGAACAGCTATTATCCGGACGCAAAGTATCAACTTTCACAGTTTGCCCCATGGCAGTGTCTTATTATCCGATCAAAAGATTGATCAATTCACAAAACAGATTCATTGAATTTGAGGAAACCTCGACTGGACTGACCCGAGGAGTTCTGAACAAGGAGGCTAGTGGCGTACTTCCTGGGTGCCTGGTTCTTTCCTAGGAGGTAGACGGGCTTGAACTGTCTGTCTGGGGAGTGGATCTGGATGTTTCCGGTAGCCAGGGACAGGACCAGCACTGCAGCCACAAACACCACGAACAAGGCCAGCCTGGGAGAGAAGAGAGATGACCCCATGTTTTCAAACCTCATGTGATGCCAATCAAAGTGTATTCGCGTTGAAGTGAATTTGCATATTAACCCATTGATACCTGATGCAGCGTTTGTGTGTATATCCCTCATTTGTGTGTGTATCCCTTTACGCGGTTCGCGGTCTTAAAGGGATACACACACATCAGGTATCAATGGGTTCACACAACTTTTACGACGTTATTCCAATCAATTCCATTGGGGTTTTCTCCCATGTACGCACGTGTAGATGAAGGCTTTCCTCTCTCTGCGCATGTTGAGCATGTGGAGCCAGGCCACCGTGCTGAACTGCTGCCTCCACAGGGCGTGGCCCGTCACGGTGTCCGGCTTGCTGTCCGAGAAAGTCAACAGCCGCTGGTCTGTGTCATCCAGAGAGGAGTTGTCACAGTCCTCCTCTGCCTGCTCCTGGTTAAACACACTGTAGTCTGGGGACACACACCGACAAACAGTCAGAGAAATACTGATTCTTTCTCATGGATGTCCTTGCGTGGGATCCCATGGACAACATCTCTTACAACAGTGATACTCAACTTGCGGCCCGGGGGCCAGATGCGGCCCGCGACAGGCTGCAGAGTGGCCCCCCCCCCCCCGACCATTTTCTAATAATTTCACATTCGTTTTCATTGTGAATTAGATTCTAATTCACAATTAAAAACTAACATGAAATAAAGTTTGACTGAGCTCCAGCTAAAAATTGAAAAAAAAGAGAGATACTGATGTGCACATAGGTAGCCCTTTTACTCAAATGGATCGTTTTGGAGAGTCGGTGGCAATTCTCTCCATATCCCTACACACTCACCAGCTTGGTCCACTTCAGCCTCCGCCTCCAAACGGAGGAAAACATCCTCCAACGTTGTCATGGAGACTCCGTAGTTGACAATTCCCAGATCAGGATGACAGTCGAGCTCAGAGAACAACCCTGTAAGAGACAAAGTATCACCTACAGTAAATGACTGAAGTAGTGCTGGTCCACTGGAGTTACAATCAGAGCTCAACGGTCACCTAGAAATGGTGTGGCCATTCAGCCTCATGGCACTTTAAGCAATGTTTAGGGGTACCTCAACAACACGGCTAATCATTTTCAACATGGAAAATGGTCCTACCCCTACCCTACCCCTTTACCACCCACACCCCCTACCCACCCCTTGAACCTTGGCTCTCTACAACCTTCCTATCCCTAGCTATGGCCCCTTTCCCCTTTCCCCTATCCACACACCCTTCCCTCACCACGCCCCCTTCGCCCCTGAAACCAACTAAATAAAGGTCTGGTTTCAGTATATATCATTAAAGCTAATAAATACAGGGAACTATTATTTATATTGCTGATCTAGATCGTGTGGTCTGACCTGGAAAGGTGTCCATGCTTTCAAAAGGCAGAGTGAATGTCAGCTCCGCCTCTTGTTGCCGTGACAACTTTGCCTTGGGAACGTGCTGCTTGACCAATGTTGTGATCCTGTCTGCCTCACATCCCTCACCAACAGACATTCTGTGAGGGACAAATCATATAAGGATGTCAAAGAAGTTCTCTACAACGCTTTATTGATGACATAACGACATGAGAAAACATGGAATGGATCTGTATTAAAATGTGAAATATCCAAAGAAAACGTATAACTATGTAGTAATCTTCCATTCTTGACATTTGTAAATAACAAACATTTGATCTCCAGATGTGTTCTAAAGTATCAGCTACATGTACTTGCCTGAGATGGTATCCCACACCACACTTGATCTTGAGATACATGGAAGAGCCTACGCATTTCAGCTGGCCTTGAGAGATCACAGCTTTGCGATCTAGAGAGAGAAAGGAGTTAACACAACAGTCACAATTCATTGTAGCCATTAGCAGACTCTCTTGTCCAGAGGGACCTGCAATTTCGGCACCAGTGAAGTAGGTGAACATTCCTCAACACTACTGGTAAGTAGGTGGATTTCAGGAATTTCACTAGTAGTGCATACCAGCCAGTATGTCTGCCTCATCCATGTAGTGAGTGCTGAGGACGGTGACCCTGCCTGCTCTGCGCTTCTTCAACAGCGACCAGACCTGGTGTCTGGAGCAAGGGTCCATCCCTGCTGTGGGCTCGTCCAGGAGGAGGATCTGACACAAACACACAGAATGCAAACTGGTCTGTGTGGCATCAGAACTGTTAGCACAGCTGTCTCCGGTCTGAGACTTGAGATACAGTACACATCAGAACTGTTAGCACAGCTGTCTCCAGTCTGAGACTTGAGATACAGTACACATACACAGACACACAGCTGTCTCCAGTCTGAGACTTGAGATACAGTACACATACACAGACACACAGCTGTCTCCAGTCTGAGACTTGAGATACAGTACACATACAGACACACAGCTGTCTCCAGTCTGAGACTTGAGATACAGTACACATACACAGACACACAGCTGTCTCCAGTCTGAGACTTGAGATACAGTACACACACACAGACACACACACACACACACACACACACACACACACACACACACACACACACACACACACACAGACACAACACTAGGAAGATTTGTCCAAGTGATCAGTGAGAAGGCTCCAGATACCTTGGGATCTCCTAGAATGGCGATGCCCACAGAAAGTTTCCTCTTCTGGCCTCCACTCAAATTCTTGGCCTGGGCGGTCTTGATCTTCTCCAAGTCGAGATCCTTCAGCACTTTGGAAACCTATCAGGGAGAAGAGAAAAAAAAAACACACACCATGGACCATCGGCGTACAGTAACACCTGTCACCTGTGTATCGATCCCATCTCACACTGCATCTCTGACATTATTTTTCCCGTCACATCCTGGCAAAGAAATTCCCAATTTCCCATTTGGATTCACCGCTTTGTTGGGACGTTTACGTGCAATCAACTGCGACATTTATCATTTTCTTTTCTTTATGTTACTTTGAATTTTCATTAGTACTCTGCACCTCTTCAAACTTTTTGGGTGTGCTCCACTCTATATACTTTCCATTTATCATGCAATAAGACACATCAGTCCAAACCTCCCTGGACCCTGACCAATCTTAGCAAGTGGACTTCAAATTCAGATCGCAGCATTTACTAATAAGACACGGACTGTTTGATCAGTGATTTAGACGAGCGCTCTCATCTACTTGCCTCAGCATCAATGTCCGCAGGCAGTATCCCTTTTATGGCGGCGAAGATCCTCAGGTGCTCCTCCACGGTGAGCACGTCAAAGATGATGTTGAACTGGGGGCAAATGCCCACCAGCTGCTTCATCTCTTGCCCGTCGGCGATCTCTGCCACGGGGGCGCCGTAGATGGTGGCCGAGCCGTCGCTGGCCGGGCAGATGCCACACAGGATGTTCATGAGGGTCGACTTGCCGGCTCCGCTGTGGCCCAGCAGAGCTGTGATTTGGCCCTCGTAGATGTCAAAGGTCAAGCCTGGGGAAGTAAAGGAGGAGCAGACGGATGGCGTCATAAAGCCCGGGACGCACTGGGGACAATCGGGAACTAAGTCCCCATAAACAAGAAGGAACGCTGAATAACTTTTTTTTTTTTATCCCATTTTTATCCCCCGTTAGTGCTCATTTTAATTTATTTATCCTGGTTGCTGCTCCACCCTCTGCCGATCTGGGGAGACTGGCTCCATGCTTCCTCCGAGACATGGGCAGTAGCCAGCCGCTTCTTT
>NC_139626.1:9374015-9526515 GCF_964638095.1 Poromitra crassiceps | reverse complement strand
CGTAGAGCCCCATCATGCTCATGGTGTCTTTGAGGCGGTGCTCCTTCTCGGCCGCCACGTTGACGATAAGGAAGGTGACGAAGGGTGTGAAGGCGAGCACCAGGTAGATGGAAATGAGGGCGTGAGGAAACTTCTGCACCTCCACAGAGCCCGGCTGGCCCATCATCACCACCTTCGGGTCCATCTCGCTCCACACCGACCGCTTCGTCTGCGTCTGCGCACAGGAGATGGATACGCTGAAGCAGCAGGTACCACAACCTACTCAAAGCTACAAATGATGTCCTTCCTTTGCCCTTGATCATTTAAAGAAATATATGATTACACACCCGCTAAAAAATCCCATACCACACCCTGACCTTAACATCTCATGATATTGCATATGGGGGCAATAACTTCATGCTATTCCTAAACCTTTTCAAGACCTAGAAATTATCCAATTAAGTTCCCATGCTTTTATTGGTAGATTTTTTTTTATATTCAAATCAACATTATACATTTTCCTTCTTAAGCAACTAACTGATCCTGAAGAATAGAGGTAGCCCTCTGTACGATCAAGTGGGTCCCCCCCCCCCCCCCCCCCCCCGGAGAGCCTTTGGGTGATCTTCTGCCCGTCTCACCTGGATGATGGCCGCATCGATGAGAGACTGGAGGCGGATGAAGCCAGAGAACCAGTAATTGGCTGCTCTGCAGTTCACTGAGCTGGCAAAGCAGTTGGCTGGAGGAGGACAACCACAATGACAAGAACCATATAGTCTGTTCAACTTCCCACTGCCGGATACAAATACAACACTTTCAACATCATTACTCAAGTGATAATAACAGAGATTTACACCTCAAATCTCGCAATTTCATCTCGTAAGTATTCATGTATCAGCCAAAAATATACAGTATAAAATAAAGACACGAGGAGCCATTTTTTACCAATAGATTCTGTGTAATCGCTGGGTAGGGGCAGCTGGTTGTATGGGAAGCGCAGTCTGTAAGAAGTGGCAGAGCTGTCCATGAAGACCACGCCAACATAGCCTGAGGGTTCATACAGACTGGCGTTCTCCAGGTCCTCCTCACTGGAAAACAGCTCCAGACGATCCTGCATGTCTGAAAACACAGGGAGGATAAAAGCTGCAGAAGCCAGCCGCTCGATCTTCTGCTGATCTCCACGCCTGAAGCAGAATCAACAAAGTCCAACCTTTGTGCAAGCAGCTAAATGACAAAAGCTTTTCAGTCCTTTGACACGTATAGATTAGATTTGATAAACACGAGTCAGACAAGAGAGCCGTCACCCGCTACGTTTCTTTAACTGCTGCAGATCAACACTAGTCAAGGATGACAGAGGGGTAATAATAATTAGGGCTGGGTTAAAAAAAAAATTGATTCTCAGATTTATTTATTTTTTAAATAAACATACGCTATAATATTATAGGCTGTGTGTGGTAGTTGAAACATAGTTTCAAGTTGACGTTTATTTATGTTTGTAGTTGAAACAAAAACATAAATACTGTAGGCTACATAAATGGAAATGTTTGATCATTAATATCTACTTTTAGAAATTATATAGGCTGAAATCAAATCACTGTGCATAATTGTGAAAGTGTCTTTATTGACACATGAAAAGGCTGTTATTTACCGTTTGTCACCACCTGGTGAGTAAATATATGTGTAACTAAAACCATTAAAATTGACAACCGGTCCGCAACTTTTTTTTCCATGTATCTACCGGTCCTTGGCGCAAAAAAGGTTGGGAACCCCTGTGTTACATAACTGGACAATCATGTAATTCCAGTTTCAGCTCAAAAAACATGTTTTAGTATCACTAACCAAATCGATATTGAAATTAATCGAATCGGAATCGAATCGAATCGGGATTAATCGATTCGGAACCTTGTGAATCGGAATCGAATCAATTCTTGAAATTTGAACCAATACCCAGCCCTAATAATAATGATACATTCAATGTACATAGTTGCGTTAATACACACACAATAAAATCATTGAATAGGTACAAAATAGAATAAGAACATAATAGTCATAACAATAAAACATAAGGAAGTGTGTGATTTAAAACTGGGAGAGTGATGAGATGGAGGGGAGGATGTTGAACAGGTGAAGGTGAGTTTAAAGAGGTGGGTCTTGAGGGGCTGTTTGAAGTGCCTGATGGATGTGGATGGAGAGGGTGTTCCAGAGGGAGGGTGCAGCAGCTGGAAAGGTGTCTTAATGGGGCTGAGACACAGTGATAACTAGAAAGGACTAGTGCAGAGGTTCTCAAATGTTTATCAGCCAAGGACCCCTTACAAGATAGAAAATATACCGGGGATCCCCTCATTCTGATTTGTGATTTTGGGCTAAGCTTAATTGTTTCCACGTTAACATGCTTGACTTGTAAATTGATAGGTTTGTTAGATTAGAATGTAATCCATGAACCATTTTAGATTTAAAGCATAAAATATTTTCGTTGAACTATGAAGCTTTTGCAACAACAACAACAAAAAATATATATATATATTTTCCTGAAAACTTTTCGCGGACCCCCTGGCCAAGTGCCACGGACCCCCATTTGACAACCACTGGACTAGAGGCAACGAAAGATGACTGTTGCATCGCCTCACGTGGGGTTTGTCGGGGCCAAATGGTTGCACTTGAACACACCGCAAAGACTACAGCCAACGGTCAACTAGCATGTACGTTCTCCGCCTGCGTGAGACCTACAGTAGGACTATACCAACCAGATACATGAAACAAAGCAGCATTTGCCTACCATTTTCACACCCCTCTTGCTGACCACTCAACAGGTTTGTAACATAATATAGCTACTTCTAATAGAGAATGTGTCTGATAAAAAAGTTACAAATGGCGCTGGCGTTGTCAACTTGCTCTTTTTCTTGTGGAAGAAGAAAGGAAGAGGCGGAGCCTGAAACATTAGGATAAACTGCTCAAGAGCCTTTCCCGAAGGCCACGTCGCCGCAAAAATATGAGCGTATTGGAATGATCAGATGAGATGAAGTTGAAAAATCAGAAGAACGTTTTTTTACGCCTTCTCTTGTGCACTGGTTCGCTACCAGCTGACCAGCCAATCAGAGTGATTTCTCTCGCTGACGGCCGGACAAAGATAGGGCCGCAGACGCTCCCAGACGTTGCAGACAGCCGGAAATGGCCGCGGTGGTGGTGTGTGTCTGGGCATTAATAAGAGTGATAATCGGTGGCTTCCGGACATGGGGGGGGTCACAGGTACTACTCACGCATCTCCTGGGCCACCTCCTCCATGATCTGGGTGGTGATGTTGGTGATGGGAGTGTAGCCCAGGCCCTTGAGGAAGTGGTAGTAGTCGCGATCCAGCTCCATGGTGCTGATGCCTCCGTAGTAAACGTGAGGGTTCAGGGTGCTGATGAGGATCAGGAGACCCAGCAGGAGCAGAGGGAGGATGAGCTCCTGCACACAGACAGACACACAATCACAACACTCAGCTCACATGAGGATACAGGACACCATGCACAAAGTTTGCCATACTGTTCAAAAGTTCTGTTGTATTCTAGGGTAGAAATATTCTATTTCATACAGAGAAATGCCTGTTTTTTTTATCACAGTGCAAAGAAACTCCGTCTACGTGTAGATGAAGTGCATGGCGGAGCTTTAGCATTGGCTCTTGGGAAGCAGCCAATGAAACAGGATTTATTGAAGAAGCACTGCAGTGCAGACTCAGAGGTGCTTTGCATTCGAGGAGTAGATGCTGAAAATAGGGGTGTAAACGGTTCACAAAGTTCACGCTTCGGTACGAAACAGTGATGTCACGGTTCGGTACGAAACAGTGGTGTCACAGTTTGGTACGTTTACGATACGGCGAAAAAGTAGAAATTCCAGAGAAATTCCCTTGATATTACAAATTTTTATTGACTTTTTATTTATTTGACTTATTGTATTATTTTCACAGTCTTGTTTAAAATTAGATTTCAATTTTTACGACAATGTTTTTTAACACCTTACATCCTACGTCCGTTTTAGTTTAGCATGATATCCTAGTCGAAGACTTGCACTGTCTGTTCAGCAGTGAAAGATGCGGATGGACACACGTGTGTCACTTATATAGAAGCGGCTGCAAAGCTTAAAAATACGTGGTGGTCTACGTGATTGGCCACCACAGTGTGACGTTGGGTTGCGTTTCTCCGAGAGTTGATTCCCATTTTTTTTTTTTTTTTTTTTTGCATACCCCCATGAAAATGAAGGGAGGACTGGCGTTTTGGTCGCATCACCGGATTTGGTGTGAATCCAGCCTAAAGGGAGGCGCTGTCACGTCATCAAGACCTGAACTCACATCTGTACATCTTGTACATCTTTCAAACGGCTATAGAGCAAGAGATATTTTAGGGCTCGCAGCTGACTCAGTTCCACTCCCTAAAGTGGATCAGGTATAACCAAACTGGTGTACAAAGATCGTCTCTAGGGAGTGACTGACACTAGGAAGCAAAGACCTAGGCCTCCAGAGATTTGGGTCACCAGAGATTAGTCAATGCACACAAAAGAATTAAAAACCATTTGTTTCTCCTTCGATACAAATCAACGGCTTCACCGTCAAACCAGCAAGGCTCAGAGTTGCACAAGCCACAATACATTGTGTAACACGGTTAATATGATTTATATTTAATAACCGCTCAGGGTTGTGCCAGGCTAAGACCACCAATGACAATCAAAAATGGAATCTCTGGTAGGTAAGAAAACAATTGGTATTATTTCTTGCTATTCTGAGCTGCCGCTTCCTGAACAGCAGTTTAATTCCAGGAGGCCTCCACTCCCAGGAAGAAAAGATGAAACAGAGAGAGACATTAAAAATGCATCAGTGCAACTTAAATCCAGATGAAAAATGTATGGTCTTACAAAGAGCAAAAGAGAGAGAGGGACGAGGTGAAAGCGGTATCATTTATTCAATTCCAAAATCAAACGTGTAGAAGTTGGGGACGTGCTCTACCGAGGAGAAAGGGTTCCGATTCGTTTGTATTGCCCCACTGCCGCGGCCACAGGTCCACAGACCTGTGTCACATGGTCCCCAGACCCGTGTCACATGGTCCCCAGACCCGTGTCACATGGTTGTGATAACATGACAACGTTAAAAGGCTCACTTAGCATAATCCCTGGAATAACCACAGAGACGGTGCTCTTCATTAAGCTGTGAATTGTACAACTGCATAAGTCATTATCCAGACTTTAACAAGCTCTTTTACACTTACACCCCATTTAGACCTGGTTTTTAAATGTGACCTGTATCCGGATATGTTATCTGGACGTTATCTGGATAAGGAAAAGTGCATGCTAATGCAAGGTGTAAATGCATCGTTGATCAGGATGTGGTCAGAACTTCCTGACCACATCTGGAGGTAGCCTGGGTCACATTGTGTTCAGATCTTTTACACCCCATTTACACCTGGTTTTTAAATGTGACCATTATCCAGATAACTTATCCGGATACAGGTCGCATTTATAAAGGTGTAAATGGGGTGTTACTTTGCAGAATAAAGCCTGCTGCTGCATATTTCAAGCCTACAAACTACAATAGATCTTCTGCTTATTGCCGTGGTTGCAAAGATAAGGTGTGGCCGGGCCATGAGGGCAATTGACGAATACAACAGCACAGCAGAATGGTCGACTTGGGTGAGAGAAGTCTGAGCACAGGAGAAATAGCTTGCATAGAAACATGTTCCGATGAATCTGTTGAAAAGCAAAAGCACCTGCAGACTCTGTTGCTTGGTCCTCCATTTGATGAGTAGGTTCTTGTAGAGAAGACTTCTGGTTTGGTGCCAGACCCCAGCGTCTCTTTTATATAAGGGCTGCATACTTGCAGCATCCCGCATCTGAATGACGTATGGACGAGAAGCCGTCTCCCTAATGTTGGGCTCAGCTGCAAGTCAAAGAAATGCCAACGAAATTAACAACTTCCCCATTACAAAAAAATATATACATGACAAAAATGATCAATGTAAGTGACTGCAATGATATGCCTCATAAAATAATGAACACACACTGGTATAGAAGATAAGACCCCCCCCCCCCCCCCTACACACAGAAATGAAACCAGGGCAGTAGGGATGCAGTGGTGAACCAAAAGAATGAATTTATAATTTGTCCATACAAAGAACCGGTCTAAACAGTTTCTACCCCAGTGGGGTGGGGGCAGTGGGGCTCACAAACAAGCCCCCTGCCCCTCACCCTCACACACACACACACACGGGAGCCCACACACAGATCCCCCTGCCCCCACTGACTTTGTTGTCTCCCCCCACCACACACACTCTCTCTCACTCACACACACACACACACACACACACACACACACACACACACACACACACACACACACACACACACACACACACACACACACAGATCCCCCTGCCCCCACTGACTTTGTCTCCCCCACCACACTCTCTCTCTCTCTCACACACACACACACACACACACACACACACACACACACACACACACACAGATCCCCCTGCCCCCACTGACTTTGCCTCCCCCCACCGCTCTCTCTCACACTCACACACACGCACACGCACACGCACACGCACACACACACACACACACACACACACACACACACACACACACAGACACAGATCTTCTAATCTTCCCATGCAATCATGTGCAGCAATACTATACTATTCTGTCAATATCTGCAATTCATGTATTTTGTTAATTGCCGGACCTACCACCGTTACCACACTTGGTTGTTAATACTTTTTATATCTTTATATATGTTAATCTTTGAATCTTGTACTATATATCTTATATTTGTTTATCTTGTATATGTAGCCAACTCTATCGTGTTCCTATGTATGTAACGTGTGCCCCAACCACACCAAGTCAGTCAACTTGTATGTGCAAACATACATTGGCCAAATAAAGAATTCCATTCTATTCTAAAGGTGTATGAATGTACAGTTTAACTGACTACACCACCACCAGATAGAGGCGGACGGTAGATGGCTTTAACGTTGCTGTATGTGCTGTGCCCTCCTGGAGGCAGGTTATCTGAGGAGACAGCCGCACTAACCACGGTGGCTTTTAATAAGGTGTAACGTTATCACACAAGCACTGGAAGAAGCCCAGTGACCAGCTAGCTAATGTTAACGTCAACGAACCTGTTGTTGGCAAGGCTAACAATTCTGTCTGCTATCCTGTTCATTCGAGGCGCATAGCCATTCGACGCCTTCACACACTAGTAATTGGGACGATATGGTAGCTAGATAGAAACATGAACCGACAGCAATTTGACGCTGGCTTCTTCTGAGCTCGGCAACTGATATCTATCAGGACGTCCACTGACTGTCACTGTACGCAACAACACAAGCTAGCAAGCTAGAACAGCCGATATATCATTAAAATTCACATCAAATACGCTCTGAAAGAAAAGTAAACAATCAACATACTCACGTATGAAATACATAAGGCATGTCTTTACGCGATTTTCTGATTCAACGGCCTTGCATCTCAGCTTGAGTTGTTATTTTGTGTCAGAATCAAACCTGATCCTTCTTTTCCTTCTTATTTTTCCCGTCGCTACTTCCGCCTGTCAAACGCAGCAGGAGCGGCCAAAGAACGTACATTGATGAGATGTGAGGTCACACCTCCATTGTTGTTTGTTGACGCAAGGCTGATTTTAGGGGCCAAGATGGCGCCAGCGCTGGTTTGACGCTACCGCAGCGCCTCTAGCGGCTGTTTCCAAAACGTTATAGTTTAAATTCTTTCCTTCCATCATCTTTGGAGCGGCTCTGCTCTGCCCCCTCATTTCTTCTTCTTCAACACCACCGGCAGACTGGCTGTAGATGCCTTGTGGCGTTCTATTATACAATCCATGCTTGTGGCACATTGCTGCCCCTCACAGGTCCTTTGTGCCATCTGCCATGCCATATCATTCTGTGTTTACGGAAGAAGGCTGCTGAACTCGGTACAGCGCGAAACGAGGTCTACTCTGGCAAGCACTGACACACACCATTCCTGATTCCCACTGTTCGGGTAAACCATTTTATCCGAAAGTAACATCAACTGGGATTAGCTATAGCGAGGTAGCGAATTCTAACTATATCGTTGACGCTAGCCCCCGGACCGTTAGTTAGCTTGGTGGCTACAGTTACCTCCCAGGGTGGTCAAACTCGTTACTAGCGCCTTTTGTGTCCTTTTTGCTAGGGTAATGCGATAAGTGGGGTAATTCTTCTTTGGGGGGGAGGGGGGGTCGACCGGGGCAGGTCAGTGCAAGTCACTGACCCCCCCCCCCCCCCCCCCCCCCCCCCCCCACCCCCCCCCCCACACACACACACAAAACATTGAGCTCCAAATTGTCTCCTTTGGCATGTATGCTTAAGTTCAGTAAGATAGTGATGTTAGCTAACAGCTAGGAGTAGTAAGCATTGCTTACTACTAGCTGTTAGCAAACACTATCTTACTGAACCTTGGATTTGACAGGCATGATGGGGAAATCGTTAGTTACATTAGCATTAGTGAGAGGGAGATCATATCAATAATGCAATTATTAATGGTGGAAATGTATGTTGTTGTTGTTAGTTAACATTTACAGTGAATCCATGACTCCACCATCTCTCCTTGTCGTTTACAGGTGCGTTTGGCACAGAGGATGGACTTCACGGAGTGCTACACAGACACCGTGTCCAGTGTTGCTGCTGCAGCTCGTTCAGGCTCCAGAGAGCGAGTCAGGAACCTGATCCACAAAGGCTGCAGTGTGGACAGTAGAGACAACCGTGGCTGGAACGCCCTGCATGAGGCGGCAGCCATTGGCAGCAGGGAGTGTGTGCGAGAAATCTTGGCTGCCGCTGGTAGGCAACGCCCATTCCCAAACAACACAGGGTTAATATAGTTGTGTTTGATTTTTGTTGGTCAGATTACTTGGCTGAAAATATTCCCCTCATTATCGTCCATCAAATATCTCATTGCTCATCTCGTGATAAATCACAGTCCACTCCCACAGTGACATTGATCAGTGGTGTAGTGGAGGGTATACGCAGGTAGACTGAGTCTACCCACTTATTTTTCAGATGGTTTTCTGTCTACATACTTCTAGCGGCAGATTCCACCAGGAAACGTGGCATTATGACCGCGAGGCGGACACCGGAGCTGGTCGCAGTCTGTCTAGTGAACGCCTGTGTCCACCAGACGCGTCCCCGAAGCGGCTCTCCGCTCTGCGCCACTAACGACTCATGCACACCACGAAACGCTCGGCGGCATGCCTCCTGTGAAAGCCTCTTTGACGCTGCATCTTGATAGGCTGTCTTGCTCTATTTCCGCGTCTGATTGGTCCATTTCAACCTCGCGCCCCCTGCCGCAGGAACCGCCCAGCGTTTCGCTGTCGCAGACTAGAGGCGGCTTGTCTCTGAGCGGCTTAACGCTCGAAGGGCGGGACCAGGGCGGGACCTTTCGTTAAGCTACCCAATGACAGCTCTTCCTACACATTTCCTCCCCCCACCCTTCTGTGTGCATCTACCTGAAAACGTTTCTACAGCTCCAAGCTGGAAGCTGGTTTCCACACCCACAAAACGCTGCGACACAGCGGAGAAGCGATTTTGCCATTGTAGGTGTGCACGAGCCGTAAACACAATCGGCATGTGTATTTTCGCTTCTCTCTTTGAGTTACGTCAAGCAGCACAGAGCTAACCTCGCGTCACCAGGCTCTTCTCGGCGAGAAAGAGCTTGGCCTCCGTTTACAATGGGATTTTGTCATTCGGCCTGTTTCCGGCCTAGAGCCCGCCCTAGACAGGAAACATAAGCAGCGGAAACAGCTTGTTCACTTGAGAATCAGACACAACGAATAAGAAAATAAAACGGCAAACAACAAAACAAAAGATGGACGTACCAAACAAAGTTTTTTATTAAGTTCTTGTAGAAACATCGCGGATTCACAATATCACATATTTTAAGCCAATACAGAAGCTTTACTTTTCAAACAAATGGCCAGTTGATGGAATAGTTATAGTTGTCTGTCCGCTGTTATCGATAATAGAGGATCAAGTACAACAGTTGAAGCATCTCTGCTGCCTGTGCTGGGAAAGAGTCAAGACATGGACATTGATCATAAGATTTCACATGGCGAGTACTCCATTGTCTTTGGCTCTCCAGAAACCTTCCTCGGCAGTGACTACTAGAGAAATGTGCCAACGCTACTATACAACTTGTTTTTGTTCTTTTTATCAGGCTCTAGCTAATGTAACCTCGCCGCGTCAAGCTAACGGCAACAAAGACGTTTTTTGGCGCACTTGTTTCTGGTATTGTTTCCTGTTTCCTTGGTTTACGCCGTCATGGCCAAAAGCGGAGTAAAGCGTGCCCAGACTAGCACAGAGCAGATCGAGCTGGGCAGGAATTCACGAGAATAATCAAATAAAACATCCTGTCGATTTTCAAAATAAAGCCTCTTACTGTATGTCAACATTGTCAAGAGAGAAACAGTCACACATTGGGGGGGGGATTTACCCTGCTTTCTATAATAATTAATAATGCATCCCTCAATTACTTGAATGCTTCCATTATTTTAACAGCTACTTGGGTTCAAATTAACTTAGTGACATGGTTTAAAATGTAAAGTAAATTACAGTCTACCCACTTCTCCAGGGACCACTACACCACTGCCATTGATCAGCGCTCATTTCCAAGATGGCTGTCAATTAAAGTCTTATAGTCATATATTCCTTCTCACCTGTAGTGCTATTTATCCATCTATATCGTTTTGTGTTAGTTGCCTGAGTTTTGGAGATATCGGCCGCAGAGTTTCTGCCTTCTCTCCAATACAATGGAACTGGATGGCACTCGGCTTGTGGTGCTCAAAGTGCAAAAGAAATACATTTGATAAACTCAACAGCAAATGTCTCTTTCCAGAAATCATGACCCCGTTACTCAAGATAATCCACAGACCTTGTTATGAGCAGTCTCATGGAGGAACTATTTTCTTTCGACCGAACTACAGCCGCTAGCTGCTAGCTAGTTCCTACAAAAGACTGCAAAAGAAAATAGTTCCTACATGAAACTGCTCACAACAAAGTCCGTGCATTATTTGAGTAACCGGGTCATGATTTCTGGAAAGAGACAATGCTGTTGAGTTTTTCAAACATATTTTTTTGGGTGCTTCGAGCACTACAAGCCGAGTGCCATCCAGTTCCATTCATTGTATTCAAGAGAAGGCAGACATCTCTGCGGCCGATATCTCCAAAACTCAGGCAACTATCCCAAAATGATATAGATGGATAAATAGCACTACAGGTGAGAGGAAAAATATGTATTTTAGATTTTAGGGTGAGCTGTCCCTTTAAGTCGATAAAGTTTAATCCGTTTTCCTACTTCCCCAAATATCCATCACACCTACCTAAACACAACCTTTGACCTCCCTTTCCCCCACTTGTGTGTAAGCAGCAGGCTCGTCCCGTGGCTGCCGGGCCTATGTGGACTCTGTGACACACGAGGGGGAGTCTGCATGTTACCTGGCAGCACAGCGCGGACACCTGGCAGTGACCCGACTCCTCCTCAAAGCACATGCCAACATCAACCAGCCGACCAATGACCTCTCCTGTCCCCTCTATGCAGGTATCCATGATAATAATAATAATAATACCCATTTATACTATTAGGCACTATTCTGTCTAATTTCTTTTGTTTGTCGTTTGGACAATCAGTTTTCTCTGTTAAAGGAGCAAAACTATGGAACAGTCTACCTACTGAGCTGAAAACACAACATGATTTTAACAGGGGTATTAAGTCCTGGTTAAAAGAGAAACAACGTTGTTCTCACACGTAATACCCTTGTAGACCTCTGGTGGTACTCTGTGTATTATGTCTGTATTGTGTGTACATCGTGTGTACACTGTGAATCCTTGAATACCTGCTGTGAACATTTTGTGACAACTATGAATGCATTAATTGACAGAGACACTAAAACATGGAGGAGCAGCCCTAAAAGAAGCTCTCTTCCATGTTTTGGTCAAGATATCTGGTAATTAATGAAAAGGCGTGACTTTGGCCCTAAAAAGTCTCCAGCATCTAGTACCTCCTTGTCAATACATTTGTATGTATATCTTTACTCTTGTGGTTCTTTTTGGGTATGTCCTTTGGGTTGTATTTTAATGTAAAAGTCGCCTGTGGGCAGGTGTTGAAAATGAGCATTCCGTGCTATAAACACTTAACACTGTGTATCTGGTTGTTGTGCATGCATGTATGTTACATCTCCAATGCTCTGTGGTGTCCATATCAAATAACCCTAACCTTATTATTCATCAATGGCTGTTAAATATGTGTGTAAACAGCTGTAGATGGTGGGCACAAGGAGATGGTGCAATTGCTGGTCAGTAAAGGGGCAGAGGTCAACGGAACCCACACTGCATCCTGCTGGACCTGTCTTCATCAAGCTGTGTATAAGGTCATAACAACACACACACACACACACACACACACACACACACACACACACACACACACACACACACACATACACACACACACAACTCTGTCCCCGGCATCCTTCCTAGTAAAACATGTCTTCTTCTTCTCCCTCAGGGTCACAGTGACATTGTGCACATACTGGCTGCTGTGTGCCACCTGGAGGCACTTGACGACCACGACATCACCCCTGTCTTTGTAGCTGCACAGTATGGGCAGCAGGACTGCCTGAAAAGCCTCGTTGATGCTGGTAAACAGCTGCTTTTCCATCCTGGCGTTTGCATGTCTGTAGCTTTAGTGTGACTATGTGTCTTTCTGTTGATTACTGTAGTCGTTGCTATTTAATGTCGATTAAGAGGACTCATAAATGAACAAATAACCTCAAATAAAATCGGCAATGAATTCTTTTTGATTTGGTTTCCAATTGCAGGTGCGAGTGTCAACGCTCAGGCAGCTGACCTGGCCACACCGCTCTTTATCGCCTCTCAAGAGGGCCATGAGGGTTGTGTGGAGGTTCTGTTGGACCACGGGGCAGACCCGAACCTGGCTTGTAGCCGTGACTGGCCACAGCTCCCCATCCATGCCGCTGCTGAGTTTGGCCATAGCGGGTACTGATCCATAAGTCGTCTGTCAATGACTTTGGCTGCAACTAAACCTTGTTTATCCCAATCTCCCAGACCGGTCGTCATGACGACGTGTCATCAGATAAGCATATTGTCCCATCCCTACTTTGTTAGGAGGAGCTCTTTACAGATGTACTACTTGTTATTCATTTTCCAGTATCCTCAAGAGGCTGATAGCTGTTACGGATCGTGTCTGTGACTGCGGCGAGGGCATGGTGAGTCCGCTCTATTCGGCTGCAACACACAGCAGGAGTGTGGAGCTGCTCTTGAGGGAAGGTTACAGCCCCGACGCCCAGGACTGCACACACATCCTGGGCATGAGTTCACCGCTGGAGAGCGCCTATTGTCTGCGTGACGGATACAGGTTGAGGTTGTTCGACAAATTCCTGTAACTGTCCCCACGCACTCCAGCCATAATGCAATATGCAAACAAAAACACACCCGTTTGCTCCTAAATCGGGTTCAAAAATCTCTTCCAGTGAATCGGTGAGGTTGCTGGTAGCCGCAGGAGCAAGTTTGAGCGAGGACGCTTGGTCGTGTGCCTTGGCCAAGGACAAAACAGATCTGCTACAGCTCATCCTTCAGCACAGGTGGATCCCACCACCACCCGAGAGTTGGAGCAGGACCCGCTCTGTGCCAAGTCCATTGAGGAGCACTGCGTTAAAGCTGCAGGAACTGAGGGCGCTGGTGTGCGTGGCACTCCGTCAGGTGCACAGCGCCGCCTACTGGCTGCCCCTGCTTCTGAAGGCAGGACTTGAACCCTCTTTGCTGCTGCAGCCCAAAGTGTGAGTCTCTCTCTCTCTCTCTCTCTCTCTCTCTCTCTCTGTTCCCGACACTACGTTTCTATAGTAAATAGTGACTAGGCTAGGTCGGATAAGAGGAAAGACTGTGTCTAGCCCAGGTCCCAGCGCCAAAAGTCTCTGCCGTGGCACCTGTTCACGTCAGCACCCCAGTAACTACCATATTCTGCCAACATGCCAGGGTGCCAAGGCACCCACCCCGACGCCCTATGGTAGGCTGTATGATTGAGAGTTTAATCGACAATCGATAAATAGCTGTTAAGAATTTGATCGATCAAAACGTATATTAACCGATTAATCGACAATGTAGGCTATCTGCTATTTAAAAAAAACAATTGCTGAAATTATTTAGCACCACAAGGGCAACAATTAACTTTCTCCTCTTATACAGAGGAAGAAGAAAGACGATTAAGCAGACAATAAGTCAAATTACACCCAAAAAGACAACAGGATTCATTGTAAACATTCTAATACCTGTTGACATCCAGCACGTCTACATGCATAATGACAGCCAATGTTAACGCACAAAGTTTGGTTGGTTGACTTGTTGAGTAGGCCTAAAGACAGGTGTAAAAACCAGCATTTTGTATTTTGTATTTTGTATGTCAAAAGCTGTTTTTTTTATATAATGACTACTCAATTAATTTATCGTTAACATGACCAATTAATCAATTAAGGGAATTGATTAAAATTTGCATCCCTTATTGGGAGAATAAGTAGGTTTTGAGTCTAGATTTGAAGAATTCAACAGATTTAGCTTCCCTGACTGGAAGATGACTGCATAGGACTATCAGGTGCACATAATTGATCAGCGTTTCTCTTTGCTCGTGCCAAAAATGTTTTTTAGGGTTGAGGAGGCAGAGAGTGAGGTGTTGAATTACCTGCTGGGGTTTGTAAACTGGTCGATTCTGGCTCCCCCCCTAAAACATATTCTGGCCCGGAGACTTGAGGAGAAGACCTGGACACCGTGGCCACATTTAGGTACAGTGATGAAACATAATGGTGCCGATTCATGAGGTCTACTTCTGTTAATCTGTAGTAAATTCTCAATGATGACTTTTCCTCTTCCTCTTCCTCCCTCTAGAATGTGTCCCCTGTCTTTCCCACCTCTGCAGACTGCAGGTGAGGGCAGTATTGGGATTGGATGTACTGATGAGGACTGATGTCATCCAGCAGCTTCCTGTACCTCGTCCACTACATGGTTACCTCCAGTTCGCCGATATCCAACAACCTTCTGTCACCCACTTTATGGTGAATGGACATACATGATTGATATCTCAAAATTCTCTACAAAGTGGGCGAAATGCTCAGTTGTAAGTCAAAACCACATCACGCGAGATGTCACAAGCACTGTTATTAACAAGACTGGGATCAAAATAAAATGCAAAGACAGGGTTGCCTTCCCTGACTATTTGATGCTTTCACAAAATATTTACACAATGAGGTTTTTGATCAATAATCATTTAATGATGTTATAAGGACTAAGTGGGTAAAGGCAAATAATAGGACAGCTAGAACTACCTAACCTAAAAAGCAAGGTGGGAAGAAGTACTGTACATTCCTCTACACGGGGGGGAGAGGAGTCGAACAAGATCCCGAATTAAATGAAGACTAGAAAAGATACCTGCTGAGTAAGCTTGAGTAGTGGGCGGAGTATTTTCTTTTATTTAGATAGTTTCGGAATACTGATTCTTGTACCTCTTGTATTATGTTATTCTAGATTGTTCAGTAATGTTCATTTTATGTGGTGAGTTACTGTACGTCCTGCTTTTAAGACCAGGGACCATGTTTATCATCCCTTGGGTTTGCTGTCTTTTATATCCAAATAAAATCCAAATCAAACAGTCTGGTAAGTTCCAAAGATTTACATGACTTTACTGTAAGGCAGCCTTTATGCCTCACTAAATGTCCATGTCTGACTGACTTTGCAATCCTCTGACCGCGGCAGGGCCTGCTGGCCCAGCGCCGTGGGAAGAAACGCTCTTGTCTTCCCAGAGAGAAAGAGACTCGTCTCCATAGTGACTGCCTGACCATTCTCTGCTGCGGTAGTCCTATCGCTGCCCTCCCTGAGCTTTATCTGTCTCATCTCCAGGCAACCCACATGGCATGCCTCCTTTTCAAACTAGGCCCATTTCTTTTGCATTTGCGTCACAAAGTTATTGTCTGCTTACTGACGAGGTTGTGGCGTTAGTGGGTCACATGCCCAGGCAACACGCCCTCATGACATCTCTTTTCAATGATTGGCCAGTAGGAGAACACTCTTGATTCCTCCAAATTCATCCATCATCTAAAAAATATATATATATAAAAAACAATTAACAATTCAATTAACAATCAACACCAACATTTCTATGACTCTTTGGGACTTGTTCTTTAAGCTCTATCCTGCCTGAGTGATTTCTATTGAGTGCCACGGGTTTTATAGCGTGGCCATGAGAAACGCTGGCCTCCTCTCTGTCCACTCTGCTCCTATAGCTGTTGCTGAGAGACAAAGTAGAAGGTAGCCAGGCGCTCCGACAGAGAGAGCAGGGAGAAGAGGCCTTTAAAACAATGACACCACCGTAACTCAGAGTGTCCACGGCTGGGACAATGGGAGGGGGGAGGATGGGGAAGGGGTGCGTATAAAAACAGATTGTAAATGGTGTGAAATGAGTGTGTGTGTTTGAGAGAGAGGGAGTGAGTGAGAGAGCTGGCTTTAAGACGAGGGAGAGGGATGAAACGGTGACGTTTAAAATTTAAACTTCTACAAGAACATTGAGGATGAGGGGAGGGAGGGGGTCTTGTTGCAATGAGAGGGACAAGGTGAGAAGATAAGAACATAGGCAGATGGACATGGAGATAATGGGAGTGCAGCTCCCGCAGTAGTGTACAGTCGTTTTAGTAGTAGTTTTTTTTTCTTCTTCTTCGGGGGAATAGTATGTGCTCTGCAAGATGACGGGTACAACAGCTTCACAAAGCCAGGCTCTACTGTGGACTCTGTGTGTGGTTTTGACCGCTGCTGCTGGAGGTGAGAGGCTTCATTGTGTATTGACCTGGGCTCTATGTAGCTCTATGTATGTTACATACTGTAGGAATGCACAGATGGGACTAATGCATGTTCAAAGCTCTGCTCGTCAAGTCTCATGAACAGCTGATTAAGTCTAAAAATGAAATTTTACGAGAAACAGCATAATAGAAGAAAATATGCAAACGAAACAAAATCATTATAAATATTTTCTTATTAATTGCCTGATTAACTCATGTGACTCGGAATAACAAGCTACACCTGTGGGGGAAAACCTTTTTTTTTTCTCCCTTTAAGTGTTTTTGTTTTGTTTTGTGACTGAGGGGATGGGGGATTGGGGTGAGAGATGGGAGGGAGCTGGGAGTGGGTATATATACTTGTTTACAAAATAATATATTATTGTCACAATCATTTTCGAACTGAAAGCAATAAAAATATTGTAAAAAAACAACACGCTACACCTGTTGCTCTCGAATGAACTACCCACAGAGATTATGAGATATCACTTTTGTTGATGTGGAGCACCACTCACACTGAAATACTGATAAAACATATTGATGACTGATATCATTCCACATTTGATAACTGCCCAGTGTTGAGACATGACTATTGCACGTGCATGCTATTTTCAACTCTTTCTAATTATTATTGTGGTCCAGAGGAGATTCCTTGTCCACAAGGTGGTCAGATCCACCTGGCCACCCTGCGATGCTATTGGCTCTCTGAGACACCATCACCCTGGTCAGTGGCGCGGGACTCATGCCGCGAGACCCAGGGAGGGGATCTGGCAGCTGCTGACAGCCCGGAGGTCCAAAGCTTCATCCACTACTCCTTTCCAATGTGAGTTCTATACACAGAAGGCTCATCATCAAATGACTTTTGGCTTGCATGCAGGTACCCATCCATGCCTACCCTTTCTCTGTCTAGGAAAACCACTGTGTGGGTATGGCTGCGGAGAGCAGAAGGAGAAGAGCCTGACCAGGTTGGGGTTATGGGACCAGTGAGTCAGGGTGTATGTAGTCAGATGGCCTTGGGCACACTGGGGCAGTGGAGGAGCGCAGGATGTATTGGACAGTACCTCTTCCTATGTGAAACACAAGTCACTGGTAAGACTGCATTGTGTTTGACATGAGAAAGCCACATACACAGCTTGATGGAACATCATGCAGTGATTTTGTGACGTGTTGATAATGATTGGTTCCATGTTCCAGGCTCAATATGTACAGTAGGCCATGGTGCTAGTAGGGTGTTACATTAATTATGAGTTACTGGCTAAATCACATCAAAATGAAAAAATATTGGCATGTGTGTGTGTGTGTGTGTGTGTGTGTGTGTGTGTGTGTGTGTGAGTGTGAGAGAGAGAGAGAGTGAGTGAGTGTGTGTGTGTGTATGTATATCTATATATATACATACATGCAGACAAACACACACACGCCAATATATATATGTATATATACATATATATATATATATATATTGATTGATTGATTGAAACGATTTATTTCAAACAGTTAAAAACAATACATAAAGTGAAAAAAAAACAGTAAACATAACAGTCTAATAGACTTAATCAAAAGGAAAATACGTAAACTCAAACATAAAAAAGGCGAACTGTTTGAAAAGTATATATATATATATATATACTTCTTTGTGCAGTGTCCCTACCCTCTAGGGACAGTTACCTGACAGGATTGGCTCTCATGACTGGCGCCTACGCTCGGGCCCAGATACACACGCTCCCCACTGCCCCAGACACCGGACAACTCAGCGTGGAGGTCAGTGAGGTGTCGGTCTAAACAAAGATGATTGAATGATTTATTGGTCTACTTAGAAAATAATCTTCTGCAGCTTTCAGGGAGGAAACGGAATAAAAAGTCAATTATCCTGACAATTGTTTGCTTATGTAAACACGATGCCCACAGATGCAGCTGTTCCCAGGTTTGTGGTCCAGCCATGCAGGCCATTTGGTATCAGTGGAGCTGGTGGTGGAGCCCGGCCCGCTGGCCACTCTGGCTCGGGTCCAGATCCTCCGGCCATACTGCAGCCCCAGCCACCACCTGGTACCTCCAGGTACCAAAGCTTCAATTGTATTGAATGATTTGGTGGGACATTTTTACGATGAATTACTTTGTCGTAATGAACGATATATCGGTTCTCCCCATTTCCTCAGCAGTCAATACGTAACCTCTTCTTTGCTGTTCAGGTTGCAGCTCTCTCCTCAATCCGTTCAGCTGCTGCTCCGCAGTGCCCCTGTGTAACACCACAGGAGGCTGCAGCACGGGCCTGTACTGGTGCCATCTACTGGAGGCCTGTGTGCCCATCACCAGCCCGTGCAGCCCCTACGACTCCGCAGCAGGGGACCGCAGCTTTGCTTTGCCCCCCAGATACGCTGCAACACCGCCCTTCTACCACCTGGTGGCAGACTTGCCCTTTAGAATGAACCCCAGCTCTGAACGAAAGACTATTAGTGTGAGTTGACTTCAATTTTCTGCACTAGCAACTTTAGCAGATATGCTTTCTGATGGAATTGGGCCAAGTGATATCCTAATAACACCAGTTGTGTTGAAATAGAATAATTATTTCCCCCTTTTTCATGTTTTCTTTTCTCGAACAGCTGGTTCTGCCACAGAGAGAGATCATGGTGTATCCTGATGATATTGTGGCCATACAACACACTCGTGACTCAGGGACGTTCCTACACTGCCGTGACAGTAACGCCTCCCTCAACTCCAGGTGGCGCCAGAGTTACCTGTCCTTGAGGGGCACTGACTGGGGAGGTTGGTGGGAGGGGGGCCTCTCTTCCCTACCACAAGGAGGCCAGTGGGTCGACGGGGTGGTGTGTGATTTAAGAATGCTGTATGTGGACATGCTGCATAGGGATAACCACGGCCTGAGTACGGAGCACAATGATCTCAATGACTTCACCCACACAGAGACCACCACAACCCCTGATATTAGGGCCCTAACTACTGGTCATCCTCCAGGTTTGAGTCCCATATCTGGGCTTAACATCATCCACCCTCAGCCTGATGAAAACAACCAGATTCATGTCCAAATCAACATCCCAACTCTCATTGTTGTCCAGATCCTATCTGGACAGAAAGCCAGTAGCTCATGGTCAGCCCCTGTGCTCCGAACGGGGGTGCCGTTCCTTCCGTTTTGCCCAGAAGAGGTGGCCCAATCTGGGCCTGGCTGCCAGAGAGGGTCCTGGTTCTCCTCTGTGACCCTGGTGCTGCCCTCAGCAGGGGTTCACACTCTGGACATCAGTGTGGTGAATACAGTGACCTCTCAAAGTGCCATTGTGCAGGTCTGCGGGTACGAGGCAGTGGCAGGACTTAGTGTAGAGCCACATGGACACCTGAGGATGCTCACTGACACTTCACAGGTGAGAATGCACACACACACACACACACACACACACACACGCACATACACACACACACACACACACACGCACATACACATTTCACACGTTTGACGCACAATTTTCTGACATTCTTTGTGTCAGAGGAATCTGGATGTTGAAACTACAGTTTTCATTCAACCTTTTCAAAACGTCATAGTTTCTCTCACCGTGCTCTAATATTTGAACATCCTAGTCCTTTACAGCCAAAGTGGAGAGTGGTTCCTCAGTGAAGTTCACGTGGTGGGTGATTGACAATCTGGAGAAGTTTGCCTATGAAGGGGACTCTTACAGTATAGTGTTCAAGAAGCCTGCTGAGTATAAGCTAAAGGTAAGATGCTTTATTTCCTGCCATGCTCTTCAATTCGATCAGTTCTGATGATGTTTTTGAAATTTATGGCAACGGGGGTGCTAATCTGCCCTTGGCAACGACCAAGATACCCTAACATGGAATTGGCGAAGTACACTTGTGGAGAAAATTGGGGGGAAATCCGGGAATGTACTGCACTATAATCGCCACGCTGTAAACTGTCTGTTATCTTAGGTGACAGCTTCCAACCCTGTGAGTTCCCAGAGCCAGCAAATCCTTCTGACCGCTGATGAAATGGTCCCGCTGGCTGACCCAGAGTTCCTGTCTCTCAGTGAAGTCATAGCTGTGGCTGCCACACACCTGTACACCCTCAGGGTCAAAGTGGACATCTCCATTGCAATCACCTTCAGGTCAAAAAAAGCCTTTCTCTGTGAAATATGCCATAGTATTTTTCATAAGTTCATCAGGATGCCATGTCAATATAATTGAGCAAAAATAATACTACTTGCAGTCATAGTTGTGGTTTATTATACGTTCTGGTTATTCTATATTTCCATGTGGCACATGTCACATCGTGTAGGTGGGATTTTGGGGACGGGAGTGGCGAGGTGATCCATACCCAGCCTGCGCCCTGTCACACCATGGAGTGGCTTGTGGAGAGAGGAGAGAGACAAGTGTATGTCCAGGACTCTGTTAACCACACCTACCTTACCCCAGGTAAACACACACGCACACGCACGCATGCACACACAAGCACACACGCACGCGCACGCATGCACACACAAGCACACACGCACACACACACACACACACACACACACACACACACACGCACACGCACGCATGCACACACAAGCACACACGCACACACACACACACACACGCACGCATGCACACTAAAATGTATTGTCACACCAGACGCTAATCAAATGGTGACAGATTTTTGCTATAGATACAGTCAATGTCTCATCATAAAGGCTGGGGTAGCTGGCTGGGGGCGTGGTCAGGGTGGGGTAAATTCCCCCCTGTTCTCCCCATTCACCATAGTTAGCATTTAGCTGCTATCCCAGCCCAGGCGGTGATTCAACCACTGCAGTAAACGCACATCTGAACAGACGTCTATGTACCTGCTCTAGAATCCCCAATCCTGTAGTGTAGAGCCGCAGCACCGTCCTTTGCTCAGTCAGCACATAGAGATATATTGGGGGTTTTACCCCACTCGCGCACCAGCCCTAGTAACATTTTGTGAGCGTTCCCACACAGACCGACTGTATCTATGACTGGTAAACGTGTAATTTTACTCCCATCTTCTTAGGGAATCCAGTCTCATTTAAATCCCTTTGTTTGTCCATAACAGCCTCTGGATCAAATTGTAAAAGTCTCAATGCCAAAATGCAAAAGCGCCCTACATGAAGAAATACTAAACTAGAAATCATCTGAATTTATTCAATCAATCAATCAATCAATTCATGTTCCTGTGTGTTTGCTCCATGTAGACGACTGCACACTTCAAGTCCGAGTCTCCAACCGATACGACGACATTGAGACGTCGGCAAAGATCAAAGTCCGCCCTCTGTTACGTCACCTCCTCCTCTCCCCCTCACCTCCGGTGCTCCTCGTCACACAGACTCTCCTTCTGGAAGCCTCACCAGAGCCCTCGCCCTATGGCGTCTTCTACACATGGGACTTTGGCGATGGCTCCGAAGCCGCCCAGGGGACCCACGGCAAAGTCAGCCATGCTTTTGGATCTCCTGGGGCTTATAACGTCACGGTGTGTGCTAACAACACCCTGACTGCGTTGAGCGCCTGGCTCATGGTGCAGGTGATGGACAAAGTCACCGGATTCACTTTAAGCTACAACGGACCCAATGAACTGAGCTCTGTCACAGACATCAGAGCTAAAGTGGCCACTGGTACGAGTCTCACCTGGGACTTTGACTTGGGCGATGGGTCCGTGCAGAGAAACACCATGGACGATTCCGTCTCCCACGTCTATAAGTCTCCGGGAAATTATACAGTGGACGTAATTGTCTCTAACTCTGTCAGCCAAGCTCGTCGGTCTATCACTGTGGAGGTCTATAGGCTGGCTATTGGAGGCGTTTTGCCTACAGAGTGCGTTATGAGCGGAGGAGATACACAGTTTAGTGCTCAGGTGAATGGGAACATATCCACACTGAATTTCCATTGGAGGTTTGGAGATGGGTCACCTTTGACTGTGGTGAAGGCAACGCCTACAGCCACACACTTATTTTCAAACCAAGGGGTTTTTAAGGTGAATTTGGCTGTGTTTAGTTTGATTACATCTGTCTCCTATAATGCTAGTGTCTGTGTTGAAGCTCCCATAACTAGTATAGCTGTGGAACCATCACAGGGTGCCGTAGCAGTTGGAGAAGAGGTGTGTTTCAGTGCGTTAGTTGCCCCTGACCAGGCAACTGCTTACCAATTTATGTGGTTTAGTAGTGGTTCCTCTAGTCGACCTGCTCCCACAGCGAACGCTCAAAAGTGCTTTGTCTATAAAGAGGAAGCGGTTGAAGAAGTGTCGGTCATGGCAAGTAACAAAGTCAGCAACAGAACAGCCAAAACCAGTATTGCCGTTCAAAAACCCGTGAGCGAGCTGTCTGTCGTGCACAATAGTCAAAGCGACACAATGACGGTCAACACAATAACGTCATTTTGGGTCGACAGCTGCGCCGGCACCAATGTTTCGCTGCTGTGGAACTTTGGAGACGGTTCTCCTGCAGAACAGAACCGAAATGTGTCCCACGTCTTCAGCGCCGCCGGCCAATTCACAGTCACTGTCACAGCATTCAACGCAGTGAGCCAAAGGTCCGCGGCCCTCAAAGTGAACGTTTTGCTCCCCGTCTCAGACCTCTCACTTCATACCAACCAGCCCTACGCGGTAGTGGGCGAAGAGACCGTTATAACGGCAGTTAGCAGTGCTATCAGTAGCACCAACTACTACTGGACAGTGGACGGTATGACTACAGCCAAACAGGGAACTTATCAGTTTAGATTTGTGTTCTCTGAACCAGGAGTGTATCAAGTCAGAGTTATAGCCCAGAACTTGGTGAGTAGCAGGGAGGCGGCGGTTTTAATTGAGGCCTTTGAAAGGATACAGGGTCTTCAAATTGAATGCCAGAGTCTGACAAACAGGAAATACATACCGACCCGAGAGGAAGTGCTGTTTATTGCTTCATGCACCCAAGGCTCCAGTGTGACTTATCACTGGCTCGCTACACAGAGAGGAATAAACCGCCAAACGACTGGTGATAAAGTGCTTTTTAACCTGTTGGTTGAAACCCCTGGCAACATCTCTGTCCAGCTCACAGCCTCGAACAAGTTGGGGGAGACAACCAGCCTTGTCTCCATTGTGGCGGTAGAGCGGGTGACAGGCGCGAGCGTGACCCCACGCTCAAACACGGTGGCAGCGGGGACGTCTGTGAACATCTCTGTAACCGTGGTTACCGGCTCTGACCTCCACTATCTTTGGTATGTGAACTCCGACCTCTCGCCCCTGCAGACAGAGGTGCCCTTTCTTCTCCACACTTTTACGACTTTGGGCCGTCGCCTCGTCAAGGTTTCAGCACAGAATGTCCTCAGCCACAGTCATGTCAGCGCACAGTTTGTTGTCCAGGAGGAGGTTGGAGGGATCGACTTTCAAATAGACAGAAAGACACACCCGTTTTATGTCAACGCAAGTGCTGCACTTTCAATCTGCGGACTCGTCCGCAAGGGCAGTGATCTGCGCTGGGACTGGAAAGTGTCCGACACAAGTGGCAAGTCTGCTCTTTTTAAAACCACCAAGCAGAGTTTTAGCTACAGCTTTGCACGTGCAGGCATCTACGATGTGTGTTTGAATGTCTCCAATGGGATCAGTTGGCAGACGAGTTCACACACTGTCACTGTCCAGGATGCAGTCAAAGGCCTAACTCTGCACTTAAACGAGACTACAGTCTGCACTCACGACCCGGTTATTTTCACCCCAGCAATTTCCAAAGGAAGCGACGTAAGCTTTGTTATTGCATTTGGTAAAGAGGACTCAACTCGGGACTTTGTTGAGGGACAATTCGTGAAATCTAGCCTTCCAGCTGGGGCACATTTAGTGACAGTGAAAGCCTGGAACCAGGTCAGTAGTGCTGAGGTGACGTCCGCCCTTCTGGTCATTGAGCGCATTCAAGGTTTGCGACTGGTGAACTGTTGTTCCACTGCTCTAGAGGCTCTGAAAGAGGTCCAATTTAAGACAGACGTCCAAAGTGGATTTCCTGTCAGCTACACCTGGATATTTCGCTCGGATGGGACGGAGCCTTCACAAGCCGTAGGACAGGAGGTGACCTTCTCGCCACTTGGAAGTGGTTTGTTGTCTGTTAGTGTGGTCGCCAGCAATGGTGTCTGCTCCAAGACCCTACACGAGACTGCTACAGTTCAGTGGCCTGTTAAGGAGGCCACGCTTTTCTGTCAATCAGAGAGGATCTTCAGTGGATATACTGTAGCATTTTCTGCCAAAGTGAATGGTGGGAGTGACCTCAGGTACCACTGGGATTTTGGAGACTCCACTGACATGTTGGTCACAGACTTCAACACGGCCAATCATACTTATCATATTGCCAGAAGGTACAACGTTTCGATCAAAGTGTTCAACAAGGTCAGCCAAGTGTCCGCACACCTGCAAGCAGAGGTGAGAGAGCTCCAGTGCTCCGGCCCTCGGGCTTCCTTAGTCCAGGGACAGTCTACTATCCTCAGGTCTAGACCCAGCTACTTTGAAGCAACCGTGGACATCAACTGCTCTGCTTACAAGACCGCCTATCTGTGGGAGATATTCAGAAAGTCTGACTGTGAAGATGGCAATAAAGATGTCACTGGGAAGCCGGTAACCCTTAGTAGTAAGGTGGATGTAACGTCTCCATTACTCTCCCTCCCAAGGCAAACCCTGGAGGTGGGTCAGTATTGCCTGGTATTTGTTGTTTCACTGCAAGGAACTCCTCTCTTTGTCCAGCGAAAGACCAAGGTTACAGTGGTCCACTCCCCCCTAGTGGCCGTCATCAAGGGAGGCTCGCACAGACTGTGGCCCAGCCTCAGTGACCTCATGCTGGACGGCTCTCACTCTCAAGACCCCGATGTAGAAGCAGCAGTGGAGGATCAGCTGCAGTATCACTGGGACTCCATGATGGCGGTACAGGCCTTTTGTTTAGTATCAAGATAATACAGTATGCAATGTATTTCACATGAGAACTAAGGATATGTATTTATGGAAAAAAGAGGATGTGAATTCACAGATATATATATACAGATGTACAGAACATATCTACAGATATGTGCATACTAGCTGCTCAGTTTATAAATATTGTCATCTTATTATTATTTATTTAATACTACAGTTGTGTTACTGGAATAAGATCTGGTTTAGTAACACCTGTGTGTTTGTATTTGCAGAACTCCACAGAGTCTCCGTCTGTAAACCAGTCTATTGGGAGTAACAGCAGTAGAATGACCATACTCAGTGCTGAACTACACCCAGGCAGGGTCTACGTGTTCACTCTCACTGTGCACAAGCCAGGGAGGAGACCTGTCTCTACCACACAGTCTGTGAGTATAAGGCTTATAGTATATAAGCCATTATCTCATACATGGCTTATACATACAGTGGCATGCTTTGGTTTTCACACACTATTTTATTTGATCTGCAATCTACAGTATGTGTATCTGTTGTTGAATGCTTGTCTCTTGTAAATACATTGTCTCGGATACTTTGGCAATTATGGAAGAAATCAGAATGAGTACACACCAATTGAAATGCAGTTTAGTTGAACAAGGCAGACATTTTGACGTCACTGGCCTCCTCAGAGTGATTTCAGAGTTTGATGTATTCACAGTCGTGGCTGTGGTGGTCACACACACACACACACACACACACACACACACACACACACACACACACACCTGTCTCCTGTGTTTAGGTGTGGTGATCACACACACCTGTCTCCTGTGTTTAGGTGTGGTGATCACACACACACACACACACACACACACACACACACACACATACACACACACACACACACACACACACCTGTCTCCTGTGTTTAGGTGTGGTGATCACACACACACACACACACACACACACACACACACACACCTGTCTCCTGTGTTTAGGTGTGGTGGTCACACACACCTGTCTCCTGTGTTTAGGTGTGGTGGTCACACACACACACACACACACACACACACACACACACACACACACACACACACACACACACACACACACTTGTCTCCTGTGTTTAGGTGTGGTGATCACACACCTGTCTCCTATGTTTAGGTGTGGTGATCACACACACACACACACACACACACACACACACACACACACACACCTGTCTCCTGTGTTTAGGTGTGGTGGTCACACACACCTGTCTCCTGTGTTCAGGTGTGGTGGTCACACACACACACACACACACACACACACACACACACACACACACACACACACACACACACACACACCTGTCTCCTGTGTTTAGGTGTGGTGATCACACACACACACACCTGTCTCCTGTGTTTAGGTATCGGTGTGTGAAGCTCCAGTCGTTCCGGTGACTGTGGAATGTGTATCCTGTTCTGTCCTGTCCTCCCCCCACCATGTCAGTTACGCCACCCCCATCGTCCTCTCTGGACAGTGCGGACAGTGTGACGACCATGCACAGGTAATGACTCTGACACCAACTTCCATCTGATTCCATTTCATCGTGTGTGTGTGAGTAGAATTTTGGCCGGCCATGGTTGATTGCCCTAATTACCTAATGATGTGATGTCATCAGTCAGTGATGATGCCATTAGTGATGTCATCCTTGATGTCATAGAGCAGGGCGAGGCCGTGCAGTGGGCGAGCTGCAGGGCGGGCGAGGCCATGAGCCTGCGCAGCGGGTGAGCCTCGGAATCGAGCGCGCGAAATTGCTAGTAATTAAAAGGGAGCAAGTAGGCAATGCTTGTTTCAATTTGTGTGCAGGCCAAACGGCTATGCCGTTTTACGTGTGATCGGGCTGAAACTTTCAGGGGGTGTAAAGAGCACCTGTGCTGGTAACCTGATTTTTTAATTAGGTGATTGCCCTAATTACCTAATGATGTGATGTCATCAGTGATGTCATCCTTCCTGACTGAGGCTATTATTACAGATATTCTATTTACTATAGATGATTTACTGCAGGCTCCACCAATTCTAACAAATGGTAGCAGCAAGTCTCCCAAATGGTCACATGGTCACCTCTCTCCTGAAGTGTTGTGAGAGGACTGTGCCTGGTGACGCAGGGTTGGTGCTGACCTAGCAAGCTAAATTGAATTGGAGATTGTGAGTTCCCAACACAAAGTTGCCCCTTGTTAACTAAATTCAGTTGAAACTAAGATATTCCATAAAACATTTAGCCACAGATTTAGCTACTACACATCAACGAACTTCAGCTTTAGTTTTAGCTAATCGCTTCCTAACATGAGTTCCTGTTGCCAAATCACGTGAGAGTGTGTTGCTGAGACAGAGACAGGTCTTGAACAAGTTTAATTTTCTCCTGATTTGTCTGTCTGAAAAAAGCCATTTTAGTGTCAGAATATTCAGAAGATACAGTATGTGGCTTCAGAGAATGGGCAGAATATTTACTTTAATGAATATGGGGCCGAAGGGATCTGTCATATTCTGAGATAACGTTGACTTTTCCTGTTGACTCACAATAGACTCAGACCTGCCGAAAACCTCCTAAGTGGGCGTGTCTGTGGAAAGACATGGGCAAAACGCGCGTGCCAAAATTACAGGAACTGAGTTGAAGTTGGGTCATCTTGCTTGAAATCTCATCGTCTGCGATAATTATGTTCAGTGATGATGTCATCAGTGATGATGTCATCATAAAGCCCTCAGTTTGAGATGCAGCATACACACACATAGTTGGAGTGGCGCAGTGACAGACCTGAAGGAATGGCTGCTCGAGCAGGGCGTAACGACAGGCGGCTCCCCAACGCCATCTACGCAGGAGACCTGGACAAAGTCAGGAGCCTGCTGCAGCAAGTGCGCTTCAGGAGGCAGATCAATGAGAGGTTTGAGAGGTACTACAGCAGCAGGAGGAGCAGCCTTCTGGAGCTCGCAGCCAGGCAGGGTCACGCTGCCTGTGTGGCCTATCTGATCACCCAGGGAGCCCAGGTAGACCAAGCTGATGACCTACACCTCACACCTCTCTACTGGGCCGTGGACCACGGTCACCTGGACTGCGTCAGGATCCTCCTGGAAGCTGGGGCCAACCCCAACAGAAGAAGCTCGTACATACACACCATGGTCTACTGTGCTGCCCGGGATGGAAGGCTGGACATACTGCAGGAACTCATTAGGTTCTCTGCCGCTGTTGATATGGACAGCGGCCTCTCGCCCTTTCCTCTCTATGTCAGCGCCATCTACCACCACCTGGACTGCTTCCGCCTGCTGCTCCAGACTGGCGTTCTGAACCCTGACGTGGCTTCTTTCCTGCTCGATCATGTGCTGTTGTGGGGGTGCGACGCGGCCTTCGTCCAACTGCTACTGGACCACGGTGCTGACCCAGC
Source organism: Poromitra crassiceps (assembly GCF_964638095.1). NCBI lineage: Eukaryota > Metazoa > Chordata > Actinopteri > Beryciformes > Melamphaidae > Poromitra > Poromitra crassiceps. The sequence continues at coordinate 9,497,387 of NC_139626.1, read as the reverse complement.
CTTGGTGACCCGGGAGCAGGCAGAGCTGGAAGAGGAGGCGGATCCCCAGGCTCTCAGGGTCTTTCTGGAGGCCAAGAGATGTCCTCGCAGTCTGGCCCACGTGTGTCAGATCCGGATCCGCCAATCGCTGGGCACACATCGCCTGAACCAAGTCCACTCCCTACCACTAACACAAGTGATGAAGGACTTCGTGCTCCACCAAAACTGACTTGAAAGACTGTCAGTTTAGGTATTTTCATTTCCTAGATTTATCTCTTCAGTGAGTGTTTCAAACAAATACCATTAAATACCATCATTCCTTTTTTTATATAAAAAGTGAGCAAGTTGGCAATATCTGCAATAATGATGTCACTGACCAAAATCATCTTATGACATCACTGATGATGACATAGGCACTGATGATGCCATAGGCATTGTGACATCATCAGTGACAGTGATGTCATCAGTGATGTGAAGTTGAGCAATTGTGCGCTGCGCATGCCAATAGAGCAGGTGAGGCCACGCAGCAGCTGAGCCGATACGATAGATAGAGTACTTTATTAAACCCCTCGGGGAAATTCTTGTGTTACAGCAGAAGCCAATGTCAGTACATCTCAGTAAAAAACACACAAAAGAGAAAGCCAATGTCAAAATATGTCAGACATAGATACCATGTCAGAAACATGTCAAGAAAGCACAGCATTTAAGTTATCCTATCTACAATAACATTAAATAAAATAAGATAAGAAAAGAAATTGCACCTGTAATTAACAGCTGTAGCAAACACACATGTTCTATGTGGCCAAAATGGACATTGTGCAACATCATTATAATGATAAAGTGACATACAGCAACAGCAATGATGAAATGAGGGTTCACCAGCGTATCTATGGGAGGGGTGTGGAGGAGAGAGGGAGAGGGAGTGAAAGGAGGAGTCTGCTCTCCCTGCATGTATCTATGGGAGGAGGGGTGTGGAGGAGAGAGAGAGAGGGAGTGAAAGGAGGAGTCTGCTCTCCCTGCATGTATCTATGGGAGGGGTGTGGAGGAGAGAGGGAGAGGGAGAGAAAGGAGGAGTCTGCTCTCCCTGCATGTATCTATGGGAGGGGTGTGGAGGAGAGAGAGAGAGGGAGTGAAAGGAGGAGTCTGCTCTCCCTGCATGTATCTATGGGAGGGGTGTGGAGGAGAGAGGGAGAGGGAGTGAAAGGAGGAGTCTGCTCTCCCTGCATGTATCTATGTGAGGGGTGAGGAGGAGAGAGAGAGAGGGAGAGAAAGGAGGAGTCTGCTCTCCCTGCATGTATCTATGGGAGGGGTGTGGAGGAGAGAGGGAGAGGGAGTGAAAGGAGGAGTCTGCTCTCCCTGCATGTATCTATGGGAGGGGTGTGGAGGAGAGAGGGAGAGGGAGTGAAAGGAGGAGTCTGCTCTCCCTGCATGTATCTATGGGAGGGGTGTGGAGGAGAGAGGGAGAGGGAGTGAAAGGAGGAGTCTGCTCTCCCTGCATGTATCTATGGGAGGAGGGGTGTGGAGGAGAGAGGGAGAGGGAGTGAAAGGAGGAGTCTGCTCTCCCTGCATGTATCTATGAGAGGGGTGTGGAGGAGAGAGGGAGAGGGAGTGAAAGGAGGAGTCTGCTCTCCCTGCATGTATCTATGGGAGGGGTGTGGAGGAGAGAGGGAGAGGGAGTGAAAGGAGGAGTCTGCTCTCCCTGCATGTATCTATGGGAGGGGTGAGGAGGAGAGAGGGAGAGGGAGTGAAAGGAGGAGTCTGCTCTCCCTGCATGTATCTATGAGAGGGGTGTGGAGGAGAGAGGGAGAGGGAGAGAAAGGAGGAGTCTGTTCTCCCTGCATGTATCTATGGGAGGGGTGTGGAGGAGAGAGGGAGAGGGAGTGAAAGGAGGAGTCTGCTCTCCCTGCATGTATCTATGGGAGGGGTGTGGAGGAGAGAGGGAGAGGGAGTGAAAGGAGGAGTCTGCTCTCCCTGCATGTATCTATGGGAGGAGGGGTGTGGAGGAGAGAGGGAGAGGGAGTGAAAGGAGGAGTCTGCTCTCCCTGCATGTATCTATGGGAGGGGTGTGGAGGAGAGAGGGAGAGGGAGTGAAAGGAGGAGTCTGCTCTCCCTGCATGTATCTATGGGAGGGGTGTGGAGGAGAGAGGGAGAGGGAGTGAAAGGAGGAGTCTGCTCTCCCTGCATGTATCTATGGGAGGGGTGTGGAGGAGAGAGGGAGAGGGAGTGACAGGAGGAGTCTGCTCTCCCTGCATGTATCTATGAGAGGGGTGTGGAGGAGAGAGGGAGAGGGAGTGAAAGGAGGAGTCTGCTCTCCCTGCATGTATCTATGGGAGGGGTGTGGAGGAGAGAGGGAGAGGGAGTGACAGGAGGAGTCTGCTCTCCCTGCATGTATCTATGGGAGGGGTGTGGAGGAGAGAGGGAGTGAAAGGAGGAGTCTGCTCTCCCTGCATGCATGCAACTTATTATTATGCTAATTGCAGTGGGCACAAAAGACCTCCTGTAACACTCTTTAGTGCAGGAGAGCTGCCGGAGCCTCTGACTGAACACACTCTGTTGTCCAGTCAGTAGGTCGTGTAGGGGGTGTGTCACATTGTCCATTATTTTGAGCACTTTCTCCAGCATCCTCCTCTCCACCACCACCTCCAGGGGCTCCAGAGTAGTTCCCAGCACAGAGCCAGCTCTCTATCAGTTTGTTCAGTTTCTTGGAGTCTCTGGCTCTGATACTGCTGCCCCAACTGATGGCTGCGAAGAGGATGACACTTGCCACAACAGACTGGTAGAAGGTCTGCAACATCCTGCTGCACACATTGAAGGAACCGAGCTTCCTCAAGAAATAGAGTCTGCTCTGCCCCTTCTTGTGTACAGCCTCGGTGTTGCAGCTCCAGTCCACTCTCTTGTCCAGGTGGACGCCCAGGTATTTGTAGCTGTCCACCCTCACCACCTCCTCACCCCCGTATAAAAACAGGGTCCGGCTCAGTCCTGGTCCTACCAAAGTCCACCACCATCTCCATCTACCCTAGTTTCTTAAAAGCATGACACTGTACTTTAGGAGGATCACCGCACTCACGACTGGAAAATGCTATGGTGCCAGAAGACCGAAGAGTAGTATTAAAACAAAAGAAAGGTTCTGCACACTTAGATCCATGCAAGTATCTTTACTGAGTACCAAGCTTTCGGTCTACACGACCTTCATCAGGGCAAGCTTTCGGTCTACATGACCTTCATCAGGGAAAGCTTTCAGTATACACGACCTTCATCAGGGCAAGCTTTCGGTCTACATGACCTTCATCAGGGAAAGCTTTCAGTATACATGACCTTCATCAGGGAAAGCTTTCGGTCTACATGACCTTCATCAGGGAAAGCTTTTGGTCTACATGACCTTCATCAGGGCAAACTTTCGGTCTACATGACCTTCATCAGGGCAAACTTTTGGTCTACATGACCTTCATCAGGGAAAGCTTTTGGTCTACACGACCTTCATCAGGGCAAGCTTTCGGTCTACACGACCTTCATCAGGGCAAGGTTTCGGTCTACATGACCTTCATCAGGGCAAATCAAGTTATTTAAGTGCGTGTTAGGTTGTAATATCACAGCTGGGATGAAAGAACCAAAACACTAGTCTCCTGCTCCTTCTTCCCCTGTGTCTGCAGAGAACTGCTGTCATTATTTCATCATCTGCTTGATTTTGGTATATTTGCTCGCAGAGAAAATTCCACATAAATCAGGTTAACTTGCAGCCTGAGTGATGCTCAACCAAAGTAAATAACCTAAGTAAACAATGCAAGAATGAAAGCTCCTATACCATTATGGGGCGGCTTTAGCTCAGGAGGTAGAGCGGGTCGGCCAATGACGCAAGGGTTGGCGGTTCGATCCCCGCTCCCTCCCAGCTGCTGTCGTTGTGTCCTTGGGCAAGACACTTAACCCTCCTTGCTCCCGATGGTGTGTAGGCACCCTGCGTGGCAGCCTGCCGCCATCGGTGTATGAATGGGTGAATGTAGACTATCTACTGATTGTAAAGCCCTTTTGATAAAAGCGCTATATAAATGCAGGCCATTTACCATTTACCATACCAACAGACAATAGATGAAGAATTGTGTCCAGTATTATGAATGTAAGTACAATGTCTTCACAGTACAAATGGAGTGCAGAGGACCAGAGTAGCCTGACCCTTGACCTTGATGAGCTTGCCACCTCCACCGGGGGGCGCTCCCCTGACCTGGTGGTCCCATCAGGGGTCCTGCAGGATGGGCAGAGTTACACCTTCACCCTCAATGTGTCTCTGCCAGGCAGAGGGCAGTGGGGCAGCGCCAGCCTGACAATATTACCTAACCATCCTCCCTACGGAGGCCTGTGTGATCTGAGTGCAGAGTCAGACCTACTACGACTGCTGGAGACGGCGGTCACCTATAACTGCTCAGGTATGTCATAACACAATGGTATTGGTTGTGTTTGTCACATTAAACATATTAACTGAATACCGTGTTCTGTTCTCCCATGTGTGATTGTGTACTTCTCTGCTTGCATTGCTTGTGTTTTGTTGTAACAAGGTTTTAGGCTGTGCTCTTGGCCAGGTAGCTCTTGGAAAAGAGATGTTTAATCTCAATGAGACTTTATAAAGGATATTGATATTGATATTATCAGTGGAAATTTAACAGGCAGTTCTAGTAAACATCTCTACCCTCTAGTGGTCAGATAGAGTTAAAGTTGTGGTGCTGCATTTGACTATATTTGGCAAAAATCCTCTTCTCTCTTTGCCATGTCTTGCTGTGGCATTCTCCAGGTTGGGAAGATGACGACAGTGAGGTCTCTCAGCTGATTTATACCCTCCAAGTGGCCCCATGCCAGCCCATTGGTCCTGCCTGCCCCCGGCTCACTCTCTACAGGTGAATATTGGCATGCACTTACACCTGTTAGTATGTAAAGGAAGTGTGATCCTGGCCAGTAAGGCCTGAATGTTTAAAATGGCATTGAGAAGTCAGGTTTGAATTGGTTTCATGTCAAAATCATAATGCAACGCGTTGATCATTTAATGTTAGAGGGTTGGGAATGTTGTGTCGTCTTCCTTTCTCTCCCCAGGGGCACACGTTCAACATTTGACAGTCTGGTTCCCATGGGACGTCCTGGGCTAGAGAGGAACATGTCAGTTATCACAATTACTGTGCTGGTAGAAGATCATTTGGGGGCACAGGTCATTGCTCTCAACAGGCAAGTTATCTGGATTTGAAGCAGTTCGGGTCAAATACTCAAATCACATTTCTGTTCTTTTATACTTCTTCTTTTTTTGGTGAAAATGTTCATTTGAAAATCAATTGAGGCCACAGCAAGGTGTAAAAAAACACATTTGTCATGCTTTATTAACCCATTGATACCTGATGCAGCATTTGTGTGTGTATCCCTTTAAGACCGCGAACCGCGTCAGTCTTAAAGGGATACACACACAAATGAGGGATATACACGCGAATGCTGCATCAGGTATCAATGGGTTAAGCTAACAGTATTCCTTCCTCCGTTCTCCAGAACCTTGACAGTCGAACATCCTGCGAGCGACGAAGTTGCCAGTCAGTGGCTTAGGAACAAGAGCCAGTCTGAGCTGTGGGTTTTAGTCCAACATGGCAACTCTCAGGAGATCATCCCTTACTCTATTGCCCTCACTAGCCAACTCAACCAGGTAGTTTGTCAATAGCTCATATACCAATGCATGAAATCCCAGGATAACTGAAGATCCTGTACAAAACGGATATGCTGAATCTCAGAAGGTTTCCATTTGTTTGTATATTGCATTGATGAATGAGTGTCATCCACCTCTCCACAGATGAAGTCTGGACAAAGTGTGAGGGAGCTCATGGACAGGAGGGAGATCCGGGGAAATGTGACCCGAGCCCTCGCTTCTCTCCCCATCTCCTCCTTACAGGATGTAGATCAGATCAGCTCGGCACTGGCCCAGTCCACTGTGAGTATCTCCTCCTCACAGCATGTAGATCAGATCAGCTCGGCACTGGCCCGGTCCACTGTGAGTAGACACGGCTGCATTTCTCTTCTCATAATTCTTATTTCTTGATGTTAGATGATAGCCAATCTGGGCACCCAGAGTCAGTCTGACGACTAATATGACTCTGGGACAGACGGACGATATTTCGGGGTTTCCACTGTAGAGTGGATGTCCGCGTCAAGACTTGCGCTTCCGTGTGCCGCGGTTATTGTTTATAGTCGAATTGACGCGAGAATGGAGGTGGAGCTGATCGATTGTAGGTCCAGACGACATTAGGGGCTAATAATTATAACTAGAATGTCTACATTTCCTACCGAAAATGTAATTGTGCTTGCTGTCCTCGCCATGCACCGCCTGCCTTGCAAGGTCCCTGCCCATGCAATTAGGGGGACTAAAGCTTAATTTATACTTATTAGTGTTCATTTCGTCCACGAAAACTATGAGGAAAAATGTTAGTCGACTACCTTTTTCCCCAAGACTAAGACTAGACTAAAATGTTCAGACTTTTAGTTTTATTGACTAAGACAAGACTAAAATACTCAAACTTTTAGTCGACTAAAACTTGACTAAACAAAAAGAGGACGGGGTTGACTAAATATGATAAAAACTAACAAGGACATTTGACACAGGACTACGACAAAATGAAAAAATAGACGACAAAATTAACATTAATTATAGACTGTTCCCCCCCCCTCAATGCAGCAGTTCAGGTTCCTGTGCTGCAGCATCATAGATGTAGCTGACATGTAGCTGTCTTAAAAACATTTACAGTAGTTACAGCAGAACCCGCCCAGTCTTAGCTAAGGGTCTTATCTATATGTGTATGAGGCATTGTGTTCCCAAAATGTACAGCTACTTGCTTGTCTACATTCTATCCAGAGAAGTCTGAGTGCTTTCCGCACAGCCAGGCTCCCTCCATTCTCCCCTCAGCTACGGGCTGAGCAGGGACTGTAAATACGGTCCACTTGTCGTTGCTACCGCTGCATGCCGACACTGGCCCGGGTGGGCAGCATCACCATTACCTACTTTCCCTGGGAAAGAGTTGCCAACACTGCTTCGAATTACAATTACTAGTAGAAGCGCATCAGCAGATTCAACAGTTTTCATTGACTAAAACTAGACTAAAATGTGAACAGTTTTCGTTGACTAAAACTAGACTAAAATACTTATGGTTTTATTTGACTAAGCCGAGACTAAAATGCTCAAACTTTTAGTCGACTAAAACTTGACTAAATAAAAACAGGATGAGGTTGACTAAATATGATACAGAGTAACAAGGACATTTAACACGGGACTAAGACTAAGACTAAATAAAAAAATAGCCGACAAAATTAACACTAGTCCAATCGCGACCCCTTTAAAGGACTATATGTATTTCCCCCCCCCGAATCCAATGTCGCCATCCGTGAGTCTGTACGAGTTACGCTTGCAGAGATACGTCCGCCCAGCCTGCAGCACTACAGGAGAGAGATAGAGGACAGTGGGGGGTTGGGGGTTTCAAGTCACTGACCAAACACTCTATTTCAGTGATTTCTGTCAGAAAATAGAGCCATTTAACACTTATTTGAACACAAAAACATTGCTGAATGTAGCTTTAAGTAGTTATGGGTCGGCCTATGTGAGTAGATGCGGAACGTCCCAAGGAATCCAGGGAAAAAATAAGTTTGATTATAGACCCTACGGTTCAAAAGTTATGAACCAAACATAAAGAGGGCTGTTATAGCGCCACCATCTTGTCAATTGGTGCAATTCTTTCGTGGATAGTAAAATACCCCTCTGTGAACCTCCCTAACAAGTTTCGTAGCTGTACCTAGTATGGTTTCTGAGATAGTTAATTTAATGCCTTATTTGTGTCAACATCATTCTCTTTACCCAAGATGCAACACTCCTGCTCAGAGTTGCTCTTAAGCTCTATTTATCTGGTCAAATCTCACCGGATTCCTGTTTGCAGTACACTTTTTGCATGTGTTTTTTAACAGAGAAGAGTTGCAGCTGCTCAAAAGACAATATGTAAAATGTATGAGTGAGACCATGAGTGATATAGCACTTGTAATACAGGTATAGCCATGTCTGAAGTCTACATAATAGCGTGCGTGCGTCAAGTCAAGTGTCAAGTGTCATACAAGAAGGAAGGCTGGCCATAATGAGAATGAATCCGCACTTCCTGCCGCCCTTCAAAATAAAACCATTTAGAAGGGACAGGCACTGAATGCTGCTATAGCGCCCCCTAAAGGCTAAATGACAAAATACTTCTGATATAGGCTCAGAGTACATCCCTCCACACCTGTACCAAGTTTGGTTAGCATCGGACGATTTTTGTGAAATAGGCCCCACCCACAGAAGATTGGAAGTGGATTATATCGCAATGGTGTGTTTTTTTTTTAAACTTCCAAATCAGTGTTGTGCAGGACACTCCCAACATGATGTGTGCGTTGGTTTGGTGAAGATTGGACAAAATTTCAAGGAGAAATGGCAAAAAAACGGTTTTGGAAAAAATGCAAAATGGCCGAAAATCTAGTCAGACGGAAATGGGCGTGGCCGAGTTGAGTAGATGCGGGAGGACCCAAGGAATCCAGGGAAAAAAGAATTTTGATGATAAACCCTACGGTTCAAAAGTTATCGAGCAAAAGGTAAGGAGGGCTGTTATAGCGCCACCATATGGTCAATTGGTGAAATTTTTTCGGGGATAGTAAAAGACCCCTCAGTGCACCTCCCTACCAAGTTTCGTAGCTCTAGCTGTTATGGTTTCTGAATTACACCTAATTTACTGCAAGATTTTGCAAGATTTTTCCAAACCCCATGCAAGTCAATGGGGAAAAAAATGGCGCTTAATGGCGAATTGCGGCCAAACCGCTTTCACAAACCCTTAACAAAGTCATAGCACACCTGTCCTCAATAAGCCGGTCATTTTGAGGTCTGGCATGTCTATGTGGCGCAAAAATTGGGGGAGTTATTAGTCGTAGAAAAAGTGGATAGCAAGAAGAATAATAATAATAAGTATGTGGGATTTCAAGATTGTGCCTTGCTTGTCAGCAAGCACAATAATAAATAGCTGCATATGAGATGCTGGACTGTAAACAATGACGGATGCTCTACAGCGGAAACCTCCGAAATATTGTCCGTCTGTCCCAGAGTCATATTATTCGTCAGACTGATAGACTCAGACTCTGGGTTCTCAGATTGGATGATACCTGACATAAAAATGTACAGACAAAGGGGGAAGCAATGTCAGTACACCCATATACGAGGGATCGGCCGAGCAGCATTTTGGTAAACAAGCCGCGTCACTGGGTGCCGTGGCAACCAACCCTGTGAGTTTGAGCGTCTGACTCTAGCCGGCTGTTCGTGTTTATAATTTAAAAACTGCGACAGTTCACACAACTTTAACACGACATGCATATATTATACATTAAACTCTTGAGCTAATTCTGCTCTCACTCTGAATGTCAAAATATAAGCGATGTAATGTATACTTTTTGAGATATTAACGTTTGTTTGGCACAACTCATACTAAAAACTGCTGCGGGGGTTCCGCATTTCTGGGTGGCAAGTGATGTCACGCTGATTCGTCCTATTGTGACAATGAATGGAAGCCTTCAAGTGATATTACAAATGCTTAGGGGGAGACGACCATATGTAGAAGTAGGGCTGGGCAATATATCAATATTATATCGATATTGTGATATGAGACTAGATATAGTCTTAGATTGTGGATATGGTAATATTGTGATATGGCATAAGTGTTGTTTTAAAGGCTGGATTACTGTAAAGTGATGACATTTTCTGAACTTACCAGACTGTTTCTAGCTGTGCTCTTATTTTCCTTTATCCACATTACTAATGATTATTTATCAAAAATTTCATTGTGTAAATATTTTGTGAAATCACCAATAGCCATCCCTACACTATTGTGGCAATATCGAGGTATTTGGGCAAAAATATTGTGATATTTGGTGCTGTCCATATGTCCCAGCCCTACATGTCACATGTGGCTTTGACTTACAACTGAACATTTAGCCCACTGCATAGAAAATACCGAAATATATATTCTGTATCTTGCCATTCAGCCTAAAAATATACAGAGGTATGATTTTTGGTCCATATCACCCAGCCCTATGTGGAAGATCCGGGAATAGAAAGAAAGAAAAAGTTTTTCACCTGCTGCCTTTGTATCGAGGCCAATGCCAGGAAGAAACCTAACATCTAGGCTCTGGATACTTCTTCTCAAAAAACACCCCAGTCACCATAACAATTCAGAATTTCACAAGTTCACACATGTTCTCATGTGTTTGCATTTCTTCATTTCCCCTATTCTCTCCAGGCTGTTGCCAGTGAGTTGGTGGTATGTGACGGCTGTCAGGAGAAGGTCCTAGAAGCTGTGAAGAAGATGATCCATGTGATGGGGGAGCAGACACATGTTGGGGTTGCCTCAGTCGTTGACACAGGAAGGAACATCCTTAATGTCATAGGTGCTGCTGGCCGTCCTCCATCGCCCATATCAAATGGCATATGATACTGATTGTGAACCGACATCCCAACTGATTCATAGATTGTCCCTCAAAGATGTACACAAATTGAGTGTATATCATGTGAAGATCCTTCATTCTCTCTGTCTTCAGGTAGCACCTTGGCTGCTGTGTCCGAGTCCGTCAGTGCTTCCAGACATCACTCCGCCTACTCGAGCACTCTGCAGTCCGCTTCTACAACGGCTCTGTCGGCGCTGCTTCAGGCCGGGGCCCTCATGCGCTCTCTGATGCGTTCCCGTGTTCGCGGCGAGGGGCCCCTCTCCCTCTCCACCCCTCACATCAGCACCGTCGGCTTCCACGGAGACCCTCGCGACCTCCTGTGCACTGAGAACAACACCCGCCGATCTCTGTCGGAGACTCGCCGCCTGTGTCGCTTTCACATCCCGACCGCCCTCTCTGCCCAGCTGAAGAGTCAGAGCTCAGAGGTAGTGCAGATCCTGCTAGGTATGGATGGAGGATCGGGGGACAACCCTTTGAGGACTTCAGCCGACCCTCCTATCTCCACCGCTCTGGTTGCCATGGAGTTCACCACCCCTCAGGGTCAGCCTATACCCATTCGGGATCTGGACCCTGAGCAGGCCATACGGGTCACACTGCCCAACAAGCACCCCATGGGCCTGGGGTTAGTGGGACCAGGTAATGGGAGTGGAACTGGATACAGGCTGGGGTCTCAGCTTTGGAATGGGATGGTGGGTGAAGGTGAGAATGGGACAAGTCCATTAGGGCTAACTGTAACTCTCCCCACTGAAGGATGGTTGAACTTCACAGTCAAAGCTGTGGATGGTCTGGATGAAAAGGCAGGACTATACATCTCCTTCAACTTTAGCCTGGCACCAGGTACAGTCATTATTTAGTAGATCAATTTTATTATGGCACCAGAAGAATGACAATCCTATCTCTGTCATCCGGATCATAAATTCTTGCTCACCAATAATATAAAGCACCATTTGGCTTCATTGGTATTCTACCCTAATTACTGTGTGAGAATCAATCTATTTTATTGCCTTACCTATTATTCCGCATCGGCACAGACCTCATCTGTTTTTATTCAACCCTGCTTTATATCAGCATGAAATAGGAATGCATGGACGATGTTTATCAAACTGCAGTATGCATTTCTAGGAGCCGTTCCAGTGAGCTGGGGACTTGTCAGGATTGAAGTGAGCACCGTCCTGCCAGCTGCTGCTGCACCCCAGGATTCCCTGGTGAGAGAGCTGACTCTCTCCCTGTCTTCTCAGGCGGACTCCATGGAGGAAACCATCTTTCTCTCTCCACTGTGAGTCACGGCTCTGCTCAGCAAATTGCTTTCACAGTGCAAATGCAATTTGATGGGCAGTTTTATCCAAAGTACCCTACAGTGACTGCATTTACCCATTGAGCTATACAGGGCCCATAGCAAAATGACTTTTACTCCCCCCGATTGCCCGTTTTAACGAACTAAAAGAAACTACTTTGCTTTATTTGAATTTCCCTCCCCGGCAGGTTGAATGGGACACACAGGCGTCTCTCTGTCAACCTGAACTCGTCTCTGGCCGGCGGCGGTCCCATCCGGGCCTCAGTGTGTGTGTTCAGCTCTCTGTGCCAGTACTACAGTGTGACAGAGGGGCGCTGGAGCAGTGAGGGTCTCCGGCCACTGGAGGGCAGCACTCTCCACACAGCACACTGCCTCACCCGGCACCTCACCATGTTCGGGGCCAGTCTGTTTGTTCACCCTGGGGCTGTTGTGCTGCTGCCACCGGTATGGGAGGTGCTTGATTAGTAACATCCCCCCTCTGTTAGAGAGGAACGCACTGCCCACATACAAGGTTATGATGAGGAGGATATCAATCTCTTATCTCTCCAGTCAGGTGGTCCGGTGCGCAACGTGGTGGTGGGGATTGTGTGTGCTGTCCTGGTTCTGATTCACCTGCTGGTGGGGCTCATTGCGCATAAACTGGACCACCTGGACAGCCTGAGACTGAGCCAGGTGCCTCTGTGTGGCCGACCGGGGCTGTACCACTACAGAGTTCTGGTCAAGACCGGCTGGAGGCGGGGCTCAGGTCAGCCAAGTACTCCTGAATTCACAATTGGCATGTGGATATAAGAAGATATACCCATGCATTGCATACATACATACATACATACGTACATACATACACACATACATTACATACTGTACATACATATATATATATACAGTATATATATATACACACACATACATATACAGTACATATACATATACATACATATATATATGCAAATTATCCCGATGTTGTGGTATCACCCATCAGGCACCACAGCTCATGTTGGCATCAGTCTGTACGGTGTGAACAAGAGCGGCTCTCGCCACCTGCAGAGGGATGGAGCTTTTCAGCGTGGCAGCCTGGACCAGTTTCACCTGGAGACAGAGGACAACCTGGGAGAAGTTTGGAAAATTCGCATCTGGCATGACAACACAGGTAGGTGGTGATGATGGGGTTGTACCCTGCGAAGAAATATCCATCCTTACAAGTCAGAAAATCTTGTTTTCCTTAATATAATGTAAGTGAAAGAAAATCTGCCAATGGGGTGAGATAATTCTGCTCATTTCCAATGCGGTTTCAACAGTGTCAAGAATTCCTCCAAACAAGAGATGATCTCGCCCCCTGGGCAAAGTAGTTTTCATTACTTGACTTGTTGAGATGGATGATTTTGGCTGCACATGTTTCCAGCAAAAAATTAAATGTGTTTGCACCTGTATTTGCACGTCGTGTGTATCTGATTGAGGATGATACCTCCTCCTCGCACCAGTTTAAGGCTTAAAACGTGACTGTAAAGTGGGCCTTAGGTCTGGAGCCGTCCTGGTACGTTCAACATGTGGTGGTGTGGGACCCCCAGACAGACCACATGTTCTTCTTTCTGGTGGAGGACTGGCTCTCACTGGAGAACGAGAAGAACGGCACCGTGGAGAAGGAAGTTCTAGCCTCATGTAAGCTTGCACATACTGTACGTCTCTCTACCATCAATACTACAGTACTCTACTACTATAATACACTATAGTATAGTACTCTACTACTATTTCAGTGGAAATCAACTTGTTTTTAATTAAAGCCCCATTCAGTAAGATTTCCAACTGCGCCCTCTGCGTGCATTAGTATCGATAACGATATCGCCGTTCAAAGTCAACAAAACACAGCGCCAGAAGCTCTATGTACATGTTGTGACATCGGGTACTCACCACGTGATGAAATAATAATCCATAGTTCCGTGAAACATCATTTTCGTAGCAAATCCGAATCGAGTTACTTCCTTGTTTTCATGAACACAGCGCTTACGCTGTACAGCGCATGCGCGCATGGTTTTCTTTTTTCTATTTTATTGACACGGGACGCTGACAGCAAACTGCTTAGTCCCAGTGCTGGCCAATGGAGGGCGGTGTGGGATAAATAAAGACGAGAGTCTCCCTATTAAAAGTCAATCTACCATGTCCTGTGAGTAAATAGCTGTTATATTACAGTAAAAAATGTCAAAAATCTTACTGATTGGGGCTTTAAGTGACATTATCTTCAAGTGATATCATTTCAAGATATTGTCGCTTGTTTCCAAAAATGTTCAAAACAACTCGCCCTATAGATACAGTCGGTCTGTGTGGGAACGCCCACAAAATGTTACTAGGGCTGGCACGCGAGTGGGGTAAAAAAAACATATTTCAATGGGCTGACTCACCAAAGGACGGTGCTGCGGCTCCACACTACAGGATTGGGGATTCTAGAGCAGGTACATACACATCTGTTCAGATGTGCGTTTACTGCGGTGGTTGAATCACCGATCCTGTCTGCCTGGGCTGGACTAGCAGCTAAATGCTAACTATGCTGAATGCGGAGAATGGGAGGATTTACCCCACCCTGACCACGCCCCCAGCCAGCTACCCCAGCTGTCTATGACGAGACATTGACTGTATATCAATTAGCAGATTAATTTCACTAGTTTCAAGGAAAATTCTCAATAAATATTCAGTGACTAGTTCAGATGGACATTATTTGCAGAAAGTGATTGATCCCTCTCCATCCCATACAAACACAGATTTGTATATGCACCCACTCACTGTCCCATAGTCAATGTTGTTGCATGCTACTTCTCTGCTGTGTTGTAAGCCCAAATGTTGCAATTACTTTCTTTTTTAATTTTCAATACTTTTTTTCCGACAACCTCGGTTCACCTCCCCACCCCCCCACCTCCCCACCCCCAGGTCCCGAAGAGCTCTCTCAGTTCCGGCGGGTTCTCTCCTCCCAGCTGCTCTTTGGGATGGGGGAGCGCCATCTGTGGCTGTCGCTGTGGGAACGCCCCGCCCACAGTCGTTTCACCAGGGGTCAAAGGGTGACCTGCAGCGCCCTCCTGCTACACCTCTACCTGGCACTGGGGGCGCTGTGGTACGGGGCTGTGGGCACTGAGGGCCACAGGTGAGACGGCTTATAGATCTCGGGGGGGAAAAAACAACCTATAGTGTCAGATAATAACTTGTTCAATTGGAATAAAGTGTTCCTCTAAATGAGCAAATAAAAGTAGCTGATGTAATGAATGATCAGATACTGTGATATTTCAAATCACACCCTTCATAATGTAATAATACAGCATTATATTGCATTATCATGGGGGGAGTCAGGTTTTATAAAATTGTTGACTCATTTAGAGGGCCTTTTGATTTTTTGATATTTTTTTACCCCCCCCCCACCCCCCCGCTTTTGCCTCTACACTACCCAGATGCCCCATTATTACATTTTGATAAGTTGATATTACCCAGCAGTGATTGAGGACATTTACTAGATGTAAACCAGTTTGCCAGTAGATTTGATAGGATGGACACTGACAGGATGACATATAATGGCGTCTGGTTTCTTCTAGTGGCCCAGTGTCTGCCCAGCTGCCGGTTAATGTGGAGACGGTTGCCGTGGGGATGACTGTGGCTGTGCTGGTGTTTCCCCTCCAGTGTCTCCTCTGTTTCCTGTTTAGAAAGGCTCACAGTCAGGTACCCCATGCAGCACCCTGAGCTGCTGTATCCTCTCTTACCAGGATATCAGCAGTGTAGTCACAAGAGCTTCAGTGATTATCATCAGGCAAACAACTAATACAAACCAAAATCAATTCTATTTTCAGAAAAGCTTTTCAATTTCTGCTTTTTCCGTTAAAAGACCCTATAACTGACTCGGAGGGTTTACTCTCCTCTACATCTAAAAAACAATCTCTGTTTGCTCTCTGCCGTATTTCAGCACAGGAAATACAGGAGTGCATTCACGCCGTCGCTAATCAGAGGTCATTACAATATACTGTTTGTAGACACGCTGTGCGTCGCTGCCTTCTTTCTCAGATAGCCTTATCGTTTCCATACATTGAGATAAGAATAAATCGTGTTTCCATAAGATACATTGAGGCTGTGTGTGTGTCTGTGTGTGTGTGTGTGTGTGTGTGTGTGTGTGTGTGTGTGGGTGTGTGTGTGGGTGTGTGCGTGTGCGTGTATGTGCGTGCGCGTTCGCGCGCGTGTGTGTGTGTGTGCGCGTTCGTGCGCGTGCGTGTGTGTGTGTGTGTCTGTGTGTGTGTGTGCGTGTGTGTGTGTGTGTGTGTGTGTGTGGTCTGTCATAGGTTACTTTCGGGGATACATTTCCGACTTAAGACCAGTTTAATTTGGGACGACTTGTCCAATTGGGGATAAAAGCTCTGTGTGCCCAATTTGTAAAAAGCTTATTTTTTTAGGGGGTTATGCACGTAGGGGCTATGGTTAGGAAAAGTGTAACTCTGCAGGGAATGAATGTAATGTCCCGAAAAGAAAAGTGACCATGATCTGATCTGTGTATGTTCAATCCAGGTAACAGTTGATCTCTCGGTTCCTCCTTCTCCTGTTTGTCACTCTGTGGAGATGGATGTCTACCTTGGCCAATCAGATCTCTCTGGCCCCTCCTTTCTGTCTCGCCCGGACTCCTCTGGTCCAGAACGAGACAGTCCCTCATCTGTAAGAAAACACCCGCAGTCACGTGCGCACACACACACACGCACACACACACACACACACACACACACGCATGCGCACGCACGCACACGTACACACACACACACACACACACACACACACACACACACACATGCACGCACACACACACACAGACACACATGCACGCACATGTGTGTGTGTGTCACACACACTTGTCATGACAAGTGTGTGTGTGTCACACACACACGCACACACCCTTTCATTACTTACCACTTACCATGTGTCCTACTGCTCATCTCTAGTTACTGGAAAGCAAGGTGTTTGACTCTGGTATCCTGGACTTCTGGGCTGCCTCGGGCCTCGCAGCCCAGAGAGCAGGCAGAGAGTCAGGGGGCGTAGTGGGGTGGCCGTCCTGCGACAGCCTCCTGGATCTCCCGGCAGGCCCTGACCTCCTCCACCACGAGGCTCCTTCCACTCTGGGCCCCACGCGCCTGCTCAGGAGGAAGAAGCAGCTCCGCCTGTCCTCCTCGCCCTCCTCGCCCCCTGACTCTCCCAGCGCTCTGCTCCTTTGCCCCTCCACCTATCCCCTCTCAGCAGACACTGCCATCTGCACCACGCTCCCTAAGCCTCTCCAAACCCACAGACAGCAGCACCTGACAACGATGGTTCTGACTCTCTCTGGTGAGAAACTCTCATGTCATGTCACGTCTTATTTTTAAATATGCCACGTCATGTTTCAAGGAAAAAGCCATCCTAGAACTGTTCAACTCTGTTAATAAAATATCTTGCAAGCTATTGGCAATGTACCTTGCAATTCTGGGTCCCTTTTTTGGTTTGGTGGCAGTCCTGGGACAAACTGAATGAACATCACAGATTGATGATAGTATATAATGTGGAATGTAGAAATATAATATATATAATATATAATGTAGAAATGATCCATTATCCATAGCATTAAATAATATTTCTTTATAAAACTCTCTCTCTGTTCCATGCTGGAATTTGCAAGCCTGCTCTTCTGAGAAAGATAAGAGCCAGCCTGAACGGATTTTCTGTTCTGTGTCCTGACAATAATTGTTATCTGAAAAGACCTTTCCAAGATGTCCCCACATGTATCAAACATCATTATGATTTTCTTTGTTGAAGCTTCTGTTTATTGTGCTGGCTTGTCATGATGACTTGGCATTTTCTAGTCTAATTATTATGAGACAGAAATAATCATCCTGGCCCTTCTGTGCTCCTATCTCTTGATGAGCGATTTGTGCCATTGTTCGCAAACAATTCAATCTATGGAGAGACGACTCTGATCGCAACGCCTTTATTATGCCCTTCACATATAACAGTATAATAGTCTTTATGAGTATGTCAGGGTGCGATTTTCCTTTGAGTATATTCAGATAATTTGGATGGGGAGAGTGTGTGCACTTGTCTGATTGTGTTTTTTGCACTTGATGCCAGAGGAGGATCTGCTGATGTCCATAGCCGCAGCGGCAGAAGATGCAGTGGAGATAAACAACACGACCTCCGCCTCAGACAGCGGCCGCGACTCCCCTAGGACCACCTCCTCCCCTAGGACCTCCTCCTCACTCTCAACCACGTAAGGCGTTGCCTGTTTCCCCACTGTCCCCCCACTGTCCCCCCACTGTCCCCCCGCTGTCCCGGTCGTTGCTCCACCCTCTCTGCCGATCTGGGGAGAGTCGTAGACTAGCACACGCATTCTCCCATACATGTGCACTCAGTCACCAGCCGCTTCTTTTCACCTGACAGCGAGGCGTGTCACTGGCAGGACGTAGCGCTGTTACCCCCCCAGTTCCCATCCCCACCGAATAGACTCCCCAAGTCGACCGACCACTGCACCACTTGTGCAGTGACCAGGAAGGACACATACACCCCCCACCAGCTTCCCACCCGCAGACACGGCCAATTGTGTCTGTAGGAACGTCAGACCAAGCCGGAAGCACATGCTGCCGGGAATTGAACCCGGGTCTCCGCGGTGGTAGGTAGGCGAGTGCTTTTTTACGGGTACCTCTACAGCACCCTGACAAGCCAATAGGAGCCTAGTTGAAAGTGTATTTTCATTTGAGTGAGGTTTCATTCAATGCCATTCCCTTCTCCTTCTGACCAGCTCCTGTGGCAGCTGGTCAGAGCAGAGCGTGGATAAACCACAGTATGGGACAGAGATGGTCCAGCCCTCCTGTCCCTCTCCCAGCTCCCTGTATGGGACGGGCCTGTACAAGTGTCCCTCTGTTCTGTCTCTTGACTCTGTGGCCAGCACCTTCCTCCCAAGCCCTTCACCTGACTCCACACGCTGCTCTTCCACAACACGCATAGGTGAGATACCATGATACATACATAGTGCTGACAACACTGTCCAATCCTGTGATCCACATCTTGTGATCTGGTGTGTATAGAGAGCCAAAGTGGAACGTCACTTCCTGCTTCAGCACTGTACCAGAGATTTTCACCCGCCATTTATTTTCCCATAGACATTTCGTAAAATGCTTATAAAAAGAGTTTTACTCGTTCAAACCAAACGCTTCAGATATATTTAGAAACGGGAGAGACCGCATAACATTTCACTCGGACCAAAACGTTAAAAAAAATTTGGGTTTGAAGAATATATTTTTTCGATGTTGTTGTTTTTTGTTTTGATCCGAGTGAAATGTTCTATGGTCTCTCCCGATTATAGCGTTAGCTGAACCGTTTAGTTTGAACCAGTAAAACTATTTTTATAAGCATTTTACGAAATGTGTATGGGAAAATAAATGGCGGATGAAAATCTCTGGTACAGTGCTGAAGCAGGAAGTGACGTTCACTTTGCCTCTCTATAGTGTATGATGATCCCTCCTCCTTTGTCCCCCCCAACCCTAGGCGTGGCCCGAGGTCAGCCCAGATGGCTGCTGCCTCCCTGGGCGCTGTTTGTGATTTACTCCCTGGTGGCCGTGCTGCTGGGAGCCTGCCTGGCTGCGGTCGGCCTCTACGGCAGCTTCTTCTCCAGAGCGGTGGTCCTGATGTGGCTCGCATCGGCTCTGTCAGCCTTCCTCACCTCTGCTCTGCTGCTGGAGCCGCTGAAGGTGAGCTCAAACAAACGTGTGGTCTATTGAACTTGAACTACTTTGGGGTCATAAGTGATCGTTCATCTTTGGTGTTTGATTGACAAGTTCTTTGATTTACCATTCGGGGAGTCTCAAAAGTGTGGAATCAGAGGGGGAAAAACGACCAAGTGTCAAACCTGCTCGTCAGAAGTAGGGATTCAATCCAATCAACAAAGCTTAGAAATGTTCAATCTGGCCACCCAGGTAAAGTGAAATAAACTCTCCCACCTATCCAACTGCCGCGGTCAGGTGTGTTTGCAGGCCTTGCTCCACACGGCGTTGTGGCGGCCTGTGGATCCCGAGGTGGAGGACGTGCTGGCAGGGGAGGTCACGCTGACGAGGGCGGCGGGAGACGGCGGCGGGAAGGTTCTGCCGCCATGTGGCTACGGGCTGCTGCAGGCCCGGGAGGAGGCCCGCAAGGTCCGAGCGCTGCGAGCTCTCATGAAGGTAACAGGAAGAGAACGGAACCACAAACATGACCTCGTGCGCTTCAAGTTCACCGGCTTTATTGTCTTTCCACAAGCATACAGTATCTGTAAAACTGTTCGTCTTTGTTTAGTTTGATCGTATTTTACCTTTCTCTCATCATCCGTACTTTTGGTGATATTGTTTTTTGTGTTTTAAACATCCCAAATCAAGCCTGGATGGATGCCCTGTAATATCAACAAAAACGAAACCCATAATGATATACAATACAATAACAAACAGTCCACTTCTGTAGCACCTGGGCAGGAGATATGGTCTGAAGTCATTTTTCTCAGTGTCAGTACTGATATACAGGAGAGCCAGAGGGCTTTAGTGACATTTGATCCTAGACAAGCATCTGCTAGTGGAGGAAGCGTATGTTCTGTTTTGTTCATTTTTCTTCTCACTTTCCTCCCCCCCCCCCCCCTGACTCTGTAGCACTGTGTGTGCCAGCTGTTGTTCCTGCTGCTGTTGCTGCTGGTGAACTACCAGGACAGCGTAGAGGAGAGGCAGGGCAGGCTGCTGCACTCGGCTCTCAGACGCCGACTTCGCACGGCACCCAGGGGGCGCCCTAACCTCACCTCACTCAGAGAGTAAGGGGGAACACACATGTTGTGGGAGGAGGGGGATCAAGCTCAACGTAGACCTGCGCAACATTCTTGCTCCGCCAGAATTAAAAAATAATAAATAATAAGTTAATTAGGTGGATATGTGTATGATTTTGCTTTTGAGGCCTTGAGAAAAAAAGTTGCACATTTCCTTGTTGGCCCCAATTTATATATACAGTATATATGTATACTAGGCATCTTGCACGTTACGCATGCTCGATTCCTAGGCTCGGCCGCTGTGCAGGCTCGCCCGCTGCGCGGCCTCTATTGGCATGCGCAGTGCACAATTTCGCATCACTGATTACATCACTCACTGATGAGATCACAATTGCTCGAGTGATCATCACTGATCGCATCACGGATTGCTCGAGTGACATCACTCGTGTCACCCTCTAGTTACTAGAGGGTGAGACGGGTGTCACTACGGGTGTGTGTGTACTAGAGTCTAGTACACACACACACACACACACACACACACACACACACACACACACGGTAAAGTCAGTTTTGTCTTCATCCAGCTGGTCAGATGCGGGGCAGTGGATGGAGCACACCTTGGTGCCGCACCTACACCAAAACCCCATGCTGCGCCTCGTAGGGTTGCCACGGCTACAGTACACACACGCCCTTGCGGAAATGGCGACAGTCTCCCTGGGAAACAGCAGTGTGATGACACGCCAGCTCCTGGCTGACCTGCACATCACAGACTGGACCACAACACAGTGAGTGGGTTCATTACGCTCATGTGACTGTAATGACTGCCTCAGTCGAAAAAAAAACGTTTCTTTTGTTTTTACTATTTGGCCATCCAGAATTGAATTGGTTTTCTTTCATATCTGTCAGGTTTGACATTCTTTCCATCGACTTCACACATTACCACAGAGAGTCCGGTTTATTTGTGTGTGTGTCCGTGCGACTGGAGTGGGCTCAGACACAGACACTCACCCCCTCCCTCTCCATCCATCCACTCCTCATCCCTTCCTCCTCCTCTGGACCAGACCTCCAGGTGGCACTTACGGTAATGAGAGCATAAACATCTAGATCTTAAAGTCAACAGATGAATATATGAACCACGTCTATTCTTAAGAATAGGACTCAAAAGTCAGTTCAATGATCAAATCCACTTCCTTTATACTGCAGGTTCTCCTTCTCCTCTGTGCTCTCCTCTTCCTGCTTGGTGAGCTGTGGTCCATGGCTACTGAGCGTGCCCAGTACGTATGTCAAGGCTGGCGCTGGTTCCAGCTCCTCTTGGCCTTGTTGTCCCTGGCAACGAGCATGCTGCAGTTGTGCTTCCTGTCCCAGGCTACTTCATGTTTGCTCAAGGTAAAAAAAAAAAAATCAACATCATCCAGGAGCCACCCAGTTTGCCTCACCGATGGGTGTCAGCTGGGTATGGCAAAGTGTGGCACCTAGTAGAAAGTCAGGTTGCAAGCACACTCGAAAATATTTAAAAACTCACTGGGTGCAGGGCAAGCACGAGATATGAAAAAGAGAGGCTCTTTTTCATAAAGTGTGGCACCTGCCATCCCATAGCCTGAGTGACTCTACATTTGACCAATCCATCTAGGTGCATAGTTTGGTGACTTAATTATTTTTAAGTACAGTACTTGACCAAATAATAGTGTATTGCATCCTGAACAATCTAGCTTGGGGCCCAGCCAGACAACTTCATCGACTTCCACAGCGCCGCCCTTCTGGCCACGTGGTCTTCTCAGCTTGCGGCCGTGGTCCTCACCCTGCTCGTCCTGAAGGTCGAGTGAGACCTCTTGTTGTTTCCTCATTAGAGAAATCAGTGTCTGTATGTATACAGCTTCTCCGCTCTGTTGAACGTGGACTCGTTTCTCTCGCTGTGTGTGCTGCAGCTGCTGGGGACGCTGAGGTTCGTGCGGAGGTGGGTGGTGATAGGCAGAGTGCTGCAGAGAGCCCGGGGGGAGCTGTGGGCTCTGACAGTCCTGCTGCTGCTCCTGCTGCTGCTCTGCACCCACCTGGGAAACGTGGTACGACACAGGAGTCACGTTGTGTTCATCTGAACGTTGTCTTCATGAAGAAGAGATATAGCCGACCTGAGTTCTCATTTTGTTTCTTTCAGCTCTTCTCTAATTCAGTGGAAGGTTTCCTGTTGGTGCGTCAGGCCGGCGTCTCGGTGCTGTCCCTCCTCCGGGGCCGAGTGGCTCTCCAGAGGCTATGCGGGGCCCACCCGCTCCTGGGCCCCCTCTACAGGCTACTACTGATGGGCGGAGGACTGTGGCTACTGGCAAGACTCTGCGGAGCAGTTCTCATCCGTACATACAGGTATGTGCAATAGCTTTTTTCTTCTTTATTTTTACCAATTTTTTGGGGTCTTTTTCTCCCATTTTCTCCCCAATTGTACTTGGCCAAATCCCCCTGCTTTCCCGGTTTTTTGCTCCACTCCCTCTGCCGATCTGGGGAGAGCTGTAGACTAGCACATGCTTCCTCTGATGCATGTGCCAGTCGCCAGCCGCTTCTTTTCACCTGACAGTGAGGAGTCTCACCGGCAGGACGTAGCGCGTGGGGGGATCGCAATATCCGCCCCAGTTCCTCCCCCCCCCCCCCCCCCCGATCAGGCTCCCGGCCGACCAGAGGAGGCACTAGTGCAGCGACTAGGACGCATACCCCCACCGGCTTCCCACCCGCAGACACGGCCAATTGTGTCTTTAAGAACGTCTGACCAAGCCGGAAGTACCGCTGCCGGGAATTGAACCCGGGTCTCCGTAGTGGTAGGCGAGTCCTTTTACCTCTACACGGCCCAGACACCCGGCATGTGCAACTGCTAAGGTGTGGGCGTAAATCCCAGGAGGGGAATGTTGGATGTGCCCTTCTAAGCATCCTTGCATTGGACCCCCACAAAGATCCAGAGGCAAAACTCCTGCCTGCTCCTGTTGCTGTGACCGGTCTGGTCAAATACAGAAGCATGTTACACATGCATGCATTCATTTACTCTATATGTTTCAGGAGTGTAGGGTGCTGCCTGCCAAAGTGCCCTTGAGCAAGACACTGAACCCCTAAATGCTCCCGACGAGCAGTTAGCACCTTGCATTGTGTGTGAGTGTGAGTGTGAATGGGTGAATGTCAGGTATTTATGTAAAAGCGGTTTGGCTAGTTGACTATATAAAATGCGCTCTATAAATACAGTCCATTTACCATTTAGGGAAAGTTCCTAATTACACTCTTTAGAGAAGTCTTTTGGGAAAGTATCCCCAAACTCTGAAAAAGGGTCTCTTTTTTTAGGTCAGTGGAGGCTGCTCCATCTTTACTCAACTCGAAGCAAAAGTACTTTATGTGTTTTCATTCTTTACTAGAGCTGGGTATTGGTTAAAATTTCAAGAATCGATTCGATTCCGATTCACAAGCATAATATTTTAGCCTATGTTTATTATTATTATTATTTTTTTTTAATAAAGAAAAATCAATCTCTGGACATATGAATCGATATCAAAGGATTAAAATAAAAATCGATTAAAAATCTGAGAATCAATTTTTTTAACCCAGCCCTATTCTTTACTATCAATTGTCATGGAATAACTTTGAAGGCACAAATGCATGTGAAGCATCAGAAGCACACGTTTTTTAGAACCATTGCTGTGTGTTTCAGGGCAGAGCAGGCCGAGATGTACCGACCAGCCATTGAACCTCAAGACTACGAGATGGTGGAGTTCTTCATCAAGAGACTCAAGCTGTGGATGGGACTCACCAAGGCCAAAGAGGTAGAGAGATCCATGCATTAGCAGGTTCGGGAGGTGGACATGGACTCCCCCATGGCGAGTTCTTGTTGTCTGATTCCAGCCAATTCTGCTTCTCTCCAGTTCAGACACAGGGTGAAGTTTGAAGGCATGGACGTCCCTCCTTCCAGGTCCTCCCAGGAGTCGCGTCTCTCCACCCTGTCTTCCACGCTCCCCTCTTCCTCCCTCTCCTCCTGCTTCTCGTCCCCCCGTCCCCCGTCCTCAGCTCTCTCCGTCAGGTCAGAGGACTCGTCGGTGTCCGAGCCCGGGTTTGAGGTCCAGCCCTACCTGGACCGCCTGTTGCCCTGCGTCAACGCTCTGCTGTCTCGTTTCGACCGCGTCAACCAGATAACCGAGGACCTCCACGATCTGGAAGTGAAACTGGAGGAGGCTCAGGTCAGGAGAAGGCAGAGGCGGATAAGGTGCCAGGAGGAAGGCGCCGGAAGAACGGGAGAGTTAAGAGACCCAAAAGCAGTGGAAAGAGACGGAGGGGCAGCCGCTGAAATGAGACACAGGAAGATAGGTGTGCTTTACCCTGTCCCATCCTCCTTTTCTTTCAATCCTTGCACCTTTCACTCCTCGTCTCCGGTCGGTATCTTTCCCCGTACACGGAGCTCCTACTCTGAATCGGCGCTTGTCCAGCATCACCCGTCCAGGGACACTCTTCCCTCTGAAGTGGCCAAGCCTGCATCTGGAAGCTGTGGTCTGGACCCGTGTGCTGCCGGACCTGCATGTGGAAGCTGTGGTCTGGACCTGTGCGCTGCCGGACCCCTCGGACTCGGTGGCTTCCCCAGAAGAAGAGCGTGGCACTCCGGGAGCTCTCATTCGGCCGATGCAGCTCAGAGGCTCCTTCAGGCTCCAGGCGGAGTGCTTTGGTGTGGAAGTGGAGGAGATGGCTCAGCCTCGACTAAGGCCAGGCCCAGGAGTGTAGAGGGGGTACGGAGGCGCATCAGCGACGGGCTCCCTGTGAAGAGGAAGGCTTGGATCTCTGAAGGGCCAGAAGAGACTGAGCAGGGCTAACCATGTGCTCCACTGCAAGCTTAGCTGTCAACAACTCCGCAAGGCATATACAGTATCATCCCTCTAAATGTTGAACAAATCCAGCTCAACAGGCACGTGACTTTTCGTGACGTAATTTGCACCGGAAGTAAGTTCCACGTCCATAGACATTTCGATAAATCCAAATATGACAAGTTTTAAGGCTCGAACCAAGCCAACAAGTCTTCCAGAGAATCCTGAGTGACCATAAAACAATCGAACCCCCCACCCCCCTCCCCACCATTGTTGTTTTTTGTTCTCGCTTAAACCGAATGTTTTATGGTCACTCAAGATTCTCTGGATCACGTGTTGGCTTGGTTCCAGCCTTAAAACTCGTTATATTTGGATTTATCGAAATGTCTACGGGGGAAAGTCACGTGCCTGTTGAGCTCTATACCTAAGGAAAGTTCTCACTGTTTATTTCTTTGAGCATAATTCGTACCATACCGATATTGCATAGCTGCTTCTTATTGGAGAGCTTCTGTACTTGTGAATGTAATTCTATATTGACATAGTTTTGTAAAAGACAATGCGGATGCTGTTCTGCAGACAAATAAAGACAAGTGAGCGTATATGGTCTGAAAGAGAGTACTGTACAGGTATGTGTCATTGTTATATAGCACACATGGGCAAAATACGGCGGCCCGCAAAGGAATTGCTTCTTCTTTTTTTAAGTGCACCTGAACGCAACATGCAAGATACCCGCTGAATAAGTGTCCAAATGTTAATGTCATTCTGGCCAATGCTGCACTTCTGTTATAACATTTCAGTCTGGAATATGGAATATCTTTCAATAATCGTTATGACTAAAAAGCTAAAAGTAATCTCATGTGTAAGAAATGACTGTTCTACAGTCATTTCTTGCGGCCCTGGGGCCAAATGCGGCCCCAGGGCCGGACTCAAAGAAAAGCAAAACAACCCCCAAAAACTCAATAAAAGGCAGAATTATGTTAATAAATCTCATCTGCTACAGCCACTGGATTTGTATCACTATTATATCAGGAGGTTGGCAGGTATATCAATCAATCAATCAATCAATCAATCAATCAAACTTTATTTGCAGACTCCACCGTCCAAATAGACATACAGTCACATATAGTAAATAGACATAAAAACACACACCACAACAACAACAAACAAAAAAAAACATTGTAAGAGGCGATATATCACATATTAACAAAAAGTGCTTATGCAAATTCAATAAAAGGCATCTAAAGATAAGAACAGTAAATGCCATTAAGATGCCATTTAAAAGTGCTTTATACACATTCTATAAAAGGCACGAATACCAGTGTGTCCACATATAGGATTGGTATCTCACAGAGCTACACCTTGGGTTGGTCAACTGTATAATGAGATCATTCTGGGACCCCTGCAGTCTACATAATAATAATAATAATAATAATCTCCAATGTGTGGCCCTTCACTTACTTGATGTAAGTCAGTATGGCCCTCAGGAAAAACATGTTGCCCACCCCTGTAATATAGCATTCTCATTCATACAAACAAGGAACCAACCTTCTCTTATATGTACTCTGTGTACAACAGTTGTTACCTTCGCCAAGGAGTTTATGTATTTGGTGCCATGTGTTTGTCTGTTTGTCAGCAGGATTACGGAAAAACTACTGGCCACATTTTCACGAAACCTGAAGGGTGTAGCATGGGCCAAGGAAGAACCCATTCAGTTTTGGATAGCCTTGCCGGAGGTCTGGCTCTCGAGTAGCCTACCCTTCTTGTTAGAAATGTGTTTATTTTAAGTGATAAAATAGTCCTCCGGATCTTATATCAGCAGTAATAGGAAAAGACCTTTCCAGTTTGATATACAGTAGAGTAAACTGCTGATAATGCGGTATAGCAAACTCTTATCACCACCATTCTGCATTTGCAAAGGTAACTGTCCATGGTCTTTGTCTATTTTAAATTAAATCCAAAGACAACATAGGTTGGAGGTTTTGATAATACATGACTGGAGAGTGCTTTTTTTTTTATCTTAAGGGTATGCATGATTCCACCTTGACATATTGGAGCCCAACGGTTGAACATCAGTTTGCATCTTGAAATGTGTCGATCTCTACCCTCCTTTTGACTTTGCGGAGACCCTGTGCGTGCGCTTTTTGTCAAGTTCACACCTTTAAGTGCACACAAATATGAATCTGGTGCAGATTCTTTCCTTTATTTAATCACATGATTGACATTGTCTTGAGGTCAACCATTTTTTCTCCATTACTTATTATTTGCAGTGGAAATGTGTGTGCGTTGCCTTATCGCTGTGATTAGATTAACGTATAGCCTATAATGGTAGAACGTCAGTCCACCTGTATAAAAGCGGACGCGTGCCTGTGCGGTTACTCAGCTTTTGGAGGCTACAGGTGAGTCTGAGTCCTAAAATGACTTCACTAATATTGTAGAAGTTCCGTTTGAACGGTTCTGCAGTGCATTTCGGCTTAGAGATGTGACTTTGCGCGTTGCAGCCTGACTGAAATGTGTTGTCTTCCACAGGTGACAGCAGAGCAGATACCATGAAGTGGGCCGTTGTTGTGTGTGCCATGGTGGCACTGTCCGAGTGCCTCGTCCAGTAAGTCAATCTGACCGCTCTGACTCCCCACGCAGTGCTACTTTGAATGTCCACAAGCCATGCTACTTGATCAGTCTTTAAAAATAAGTTATCGCCTCTTCTGAAATTACTGTAGAAATTAAGAGTATACATTCGATCCATGATCATTCGACTAACAGGTGTTAGGTCTATTTGAGAGGGAATTCAATGTTAAATGAAATGAAGGCAGCTGGGTCAGCTGATTTATTGCTCTGTGAGGGGTTTTTAGGAGGAAAGACACACCAGCAAGGAACTGTTAATAGCTTCTCCCTTCGGTGTATCCCAGGATCCCTCTGGAGAAGGGCAAGTCTGCCAGGGAGGCCCTGGAGGAGCAGGGTCTGTGGGAGGAGTACAGGAAGAAGTTCCCCTACAACCCGACGCTCAAGTTCGACCAGAGTCTCTACGTGGCCGGTGAGGCCATGACCAACGACGCCGACGTAAGTAACAGCTGCTGAGGCTGGACGTATGGAACAGAAGGAAAGATGGATGGATGGAGGTTATGGTGAAGCCGACGTTCACGCACTGCCAATTTGGTCACTTCGACTGTAGTTTATTGATGAACCTCTGCATCTTCTCCTGTTCTCCAGCTGGCTTACTTTGGAATCATCTCCATTGGAACTCCTCCTCAGTCCTTCAAGGTGATCTTTGACACCGGCTCCTCCAACCTGTGGGTGCCCTCCGTCTACTGCAACAGCCCAGCCTGCAGTATGTCACACAATACGTACATACACATCTATACACATATCATACATGCCATGGAGGGGAGATGGTTTTACTGACATGTTTTGCAGTAGTGTTTCTTTCACCAGGGCCGATTTTACCAACGGGCTTACCGGGGAAGCCCCGGGGCCCGGGACATCAAGGGCCCCCCCAAAAAAAACCCCCCCCCTTTTTTTTTTTTTACTGACGCCATTCAATTTTTTTTTCAGAGTAATAACATCCACTGTGAGAGGGCTCCCGAATTGATTGTGCTTAGGGCCCCCAGATGTACAGGGATGCCCCTGTGTGTGTGTGTGTGTGTGTGTGTGTGTGTGTGTTAGAGCAGGGCTACCCGGCCCGTCGGACTCGGAACCCGAACCCGGCCCGACTTACGGGCCGGGTTCGGACAGAAACATTGAAGTCGCGTTCGGGCTCGGGCCGGGCTCGGTCACGTAATCAGTCACTTGTTTTTGCCTTCAAATATATCTATCATCAGCTCCTGAGCTAATTTACTACGTTAATGAAAGCACCTGAAGGCATCGAATGAAACACGCCCAGACATGCACTCTGCTGCTCTGCCCGGAGTCAGCTGCGTGTCGGCTCAGCGCTGGTGTCGCGGACACCGTGCAGTACTTCTTTCAGCGATGTGGGACTGTGTGGGCAGTGCACGGCACGCACGAATTAGGCTGTTTGGTGCTTTGCTTTGTACATTACGTATTAATCATTGACTGCTTTGAATTACGAGGACTGATTTTGGTTTGGGATTATATAGGGCTGTTTATAGGCTGGACAGACTCATTGAATTATGCGCTCGCTGCGCTCCGAGGGGAAAAAAAAAGTCACGGAGGGGGTTCGGGCCGGGCTCGGACAGATTATCAATTGACACCTGTCGGGCCGGGCCGGGCTCGGCTAATAATGTGACGGGCTCGGTCGGGTTCGGTAAGGAAAATTCAGCCCGAGCCCAGCTCTAGTGTGTGTGTTGTGATTGGTAAATTGTGATTGGTAAATCACAAGCTCAGACACGTTGATTGACAGGTCTGACATTTAGGTTACCAATCACACGACGGGAGGCGCCCAGGCGCGCCCAGGCTGAAGCCTATTGTCCAATGACTGAGTTCATTAACCTGCTCTCAAACTGCTGCCCGCTTGCTGGAGGTGCCTGGTCCTGGAGTGAGAGAAAAAGAAAGCCTGATACCGGCGCCAGTATGTTTCCAGAAAAGAAAACTGCGACTGCAAGCGGCAGTCAAAAAAGGAAAAAAAGGGCAGAGAAAGCTAAACCTACAGTTTGTGTTTGTAAGTTAGAATGCTGACAGGAGAGCAGGTGGTGACATGAAAGTTAGTGAGAAAAGGAGAAGATACTGAATATTGACATCACAACAGTATAATCCTAATGTTGATTTAAAATGAGATATTCCTTTAAATACGGCTAAAAAAGGTTAAAAAAAAACACTCAAATTTTTTCCGGCGGCGCCCGTCGGGGGCCCTGCAGAGATGAATAGCCCCAGGGCCCATGAAGTGTAAAATCGGCCCTGTCTTTCACCAGAGGATTTGGAACTCTTCTTTGAAAAGGATTATATATAAGGATTATTTTGTTATTCTAAACCAGAGATGCCTAAATTCTTTCCTATGAAGGGCTAAAAAATTAATCTGGATGGAGGGCCGTGGGCCAAAAATAAATGTTGATGTTATATAAAATTACATTACATTAAAATGTATTTTATATGTATTTTATATAGCAAGCTCTCATCAGTGCCCTGATTACAGAAGAACATACAAAAAGGTTACAAGTTTACAGACAGACAAGATAGATCAAATGACACTTTATAGACACATTCTAAATCTAAAATAAATTTTCAAAATAATAAAAATGTTATTAGGACTTTTACTAAAAGCTTTTATTAATTAGATTTAGAGTCGATAAAAAAAGCTTCAACATTTTCACCTTTCTGACAGAAAGCACATGCAACTCAAGGTCCGTAACCCTATACTCATAGAACCCATTTTCATTCAGATATGTTGAGGTGAGAGATCAAGGGACCCCTTTGAAAATGGCCATGCCAATTTTTCCCCTCGCCAAAATTGTGCATAACTTTGGAGCGTTATTTAGTCCCCTTCCCGACAGGTTGACATGGTTGGTCCCAGTCGATTCCTTGGGTCTTCTAGTTTCATATGGTATAAGAACCATCACACTTGTGCTTTAAAAATGAGTCCGCCAGAGCCTCTGAAAGACACTAATATCAGCTGTTTTTCTTTTTTGTCAAATCCATGGTGGGCCAAAACAAATGGGGGGGGGGGGGGGGGGGGGCACAAATTGGTCAGCCATGTTCTACACATGACCCTTTTCGCCTCTGTTCTCTCCCAGACAACCACGACAAGTTTAACCCCAGCAGTAGCAGCACCTTCAGACGTAACGGCAATCCTCTCAGCATCCACTATGGCACTGGCAGCATGACGGGTTTGCTTGGATACGACACTGTGACGGTAAGGAATAAAAGCATACAGCAGCCCAACACCTTGACCTGTACTGGGAGAGGAATGTCCATTCACTGTGTTGAGTTGACACATTTGATTATCACGTTGTCCCAGCACTTTCAAAGTGAAAGGTATAGAGAGGCAAAGTGACCGCCTACTTCCTGCTTCAGCACTGTACCAGAGATTTTCATCTGCCCTTTATTTTCCCATAGACATTTCGTAAAATGCTTATAAAAATAGTTTTACCTGGTCAAACCAAATGGCTCAGCTATATTTAGAATCGGGAGAGACCATAGAACATTTCACTCGGACCAAAACTTAATAAAACTACATCGAACAAATTATTTTCTTTAAATCCGCATTTGTTTTTAAATGTTTTGGTCCGAGTGAAATGTTATGTGGTCTCTCCTGTTTCTAAATATATCTGGATAGTTTGGTTTGAACAAGTAAAACTATTTTTATAAGCATTTTACGAAATGTCTATGGGAAAACAAATGGCGGATGAAAATCTCTGGTACAGTGCTGAAGCAGGAAGTGACGTTCCACTTTGGCTCTCTATAGTGATTTCCTCCTGATGAAATACAAATGTATCGGTTGGCCTCCAGACTAATCCAGTAGTTTATACTTGTGCATCTGGATATTGTGGATTACCACCTCAAAGGTCCATGTGTGAATTCACATTACAATGCCTTTGTTGTCTTGGTGTCTGGCTGTCAGGTGGGTGGACTCCCCGTGCGTAACCAGATCTTTGGAATGAGTCAGAGTGAAGCTCCCTTCATGCAGCACATGCATGCTGACGGCATCCTGGGCCTGGCCTACCCACGTCTGGCTGCCTCCGGTGCCACGCCCGTCTTCGACAACATGATGAGGGAGGGTCTGGTCAACCAGGACCTCTTCTCCGTTTACCTGAGCTCGTAAGGACAGGGAGAGTTTATTTATAGAGTTTATTTATATTATTATTATTATTCCATTTATATTATTTATATTTATTTATATTATATTGGATATTATAGAGGTAAAAGTGCTTGCCTACCACCACAGAGACCCGGGTTCAATTCCTGGCAGCGGTGTTTCCGGGTTGGTCAGACGTTCCTACAGACACAATTGGCCGTGTCTGCGGGTGGGAAGCCGGTGGGGTATGAGTCCTGGTCGCTGCACTAGTGCCTCCTCTGGTCGGGCAGGGCAACTGTTCGGGGGGGAAGGGAACTGGGGGGAATAGCGTGACCCTCCCATAATGCGCCACGTCCTGCCGGTGAAACCCCTCGCTGCCAGCCAGGTGAAAAGAAGCGGCTGGTGACTGCACGTGTATCAGAGGAAGCATGTGCTAGTCTACAACTCTCCCCGGATCAGCAGAGGAAGTGGAGCAACGACTTGGACAGCAGGGGGATTTGGCCAAGTACAATTGGGGAGAAGAAACAAAAGAGAAGAAACAAATTGCACGTACATGTATGTACGGATGAGAACTGCTCCACAGAGTCAGTAGCCAGTAGCCACAGTCCTCCCCCCGTCACTAGTAGCCTGTAGAGGGGGCTGTAGAGGACTGGGTGGGCCCGTCAGTAGTAGCCTGTAGAGGGGGCTGTAGAGGACTGGGTGGGCCCGTCAGTAGTAGCCTGTAGAGGGGGCTGTAGAGGACTGGGTGGGCCCATCAGTAGTAGCCTGTAGAGGGGGCTGTAGAGGACTGGGTGGGCCCGTCAGTAGTAGCCTGTAGAGGGGGCTGTAGAGGACTGGGTGGGCCCATCAGTAGTAGCCTGTAGAGGGGGCTGTAGAGGACTGGGTGGGCCCGTCAGTAGTAGCCTGTAGAGGGGGCTGTAGAGGACTGGGTGGGCCCATCAGTAGTAGCCTGTAGAGGGGGCTGTAGAGGACTGGGTGGGCCCGTCAGTAGTAGCCTGTAGAGGGGGCTGTAGAGGACTGGGTGGGCCCGTCAGTAGTAGCCTGTAGAGGGGGCTGTAGAGGACTGGGTGGGCCCGTCAGTAGTAGCCTGCAGAGGGGGCTGTAGAGGACTGGGTGGGCCCTGCATCGTCTCTGGAGAGCCACTCACACACAGACAGGAAACCTTCCACTGAATTAGAGAAGAGCTGAAAGACAAATCAGAACTCAGAACTGGTGACTGCACATGTATCTGAGGAAGCATGTGATGGTCTTAACTGCTCTTCCCAGACCGGCAGAGGGGGTGGATCCACGACCGGGATAGCAGGGGGAATTGGCCAATTACAATTGGGGAGAAAACTGGAGAAAAAGCTGCATGGGGGGGGGGGGGGGGGGGGGGGGATTTAGCTATTTTCTTTGATAGAATTGAGTTTATTTATACTGTATAGTTATTTTTGAAGAAACACTCTCTCCTTCCTCTGTAGTCACGCTCAAGGAGGCAGTGTGGTGACCTTCGGTGGTGTTGACCCCAACCACTACCAGGGTGGCATCACCTGGATCCCCCTCTCCAATGAGCTTTACTGGCAGATCACAGTGGACAGGTAAGGCCAAAAGGATCTAACAGCACCAGACTTCAAAAAATGTCTTCAGAACAAAGCGAGATTACAGGCAGCAAGGTGCACTTTTGCTTGATGCGTGCCCCCTATGTCCCCTTCCAGCGTCACGGTCAATGGTCAGGTCGTGGCCTGCAACGGCGGCTGCCAGGCTATCGTGGACACCGGCACCTCTCTGATTGTCGGGGACCAGAACTCCATCGCCAACATCAACCGCTGGGTGGGAGCCAGTGGCCAGAACGGAGACGTAAGTGCCAGCTGGGATGTGGGGGGAGATCTCTGCAGCCTGAAATGAAATGCAACGTGAACACAGAGGTCAAAGTTAAATGACACAAGACAACACATATTGATACACTCATTGTCGTTTTTCACATCCTCTCTCTCTCCTCTCAGTATGTTGTTAACTGTAACAACATTGCCCGAATGCCTGATGTGACCTTCCACATCCACGGACAGGAATTCACCATCCCAGCCTCCGCCTATGTCCGTAATGTAAGTGTGTGTGTGTGTGTGCGTTTGTGTGTGTGTGTGTGTGTGTGTGTGTGTGTGTGTGTGTGTGTGTGTGTGTGGGCGTGCGTGCGTGCGTGTGTGTGTGTGTGCGCGTGCGTCTCACCATACTTCACCTCCTCTCATCCTCCTCCCTCCCACAGTCTGGGTACTGGGGCTGCCGCACGGGTTTCGGCAATGGACACAGCAACCTTTGGATCCTGGGTGACGTCTTCATCAGACAGTACTATTCCATCTTCAACAGAGCCCAGAACATGGTGGGCCTGGCCAAGGCTGTCTAGGCTATATACAGTAGATCAAATCAAACCAGGATCACCTGGGTGAATCGTCCGAGAGCCACACAACGATATATATGCCTCCTAGCAATAATGCCATTTTGCGACATGCGTCCATGTCAGTAATACTGTGATGAGAAATGTAACATGTCATGTGACATGTCAGTAACACTGTGATGAGAAATGTAACTGAAAGCTGTCCTCTATCCTCCTACTGTATAACAGATTTCTACTTAAGAAATGTCTTCAAAAACAATAAAATGAGTTGATGCATCTCAACTGGTGTGGCTTTGTGTTTCAGTGGTACTATAGACGGTTTTCATAGAATTATGTTGCTAGGTTTGAAACCTAGCTTATTTCCCTGTCAGCTATTGTATTAGCAAATAGTCTCTCAAGCCAGACTGTCTCTCCTACATTCTGCGAATGCACCATTAGACAGTCTGTAATTCACGCCCACAGAACATGGACAAAGGAAGTTGGGGGGAGGGGGGGAGGGGACGTTTTTCACCGGAGGAAGTTCGAACCGATGCAGGTGATTGGCGAAATACGAGCGGATGTACCGCCTAAAGGCGGGACATCCAGGACATCCCCCTATCATCGCAGATTTTTTCCCCTGAGTTTCCCTTTCCGTTTTGACCAAGTTTTCCCAGCTCGACGTAACAGACGTTCAGGCAGAAGCATTTGAAAATTGCGAGAGCCAACCGTCTGTTTATTAGCAAACAGTGCAACAGGAAGTAAGCTGGGGGCAAGTTTATGTTGATACCTCGCGCAAGACGGCAATGGATGCATGGGAACAAATCACAAAGTCATCTTTATATGAAGACATTATAGGCTACAATCATTCATACACTTTGCCCACTTGTGTTTATCAAGCATGTCAGACTTGTGTTGACTCTTCATCAGAGTCAAACAATTTTGACTGAATTTTGATGAAGGCACGCTGTGCGTCGAAACGTTAGCCACTGCACCTTATTAAAACCACGTTCCAGTGAATTGAGTGCTCCAGAATCTTCCTTCTTTATTATACTGTCCTGTCCTGAGAGCACCGGCCTCCCACTGCGGAGGGGCTGACGGCGCGCAAGAGACTCCTTCTACATGTTAGATACTGTTTGTCATGAGCCAACATTATACAGTAAAGAGAGAGAGGCTCAGGCTGTAGGGGAGAGTGGGGTGAGTTGTGCCAGTGGGGAAGTTGTGCCACCCCTTGTATCTAGAAAACCATAGAAGAAATTGGTCATCTGACCACACATTTTTGAAGAGGCATCCATTTTACTCACTCTGCAAAGAAGGGAGGCAAATGGCACAAGAGCTAAGCACATTTAAGTTCAAAAAACTGTTTTTTGCCTCTCAAAGTAAATTTTTTATGATCAAGGTTTATTGATTGTTGTGTCTGAACAATTATAGACAAGCTTGAAAACATTTCACACATGTGTTAGTGTTTTAGTAAGCTACAATATGAGGCTATACTGTTAGCATGATGTTAGCTCCAAACCAGCTATATGATACAAGTTTGTTAAAATGGTGGGGATGGGGTGATTTGTGCCAAAAGGCCTGGGTTAAGTTGTGCCAGTGCAGTTGCAGTTGATTTAGTGAAATTTTATTTCATTTTGTTCTTAAATGTTTAAATAGACCTTGTTGAAGAATATTGCAGTATTGGCAAGTGTAGCCTGGCTCTGTGATAGTTGATTTTGTTCATTTTGAACATAATTTTTATTTCTGAAAATGTTAAATATGTAGGTCAACTGCTGCTACCGTTTAGCCTTGTTTAACCCTGTTATAGTACACTGGACTTTAGTGTTAGCTTTATTTTGTCTTGCTTTGATATAGCATTACAGTATATCAGATGAAAATGTTCTGTTTTACTTCAGTAATCAATGGCACAATTTACCCCAACGTATTCTCTCCAAAGGCACAACTTACCCCGCACCGGGGGCAAGTTGTGCCAAGAGACCACTTTTTTAAGAATAGCCATATTTTTTTAACAGTTTATTTAAGATCCAAAGGGAGTGTTCCCAGTGGTGCACAACATCCTGAAATATATTTACATATTGTAGTTGGAGGCATTACTGTCATGCCCTCACTTTAAAGACACCTCAAGTAAAAAGTGGCACAACTCACCCCACTCTCCCCTACACCGTTAAGTAAAAAAGAAACGAAAAAACAGAACTTGAATTTCAATGCTTACACAAAACATAGCCTTCAGGGTTCGTACATACCCTGTATTTTTTTACAGTAAAATTCAGATCAAGGCAGTTTTCAAGCACTTTTATTTCAGAGCAGTGAGAGCAGATGGTTGCCCTCATGATGGGAAGTGGAGTGGAGCTGAAGAGAAAAAGGTCCCTTTTCATTTTGGAGCCCATGTGACTTATCCTGGGATCCAGTCCCGTATGAATGGCAGCTGTCAGCACTCCATAGGAATCCTTCATTGGGGCTGCTTAGCGGGCTACATGTCACTGACATGGGTTCTGAAATGAAAAGGGCCGGATCGACCTGATGTCAGTCAATCCAGCTCTGGTCCACTAGTTGTCTACTCTGCATCCTGTGTGAGACACTAGAGACAATACAAATTTCATTTCATTTCAGATATTAAAATATTTTTGGTTGACATGAGTGACTGACTGTGTGTAGATGGACCAGATTATGATGAAAATCAAACACTTTTGACGAGAGAGCGTATGAAATAAGATTAGAGCTGGGAAGCACAAACTTTTTTATTGCATTATTTTTTATTTGTGATATAAATGTCACAAGCCAGTTTTGGAATGCTTTATGTCCCTGTAAATTAAGGAGAGGAATGAGTGATGTGACCACCTGAATGGTGTGGGAAAATTCTAATTGAACACAGCTGCGGCTGATTAGGAGAGTGGGGCTTTTTGCAGTGGGCTGGCGTCCTCTCTCTTTGTACCCCAATTACGAATAATCCTCAACTTACTGTTAGTCCATCTGATGGACCTTAAGGGAAATACTGTACTAATTTATAAATATTAATTTAAATTTTTGACTGTTTATAATTCATTGGTAACTTCTTCCCTAATACCTCATACCAACATTTCATACCTATTCGAATTTTAACCCCTCAAATGCCAGTGTACAGTAAGTACAGTAAAAAAAAAAAAAAAGTACAGAATTCCTTTCCATAAAGACAAACTGGATTTGGGTCTGATATTATGGGCAGGTTGGGGTGTTTTACAAAAGTCACCACTGCAAGATGCCTAGTGTCAAAGATTGGCAGGAATGATGTCACAATACCTATGACATCACTAGCCTATGACATCATCAGTGATGTCATGAGATGATTTTTGGTCAATAATATGTCACTGATGACATTACTGATGATTTCACAGACATTGTGACATCATCAGTGGGTTTTTGTATTTTTTGTGATTTTTTGTAAAAATAATATTTTTTCATATTTTGAGCCAAAAATCCAAAAAGCGCATGTTTTGGACTACCAGCCATTTCCCCCAAAACACACAAACGAGCTTTAGTCCAGCATCCATCCTGGTCTAAAGGCTTCAAATCAGTAGTGTGGACTGTCAAATTCAGTTTTCTAATATTTTCCCATCTTTGGCATAGGAATCAGTTTTTTTTACATTTCATGTAAACTGTATGGAATTGATTGCTATGCCAAAACTGGGGGAATATGGGGAATCAGCCAAACACAGTAGAAACTACAATTTTAACCGCTTGAGTCAAGGTGAGATGTGTAACATCAAGGAAATAATGATTTTTTGAAAAATTTGCTGGGAGTCAAAAAAAAAATGTTGTTTTTGTGCAAAATTAACATTGAAACCAATGGGACAACTATGCAATGGACTTTGAGACCATACTCCCCCAAATTTTCTACCAACTCCAAGGTTAGATATTAAGGTCAAATTTCAAGGTATTTGGTCCAGGATGCCCGCTGAAACAAATGAAATAAATTAATTTTGTAAAAGTTTGCTGGGAGTACCTATAGAGTGTTTTCAATGGAAGTCAATGGGTCCATCAGATGGACTAACAGTAAATTGAGTTGTACTTTTGAAACAAGGTCTTAGGATGGTAGAAAGATGATAGATATGATTGATTTTTGTCAAATACCCCCCAAAAAATACCTAGCCTTAATTTCAGACCATTTAATCAAAAAATGTCGAAACGGCCCATACGCGACTGTAGGAAATATCCATCAGATGGACTAGTAGGAAGGCAGCCGTGGAGGTGAGAGGGGGTGAAGAATCGGACGCAGGAGACAGATACGGCAGTCCCGGGCAAGACAGCCAAACCTGAGAGTTGACGGGACGTCTGGACAGGAGAGCTACGGAGGGTAGCACAACCCCAGACAGCGCACGGTATCCCGACCCACCACTGCTTGGAGCGCTGACAGCAGCGCGAGAGACTGCCACTGCACAACTACAGAGGGGACGTGTCGTTGAAACGTAGAGGGGTGTTGTTACGACGCACCCCTCTTTAAGCTATAAGTACCCCTCTCGTGACTATCCCACAGTTGCCATCATTCCTGTTCTCCTGCTTTTTCTACTCGCGTTTTTATCGTTGTGTTGCATTGGACGAGCCGGAACTGTATATTTGAACAATTAGCACTGTACTTTTAGCGAAGACCTCCCGGTCTGTATCTACCTCGGCCCAGCCCAACCAAACTCCCTGTGTTTCTCATGCACTTTAGTGGCTTGCCCAACCAAACTCCCTGTGTTTCTCATGCACTTTAGTGGCTTGCCCAACCAAACTCCCTGTGTTTCTCATGCACTTTAGTGGCTGGCTCAACCAAACCCCCTTTGGGTTTTTTTCAGCACTTTAGTGGCTTGTCGTGGGGGCCAAGAACTGTCTCAGAGTGGATTGTAAACGTGTGTATTTATATTATTCCCCGCACTTGCACAGCGTGTAGTACAATTGGAGCGTGGAGCCTTGTCCCCCCACCTCCCTTCAATTTTCTAGCTTACAAAGCCGCATACCCAAGAGGTTCTTAATTCACGTGTGGAATTGCAGTGTCATCTTATGTTGCTTCTTGGACTGTTCTGACCACCCACTAACATCTCCCTTGGGAG
Source organism: Poromitra crassiceps (assembly GCF_964638095.1). Taxonomy (NCBI): domain Eukaryota; kingdom Metazoa; phylum Chordata; class Actinopteri; order Beryciformes; family Melamphaidae; genus Poromitra; species Poromitra crassiceps. Next base: position 9,457,938 of record NC_139626.1, on the reverse strand, counting down.
CCTGGGTCTCTACCCAGTCAAGTGACTGTTACTCATTGTTCCCTCTTTAGTTCCCCTGGAGGTGTTTGGAGTGAGGATCGAGCGGGGCTACGGAGGACATTTGGGAGAAATACCATTTTACCTGGACTGAGGGGGGGGCTGGGGTTTTACCTTTTTTTTCTATCATTCTGTTATAAATAAAGATTATTGTGTATCCAACTCTTGTCCATGTCTGGTGGTTCTGGGTGGCTCCCCATTCGTATACTTGGTTGTGGTGCTAACACCTGTTGGTCACCGGTCACATAAACACAGTACAGCTTTACGACTAAAACATTTACCACAGACTGAGCATTTAAATTGTTTATCTCCTGTGTGGACTATCGTGTGTCTATTCAAGTGTGCTTTACGACCAAAACATTTACCACAGACTGAGCAATTAAATTGTTTATCTCCTGTGTGGACTATCATGTGTGTCTTGAAGTGTGCTTTATGACCAAAACATTTACCACAGACTGAGCATTTAAATTGTTTATCTCCTGTGTGGACTATCATGTGTGTCTTCAAGTATGCTTTATGACCAAAACATTTACCACAGACTGAGCAATTGAATTGTTTCTCACCTGTGTGGACTATCATGTGTGTCTTCAAGGATCCTTTTTGACCAAAACCTTTACCACAGACTGAGCATTTAAATTGTTTATCTCCTGTGTGGACTATCATGTGTATCTTCAAGGATCCTTTTTGACCAAAACCTTGACCACAGACTGAGCAAAGACATTGTTTCTCACCTGTGTGGACTATCATGTGTCTCTTCAATTGTGCTTTATTACCAAATATTTTATCACAAACTGAACAGCTGAAATGTTTCTTCCCAATAACTTCACTGTTTTTCTGTGAGTCTAAACCTGACTGAGGTTCACTAGTTTCCATCCATTGATCATTGTCTTCAGTTACAGAAGAGTCTAAAGTCTTGTCATGACTAGTTGGTTGTGAATGATCTGAATATATAAGATATATTATGTTCCTGGCTGGTTCTGATACTCCACAGTCCTCTCCATCAGCTTCTGTTTTCATCTGTTCAGTTGAGCAGCTGGCTAGAGGCTCTGCCCCTCTGTTCTCCACAGTTTGGCATTGATGAAGCTGTGAGGACTGAGGTTTCTCTTCCTCATCTTCACTCTTCACAGGAACAGCAGTGAATGGGAACTTGGTGATATCAGCCTCCTCCAGCCCTTGAAGCTGCTCTCCCTCGTCCTGACTGGTCCAGAGTTCCTCCTGTTGCTCTTTAATGTGTGGGGGCTCTGGGTCCTCCTGAAGCTGCTCTCCCTCCTGACTGGTCCAGAGTTCCTCCTGTTGCTCTTTAATGTGTGGGGGCCCTGGGTCCTCCTGAAGCTGCTCTCCCTCCTGACTGGTCCAGAGTTCCTCCTGTTCCTCTTCAATGTGTGGGGGCTCTGGGTCCTCCTGAAGCTGCTGGAGGTCTGGAGGCAAGGCTTTTCTGTGTAACCGCACCGCGTCCAGCAGTTTTCGTTGTCGGTCGATCTCCTCTTGTGAACGAGTAGCTTCCTCCTCGTAATCTGCTATCATTCTTTCGAACAGCCCAAATATCTCTCCAACCGCTGCAGTTAGGTGCTGCATAACCACCGCTTTGAGCTTCTGGACTTTAGACATGACCACTTATATACCCTCAGCCAGGAAGGATTTATAACATCAGTGATGACATCACAATTGCTCAAGTGACATTACAATTCTTATGACATCACTGATGATGTCATAATGACAGATTCCGTGCTCGGAATGGTTCACTCACTCATTCACTCACTATTCCCCTAGTGTTTATCAAAGTATATGGGGAATTATGATCAAATGAGTTTCGGACGCTACCTCACACTTCTCCTTTGGTAAACATGACAGCATTTCATTGTAGTAGGCTATATGGGAGAAAATGTAGGGTACATTCTCTGTTGACTCTAATGGCAGACAGTGCATTGATTGATTGATTGATTGACTTTATTCATACTTTGAAAAGAATACATAGAAGCCAGCTTCGCATAGGCTACACATTTACAACGGTACCAGGATAAACACAATAAAGCTGGATTTCAAATACATAATAGGAAAAAAACAACACATGTCATATACAACATACTCCGACTCCGAAAACTGAAAACAGTTTTGAAGGCATTCATTATAGTTTGACAGTTGGTTATTTGAGTTGAGGTGTGGACCAGTGATATCATTCACGCACAATTAATGGCATCACTGGTCCACACCTCAAATCAACTCTCATATCATCTATATCTATATCTATATCTATATCTATATCTATATCTATATCTATATCTATATATCTATATATCTATCATGCTGCACTTATCCTGGGATCCAGTCCCATATGAATGGCAGCTGTCAGCACTCCATAGGAATCCTTCATTGGGGCTGCTTAGCGGGCTACATGTCACTGACATGGGTTCTGAAATGAAAAGGGCCGGATCGACCTGATGTCAGTCAATCCAGCTCTGGTCCACTAGCTGTCTACTCTGCATCCTGTGTGAGACACTAGAGACAATACAAATGACATTCCATTTCATTTCAGATATTAAAATATTTTTGGTTGACATGAGTGACTGACTGTGTAGATCAGCGTTTCTCAACTGGTGGGTCTTTGGGTCGCGGGGCCGTTTTGATTGGGTCGCGGACATTGGCCAAAACCCCCCCCCCCCCTTTTTTTTCTTTTTTTTCCATATTTCATTTGAATTAAATTCAGATGATTGAAACTGGATTAGCCTGACCAGTTTTACTTGTTTAACAAGCTGAAGCATATGCTCTGCTTGTAATTCAAGAGAAGTCTGCCTTTTCATTTCATATTTAATTTTAGTTCAATTCAGATGATTGAAACTGGATTAGCATGGCCCCAGTTTAATTAAAAGTTATGACCAGTTTAACTAAAAAGCATATAGCCTGCCTGTGATTCCTTTTTATTTCATATTAGTTAAATTCAGACTACTGAAACTGGATTAGCATGACCAGGTTAACTTGTTTTATTATTATTATTATTATTATTATTATTATTATTATTATTATTATTATTATTATTATTATTATTATTATTATTATTAACTTGTTTAAAAACATATAGGCATGTAATTCAAGATAAGTCTGCCTTTTATTTCATATTTCATAGAGTTCAAATAAGACTTTCTGAGCATGACCAGTTTGACTTGTTTAAATTTAAAAACATATAGGCCTGTAATTCAAGTCTGCCTTATTTCAATTGGTTTTTAGCCCTAGTTGCACTTCTGTTGCACTTTTTTGTTCATTTGAGGTTTATAACAGTGCATGAAGCCATTGTGTATTAAATTAATGCGCTATTTTTTGTGCAATAAATTTGAGTGGTTTAAAAAAAAATCTGAAATTTGGGTCCCGACTTCATGACAAGGAAAATAGTGGGTCCTGAGGCGGACCAGATTATGATGAAAATCAAACACTTTTGACGAGAGAGCGTATGAAATAAGATTAGAGCTGGGAAGCACAAACTTTTTTATTGCATTATTTTTTATTTGTGATATAAACACAGTACAGCACAAATCCTCAAATCCTTCCCTGACCATGGGAAGCCAATTACCGGTAAATGTTTATTCTCCTGTGTGGATTATCATGTGTCTCTTCAAGTGTGCTTTATGACCAAAACATTTACCACAGACTGAGCATTTAAATTGTTTATCTCCTGTGTGGACTATCATGTGTATCTTCAAGGATCCTTTTTGACCAAAACCTTTACCACAGACTGAGCATTTAAATTGTTTATCTCCTGTGTGGACTATCATGTGTGTCTTCAAGTGTGCTTTTTGACCAAAACCTTTACCACAGACTGAGCATTTAAATTGTTTATCTCCTGTGTGGACTATCATGTGTATCTTCAAGTATACTTTTTGACCAAAACCTTTACCACAGACTGAGCAAAGACATTGTTTCTCACCTGTGTGGACTATCATGTGTCTCTTCAATTGTGCTTTATTACCAAATAGTTTATCACAAACTGAGCAGCTGAAATGTTTCTTCCCAATAACTTCACTGTTTTTCTGTGAGTCTAAACCTGACTGAGGTTCACTAGTTCCCATCCATTGATCATCATTGTCTTCAGTTACAGAAGAGTCTAAAGTCTTGTCATGACTAGTTGGTTGTGAATTAGCTGGATATATAAGATATATTATGTTCCTGGCTGGTTCTGATACTCCACAGTCCTCTCCATCAGCTTCTGTTTTCATCTGTTCAGTTGAGCAGCTGGCTAGAGGCTCTGCCTCTCTGTTCTCCACAGTTTGGCATTGATGAAGCTGTGAGGACTGAGGTTTCTCTTCCTCATCTTCACTCTTCACAGTGACAGCAGTGAATGGGAACTTGGTGATATCAGCCTCCTCCAGCCCTTGAAGCTGCTCTCCCTCGTCCTGACTGGTCCAGAGTTCCTCCTGTTGCTCTTTAATGTGTGGGGGCTCTGGGTCCTCCTGGTGCAGACTGGGGCTCCACTCAGCGGGAACCCCCTCCCCAATGACCAACAGCTGCTGGAGGTCTGGAGGCAAGGCTTCTCTGTGTAACCGCACAGCGTCCAGCAGTTTCCGTTGTCGGTCGATCTCCTCTTGTGAACGAGTAGCTTCCTCCTCGTACTCATCTATCATTCTTTCAAACAGCCCAAATATCTCTCCAACCGCTGCAGTTAGGTGCTGCTTAACCACCGCTTTGAGCTTCTGGACTTTAGACATGTTCATTTCCACAAAGTGACGAGAAACTTTATCCTTCAAAGCTCCAATAGCTTCACAGCTAATGTTAGCTTCACAGCTAAACCATTCATCTGAGTCCAAAAGCGATGAGCTTCTTCTTCCGCACATAGGCTACAAGTCTTCTGTTTGTAAATTAAACTTCTGAACCAGGAAACAATACGCTATTGCTAATGAACAGAGCTTCAACCAACACACGCAGTGTTGCCAGGTCGGATGTTGATCGTAGCTGAGGGTCCAAATTATCGTTTTTGGAGCAGTGGCCGTCTTCCACCACTTATATACCCTCAGCCAGGAAGGATTTATAACATCAGTGATGACATCACAATTGCTCAAGTGACATCACAATTCTTATGACATCACTGATGATGTCATAATGACAGATTCTGTGCTCGGAATGGTTCACTCACTCATTCACTCACTATTCCCCTAGTGTTTATCAAAGTATATGGGGAATTATGATCAAATGAGTTTCGGACGCTACCTCACACTTCTTCTTTGGTAAACACAACAGCATTTCATAAGTAGGCTATATGGGAGAAAATGTAGGGTACATTCTCTGTTGACTATAATGACAGACAGTGCATTGATTGATTGATTGACTGATTGATTGATTGATTGATTGATTGACTTTATTCATACTTTGAAAAGAATACATAGAAGCCAGCTTCGCATAGGCTACACATTTACAACGGTACCAGGATAAACACAATAAAGCTGGATTTCAAATACATAATAGGAAAAAAACAACACATGTCATATACAACAACTCCGACTCCGAAAACTGAAAACAGTTTTGAAGGCATTCATTATAGTTTGACAGTTGGTTATTTGAGTTGAGGTGTGGACCAGTGATATCATTCACGCACAATTAATGACATCACTGGTCCACACCTCAAATCAACTCTCATATCATCTATATCTATATTGTAGCGGAAAAACCCCTAGAGCTGACCTTTCAGGTCGCTTATGGAATATTTTAAAATATCCAAACTATATTAACGTAATAATATAGCCTGAGCGATACCAAAATATTATCTCCTCACACACTTTTGATGCCTGAGGAGAAAAACCCTCATCCGGTATACGAGAGTTCCCTACAAGCCACCATATATTACGTCCCTCCAGGTCCTGACCTTATAACCCTTTATATTTAGACTCCGGCTTCTCTAATCTAGCTCGAATCGGTCAGACGTGGTTTTCCACTTTTACTAGCCTATGGAAGCTCCGGAGTTCAGAGTCTATAGTTAATCTTTCTATCGATAAATTTATCATTCACAGATAGTAGGGGTTAATCACTCTTCTTTTTATACCCGCTGATTCACACAACAAATATTCTTCGATTAGCAATCACCAGTATTTAGACCAGAGCTCTGTTTTGTCAAGGATTAAAACTCAAACACAAACCCCGGCTACGATAACCACTTCCAGCCGTGTCAGACTTAAAAGGTCTGTCACCAACCGGTCCCAGCTATCCAGGGCACTCTCTCCTGCTTAAGTACAGATGATATACAGAAGCAATCAAACGCTTTAGAGAGATGTTCTACCTTAAACCGGGTGGAAAAATGCTACGTCCATTTTTCCACTGCGACTAGTCACCCTCATTACATTCAACACACTCAAGGGAGGGGGTAACCTATCGCCACCCCTTAGCCCCAAGGGGCCAGGTTTTTTAAGCTGTGGTACTTACGCTCCTTTTTGAAGAGGGACAGCTGGAAGCTGGAAAACCTCACAAAATGGATCGAGATGGAGAAATCAGGAGGGTGGATGGATTTAAAAAATTATTTATTTAAGTTTCAAAAAATAAAAGTTTACAGAGTTTACAAGATATAAAACAAAGTTTTTCGTTCAAGACAAGAAGTCCTAAAGTATGAAAAAGCTCTGAAGCAGTCTTCCCAGGGAGTGATGTGAAGAGGTGATCTTCAAAAAGGTGATTGATTTTTCTGTGGGGCTTCTCCCATATTTATACAAGATTCACCCCGTCCCAATATGCTAAAACCCTCCCCATACATGAGGCCGGCTTCCCATGAGCTCATTTTGATCAGATGATGGCTGGAGCAGGTGTTCAGCTCTGGCTTTCTGCCTACTAGTAAGCTAGTTAGGGGTTTTTCTGGTTATAATGACTAATTGCCCCCCTCCCAGAGAAATGTGACTTGTTTCATCCAATAGCCAGCCCGGGATTTATAACTCCACCTATTCTGAGGTTTCTTAAGTTCATTCATCTCTCCGGGGACCTTGGTGTACATAGCTAATATGGCCTTGACCTTAATTGACACACGTCACTCCCCCTGTTATCTGACAGGTCGCATCATTACTCTTCGTGCAGCGGGGGAATACAATGGACTCTCTCACAAACAGCGCAAAGCAACGATACATTTTCTTTAAAAAAGTGTGGGCAGGTGTTCGGTAGACCCGTATAAGGGCCTTGTGGACTGCTCTGTTTATCCGCCCCTCCTCTACCTACTTTGAACAACAGAAGATAAGGGTAAACAAAGAAATACAAAGGCTAAACAAACAGTGTAGTTTCTCAAAAAACATTACCTAAGCAAGCATATACTCTTAAATTGTGTGCTAGGTCGCTCCGCATAGGTGCCCCCCCATCTCACCATCCCCCCTCCTCTGGTTGTACACCTAGAGGTTGGACAGTAGATGAAAAGCACCCTAGCAAAGCGCCCAGGCAAAAACCATGATCTCATCCTTACAGCATCTCTTGCACCCACTAACGCTGAAAACGAAAGTGACCTCAAGTAACCTCTTTCCTCTTCCTGCACTGGGCAAGAAGGGGAATCCACTGTCCGTTCTCAGAGCAGAGCAGAGCAGAGCAGAGCAGCAAAGCAGTTCTAATGCCATTTTTTTTTACTTGAAATACATCTCCCCCAGCTGAACAGTAATAGGCCACAGTGTTTGGAGCAGATATAAACCAATACAGCATGATATTCGAAGGTTATTATATAAAAGCCAATGCTATCCTTTTAGCCCAATTTTTATAAGCAAACATAGCACGAATAGCACACCAGAATAAAATAAGTAATTGTATTGGAACAAAAGGATAAACAAGCCCGGTCATATCTCTTCTTCTCATGTACCAAATAAGTGTAGGGCGCATTGATTTAAACTAAACTTTGGACCATAACAAGCGTTTAACGAGTTAGCATATAAAAGCAGTACCAAGGGCCTACTATAGTAACCCCAATATCACAAATCTCTACAATATCTATATCTATATCTATATCTATATCTATATCTATATCTATATCATATATCATGCTGCACTTATCCTGGGATCCAGTCCCATATGAATGGCAGCTGTCAGCACTCCATAGGAATCCTTCATTGGGGCTGCTTAGCGGGCTACATGTCACTGACATGGGTTCTGAAATGAAAAGGGCCGGATCGACCTGATGTCAGTCAATCCAGCTCTGGTCCACTAGCTGTCTACTCTGCATCCTGTGTGAGACACTAGAGACAATACAAATGACATTTCATTTCATTTCAGATATTAAAATATTTTTGGTTGACATGAGTGACTGACTGTGTAGATGGACCAGATTATGATGAAAATCAAACACTTTTGACGAGAGAGCGTATGAAATAAGATTAGAGCTGGGAAACACAAACTTTTTTATTGCATTATTTTTTATTTGTGATATAAACACAGTACAGCACAAATCCTCAAATCCTTCCCTGACCATGGGAAGCCAATTAAATGTTTATTCTCCTGTGTGGATTATCATGTGTCTCTTCAAGTGTGCTTTATGACCAAAACATTTACCACAGACTGAGCATTTAAATTGTTTATCTCCTGTGTGGACTATCATGTGTCTATTCAAGTGTGCTTTATGACCAAAACATTTACCACAGACTGAACATTTAAATTGTTTATCTCCTGTGTGGACTATCATGTGTATCTTCAAGGATCCTTTTTGACCAAAACCTTTACCACAGACTGAGCATTTAAATTGTTTATCTCCTGTGTGGACTATCATGTGTGTCTTCAAGTATGCTTTTTGACCAAAACCTTTACCACAGACTGAGCAAAGACATTGTTTCTCACCTGTGTGCACTATCATGTGTCTCTTCAATTGTGCTTTATTACCAAATAGTTTATCACAAACTGAGCAGCTGAAATGTTTCTTCCCAATAACTTCACTGTTTTTCTGTGAGTCTAAACCTGACTGAGGTTCACTAGTTTCCATCCATTGATCATCATTGTCTTCAGTTACAGAAGAGTCTAAAGTCTTGTCATGACTAGTTGGTTGTGAATTAGCTGGATATATAAGATATATTATGTTCCTGGCTGGTTCTGATACTCCACAGTCCTCTCCATCAGCTTCTGTTTTCATCTGTTCAGTTGAGCAGCTGGCTAGAGGCTCTGCCTCTCTGTTCTCCACAGTTTGGCATTGATGAAGCTGTGAGGACTGAGGTTTCTCTTCCTCATCTTCACTCTTCACAGTGACAGCAGTGAATGGGAACTTGGTGATATCAGCCTCATCCAGCCCTTGAAGCTGCTCTCCCTCGTCCTGACTGGTCCAGAGTTCCTCCTGTTGCTCTTTAATGTGTGGGGGCTCTGGGTCCTCCTGGTGCAGACTGGGGCTCCACTCAGCGGGAACCCCCTCCCCAATGACCAACAGCTGCTGGAGGTCTGGAGGCAAGGCTTCTCTGTGTAACCGCACAGCGTCCAGCAGTTTCCGTTGTCGGTCGATCTCCTCTTGTGAACGAGTAGCTTCCTCCTCGTACTCTGCTATCATTCTTTCAAACAGCCCAAATATCTCTCCAACCGCTGCAGTTAGGTGCTGCTTAACCACCGCTTTGAGCTTCTGGACTTTAGACATGTTCATTTCCACAAAGTGACGTTACTGAGAAACTTTATCCTTCAAAGCTCCAATAGCTTCACAGCTAATGTTAGCTTCACAGCTAAACCATTCATCTGAGTCCATAAGCGATGAGCTTCTTCTTCCGCACATAGGCTACAAGTCTTCTGTTTGTAAATTAAACTTCTGAACCAGGAAACAATACGCTATTGCTAATGAACAGAGCTTCAACCAACACACGCAGTGTTGCCAGGTCGGAAATGTTGAATGATCGTAGCTGAGGGTCAAAATTATCGTTTTTGGAGCAGCGGCCGTCTTCCACCACTTATATACCCTCAGCCAGGAAGGATTTATAACATCAGTGATGACATCACAATTGCTCAAGTGACATCACAATTCTTATGACATCACTGATGATGTCATAATGACAGCACTGATGATGTCATAATGACAGATTCCGTGCTCGGAATGGTTCACTCACTCATTCACTCACTATTCCCCTAGTGTTTATCAAAGTACAGTATATGGGGAATTATGATCAAATGAGTTTCGGACGCTACCTCACACTTCTCCTTTGGTAAACACAACAGCATTTCATAAGTAGGCTATATGGGAGAAAATGTAGGGTACATTCTCTGTTGACTATAATGACAGACAGTGCATTGATTGATTGATTGATTGATTGATTGATTGACTTTATTCATACTTTGAAAAGAATACATAGAAGCCAGCTTCGCATAGGCTACACATTTACAACGGTATCAGGATAAACACAATAAAGCTGGATTTCAAATACATAATAGGAAAAAAACAACACATGTCATATACAACAACTCCGACTCCGAAAACTGAAAACAGTTTTGAAGGCATTCATTATAGTTTGACAGTTGGTTATTTGAGTTGAGGTGTGGACCAGTGATATCATTCACGCACAATTAACGACATCACTGGTCCACACCTCAAATCAACTCTCATATCATCTATATCTATATCTATATCTATATCTATTGTTGGAGAAAAATATAAGTTCCATTGCCATTTCCTAATCAATAAGCTATATTTGCATACACATAATTATTCTTCCCTTTGCTCTGACCCATGACATTTCACACATATAGAGTAGCAGAGGACTTCTCCTCTTTGCTGAAACCTTGGGCAGTGCATCGTGTCCAATAACAACTGATAACAGTTTCCCTGTCAGACTCAAGTGGACGCACACACATTTCCAAGGTTCATCCCCCTCCTCTCTGCCTTTTCCTCCTCCTCTTCCTTGACAGTATAAAGCATATGTTCACTGTCGGCCATTGGCTGAATATTTGACTCTGTATGACATATCAGAATTGTGTACATTGAGGTTCAGCCCTCTGTCAATATACATGTATTGCAGAGAATGTATGGTATTAAATATACTTTTATGTTAAATCTTCCTGGACTCAAGGCCTCAATTCATTTGGTTAGATAAGCTGTTAATTATCACATTTAGCGGATGTATAGAATAGAATTTATTCTCTATCAATTGGCGTGTCACGAACAGGATATCTACGGCAGAGCGGGTAAGTCTGAATTAATTTCATAATTCATTACTGAGCTGTCGTCTGATATCTAAAAGAATCTGAAATGTTTGCATGTTGTGGGTGTGTCAAAATGACATTGTAAATAACTGTAAATATACCTCAGGACCATTAAAAACTCTCTTGACAGGCTGTATTTGGCAGTGACCTGGATGGTTCAGTGGTAGCTGCAGAGCAAGAGAGCCTGAGAAGCGTTATCACATAATTTGCCTCAAAAAGGCCAAAAGGCTGCATAGCAGCGACTAGAATAGTCCAGTTTGGAAACTGCGGCAAGATGAGCTCTCTTTTTCAAAGCCAAAAGGCTGCATAGCAGCGACTAGAATAGTCCAGTTAGGAAACTGCGGCAAACACGTGAGAGAGCCTAGGCATATGCTTGATACGGTCTTTATTTTGAAATTCCCACAACATGTAATAAATAACAAATGTTAACAAGCAACAAAATAGAACCTAAGTTAGTTGTTGTGGGTCTCTCTAAAGGCTTTTGTGATATGGATCTATAAATACTGTAGGTCCAGCAACTGGTCCAAGGAAGCAGGACCAAGTTGATGCTTTTGTAGATCTCCAACATCAGGTTGACATAATTGTAGATGGCCAGAAGGCTACACATTAATGGGAAACCAACATCAGGTTGACATAATTGTAGATGGCCAGAAGGCCACACATTAATGGGAAACCAATATCAGGTTGACATAATTGTAGAAGGCCAGAAGGACACACATTAATGGGAAACCAATATCAGGTTGACATAATAGTAGTAGGGAAAAGGCCACACATTATTGGGGAACCAACAGGAGTTCAAGAATATATAGGAAATAAGTCTGAGAAAAACCCACAACCATACTGACTAAACCAACGTAAACAGCTATTTCATATTAGACTGTAAAACAAAACAATTTCTTAAGAAGCCTATTTTAAAGGAGTTGAACAGGAGGTTTGCAAAAAGTGTATTTTAGCCAATCCCAAAATACAGAATCAATTGTCCATTGAACAAATTGATCTGTCACCAAATTTGTAAATTCCAGATACCCCAAACATGGACGGAACTGGTCAACAGGAGAACAACCGTCCCTCTGTCACCACCCCACATCGGAAAAAGGTAAGGTGTTGAAAATTACTTTACACACACGGACACTATCAGAGATCACAAGTAAGTGATAAACAAAACAGTAGCTCTCTCTCTCTTTTAATACAGGTTTTAATACCCTTGGTGCGTAATGCAAGACTGAAATATAAAGAGTTGAATGTGAATCAATGAGACATTAATATGAATGCGACATTCACAGTAAATAGAGGAATCAGTGCTTTGCCTTTTGCCAAAGGGAGTGATTACGAGAGAGAGAGACACGCTACAGAATTGATCAAAACAACGGCTCTGCACCGAGTCGTGGGTAACTAAAACAAATAAGATAAGACACTGTCTGCTCTCTGAGAATGGACACTGAAAAAGGGCCTTGTAGAAGGCCGGAGTGTGAAGGAGCCAGAGAGAAAATTAGACAGCTCGAGATTGTTATCAAAGAAAATGAGAGAGCTGAGCATTTGGTTGGGCCCCCACAATTAGCCACAGGGCCAAACCCAATTAATAATGCTGTGATTCCCCCCAATCAATACACCACACAGGGTGCCCCTCAGCCTAAATGCCCTCGATATACATGCAAGCACTGCGGAAAGAGAGGACATTACGTAAAAGATTGTAGATATAAAAAACGGGAGCAGCGAGTGGACAAACAGCCATCTTGTTGATTCAATTGGCCCAAGTAGCGAGGGTCATTCTTCCCCTATACTGTAGCTGGCCCAATGTGATGGAACATAGCAGGCTGAAATAATTTGTTTATGTTCCCTTGGAACAGTCAGTCTTCCAACAAGGTTAAACTTAGCCAGAAACAATTTAAGGATCCCCAAAACCTTTGAGCAAACAGTGAGCCAGCCACCGCCTTTCTAGGTCGGAGAGATAAGCCCTGTGTCACAGGTTCAAACCCCACAGTATTATTCATTATGCAATTGAATGTCGAAACAAGCCACAGGTTCAATCCTCAAACCTTTATAAAGTGATTGAATGTTTTTTGTTTGTTATGAATCAATAGAGTGGAGTAAGCTCTGCATTATTTAAAGTGCAGTAAGCAAATTTGAAATCAATCAATTAGTAATAATTAGACTGTTGATTATTATTTTGAAAATAAATCATAATAGAATGTGTTGTGAAGGGTGAAGAGTTCCTGTGTAAGATAATCTGAATCTGAAGTATTTTCTTAAACAGAAAAATGCACATTTATCAACCACCAATTGGGTGGATGAGAAATAAAATTAAGTGGGCATACCAACATTTAACTTTTGGTATGATTTACAAAAGCAAGATTTACACTTAAGTACGCTGGAGATGTTTTCAAAAGTATCTATAGATAAGCCAATGGCCTCTGAGGACGAGATTACACTTGAGTTTGCGTTTAGAGTATTGTTGTTTTGCCTCAGTCTGGGGACTGACCCACCCCAATAAGCTAGCTCATAAAGCAGTTTTTTTTGGGAACTCATCCAACCCACTCAAGACAAGTTCACGAATATCTGTAAACTTGAAAGGCAGACTCAAGGAGCCATCTTGTGTATGAGGTTCATTGCAAACAAATTATGAAGTAAACAATTGAATATGTACTCACAGAGTATCTCAAACATTATCTGCCATCGTGTGTACTTGTTGTACTAATAACTTGTAATGAAAATTATTTTGTCTAAAATACAGACACATTGTGAAATCTAATGTTTACAGTTGCAGGTTGTACGTCACAGGAAGACCTTCAACACCAGCACAAATCTGTACTTTGAGTACTGTGCTCCCTAGTTTAGTACACTACTAGAGAGAGTACGTTTAACTGTGCTCACTAGAGTAAAGAAAATTCTTTCTATTTTCAATATTAAATAAAATGAAGTGTTTTAAAGTATCATTTTAAGAATAATCAGTTATATGATACTGTGATTATGTTTTAATGAATATGATTAATCAATGTTATGAATGTTTTGCATTTTAGAAAGTTTCAGTTCTATATTCCAAACAAACCAATATTAAAGTAAACTAGAAATAGAACTTTATTCTAATAAAATAGTTCCCCAAAAAAAGAAATTAAACCACTGCGATGGAGTTGGGCTATTAAATAGTTTAATAACAACAACAACAACAGCACCAGGAACAAACAAATAAATGAATGAACTAGAGTCATCACATAAGATGAGAAATATTGTTGTTGTTGTGAATACTTTGAAAATATTGTTCTTGTTGTGAATACTTAACATGATTCCTTTTAGAGGAAGGTCCGAAGGACTCAAGCGTTGAATAAAGTGAAACTGGAAAAAATATATATACATACATGTATATAAGAAGTTTCTTTTACAAAAGTGGAAAATATTTAAGTGTGATTTGGAACACACTGAATATTAAGTTCAATGCATTATATAATGATATTAGACTATTTGCATTGAACCATATAGAGTTAAGATTAGTAGGCCCACTCCTATATATTATAGCCGCAGTGGTGATGTAATTTTGTCATTGTATCCCTAAAATGTGTTTTTTTCTCTTCCCAATAGGCTTAATGGAGATGCTGTGATATGAAGCTGAGACTGCGCTGGACTGCATATTGATCAAAAATTCTGTGTTTTTTTCAAGTGTTTAATGTTTCCTATGTTTTCAAAAAAAAAACTGCCCAGCCCTGGCCCACAATTAAGTACAGATACAAGCATTATATTGAATAGTGAACTTACATTTTGTAATTATTATTGTTATAGTTGATGAACATAACAATTGGGTGGATTGTTGGAGAAAAATATAAGTTCCATTGTCATTTCCTAATCAATAAGCTATATTTGCATACACATAATTATTCTTCCCTTTGCTCTGACCCATGACATTTCACACATATAGAATAGCAGAGGACTTCTCCTCTTTGCTGAAACCTTGGGCAGTGCATCGTGTCCAATAACAACTGATAACAGTTTCCCTGTCAGACTCAAGTGGACGCACACACATTTCCAAGGTTCATCCCCCTCCTCTCTGCCTTTTCCTCCTCCTCTTCCTTGACAGTATAAAGCATATGTTCACTGTCGGCCATTGGCTGAATATTTGACTCTGTATGACATATCAGAATTGTGTACATTGAGGTTCAGCCCTCTGTCAATATACATGTATTGCAGAGAATGTATGGTATTAAATATACTTTTATGTTAAATCTTCCTGGACTCAAGGCCTCAATTCATTTGGTTAGATAAGCTGTTAATTATCACATTTAGCGGATGTATAGAATAGAATTTATTCTCTATCATCTATATATCTATCATGCTGCACTTATCCTGGGATCCAGTCCCATATGAATGGCAGCTGTCAGCACTCCATAGGAATCCTTCATTGGGGCTGCTTAGCGGGCTACATGTCACTGACATGGGTTCTGAAATGTAAAGGGCCGGATCGACCTGATGTCAGTCAATCCAGCTCTGGTCCACTAGCTGTCTACTCTGCATCCTGTGTGAGACACTAGAGACAATACAAATGACATTTCATTTCATTTCAGATATTAAAATACTTTTGGTTGACATGAGTGACTGACTGTGTAGATGGAGCAGATTATGATGAAAATCAAACACTTTTGACGAGAGAGCGTATGAAATAAGATTAGAGCTGGGAAGCACAAACTTTTTTATTGCATTCTTTTCACCGTCTGACGACATCAAGTCCTCCTGGCCAAGGCTCCATTCACCTAAGGTGAATGAAGAAGAAGCATCTCCGGATGTAAATGCAAAGTTAGATCTCTGGGCAATCAGTGACTTCCAGGAAAGTCTGGATGGCAACCGAGGAAGTTCGGTGACTCTGGAAAGACAGACGACCTCCAGGAAAGACTGGCGTGGGTGTATGAGGCCAGCAACCTCATGGACAGCACTCGCAAGAGGGCACCAACCCAAGCTACGAAAGATAATAATGAGCAATACCCCCAGAGTCTCCCGAGAGGGGGGGAGGATGAGAGACTCAACCTGACAGACACAACGGTAACGGCTAGGAACGAATCACGGACACAGAGACGGCTCACCCAAACAACATTAACTGGAGAGATATCGGAGGTAAAGTGTCACTGCGGAAAGATCTGCAAGAACACAAGAGGGCTTAAAATACACCAAGCCAGGACCACATGTGGGAAAGGGGGGACACAGGTGCAGCGCACAGCGGTAGCACCTGGTGAGACGCAGGAGAACTCCAGGCAGGAAGTGCCCCACAACACTGGAGATCTCTCAGTACCTGTGTCACCTCAAGTCCTCAGGCGGAATCCACCTGATACCTCTCCAGAGAGCCAAACCCATCCTGCGAGGGAACGAATCAAATGTCCCAAGATGAGTGACACCAAAGAATGGAACCAACGAAGACCTCGACAAAGTGCTAGAGGCCACACTAGCAGGAACAGCTGAGCAGAAAGTCAATACACTCACAACAATAACATACAACCTGGCAAGAGAGTGTTTCGGAGTAGAGGATAAGAAGGTTAACACCAAAATGGCACACCAGCCAAACAGAAGAGAAAGAGAAATCCATCGCCTGAGGGAGGACTCAAAACTCTAAACAAACAGTTCAAAAAAGCCACGATCGAGGAAAAGGAAGGCATCAAGGACCTAACGAGGCAACTCCGGGAACGTCTTTGCAGACTTTGGAGAGCAGAAAGCATCTGGAAAAGGAGGAAGGAGAGGGAGAAGAGAAGAGCACAGTTCACCAAAGACCCTTTCGGGTTCACCAGGAAACTGCTAGGTGAAGCAAAATCCGGAACGCTGACCAGCACTAGAGAGGATGTGGAGGGGTTCTTGAGAGAAACCCACAATGACACCTGTAAAAACCAGGGCCTGGGCGCCAACCACAACATCGTTACCGTGGAAGAACCAACTAAGGAGCTCAACATCAGTGAACCATCCTGGAAGGAAATCCAAGAGGTTGTGAAAAAGGCAAGAACAGGATCTGCCCCCGGCCCCAGCGGTATACCCTATAAGGTATATAAGAAATGCCCGATGCTCCTTCGGAGGCTGTGGATGCTGTTCCGGAGGATCTGGAAAAAGGGCACCATTCCATCATGCTGGAAGAAGGCGGAAGGCTGTTTTGTGCCAAAGGAAGAGAACTCCTCAACCATCGAACAATTTCGAACCATATCACTTCTAAGTGTAGAAGGCAAAATCTTCTTTTCTGTACTGGCTAAAAGGATGACCTCGTATATGACAGAGAACGGATATGTTGACACCTCTATCCAGAAAGGTGGGATTCCAGGCTTCTCTGCGTGCCTGGAGCACATTGGAGTTCTCAGTCAGATGATCCGGGAGGCCAAAGCAAACAAAGGCAACCTGACTGTTGTCTGGCTCGATCTGGCCAATGCCTACGGAGCAATCCCTCACAACCTCATATATGCAGCACTAGACCATTACCACATCCCTCAGCACATCAAGGGAATGATCACCAGCTACTTTGGAGGTATCCAGCTACGGTTCAAAACAGCCCATTTCACAACTTGTGGCAAAACCTGGAAAACGGAATCGTAACTGGGTGCACAATCTCCCCCATCCTCTTCATCATGGGAATGAACCTCCTCATAACAGCTGCTGGGAAAGAAGCCCGAGGACCAGCAATGGAATCGGGCATTCGACAACCCCCAATAAGAGGTTACATGGATGATCTCACCGTGACCACCACAACCCATGTGGAGACGAGATGGGTGCTAACAGTTCTGGACCATATGGCAACATGGTCCAGAATGAAGTTTAAGCCCAAGAAATCTAGGAGCATGGTGATCCAGAAAGGTAAACTGACAAACAGGTTCAAGCTGCAATGTGCAAGGAGAAGTGATTCCATCGATTGCCGAGAATCCTATAAAGTGCCTCGGAAAGTGGTTCGACAGCTCACTTGCCGACAGGAACAACATCACCACCACAGAGAAACAGACAGAGGAGTGGCTGAAGAGGATTGAAAAATCAGGGCTCCCTGGTAAATTTAAAGCATGGCTTTACCAACATGGATTGTTACCAAGACTCATGTGGTTGTTGACTGTGTATGAAGTTCCTATGACATGTGTAGAAGGAGTGGAAAGAAAGATCAACAGGTACCTTCGAAAATGGTTGGGAATCCCTCCAAGCTTCACATCAGTAGGCCTCTATATAAGATCAGGACAGCTGCAACTTCCCTTGTCATCCGTGGTGGAGGAATTCAAGGTCGCAAAGTGCAGACTCTTAATGACATACAGAGACTCCCAGGATGAACAAGTCAGACATGCAGGCGTCACTACGAGATCAGGACGCAAGTGGGCAGCCGATAAGTCTGTTGCACAAGCTCAGAGCATATTGAGGCTACGTGATATCATAGGAGCGCTATGCACAGGGAGACAGGGTCTTGGAACTTCCCATTTCCAACAGTGGAGTAAGGCAGACTCCAGGGAAAGAAGAGCCATGATCCAGGAGGAAGTACGACACCTGGAGGAGGAAGGCAGAAGGTCAAGAGCAGTGGAACTAGCGTCCCAGGGGGCGTGGACCAAATGGGACCTCCCTAAGAGAAAGATCACATGGGGGGATCTTTGGAAGCTCGAACCGTTCCGCATCTCCTTCCTGCTGCGATCAGTGTATGACACACTCCCGACTCCAACAAACTTGCACAGGTGGGGTATGAGGGAGGACCCACTGTGCAAGTTTTGCGGGCAGAAGGGCACCATGGCGCACATCCTGTCAGGGTGTAAAACGGCACTCACCCAAGGAAGGTACAGGTGGCGCCATGACAAGGTGCTCATGACACTGGCGAACACCCTGGAGCAGCAGAGAAGCAAGAAACGCCAACCACATGGGAGAACAACATCCATCCAGTTTGTGAGGGAGGGAGAAAAACCACCAACCACAACAAAACCAAGAAACGGCCTACTGCAAACGGCCCGTTCTTGGGACATGAAGGTAGACCTGGGAGGAAGGCTGCAGTTCCCCCAGGTTGTCCAGACAACCCTAAGGCCGGATGTGGTGCTTTGGTCTGAAGAGGCAAAGAAGATCATTCTCATCGAACTCACAGTCCCATGGGAAGAAGGGTGTGATCAAGCCTTCGAAAGGAAGAGCGCTAAATACCAGGACCTTTTGAATGACTGCAGGGGGAAAGGATGGCAAGCATGGCTGTTCCCGGTCGAAGTCGGCTGCAGAGGATTCCCTGCCCAGTCGGTATGGAGAATGCTCACAGCCTTGGGAATAACGGGGAAGGAGAGAAAGACAGCAGCTCACAGGATGGGGGAGGCAGCAGAGAGAGCCTCTTGCTGGCTATGGAGCAGGAGAGAGGAGCTGAGCTGGAAGCCAGGAGGAGATGGGCAGTGATTTGGCCACCACTGCCGACCCACCAGCGAGAGGGTGTCGCGGTTCAGGGTCGAAACACCTGTGGTAACCCGCACTTTAGGATGCACCTTTTAAGAGTTTGTAAATGCACCTGTTAAGAATTTCCAGTATGACAACGCCACCTTCTGTTTAAAGAGCGGAAGGAGCTCGACCCAATGACAAAAAGGATAAATGACCGTTTGTTCAAATGGAATCACCACTGAGGCATGAACGTGTATTTTATAACAATCATCAGTTTTATTACAAAGTTTAAATAAAAGTGCCTATCCTAAAAGTACAGTTGCCTGTAGCCATCCAGTTTGGCCAACCACCTCTACCGTCTCCGCCCGAAAACCCCCGGGGTGCCTGAGCGCGCTCCCACGCCCCGCCGCAGCCCACCGACCGGAACACCTAGTGAGAAGGAGAGAAGGAGGGAAAACAGCACTACAAGCCAGCATGCAAAAACCACTACAAAAAGGGGAAGCATGCACTCCCCTGTTGTCCCACTACAAACAACAGACTACACGCCAACCCTGTGCACACTTAAGACTAAGACGTATCACTATACCACCTCACGTGGAAGGATGAAGAAAAGCTCCCCCCACCAGTGCCCCACACCGGCAGCTGCGACGAAGGTGGAGGCGGACACCCGGCAGCCCACCCAGAGTCAGGACGCGCTGGCCCGGCCCAGCTGCGAGTCAGTGGTCGACCAAAAAGGAGTACAAAGGTTGACAATGCTTAGGTCACAACTACAGCACTGGTGTTGTGCAAACAATGGTCTAATCACCATGTAGAAATCACAGAATATTTTGTAACAATGGAAATATTCAACTCAACAATAAAAGCCCTAGGAAACAGTGGCTGATCGCCCCACACTGAGATATGTCTGTCCGTCTGGTTGGAAGAGAAACACACACACACCATTAGAATGGCATATATAACAAAATAAATCAAATAAACCAAAAACAACCAAAACACATACTTGTTACATGCCACGAATGGGCCAAATGGATAAGTCTCTGCCCGGTTCTCCTATACTTTCTGCAGGCATAGAGATAGATAAAATTAAAACAAATAACCACACACACACAAACAGTGTAAATTTCAACTTCCATTACGGCATACCAGTCAGAGCACTGAGTGAAAGCCAAATATACAGCCGCCATCAAGCTCTCCAGTTTCCTTCTGTGGGCACAGAGAGCGAATTTAAAACACAGCCACACATAACATTAAAACATCAGCTATCAGAGTATAGCCTACCAGTTTACAGGAATGAGCAATGCAGTCAAGAGTCCCTGTCGTGCCTTGTGTGGGAGAGACACGACATGCAACCAGACAGGTGAGCGTCTCCTTCTGTCTATGGAGACAAGCAAGCCAGACCTACCCTAATGATGCCTTCACCCCTGGTGTGGTGATTATGCAGCTGTGGAGAGTTGCAGTGCTTAATTGAATGATTGGCCCTATTGGGCCTCCACTGAGTGTCCCAGGACACCACATTCGTCCCCCCCAAGTTGAATCGTCACCCGACGATTAAGTCAACACCAGGGCCTAAAGGGGGCGGGGCCAGAAGGCAAATTCGAAGAGGCAGACGCACCTATCGTTTCAGTTCTTGCTATGGCCGATCTAGGTAGATTATGAGGGTTTTCATTCCTCCCTGCTGTGGCTCTGGTTGTGCGGCGGGGGCCAACATCTTCAGGGTCCACCTCCTCCAATGCTCCCGCTGGACTCCCGGTCGCACGTGGTGTATGGTGCTCTGGTGCGTTGTCAGTCAGCGCTGCGCCCGGCTCCACGGGGGTGTCCATCAATGACGTACCATCTGATAGTTGTTCCTCCTGGCACACCAAGGTCAAGGGCCCTTCCCAGTGGTTGGACTGGGGAGGTGGGACAGGCAGTGGTGGAGTCTGTGGCACCTGGTCTGGGGTAGCCTTTTCACGACTTTGCCTAGGGGGAGATTGGTGGTGAGTAGCACATCGTATTTCAGTTCGATGGACCCTTCGCACTGCCCCCCCTTCGTGAGGAATCACTCCATACACCACCCCCCCTATGTTTGGGGCTTCTGCCACTGTATACAGCTCCGGGGCCCAAACATCCTGAATTTTGTTCCTTCCCCGAACTTTGTGGTTCTTAAGGTAGACATACTGTCCTATCCTCAGGGGTGTGTCATTTATGTGTTCGTTGTGTACCTTCCTCCGGTAGTCCGCTGCTTTCTCCAAGTTCCTTTGGGCTGTAGCATGCGCAGTTTGGAGTCTCTCCTGATGTTCCTGTATCCAATCATCGACAGTCAGCTCCGGCCCAGCTCCCATTTCTGCTCCCAGGAGGAAATCTATCGGCAGTTGGGGTTGAACACCAAACATGAGCACATGTGGGCACTGACCTGTAGAGCGATGGGCAGTTGTGTTGTACGCCCACACAAGCTGGGGCAGGTACTCCGGCCAGCGGCGTTTCTTCTCTGGTGGTAGGCTGCGCAAAAGGTCGTGTAGGGTGCGATTGAAGCGCTCGCATTGGCCGTTTCCCTGAGGATGGTAGGCGGTAGTTCTGGATTTTAAAATTCCATACATCTTGCACAGCTGATCAACGAGAGCACTTTCGAAATTTCTCCCCTGATCCGAATGGATCCTTGTGGGGATTCCAAATATATTGAACCAGTTGTTGATGAGAACCTTGGCTACTGACCTTGCAGTTTGATCACGAGTTGGTATGGCCTGGGTATATTTTGAAAAAACATCCGTCAGAACCAAGACATTCTCCCTCCCATCAGTAGCTGGCTCTAAAACAGTAAAGTCAATGGCCAAAATTTCAAGTGGCCGTGTGGCCACCACTGTGCCCATGTATGTCTTTACAGCAGGTTTCTCTGCTTTGGCCAGCGTGCATCGTTCACAGTTCTTACAGTAGCCTTCGATATCTATCCCCATTCTAGGCCAGTAACAGCGTTGCCGAATCAGTTCCATAGTGCGTCTTATGCCTTGATGGCCATGTTGATCATGCAAACTCTCCAGTACCTCCTTCCTCAGTTGTTGTGGTAGCAGCAGTTGGTACACGTCTCCCCCATCACTGGCATGGGACAGCCGGTATAGAAGCCCATCTCGTTCATGAATCCGGTCCCACTGACAAATGAGGTCAATCACGTCCGGTCTCAGACGGTTCCTCTCCACATGGTTTGGCCTGGCCCCCCGCCAGGCCAAATGGTCGAAATGCCTTGATGGCTGGATCGGCCTGCTGCAGGGTCCCCAAGTCACTGTGGTACCTGGAGGGTAGTACACTCACAGTGTTAACTGGGAGGGGCTGTGGATGGGGGGATGCCAACTGCAGATCCAGTGGCACGGAGGTCCCTGGCCGGATGTTCTCCAACTCCCCCGGCTTAGACTCTGTATATTGGCGAGAAAGTGCATCAGCATTACCGTTATTTCGGCCAGGCCGGTAACGTGCCTCAAAGTCGAACGCTGCCAGCTGGGCGGCCCACCTTTGCTCTACGGCCCCCAACTTGGCGGTCTGGAAATGACTCAGTGGGTTATTATCAGTATAAATGATACATCTATGCCCCAATAGATATTCACGGAATTTGTCGGAGAGAGCCCACTTTAAAGCTAAGAACTCCAACTTCATAGAGCTATAATTGTCCATGTTCTTCTCAGACTTTCTGAGAGCTCGGCTGGCAAACGCTATGGGCCTCAGCTTCCCATCATGCTCCTGTGACAAAACCGCCCCCAACCCCAGATGACTCGCATCAACCTCCACAACAAAATCCTTTTTGAAATCTGCGAAGGCGAGTATAGGGGCACTCACCAGGCCTGATTTCAACTGAGTGAAACTTTTTTCACACTCTGTGGTCCAGTGCTCAGGGGTGATGGTAGGGGTCCGGCGGCTAGTGGGAGCCTTGGCCAGAGTTGCAGCCAGCTGATGGAGCGGCGTCGCCAGCTTTGCAAACCCCTGTACGAATCTGCGGTAATAACTGGTGAAACCCAGAAAGGACCGTACCTCGGTGAGGTTACGAGGTTGCTGCCAGTTGGCCACGGCGGATACCTTTTCTGGGTCCGTTGACACCCCCTCCTTTGACACCAGGTGACCCAGGTATTTTACCTCTTCTTGGAAAAAGTGGCACTTGCTAAGTTTAGCCTTCAGCCCTGTCTGCTCCAGCCGCCGCAGGACCATCTCCAACCGCTGTAGGTGTTGTGGGACAGAGTTGGAGAACACAATGACATCATCAAGATACAGTAGCAGAGACGTGAAGCTTTGATCACCAAAGATCCGTTCCATCAAGCGCTGGAAGGTTCCAGGGGCATTACATAAGCCGAATGGCATACGATTGAATTCAAACAATCCAAAAGGTGTGCAGAATGCAGTCTTAGCTTTGTCCTTGTTGGCCATAGGAACCTGGTTATAGCCACTGGCCAGGTCGATGGTGGAAAACCACTGGGCCCCACCCAGGGCATCAAGGGACTCCTCGATACGAGGTAGGGGATACGCATCCTTCCTCGTTTTGGCATTCAGGCCCCTATAATCGACACACAACCGAATCTCTCCATCTTTCTTGCGTACAATCACGATAGGGGAAGCGAAAGGGCTACAACTCTCTTGAATAACCTGATTGTTTAGCAGTTGTTTAATGTGCTCCTTGACAGCTTCATATTGGGAAGGTGGAAGACGCCTGTAGCGTTGTCTAACCGGGGCCTCGTCTAGCAAATGGATTTCGTGTTCAATCAAATCTGTGCAACCAACATCACCCTCCCCCTGTGCAAAAACATGGCTGTATTTCTGCAGTAGGTCTCGGGCATGCTTTTGCTCTTCTGCACTTAATTGTGGCCACTGAAGATTTGACAACTCCTCATTTATCATGTCGGGGCCAGCTGACTGAAGAGATATGGTTGCACACTGCTCTTGTTCATCTTCCCCCTCTATGAACTCCACCCCTTTTTCCACCCCGGTTACTAGCTGGAACTTCCCCAACAACTGCCTGGGCCTGAGGGTAGCCCCTGTAGTTCCCACATTGACCACTGGGATCATTGCCCTCCCCCCCTCTATCACCACCAAGGATGGAGACAATATTAGACCATGGCCCAGGTTGGACCCACCTGGCTCTAATAAAGCTGTCCTACGTGCTTTGCACCTATCCTGGGAGCTGATCACAGAGATAAATTTCATGCTACCTGCTGGTATGTAGACTGCAGACTTGCTACCCACACGAACTTTACTCTCCCTGGTAGCGGGGTGGGCCTCTACTCTATGACACTGGGGAGTCACCCCCAGTAGAGATGCTGCTTTTGATGAGGAGGGAACACCTCCTGCCTGCCAGAGTGAGTCATCAAAACATTTATCAAGGACATTCATGCCCAATAATCCAGGCACTGGGTCTGCCCCTGGAGGATTTAAGTTTGGTGGGTCCCGTATAACGAGCACTCCACGCCTGGGTACCGCCCGCCCCATGACCTCAATGTCCACCTCAAAATACCCCACATAGGGGATTCCCAACCCGTTAGCTGCTTTCAGCTTAAGCCACCTACACTCCCTTAGCTTGTGGGGACCCCATGGCCTGAATTGTTTTTCAAAGAAAGACTCTGTGATGGTTGTTACCATAGAGCCAGTGTCGACTACACAAGACACAGGTACACCTCCCATTAAAACTTCCTTAATGGAGCATTTCCCAATTAGCTGCTCAACTACCTTTGGACAAACTGCATCAGAAAAGACATTATCCAGGATAGAAGACTGTGTGGCAGTTAGAGGGGGATTCATACCCGGCCTGCGTGCATCTCCGTGGGGTAGACTGTCAGCCCTTGGACGTTGGCCTTGGCGGCACTGCCTTTTCATGTGGCCGGGATGATGGCATTGCAGGCAGATCGGGACCCCATCATCAGTAAATGGGAGGTTGGACCTGTAGGGCTTGTTAGATTCAGCAGGAGGAATGTTCATCTGCTTACATAGCATGTCGATCTGAGCCTGTTGTTTCAAAAGAAGTTCCATGACACTAGCAAGATCAGGGTTACTAGACATCTTAGCAGGGTTATTAGGCATTTTAACAGCATTGCAGTCAACTACTTCTATCGCAGCGGAACAATCGGCTGATACAGAGCGTGAATGCCTAGAGAGCTTCTCTCGGCCGCCCACCCAGGTGAGTGCTTCCTTTCTAAACTCACGTAGGGAAATAGTGGGATTTTGGCTTACAATACGTTTAAGCTCTTGTTGAATGACTGTGTCACGGGCATGTTCCACCAGCAAATCCCTAACCACCTGCTCAGACCTAGTGACGGCAGATGGATCAATACGAAGAATCTCCTCCATAGCTGTCATAATGGCATGAGTAAACTGAGTAAATGATTCACCTTCTTTCTGTCTCCGTGCATATGTCACAGGGCAGAGAACTCCCTATTGTTTTGATTTATTTATTTTGGTTTATTTCTATTAGATGTGTCCTTTATTATTACTTTAGATGTGGCATTTATATTACATACTTTTGCTTTAATTATTTTGCATGTTTCAATTTGGTTTGGTTTTGGAGTGTATTTGGAGTGTTTTTGGGAGTTTCTGCCTGGACTTGATTGCTGAAACTACAGACACCTGGGGCAGGGGAATGGACACGGGGGAGCCAATGGGCGAGCAGAGCGGGGCAGCATTTCCCCTTTATTAGGAAGATGCAAAGGACTGGAGGGGAGAGCAAGCCACAGACAGACAGCCAGTAGCCGAGTGAGACAGCCACGTCCCCGCCAGCAGCCGACGGGGCCCAGCCATGTCCCCGCCACAGCGACCCAGGACCCCGGCTGAGGAGGAACAAGGAACCGGAACTGACACACTATAACCCAGGCCTGATTGCCGTTACTGGACTAGGCTGGAGCCTGGTCCAGGGCACTGTGAACGTCTAGGTTCCTCTACACCGGGTGGATGTGGAGGGGTAGGCCAAAAAAAATAAAATCCTTCGCCCCTCAGGGCTTTGTGTTCCAGGCTCCTGTGGGCGTGGCCTCCTTCAAACTTAAGCCTCTCACTCCTCGCTCAGAATATGCTTTCCCCACACCAAGCTTCGATCTTCCCTCTGCTCCTGTTCCTGCGTTCGACCTCGAGTCTCAAGCTGAGCAGAACGGACCCCCTCCCGCCAAATCCCCCCACTGCTCCCCGCCTCGCCCCTCTCCCCCCAAATCCCCCCACTGCTCCCCGCCTCGCCCCCCAAATCCCCCCACTGCTCCCCGCCTCGCCCCTCTCCCCCCAAATCCCCCCACCGCTCCCCACCTCGCCCCTCTCCCCCCAAATCCTCCCACTGCTCCCCGCCTCGCCCCTCATCCCCCAAATCCCCCCACTGCTCCCCGCCTCGCCCCTCTCCCCCCAAATCCCCCCACTGCTCCCCGCCTCGCCCCTCTCCCCCCAAATCCCCCCACTGCTACCCGCCCCGCCCCTCTCCCACATCGGCTCTACCGACTCCAGTCAGCCCCCAAGAGCCAAAGCACGATGTACCATACTTCAGGTCAGAAATCGCCAATGAGACGGAGAAACTGATCGCTCACTGTGGCAACTGGGAGTATAAAGTAGAAGATGAGTCCATCCCAGAAGAAATGAGAGACCGGATGCGCACAGTGGTTGGCCAAGCCCGGCTGCTGATGAAGGAGCGCTTTAAACAGTTTGCTGGTCTGGTGGACGACTGCGAGCTGGTCAGAGGGGAGAAAATCACCACCTGCTCTGACCTGCAGGGCTTCTGGGACATGGTTGATTGATTGATTGATTGACTTTATTTGGTGATAAAAACAGGACATAAGACAACATATCACCGAGGATAAAAACACAATAAAGCCCGAAGGCTTATTTCCATTGTGGTCCCCATGGAGACAAGACAGACAACGTAAATACGTGTAACAAAGAAGTGCAAGTGGGAACATAATTTAAAACTAATACAACTCCATTAAAAGATAAATTACTAACTCAGTTTATAATTTACCAAAATAAAAAAATAAAAACTAGAACTAAACATATCAATCAATAAAATAAAAGACCAGCTATACCATAAATAAATAACCAATTCAAGAACTAAAAAAGACAGGATAAAACGGTTTAAAGTGCGGATGTTTGTAACCATTTTTTTAAGCCTTTCTTAAAAGTGCAGATAGACTCACTCAGTTTTAAGCACGAAGGTAACATGTTCCATTGGGTCGCTGCATTATATTTGAACGAGTTCCTCCCCATCAGGGTCCTAAATCTGATAGGGATGAAATCAGTAGAACTGCCTCTCGTAGAATACTGGTGACGCTCACTCACACAAGAAAAGTAGCTTTTAAGATACATAGGAACAAAATTCTTAACAATCTTAAAAGTGAACAGCAGCTTGATGTATAAAGTGCGCTTCTCAACTGTCAGCCAATTAAGACTGTCAAAGTGAGCTTGGTCCAGGTGGGTACGTGGATGGACTTTAAGAATGACTCGAATCAACTTGTTTTGAGCCGTTTGTAATTTGTTTTTGAGTTTCTGAGAGAGACCAGTATACCAGCATAGTCAAAATGACTCTGAACAAGTGCAGAAGCCAAAGAGTGAAGGACTGGACTGGTGAGAAAGGCAGCTTTCCTGGCCAGAAACCTGACATGCATGTTAATTTTGCCAAGGACTTTCAGAGCCATATACTCACCTGATAGGCATTTGTCTAAAATGCAGCCAAGGTAGCTTACCTTATCTTTGGCATTAATTTGAATGTCACCAATATTGATGACGAGACCGGGCGATTTAGACAATTTAATTTTAGAGCCGAATACAATGGCCTCTGTCTTACCTAAGTGAAGAGACAATCTGTTGTCGGACAGCCAGTCACAAACACTCTCTAGCTCTGCACTTAAAGTTTTCTCTACAGCAGATTTATCCTGGTGCGACACCATTAAAACAGAGTCATCAGCATAAAGAAACAAATTACAGGCAGGTGAGGTCGCCGCTCTAAAATCATTAATATATAAAAGAAAAAGCAGGGGTCCGAGGATACTCCCTTGCGGCACCCCCCACCCCATTTCTTGAACTTCAGAAAGCGTTCCGTTAACGTCCACCCTTTGAAGACGGTGGGTAAGATATGATTCGATCCAACGTAATGCTAAAACACTAAAACCCATTACTCTGAGTTTAAGAATTAAAATGCCGTGGTCTACAGTATCAAACGCTTTTTGAAGATCAAGCAACACTAGACCACAAAACTTGCCTGCATCAACTTCCCTCCTAATTAAATCAGTGAGGTACATCAGGCATGTTTCAGTAGAATGGGATTTCCTAAAACCTGACTGCCACTCATATAAAATCTGTTTCTCTGTAATAAAGTCATTGATTTGTTTTAACACTAGATTTTCCAAGACTTTAGACAGAGAACATAAAATCGATACAGGCCTGTAGTTGTTTGGGTCCCTTTTACACCCTTTTTTAAAAAGAGGAATCACTCTGGCTTTTTTAAAACCCACTGGTACAGTTCCTGACGTGATGGATAGGTTCATGATGTGGGTGATGAAGGGAGTTATTGTCACAGGTTTGTATCAGGAATCCCCGGGCCACAACAACACACACACAAGAGGCAGGTAAGTTTAAGGTATAAAAATGATTACAAAATAACCAAAAAGGGTGTCCACAAACAATAATTAAAACCTGCTACTGGCCAGTCAGTAGTTCTAGATAAAAGGGTGTTAAAAGCCTATTGGGCAGCTAAGTGGTTTCTCCCCCTCAGGCACAGTCAATGGGCTGAGTCTGGGGAAAGGGCAAGGTCCCTCCGTGATCCTGTCGCTCCGCCCGTGGCTCGCTGCCACCGCTCCGTGCAGTCCTCTGCGTGTACCAAGCCGCCCTCTCGTCGTCCCGTCTGTCCTTCCACACTCCTCACGGCAGGGGCTATGCCAGTCCGCCCACAGTCCCCACGGCAGGTGGAGGTGGAAACGCCGTCACGCTGAGTGGAGGAGAGCACAGAGGCGCACACACAATCACCGTCCGGCGTGTCAGCAGTCACAACCCATTCATACAAATGTGCACAGCTGGGTTACTCTCCTTTTACTTATCGTTTTAAAGCGTATCACATCGCCGTCTCGACGTCCCGTCTCCTCTATCCTCCCACGGTCCTCACGACAGGTGGAGGTGGAGACGCCGTCACGATCGCCGGCTCGACGTCCCGTCTCCTCTATCCTCCCACGGTCCTCACGACAGGTGGAGGTGGAGACGCCGTCACGCTGAGTGAAGGAGAGCACAGAGGCGCATACACAATCACCGTCCGGCTTGTCATCAATCAATAACCCATTCATACGGAGGGGAACGGCTGGGCTACGTTCCTTTTACTTATCGTTTTAAAGCGTATCACATCGCCGTCTCAGTTCCTCCAGTGGCTGCTACTGGCTTGGTTCGGCGTCGGCTCTGGTCGCTGTACAGTCGGGCGCTGCGCCACGCCACGCCACGGATCCTACCAGCCTGGTAGGATCCCAGGTAGGTACACGGAAGAGGAAGCGCCCTCACAGGTAAGTTCCACCTGTCTTTATACCAGGTGCAGGCTGGCCGGGGCCAATCAGTGGGAGACAATTAGTGTAGGAGGGGGAGTAAGGGGAAAGTGTGTGTGCAATTGTCCATGATGTGTACATGCAAATAAGTCCATGCATTGTCCTTCACTCATAAGAACTATATTCACCGCACTAAACAGGTTTGGCGCATAGTAGAAACAAAGTCAACTTAATAAGGCACAGCACACAATAAGATTATATGAAACCGCAAACAATACCGAGTCACACAAAATAGTTTGATAAGGCACAGCACACAATCGCATTAAATATACAGCACACCACATCTCCCTTGTCACCCCGTGACATTATCACCTCCGCAGCATCATTGAGGAACCTGGCCGGCATCAGATCAAGACCTGTGCCTTTCGTAGGCTTCAAATTTTTAAGTTGTTTACCTACCTCAGCTTCAGAAACTCTGGAAAATGCCAACGAGCCTGGTTCAATGCCCAGCTGCCCATAGAAACCAGTCAGATGTTTCTCACCATAGGCCCCTGAAGGTAATGGAAGCTTGTCAACTAGCTGTTTAGCAACAGAGGAGAAGTGGATGTTAAGTTGTTCAGCTACTTCCTTTTTATTGGAAGTTATTTGACCATTCACTTCTAGGCTGATGTTACTGCCACTGGTTTTAGTTTTGGTGCTGTAACCGATTTCTTTTAGGCATTTCCAGAGCTTCTTTGGCTCCTCCCTGTGCTCCAATATTTTCTCACTAAAGTAATTTTTTTTAGCCTTGGTGACCATTTGTTTGACCTCATTTCTCTGTTTTTTAAACTGTAAAAAACTGTTGAGGTCCTTCTTAGTTTTATATTCTAAAAGACAGGCATCTCTTTTTTTGATGGCCTCTAGAATATTTTCATCAACCCATTTCTCAGTTCTTTGTTTAATCCTAACAGTTTTTATAGGTGCTAGGATATCTAGAGTCTGCAGAAAAACAGCATTAAAAGCAGTAAGTGCTTCATCCACATCTTGACAGCAGAGAACCTCACGTAGATCCTGATTACACGAAAGTTTACCAACAAATACATCCTTATTGTAGTTCCTTAGGCTTCTTAATTTAACCGAGTTGTGTTTACGAAAGATAGGTTTCATTATCTTCCTCGAGAGAAAGATGATGTCATGGTCACTAATGCTACTTCTAACAACCCCACTGTTGACGATACGCTCATGGTCAGTGACCAAAATCAAATCAATAATAGTAGCCGAGTTGCTGGTAATTCGTGTGGGGCTCTGTATCAGCTGTTTCAGATTGGCCGCTCTACAAAAGCTATCAAAAGCCCCATATAAAGTAGAAGTATTTTTAAGCATGTCTGTGTTTAGGTCGCCAGTAATGATGGACTCTGCATTTGTGATAAAATCCACACATTTACCTTCCAAGATCTCATAAAAGTTTGATTGAGTAGGGGGTCGGTACAAACCACCAAATAGAATTGGTTTACTTTTCGGAAGAACAATATCAAACCATACAGCTTCTATTTCAGTATGTTCAATGTCATCTCTAATATTAAAATCTAAGCTAGTTCTAATATAAGCACATACACCACCTCCATGGCGGTTCCTATCATTTCTAATTAATGAAAAACTGTCCAGTTCAATTTCAGTGTCCGTTACTGAACTGTCCAAAAAGGTCTCGGAGAAAAATAAAATATCAGGTTTAGATTCCAGAGCTAATAAACGAATTTCAGTAATTTTAGCGACTAGGCTTCTCACATTAAGATATAACACATGTAAACCCTTTGATGAAAACATGTTGTTGAGTCTCACCTCCGGATTTGTTAAACTATCGCTGTCATTGTTCACAACTGGTGGTCCTGCGGTGTCAGCAACGCTAGCATTAGCTATGGAGCCAATGCTAGTTGCAAGGCCAGCTCCAGCCGGCGTTGGGCTAATGCTAGCTGCCAGGCTAGCACCAACCCTCATCAGCGGTGTTGCAGGGGGGGTCTCCTCAGCTGCGGGGCTAACGTTGGGCCCAGCAACGTTAGCATTAGCAGCGATAGCTGAAGAGCCGAAGCTAGCTGTAAGGCCAGCTCCAGCCGGCGTTGGGCTAATGCTAGCTGCCAGGCTAGCACCAACCATTATCAGCGGTGTTGCAGGGGGCTCCTCAGCTGCGGGGCTAACGTTGGGCCCAGCAACGTTAGCATTAGCAGCGATAGCTGAAGAGCCGAAGCTAGCTGTAAGGCCAGCTCCAGCCGGCGTTGGGCTAATGCTAGCTGCCAGGCTAGCACCAACCATCATCAGCGGTGATGCAGGGGTCTCCTCAGCTGCTGGGCTAACGTTGGGCTCAGCAACGCTAGCCGTAGGCACGGACCCGCTGGGAGCCCGCTTCATACGCCGGAGATGCCGCGATGTTGTAGGGATCTCATCAGACGCTGGGTTAACGTTGGCCGTAGGCACGGACCCGCTGGGAGCCCGCTTCATGCGCCGGAGATGCCGCGATGTTGTAGGGATCTCCAGGTGGAGGATGTCGACAAGAAATTTGATGCCCTCAAAGGGCATTTCCAGCTCAGTGGCCTTGTGGTCTGAGTGTCCGCCCTGAGACTGGGAGGTCGTGAGTTCGATCCCCGGCCGAGTCATACCAAAGACTATAAAAATGGGACCCATTTGCCTCCCTGCTTGGCACTCAGCATCAAAGGGTTGGAATTGGGGGGTTAAATCACCATGTGATTCCCGAGCGCGGCGCACGCTGCTGCTCACCGCTCCCCCAGGGGATGGGTCAAATGCGGAGAACAAATTTCACACATTGTGTGACAATCAGTGGGACTTTACCTTTACTTTACCTTTACTTTACTTTAGGGTTGGAGTCCCGAGGCTGGGTGGAGGAACACAAGCCCCCACCCCGACAGAGGAAGGCCGTCAAGAAACAACCTTCCTCCGCTCCAGCCTAGTCCAGTAACGGCAATCAGGCCTGGGTTATAGTGTGTCAGTTCCGGTTCCTTGTTCCTCCTCAGCCGGGGTCCTGGGTCGCTGTGGCGGGGACATGGCTGGGCCCCGTCGGCTGCTGGCGGGGACGTGGCTGTCTCACTCGGCTACTGGCTGTCTGTCTGTGGCTTGCTCTCCCCTCCAGTCCTTTGCATCTTCCTAATAAAGGGGAAATGCTGCCCCGCTCTGCTCGCCCATTGGCTCCCCCGTGTCCATTCCCCTGCCCCAGGTGTCTGTAGTTTCAGCAATCAAGTCCAGGCAGAAACTCCCAAAAACACTCCAAATACACTCCAAATCCAAACCAAACCAAATTGAAACATGCAAAATAATTAAAGCAAAAGTATGTAATATAAATGCCACATCTAAAGTAATAATAAAGGACACATCTAATAGAAATAAACCAAAATAAATAAATCAAAACAATAGGGAGTTCTCTGCCCTGTGACACATACAGCTTCTCTGTTAGCTCTACCACTGAGCTAGGTGGGCTATAATGTTGCACTAGTGTTTGAAATATAATCTCTGGGTCATTCCTTTCTTGTGGAGATAGAAAACGTATTTCAGTTTGTGCAATTCCCTCCAAGTGATCAAAAAGAAATAAAGCTTGTTCTGATCTGGACCGATGACCAGCTCCTATACAGGCACGGGCCTCTTCAATCCACTGATGTACTGATGGCTCTGAGGGCTTACTAGAGCCTGAAAACATGGGGCATCGTCTCTCTCTGGGGGCATAAAGGACTCTCTCCACCACTCTCCTCTCTCCAACCTCAGATCCACTCTGTGTACTGCTCTGCCCTGCTTCTGGAGGATTCTGAGCTTCCCGTCGCTCCTTCTCTGTCCTCAACATTCGGACTTCCTCCCTAAGGGCTTCAATCTCCTGTTGACTCATCTTTGAAACAGGAGACTGTACACTAATTCACAGTGGACTGAAGATGACTTGGAGTCTTGAGGGTCCGTCGTCTTGCCACCCAATGCTGGAGTTTGTCCGACGTCTTCTGGATCAACCACTGTTTCCTATTACAAGGCTACACAAAACTGATTACAAGATTGAACAAAACAAACATGCCTCAAATGGTGATCCTGCCGACACTACGCCAAATGTGGTAACCCGCACTTTAGGATGCACCTTTTAAGAGTTTGTAAATGCACCTGTTAAGAATTTCCAGTATGACAACGCCACCTTCTGTTTAAAGAGCGGAAGGAGCTCGACCCAATGACAAAAAGGATAAATGACCGTTTGTTCAAATGGAATCACCACTGAGGCATGAACGTGTATTTTATAACAATCATCAGTTTTATTACAAAGTTTAAATAAAAGTGCCTATCCTAAAAGTACAGTTGCCTGTAGCCATCCAGTTTGGCCAACCACCTCTACCGTCTCCGCCCGAAAACCCCCGGGGTGCCTGA
Organism: Poromitra crassiceps; assembly: GCF_964638095.1. Lineage (NCBI taxonomy): Eukaryota > Metazoa > Chordata > Actinopteri > Beryciformes > Melamphaidae > Poromitra > Poromitra crassiceps. The sequence continues at coordinate 9,423,676 of NC_139626.1, read as the reverse complement.
GCGCGCTCCCACGCCCCGCCGCAGCCCACCGACCGGAACACCTAGTGAGAAGGAGAGAAGGCGGGAAAACAGCACTACAAGCCAGCATGCAAAAACCACTACAAAAAGGGGAAGCATGCACTCCCCTGTTGTCCCACTACAAACAACAGACTACACGCCAACCCTGTGCACACTTAAGACTAAGACGTATCACTATACCACCTCACGTGGAAGGATGAAGAAAAGCTCCCCCCACCAGTGCCCCACACCGGCAGCTGCGACGAAGGTGGAGGCAGACACCCGACAGCCCACCCAGAGTCAGGACGCGCTGGCCCGGCCCAGCTGCGAGTCAGTGGTCGACCAAAAAGGAGTACAAAGGTTGACAATGTTTAGGTCACAACTACAGCACTGGTGTTGTGCAAACAATGGTCTAATCACCATGTAGAAATCACAGAATATTTTGTAACAATGGAAATATTCAACTCAACAATAAAAGCCCTAGGAAACAGTGGCTGATCGCCCCACACTGAGATATGTCTGTCCGTCTGGTTGGAAGAGAAACACACACACACACCATTAGAATGGCATATATAACAAAATAAATCAAATAAACCAAAAACAACCAAAACACATACTTGTTACATGCCACGAATGGGCCAAATGGATAAGTCTCTGCCCGGTTCTCCTATACTTTCTGCAGGCATAGAGATAGATCAAATTAAAACAAATAACCACACACACACAAACAGTGTAAATTTCAACTTCCATTACGGCATACCAGTCAGAGCACTGAGTGAAAGCCAAATATACAGCCGGCATCAAGCTCTCCAGTTTCCTTCTGTGGGCACAGAGAGCGAATTTAAAACACAGCCACACATAACATTAAAACATCAGCTATCAGAGTATAGCCTACCAGTTTACAGGAATGAGCAATGCAGTCAAGAGTCCCTGTCGTGCCTTGTGTGGGAGAGACACGACGTGCAACCAGACAGGTGAGCGTCTCCTTCTGTCTATGGAGACAAGCAAGCCAGACCTACCCTAATGATGCCTTCACCCCTGGTGTGGTGATTATGCAGCTGTGGAGAGTTGCAGTGCTTAATTGAATGATTGGCCCTATTGGGCCTCCACTGAGTGTCCCAGGACACCACACACCCAATGACCGCTGGACACCGTCTGACGACATCAAGTCCTCCTGGCCAAGGCTCCATTCACCTAAGGTGAATGAAGAAGAAGCATCTCCGGATGTAAATGCAAAATTTATTTGTGATATAAACACAGTACAGCACAAATCCTCAAATCCTTCCCTGACCATGGGAAGCCAATTAAATGTTTATTCTCCTGTGTGGATTATCATGTGTCTATTCAAGTGTGCTTTTTGACCAAAACCTTTACCACAGACTGAGCATTTAAATTGTTTATCTCCTGTGTGGACTATCATGTGTGTCTTCAAGTATGCTTTACGACCAAAACATTTACCACAGACTGAGCATTTAAATTGTTTATCTCCTGTGTGGACTATCGTGTGTCTATTCAAGTGTGCTTTACGACCAAAACATTTACCACAGACTGAGCAATTAAATTGTTTCTCACCTGTGTGGACTATCATGTGTATCTTCAAGGATCCTTTTTGACCAAAACCTTTACCACAGACTGAGCATTTAAATTGTTTATCTCCTGTGTGGACTATCATGTGTGTCTTCATGTATGCTTTTTGACCAAAACATTTACCACAGACTGAGCATTTAAATTGTTTATCTCCTGTGTGGACTATCATGTGTGTCTTCAAGTATGCTTTATGACCAAAACATTTACCACAGACTGAGCATTTAAATTGTTTATCTCCTGTGTGGACTATCATGTGTCTATTCAAGTGTGCTTTATGACCAAAACCTTGACCACAGACTGAGCAAAGACATTGTTTCTCACCTGTGTGGACTATCATGTGTCTCTTAAATTGTGCTTTGTTACCAAATATTTTATCACAAACTGAGCAGCTGAAATGTTTCTTCCCAATAACTTCACTGTTTTTCTGTGAGTCTAAACCTGACTGAGGTTCACTAGTTTCCATCCATTGATCATCATTGTCTTCAGTTACAGAAGAGTGTAAAGTCTTGTCATGACTAGTTGGTTGTGAATTATCTGGATATATTATGTTCCTGGCTGGTTCTGATACTCCACAGTCCTCTCCATCAGCTTCTGTTTTCATCTGTTCAGTTGAGCAGGCTAGAGGCTCTGCCTCTCTGTTCTCCACAGTTTGGCATTGATGAAGCTGTGAGGACTGAGGTTTCTCTTCCTCATCTTCACTCTTCACAGTGACAGCAGTGAATGGGAACTTGGTGATATCAGCCTCCTCCAGCCCTTGAAGCTGCTCTTCCTCCTCCTGACTGGTCCAGAGTTCCTCCTGTTCCTCTTTAATGTGTGGGGGCTCTGGGTCCTCCTGAAGCTGCTCTCCCTCCTGACTGGTCCAGAGTTCCTCCTGTTGCTCTTTAATGTGTGGGGGCCCTGGGTCCTCCTGAAGCTGCTCTCCCTCCTGACTGGTCCAGAGTTCCTCCTGTTCCTCTTTAATGTGTGGGGGCTCTGGGTCCTCCTGAAGCTGCTGGAGGTCTGGAGGCAAGGCTTCTCTGTGTAACCGCACAGCGTCCAGCAGTTTTCGTTGTCGGTCGATCTCCTCTTGTGAACGAGTAGCTTCCTCCTCGTAATCTGCTATCATTCTTTCAAACAGCCCAAATATCTGTCCAACCGCTGCAGTTAGGTGCTGCTTAACCACCGCTTTGAGCTTCTAGACTTTAGACATGACCACTTATATACCCTCAGCCAGGAAGGATTTATAACATCAGTGATGACATCACAATTGCTCAAGTGACATTACAATTCTTATGACATCACTGATGATGTCATAATGACAGATTCCGTGCTCGGAATGGTTCACTCACTCATTCACTCACTATTCCCCTAGTGTTTATCAAAGTATATGGGGAATTATGATCAAATGAGTTTCGGACACTACCTCACACTTCTCCTTTGGTAAACATGACAGCATTTCATTGTAGTAGGCTATATGGGAGAAAATGTAGGGTACATTCTCTGTTGACTATAATGACAGACAGTGCATTGATTGATTGATTGATTGATTGACTTTATTCATACTTTGAAAAGAATACATAGAAGCCAGCTTCGCATAGGCTACACATTTACAACGGTACCAGGATAAACACAATAAAGCTGGATTTCAAATACATAATAGGAAAAAAACAACACATGTCATATACAACAACTCCGACTCCGAAAACTGAAAACAGTTTTGAAGGCATTCATTATAGTTTGACAGTTGGTTATTTGAGTTGAGGTGTGGACCAGTGATATCATTCACGCACAATTAATGACATCACTGGTCCACACCTCAAATCAACTCTCATATCATCTATATCTATATCTATATCTATATATCTATATCTATATCTATATATCTATCATGCTGCACTTATCCTGGGATCCAGTCCCATATGAATGGCAGCTGTCAGCACTCCATAGGAATCCTTCATTGGGGCTGCTTAGCGGGCTACATGTCACTGACATGGGTTCTGAAATGAAAAGGGCCGGATCGACCTGATGTCAGTCAATCCAGCTCTGGTCCACCAGCTGTCTACTCTGCATCCTGTGTGAGACACTAGAGACAATACTAGTGACTGACTGACTGTAGATGGAGCAGATTATGATGAAAATCAAACACTTTTGACGAGAGAGCGTATGAAATAAGATTAGAGCTGGGAAGCACAAACTTTTTTATTGCATTCTTTTCACCGTCTGACGACATCAAGTCCTCCTGGCCAAGGCTCCATTCACCTAAGGTGAATGAAGAAGAAGCATCTCCGGATGTAAATGCAAAGTTAGATCTCTGGGCAACCAGTGACTTCCAGGAAAGTCTGGATGGCAACCGAGGAAGTTCGGTGACTCTGGAAAGACAGATGACCTCCAGGAAAGACTGGCGTGGGTGTATGAGGCCAGCAACCTCATGCACAGCACTCGCAAGAGGGCACCAACCCAAGCTACGAAAGATAATAATGAGCAATACCCCCAGAGTCTCCCGAGAGGGGGGGAGGATGAGAGAGTCAACCTGACAGACACAACGGTAACGGCTAGGAACGAATCACGGACACAGAGACGGCTCACCCAAACAACATTAACTGGAGAGATATCGGAGGTTTCCGCAGTGTAAAGTGTCACTGCGGAAAGATCTGCAAGAACACAAGAGGGCTTAAAATACACCAAGCCAGGACCACATGTGGGAAAGGGGGGACACAGGTGCAGCGCACAGCGGTAGCACCTGCTGAGACGCAGGAGAACTCCAGGCAGGAAGTGCCCCACAGCACTGGAGATCTCTCAGTACCTGTGTCACCTCAAGTCCTCAGGCGGAATCCACCTGATACCTCTCCAGAGAGCCAAACCCATCCTGCGAGGGAACGAATCAAATGGCGCAAGATGAGTGACACCAAAGAATGGAACCAACTAGACGAAGACCTCGACAAAGTGCTAGAGGCCACACTAGCAGGAACAGCTGAGCAGAAAGTCAATACACTCACAACAATAACATACAACCTGGCAAGAGAGCGTTTCGGAGTAGAGGATAAGAAGGTTAACACCAAAACGGCACACCAGCCAAACAGAAGAGAAAGAGAAATCCATCGCCTGAGGGAGGAAATCAAAACTCTAAACAAACAGTTCAAAAAAGCCACGATCGAGGAAAAGGAAGGCATCAAGGACCTAACGAGGCAACTCCGGGAACGTCTTTGCAGACTTCGGAGAGCAGAAAGCATCCGGAAAAGGAGGAAGGAGAGGGAGAAGAGAAGAGCACAGTTCAACAAAGACCCTTTCGGGTTCACCAGGAAACTGCTAGGTGAAGCAAAATCCGGAACGCTGACCAGCACTAGAGAGGATGTGGAGGGGTTCTTGAGAGAAACCCACAATGACACCTGTAAAAACCAGGCCCTGGGCGCCAACCACAACATCGTTACCGTGGAAGAACCAACTAAGGAGCTCAACATCAGTGAACCATCCTGGAAGGAAATCCAAGAGGTTGTGAAAAAGGCAAGAACAGGATCTGCCCCCCGGCCCCAGCGGTATACCCTATAAGAAATGCCCGATGCTCCTTCGGAGGCTGTGGATGCTGTTCCGGAGGATCTGGAAAAAGGGCACCATTCCATCATGCTGGAAGAAGGCGGAAGGCTGTTTTGTGCCAAAGGAAGAGAACTCCTCAACCATCGAACAATTTCGAACCATATCACTTCTAAGCGTAGAAGGCAAAATCTTCTTTTCTGTACTGGCTAAAAGGATGACCTCGTATATGAGAGAACGGATATGTTGACACCTCTATCCAGAAAGGTGGGATTCCAGGCTTCTCTGGGTGCCTGGAGCACATTGGAGTTCTCAGTCAGATGATCCGGGAGGCCAAAGCAAACAAAGGCAACCTGACTGTTGTCTGGCTCGATCTGGCCAATGCCTACGGAGCAATCCCTCACAACCTCATATATGCAGCACTAGACCATTACCACATCCCTCAGCACATCAAGGGAATGATCACCAGCTACTTTGGAGGTATCCAGCTACGGTTCAAAACAGCCCATTTCACAACTCGGTGGTAAAACCTGGAAAAGGGAATCGTAACTGGGTGCACAATCTCCCCCATCCTCTTCATCATGGGAATGAACCTCCTTATAACAGCTGCTGGGAAAGAAGCCCGAGGACCAGCAATGGAATCGGGCATTCGACAACCCCCAATAAGAGGTTACATGGATGATCTCACCGTGACCACCACAACCCATGTGGAGGCGAGATGGGTGCTAACAGTTCTGGACCGTATGGCAACATGGTCCAGAATGAAGTTTAAGCCCAAGAAATCTAGGAGCATGGTGATCCAGAAAGGTAAACTGACAAACAGGTTCAAGCTGCAAGTGCAAGGAGAAGTGATTCCATCGATTGCGGAGAATCCTATAAAGTGCCTCGGAAAGTGGTTCGACAGCTCACTTGCCGACAGGAACAACATCACCACCACAGAGAAACAGACAGAGGAGTGGCTGAAGAGGATTGAAAAATCAGGGCTCCCTGGTAAATTTAAAGCATGGCTTTACCAACATGGATTGTTACCAAGACTCATGTGGTTGTTGACTGTGTATGAAGTTCCTATGACATGTGTAGAAGGAGTGGAAAGAAAGATCAACAGGTACCTTCGAAAATGGTTGGGAATCCCTCCAAGCTTCACATCAGTAGGCCTCTATATAAGATCAGGACAGCTGCAACTTCCCTTGTCATCCGTGGTGGAGGAATTCAATGTCCAAAGTGCAGACTCTTAATGACATACAGAGACTCCCAGGATGAACAAGTCAGACATGCAGGCGTCACTACGAGATCAGGACGCAAGTGGGCAGCCGATAAGTCTGTTGCACAAGCTCAGAGCATAATGAGGCTACGTGATATCATAGGAGCGCTATGCACAGGGATACAGGGTCTTGGAACTTCCCATTTCCAACAGTGGAGTAAGGCAGACTCCAGGGAAAGAAGAGCCATGATCCAGGAGGAAGTACGACACCTGGAGGAGGAAGGCAGAAGGTCAAGAGCAGTGGAACTAGCGTCCCAGGGGGCGTGGACCAAATGGGACCTCCCTAAGAGAAAGATCACATGGGGGGATCTTTGGAAGCTCGAACCGTTCCGCATCTCCTTCCTGCTGCGATCAGTGTATGACACACTCCCGACTCCAACAAACTTGCACAGGTGGGGTATGAGGGAGGACCCACTGTGCAAGTTTTGCGGGCAGAAGGGCACCATGGCGCACATCCTGTCAGGGTGTAAAACAGCACTCACCCAAGGAAGGTACAGGTGGCGCCATGACAAGGTGCTCATGACACTGGCGAACACCCTGGAGCAGCAGAGAAGCAAGAAACGCCAACCACATGGGAGAACAACATCCATCCAGTTTGTGAGGGAGGGAGAAAAACCACCAACCACAACAAAACCAAGAAACGGCCTACTGCAAACGGCCCGTTCTTGGGACATGAAGGTAGACCTGGGAGGAAGGCTGCAGTTCCCCCAGTTTGTGCAGACAACCCTAAGGCCGGATGTGGTGCTTTGGTCTGAAGAGGCAAAGAAGATCATTCTCATCGAACTCACAGTCCCATGGGAAGAAGGGTGTGATCAAGCCTTCGAAAGGAAGAGCGCTAAATACCAGGACCTTTTGAATGACTGCAGGGGGAAAGGATGGCAAGCATGGCTGTTCCCGGTCGAAGTCGGCTGCAGAGGATTCCCTGCCCAGTCGGTATGGAGAATGCTCACAGCCTTGGGAATAACGGGGAAGGAGAGAAAGACAGCAGCTCGCAGGATGGGGGAGGCAGCAGAGAGAGCCTCTTGCTGGCTATGGAGCAGGAGAGAGGAGCTGAGCTGGAAGCCAGGAGGAGGAGATGGGCAGTGATTTGGCCACCACTGCCGACCCACCAGCGAGAGGGTGTCGCGGTTCAGGGTCGAAACACCCAATGACCGCTGGACACCGTCTGACGACATCAAGTCCTCCTGGCCAAGGCTCCATTCACCTAAGGTGAATGAAGAAGAAGCATCTCCGGATGTAAATGCAAAATTTATTTGTGATATAAACACAGTACAGCACAAATCCTCAAATCCTTCCCTGACCATGGGAAGCCAATTAAATGTTTATTCTCCTGTGTGGATTATCATGTGTCTATTCAAGTGTGCTTTTTGACCAAAACCTTTACCACAGATTGAGCATTTAAATTGTTTATCTCCTGTGTGGACTATCATGTGTGTCTTCAAGTATACTTTACGACCAAAACATTTACCACAGACTGAGCATTTAAATTGTTTATCTCCTGTGTGGACTATCGTGTGTCTATTCAAGTGTGCTTTTTGACCAAAACCTTTACCACAGACTGAGCATTTAAATTGTTTATCTCCTGTGTGGACTATCATGTGTGTCTTCAAGTATGCTTTATGACCAAAACCTTGACCACAGACTGAGCAAAGACATTGTTTCTCACCTGTGTGGACTATCATGTGTATCTTCAAGGATCCTTTTTGACCAAAACCTTTACCACAGACTGAGCATTTAAATTGTTTATCTCCTGTGTGGACTATCATGTGTGTCTTCAAGGATGCTTTATGACCAAAACATTTACCACAGACTGAGCATTTAAATTGTTTATCTCCTGTGTGGACTATCATGTGTCTATTCAAGTGTGCTTTATTACCAAATATTTTATCACAAACTGAGCAGCTGAAATGTTTCTTCCCAATAACTTCACAGTTTTTCTGTGAGTCTAAAGCTGACTGAGGTTCACTAGTTTCCATCCATTGATCATCATTGTCTTCAGTTACAGAAGAGTCTAAAGTCTTGTCATGACTAGTTGGTTGTGAATGATCTGAATATATAAGATATATTATGTTCCTGGCTGGTTCTGATACTCCACAGTCCTCTCCATCAGCTTCTGTTTTCATCTGTTCAGTTGAGCAGCTGGCTAGAGGCTCTGCCTCTCTGTTCTCCACAGTTTGGCATTGATGAAGCTGTGAGGACTGAGGTTTCTCTTCCTCATCTTCACTCTTCACAGGAACAGCAGCCTCGTCCTGACTGGTCCAGAGTTCCTCCTGTTGCTCTTTAATGTGTGGGGGCTCTGGGTCCTCCTGAAGCTGCTCTCCCTCCTGACTGGTCCAGAGTTCCTCCTGTTGCTCTTTAATGTGTGGGGGCCCTGGGTCCTCCTGAAGCTGCTCTCCCTCCTGACTGGTCCAGAGTTCCTCCTGTTCCTCTTCAATGTGTGGGGGCTCTGGGTCCTCCTGAAGCTGCTGGAGGTCTGGAGGCAAGGCTTCTCTGTGTAACCGCACCGCGTCCAGCAGTTTTCGTTGTCGGTCGATCTCCTCTTGTGAACGAATAGCTTCCTCCTCGTAATCTGCTATCATTCTTTCGGACAGCCCAAATATCTCTCCAACAGCCGCAGTTAGCCGTTGCTTCACCACCGCTTTGAGCTTCTGGACTTTAGACATGTTCATTTTCACAGTGACTTTACTGAGAAACGTTATCCTTCAAAGCAGCTGTCTTTCACCACTTATATACCCTCAGCCAGGAAGGATTTATAACATCACTGATGACATCACATTTGCTCAAGTGCATGACATCACAATTCTTATGACATCACTGATGATGTCATAATGACAGATTCCGTGCTCGGAATGGTTCACTCACTCATTCACTCACTATTCCCCTAGTGTTTATCAAAGTATATGGGGAATTATGATCAAATGAGTTTCGGACGCTACCTCACACTTCTCCTTTGGTAAACACAACAGCATTTCATAAGTAGGCTATATGGGAGAAAATGTAGGGTACATTCTCTGTTGACTATAATGGCAGACAGTGCATTGATTGATTGATTGATTGATTGATTGACTTTATTCATACTTTGAAAAGAATACATAGAAGCCAGCTTCGCATAGGCTACACATTTACAACGGTACCAGGATAAACACAATAAAGCTGGATTTCAAATACATAATAGGAAAAAAACAACACATGTCATATACAACATACTCCGACTCCGAAAACTGAAAACAGTTTTGAAGGCATTCATTATAGTTTGACAGTTGGTTATTTGAGTTGAGGTGTGGACCAGTGATATCATTCACGCACAATTAATGACATCACTGGTCCACACCTCAAATCAACTCTCATATAATCTATATCTATATCTATCTATCCATCTATCCATCTATCCATCTATCTATCTATCTATCTATCTATCTATCTATCTATCTATCTATCTATCTATCTATCTATCTATCTATCTATCTATATCTATAATATATCTATCATAACTGTAGGCTACTGCTGCGCACATACACCCACAATAACCTCGCGTCACCAGGCTCTCCAGGCAGGCAGGATGTCCCGCCCCGTGTTCCGGTCCTATGTTCCGCAGTGGTCCGCAGTGTTTTCGTTCCCCCATAGAAATGCAGCAGTACTAGTAGGCAGCCTAACATCACCAGTCGATACGAGTTAGAGAAAAAATAAGAAGCATGGCCATACCAAACGAAATATTCAAAGAAGTACTTGAAGAAACTTGCCGGATCCATAACATTACAGTCGGCCTACAGCACTTTGGTTCCTATGTTGCGGCCAAAATTTGTCAGAAGTCACGGAGCGAGGTTTACCATCCAGACTACACCCACACATTCACACAATCCGAACGGCAGATTTTCTGTCATGTAGCCTACAAGAACATAATTAAGTCGCGGGGAAATTTAGGACGTTGTTTTCATAGTTTTTTTCTTTGGCGTGCACGCACGCACGCACACACACACACTCCAGATCCATGACACAACACACACGCTTCTGAAAGTCAATAGTGGTCCTCTCTTAAGCGGCAGCGCCATCATGTGGCAAAATTATATGGCTACAATAAAGTAAGGTCCCTCGTCAACTGCTGAGTGTTTTGTTTGGTGGTCTGACAAAGTAGCTTAAAAAGTAACACACCCGTCAATTTGCACTGGCTATTGGATTAAGATGTTAAGACTAGCATGGGGGCGGTCGCGTGTGGAGCCTGCTCGCCTGCTAAGTATAGCTTTTCTAGGAGCGGACAGTCCACAACAGACCCCGGAGTGGAATACCAGGGGTGTCGTACAAACTCCTCACCCAGCAAGTGACGGGTCCCCGCTTCTCCGTCCCCCGCAGGCACGCTACCGCTTCAGGTAAAGCCACGGCTACTAGTCAGCTATACGCTTTTACATATAACGCTAGCTACTACTAGCAAGCACGCTTGTTGATAGGGTCCAGTTGCCTTTGTATAGAGTTGAGAAGGAGAGGAACGCAAAACTCCATTCAAAGAAATCTGAGAATCTGTCCTTTATTTGTTGGCAAAGGTAACATGTCCCATAACATAATTATGACTTAGGACCGAAGTTTTAGGATGCACTTTTCAATTCGGCAAACACGTAATCCACCAAGCACACATTGTTTTCAAGAAATGACAACTTCAGGTTCACCATTGAGTAACGTTAAACCAATGTAAACAAACAACACATGTTTAAAATTGTATTGAAATAAAGTGTTTCCGGTGAATTATATGTATGCCGAATTTAAAAGTGTTTCCTAACAACCTAGAAATTGCATTGCATCATATTGTCTGAGTCAACGTTATGTGACTGTTATGTGACGCCGTGTATAACATGGTCACATAACAGATTTGTAATGGAGTTTGGCGTGGCTTTCCAGAGAAGACGGTATGGCGAGTATACTGTTCTAGCTAACGCTACGTTACTGTCCGTGGCATGCTTCTATAACGCTAGTTAACAGCTACTTGATAACCACGTGTATTATATTCTGGCTAAAATAGATGCCCGCTTTGCATGACAATTGCTAATTGGTAGCATGCTACTGCTAGCCATGCAATAACCTACGCTCTTTATGCTGCTTTATCGTCAGAGTAATATATCCTGCAAAATGTTATTGCATTTTGCAATGTGGTTGTTGTTACAGACCGGTGCTAGCTCGCTACATTAGTACTACTGTAACATACCGTTTTTAATTAGCTTGCTTGCTATGTCAGTTTTGACAGCTGACAACTGCAATTTAGCTAGTCTTTCAAGTAATTAACCCTTTGAATAGGGGAAGTAATTATGCAGTGACAAATATCTAGCGTTATAAAAGTAGCGTTAATATCCAATAAACCTCAAGCAATGAAGACTAGCAATTGTGGTAATAGACCTATATGCTGTCTTAAGCAAGGTCTTAGCTTACATGTAACGTTATAGGCTGTTGTTTGCCACAATATGCTAACGTTACAGTAGCTACTGTAGCTGTCAGTTTTGACAGCTGGCCAACTACTCTTTAGTCTTTTAGGTAACCCTTCAAATTACAGGCCACTAATGAAAGAAAGAAGTAACGAAAACGTTGCAAGGTGCTTGAGGAGCCTGCTGCACCAGGCTGGAACCATGAAGTCATTTGTGTTTTTGTTTTTTTGTTATGTCCAGTTCATCTGTCAGTTTGAGCATGGCATCGGGAAGTGAAGGGCCACCATCGACCTCTCAAAAACACACCAACAGGTTAGCCAAGGAGAGGTCACCCTACCTGCTGCAACACGCACACAACCCTGTTGACTGGTGAGTGAGTTTAAACTACAGACAGGCACATGCTCTGAAAGCTGATATACAAACATAGCCTAATTTCATCTTTGTCCTAGGTATCCATGGGGACAAGATGCTTTTGACAAAGCCAAGAGTGAAGATAAACCCATCTTCCTTTCGGGTAATAGATCTCTATTACATCTGCCGTTAACATGCATTTTGGGTGATGGGATTGTAAGAGGACAGAACAAAAACACTTCAAAGCCAGAAATGGTCGGAAGTGCATTTATAACAACATGTAAATGCAATGCATCTTCAAGCGATGTAGTACATTAGTGCTTTTATTGAAAGTGAAAGTGAAATCTCTTTTACCTCTAAATCTCAATTCTTCGATGTCCCGTTTGTTAGTGGGCTACTCAACGTGCCATTGGTGCCATGTGATGGAGAGGGAGTCTTTTGAGGATGAGGAAATTGGCAGACTCCTTAGTGAGAACTTTGTCTGCATTAAAGTCGACAGAGAGGAGAGACCTGATGTGGACAAGGTCTACATGACATTTGTACAGGTGTGTGTGTGTGTGTGTGTGTGTGTGTGTGTGTGTGTGTGTGTGTGCGCATATCTATGAACATTTTAGGATTTCTTAAAAGTGATTCTGGTAGCTTTTTCTTTGCTATCTATTACCCTTCATCGGCTTGGCTTGCCCGTGTCTCTCCAGGCAACAAGTGGAGGTGGAGGGTGGCCCATGAATGTGTGGTTGACCCCTGACCTTCGACCTTTCATCGGTGGCACCTACTTCCCTCCCAGAGACCACGCAAGAAGACCAGGACTCAAAACAGTCCTCACCCGAATTGTGGAGCAGGTAACGAGACTTCTCTGAAACACTATTTGGACTATTTTTGGGGTTTTTTGGGACGGCTGAATCTACATTTTAGAGAGTTTTAGAAGTTGTTGTATTTCTCTTACATAAGCATGGATATTATTGGATTAATTGGATTGGATGAACTGTTAATGATGGGGGGGGGGGGGGGTTGGGAATTGGGAGAGTTGCAGCAGCAGAGAATAGTATTAAGACAAATAGAGTACTGAAGATGAAACGCTAACACCAATCAAATATATTGAAAACAGTTTGAAATGTGCAACTGTGCATTGTAAGCTACTAGTGCAGTGTCAGTCATTAAGTGTGTCTTTTTTTCAGTCATGTCGTTTGTCCCCAGACTGCTGGTTGCCTCTCGGTTATCATTGTTGTTGTTGTATCACTTATGTTCCTCAGTGGCAGAATAACCGTCCTGCTTTGGAGTCTAGTGGTGAGAGAGTCCTAGAAGCTCTGAAGAAAGGGACGGCTATCGTTGCAAACCCAGGGGAGAGTCCTCCTCTGGCCCCAGACGTTGCTAATCGCTGCTTTGAGCAGTTATCTCATTCCTATGAGGAGGAGTATGGAGGCTTCAGAGATGCTCCCAAGTTCCCCACACCAGGTAGAGACACTGAATAGCCACAGTGGTCGTCCTGCTTGGCCTGTTTCAACTGTTCTGTCTATTCAACTGTCTTATCTCTCTCTTGATTTCTCTCCCCCACGACGTCTACCCCCCCCCCCCCCCTCCCACCCTCCGTCCTCTGTCACCACAACTCCCGCCCTCCCCTCCCCTCCCCTCCCCCATAGTGAATCTGATGTTCCTCATGTCATACTGGTCTGTCAATCGCTCCACCTCAGAAGGGATGGAGGCTCTCGAGATGACCCTGCACACACTCCGCATGATGGCCTTGGGAGGCATCCACGACCACGTGGCGCAGGTTAATGTTAACACACACACACACACACACACACACATGAACACACATGAACTTGTGTGCTATTCTGATTTGAGCAATATTCTCTTTGAATCCAGTTCAAATTCAAACAAATTGTATTTATTTATTTATTTATTTATTTATTTATTTATTTATTTATTTATTTATTTATGAATGATAGGGACACAATACATATTAATGAACATTTTCATGTAAATATGCCAGATTATAGCCAGAGGCTAATTCCCATCTGTAGTCCCTTTTGGTAGGTCAGTGTTATAAAACAAACGATTACAAACAATATACAGCAAGTGTGCATGAACTTCATGAGCACAAAAGCAAACAATAGTAACACATACAAGCCACAAAACCACACCAACTTCAGAAGCATCCAAAAGACAACAGATAACACAGACAAGTACGGGATCCCATTTTAATGCATGACGTGGAGGCCAAGAACGTGCCTCCGCGAAGTTGATACACTATATACTTGATACACACATGTATCAAGATCAAGATCTACACATATATAATCTGTGTGAGTCTTCACTGGCCTCATGATTCGATTCGATTACGATTCATCTGTCAACGATTGGATTCGATTCCAGGATGAATCACGAATCGATGCATCCTGATACAGCTCAAAGTATTGCAGCTCCAAGTATCACATCCTCAATTTTCTATAACATTATTGCCCATTGCTATGCGATGCGGACGTGTCGCGATGCATCGATTAAACGATTAATTCCAACACCCCTACTATATATACAACATGTATCTTGTACTACAGTTTAAAAGTGATTACAGTTCTGATTAACCTTCAGACAAACACATTAATATTAGTGTTGACAATAATCTCTGTCTGTCTGTCTTTCTCTCTCTCTCTCTCTCTCTCTCTCTCTCTCTCTCTCTCTCTCTCTCTCAGGGTTTCCATCGTTACTCTACAGATTCCTCCTGGCATGTTCCACACTTTGAGAAGATGTTGTATGACCAGGCTCAGCTCGCTGTAGCCTATATAACTGCCTTCCAGGTGTGTGTGTGTGTGTGTGTGTGTGTGTGTGTGTGTGTGTGTGAGTGCTTGTGCAAGTGTTCTTGTTTCCATGTCTGACAGTGTAATCATCCCTCCGTCATCGTCGCATCTTGTCCAAGTGTTTTTTTTGCCATATACTCCGTCAACTAAAACTGTCTGGGTGAAACATGGCACGTTAACTTATTTTGAGACCATCTGCAGTGGCAATATTAAAACAAATTCTCTAGTGCAATGGACTACTATTTCAATTTGAGTAATAATGCAGCTAATGCAGGATAAGTACTGCTCCACCCAGCCCAATCTTTGTTAAGGTGCTGGAAGCATCAATGAGTCCAAAGTGAAAAGAAGGGATTCCGCATACTTAAATCTATGCCAGTGTTTCTCAAACTTTTTCAGACCAAGGACCACTTAACCAATAAAAAAAACTCGGGGACCACCTAACTCCCAAAACATCCCCAAAAACAATAGGCCTACTACTTCAACTGTAAATTACAAATTACAGGATAATTAAATGACAAATAGCATTAAGGCTGTAAAATGAATCACATTTTTGGCTTCCCACAATTATGAAACAAGATAACCGATATAAAATATATATATATATAATTTATTTTAGTTAGTCCATTGACCTTTTTTTTAACATTTATTTTTCCTTTTCAGTTCAAATATAGCCTATTCAAAGTTCAAAGAAAGTTTTTTCAAGTTCAATAAATGCACAATGTTGCCAAAGTCAAATAGGCTATCTGTTGCCATCTTGAAGTAGCATTCAGTTTTTGTGTTCAAATAAGTGTTAACTGGCTCTATATTCTGACAGCAATCACTGAAATATTGTGTTTGGTCAGTAACTTGGAACTCCCAGCCCCCCACTGTAGGCCTACTCTCTCTCTCTCCTGTAGCCCTGCATGCAGAGTGGATGTATCTACGCAATCGTAAGTCGTAGAGACTCACGGGTGGCGGCATTGGATTCGGGGTGAAAAAATACATATAGTCCTTAATAAGCATTGTGATCGGACCTTCCGTTTCCCAGAAAATGTAAACATTTCTCTGATTGGATAGTGGGAGGTGTAAAAAAAGGGAAATATACTTGCGGACCACTAGGGGGCGCCCGCGGACATGGTCCGCGGACCACTGTTTGAGAAACACTGATCTATGCAATAGTTCACTCAGATGTAGTAATAATGCAGCTAGCAATACAAGTGCTACTGCTTTTCTGTAAATATCACACTGAATTATTCAAAAACTGACCCTTAATTCATTTTTTTCTCCCATAATTTGTCGTTGCCCAACTTCTAGTTGATGCATTGATCTAGTTTTAAATTAAAAATATCAGAAAAATTAACTTTCTCCTGGTGGAAGTGTTCTTCTTCTCACTGCTTTGATTTGATCGAGCATAAGGATGACAATGTCATGAGACATCAACTCCTAATTGTTTTCTCGGATGATTCGCAGGAGTAGAAACGGAGTTATTGTCATTTTTGATGGTAAGAGAAGATGCAATCGGCAGTTTTGGGGTTATAACAGAAAAGAAACAGTCTACTGCTCCCCGGGAATAATAAGCCAAGCTACATTCAGAATGAGTAATAATGCCGACGCTGAACAGTGTTTAGCCAGAATGTTGTACTCAGCACTTGAATTGGAGGCCACAGTTTTTAGCGTTTCCTCACGAGTATATTTGGCTGGCCTGTTTTCCAGAGTGGACAGTGACTAAACACAGAGAAACGAAAAGTTAATTAGAACGCAAGTATGCAGGCTCACACGCACACGCACACACACACTAGTGGTTAATGAGGGTACAGAGGCTACCTCAGCACATGCATTCAATGCGGCAGTTAATATCCAGCATGCACTGTAAATAATTATTTATAGTTATTGTTAAGGTTACGTTCAGGTTGAAGTATGGCTCTAAGCATGTGGGTTATGTGGACCTTTTGTTTTTCCAGGTCTCAGGCGAGCTGGTCTTTGCAGATGTGGCCAGGGACATACTGCTCTACGTCTCCAGGGACCTGAGTGACAAGGTGAACCATCTCCTCCCTTGTTAGCAGTTGTGTGTGTGTGTGTGTGTGTGTGTGTGTGTGTGTGTGTGTGTGTGTGTGTGTGTGTGTGTGTGTGTGTGTGTGTGTGTGTGTGTGTGTGTGTGTGTGTGCGCGCGCGCGTTATTGTGCTTATATACTTATGAGGACCACATGTCCTCACAAAAGGACAGAAAGATGGGGAAAATACTCTGAAGCAAAGACATTTTGCCAAGCCTCTCTTGGAGGTATTTGAGGTAAGGCGAGGGTTTAGGATGAAGCTGAACTGAGTTTGAATTTAAGGTTACAGAATGAATGTAGTCGGTGGAAAATGCTCACAAGTGTAGAGCAATACCAACTGTTGTTACAACACCTGTATGTGTTTGTCATAGAGAAGCTACATCCACTGCTGACAAAGCACATGCATTAAATGCAGATTCCAGCAGGAGATAATCAGTGTGTCTATTGTGTGCGAGTACATGGGCGAGGGTGAGGGGTGGGATTCTTTGATTCCCTTGCTCCCCTCTAGGCGTCAACCCCTATCCCCTCACCGCACAGGCGCGGTGGCCATTTTCTTTTGATTAATGACTTGGCAACGCCGAAACGGCGCGCAACAATTAAATCCACGCTCGTTGTGATCGTTATATTCCACAAGATTTATTATGTAATTACACGCTAATTAATTTACGCCACGAAAAAGTAATTTCCCACAGATAGCATGTTTCTTTT
Organism: Poromitra crassiceps; assembly: GCF_964638095.1. Classification (NCBI taxonomy): domain Eukaryota; kingdom Metazoa; phylum Chordata; class Actinopteri; order Beryciformes; family Melamphaidae; genus Poromitra; species Poromitra crassiceps. The sequence continues at coordinate 9,406,035 of NC_139626.1, read as the reverse complement.
GTGCTGCGGTGGCAGACGGGGCTTTCCCTCAGCAAGCTAAACGACTCGACTTCTCATCATTACCACAGACATACTGCATGTTGTCTGCGTGCGCTGAAAACATCTTCAAATGATGTTGTCTAAATGCAACAATGGCTAATCTCTACATCTCAAACCGTCTGACTTCTAATTAAATGGCGATTTGCCCTCCCTTCCCACCTCCCTCTTTCTCCTCCATTCGGTGGTACAGTCTGGAGGCTTCTACAGTGCGGAGGATGCAGACTCTGTCCCAGCATCAGGAGGGCCAGAGAAGCGGGAGGGGGCTTTCTGCGTCTGGACGGCTTCGGAGGTTCGGGAGCTACTCCCTGAGAAGGTGGAGGGCGCCACCGGGGGCGCCACACAGGCTGACATCTTCATGCACCACTATGGGGTCAAGGAGCTAGGCAACGTTGACCCGGAACAGGTGGGCGCTGCTGCGTTGTTATTATATAATAATACCGTCCAGGGTTTGTATCCGGTCCGCCACCTTTGTAGCCTCCTCATAAATAAATAAATGTGTCACCTCGTTACCGATTGATCTTTATTTAATAATGTCATGCATGCAAATGCATAGGATTCTCTGTGTGTACAGTTAGGGTGAGAGGGGTCTTCTTCTTCACCACTGTGTATTTGAAATGATTTTCGGTTGACTAAATATTATTATATAACAGTATAAAACACCTGAGATTTTTACACGAGCAGATAAATTGCAAGACGTGTTTGTTAACTGGGTTACACTGATTATGCTCTTACTCTGATCAAGTTGCTGCAGTCGGATGATCCGTTTAGCTCCATTAACACCCTCTCCTCCCCTGTATGTTGTCAGGATCCCCATGGGGAGCTGCAGGGCCAGAATGTGCTGATCGTGCGTTACTCGGTGGAGCTGACGGCTGCTCGCTTTGCCGTCAGTGTTGAGAAAGTCACCGAGCTACTGGCCTCCGCCAGAGCCAAGATGGCGCAAGTGAGGAAGAGCCGGCCGCGTCCACATCTGGACACCAAGATGCTGGCCTCCTGGAATGGTAAAAGTCTAGACAGGTTGACACTTGTTCAATGATAAGTGGTTTCATATTAACGTGAACCTTTTCACACTTGTACGATGATAAGTTGTTTTATATTAACGTGAACCTTTTCACATTTGTACGATGATAAGTTGTTTTATATCGTCGCTGTCGCGGCAGGACCCCCGAATATCAATTTTTTCAGATTTTTATTTTTTGTCATGAATCAATGCCATTGGTCACCCTTCACGTCTCTGTGTGGGTTTTATCAAATGCAACCAATGGAGAAGCATTAAAACGAGCTTGTGAGTCATTCTCGTAACGCCATTCGCCCTCAATCTGTCAGTCAAACCTCGGAATTCCTCCCCTACCTCCGTCTGTACCCCCCCACGCAGGACAATAAACCCGGAAAAGACACATGGCAGACGTGCTGTGTATTTCTGATATCATTTTGTTTAATCCTGGCTTCCTCTGACGTGAATAGACCAATAAAATGTTTTCCACTTATTCCTAGGCTGCAAACTTGTTTTAACATGCAAATCGGAGTGGTTTCTGATGAGAATAAAGTAACGTTAACGTTACGTTATGTCAGACTGTTCTCATCCCCATGGCAAAGCCTTTGCCTCGGCCATGAGAGGCGAGGAGCACGGCTGCACGCGCCCCCGCGGCCCGGAGCTTGCGGCTCGTGCATGTGCATACCAGAGGGGAGGCGGCCATCAGCGCCTGACTGGCCGGGAGAGAGTGCTTCCAAGTCGGACTGATAATATAAACATCATTTGAGCTTATCCAGGTAAGATATTAATAAAGTAATGACACATTCAGCGGGAAACTAACTATAATTAAGACATGTGCCAACTTTGACGACGTTTGGTTCAGTATTTTAAGAGCAAACAGGTTTTTTTAACTTCCTGAAAAGTTGCTATTTTGGAGATTCGAGGTCCTGCCGCGACAGCGACGATATGTATTTTTTCCAGTATTAAATTCGTAGTAGTAGTCAGTGATTGAGAGAGTAGCATAATGGACATTAATTTATATGAGAATCTTGTGGATTATTATTACCTGGAGCCACTTTTCCCTAACCTTGCAAGGCAGCTGGATTTGCGCGAGATCATGAGATCTGACAGCGTCAGGTTAACTCCTCCCACTGGTATGATGCAAACTTGGACCGTCCCCAGCACTGTTTGTCCAGCATATTGTATCAATCTAATTAATAACGAGCAAAAAGCCTATCACACACACACACACACACACACACACACGCGCACACATATACCTACAAACGCTCCTTCCCTGTCTGACGTCTTAAGACAGAGTGTGTTATTGAGGTAATGAAGCGCTGCGATCCTGCGAACTTTCCAATTAGACGCGCGAGTCTCCTTTTCCTCTCTAATGAAGAAACCCCGCCATTAATCAGCTGTCCTTCGCAGCAACACTTTGAAGCGCGGGCGGTGCACTCGCCCGGCTGTGCACTCGCCTCGGCTTTGATACGCTACATGAAAGAGGACGAGAGGGAAGGAGGGATGGAGGGAAGGAGGGATGGATAGAGGGAAGAGGAGAGCGAGAGGAGGAGGAGGAGGAGGAGGAGGAGGAGGAGGGAGGGAGGGAAGGAGGGATGGATAGAGGGAAGAGGAGAGCGAGAGGAGGAGGAGGAGGAGGGAGGGAGGGAGGGAGACAGCGGGGAAACTTCAAAGCGTGGGAATAATCAAGGCAGGACTGCGGCGCTGCCACATATTGGAGCCCTGAGGAGAGAGGAGGTTTGAAAGCAAACTCACATTCATTTAAGAGCCGCTCACCTCCTCCCACCCTCTTCAGGTCTGATGCTGTCGGGCTTTGCTCGCGTCGGGGGAGTGCTGGGGGACAAGGCCCTGCTGGAGAGAGCGGTGGAGGCTGCCAAGTTCCTGAAGGAGCGCCTATGGGAGGCTGAGCGACAGACCATCTTCCGATCCTGTTACCCCCAAAATGAGACCGAGGTGGAACAGACGTAAGGAGAGAAGACCTTTTAATCATTTCATGTCATGGTCCCCCACAGATAGACTCACGTTATGTGTGTGTGTGTGTGTGTGTGTGTGTGTGTAGGTGTGTGTGTGTGTGTGTGTGTGTATGTATGTATATATATATATATACATACATACATACAGTACATACACACATACACACACACACACACACACACACACACACACACACACACACACACACACACACACACATATATATATATACATATATATACTATTATACATATACATATATATATAAAATTTTACAATTAAGGTCCTTACACATCAAGAGCGATGCGAATATACGGCACGAAATTGCGATGCGAGTTTTGACCCACCTGTCAATCACAGCCACAAATGTGTACACGTCAAGCGAACTTCTAAAAAATCGACCGTGGTTCGAAAAAATAAACACCGCAATAACGCTCGGCGAAACTTCGCCGTTGGTGTGTACGGTTGCATTGACTGATATAGGTTCGGAAAATATTATTGACGTGCGAATTAATCGCACGAAAAAAACGTGCTCGGTGTGTAAGGACCTTTAGTGTTGAACCAATGTCACTGAATACCACTGTGTTGTCAAGTAAGCATATAATCTTCCCTCCAAAATTGAACTCATAAGGGTTTCCTGGGACACTTAAGTTTTAATTTTTGGACATAAAACAAGTTCCCCCTAAAACTAGAACAAGTGAGTGAAGGCTCTCTTGACCTTGTCCCCTGACAATGAATGGGAGAAGGACATTGTCAGCTCAATTACACCATCCAGGGTGAATTTATGGACATAATGGTCACATTTTCTAGTTTCTAGAGCTGAACAATGAATCATGCGCCTGTTAGCAAGACTGTTAGCAGGACTTTATCTTCTACTGTTCATACCTCAATAATGTGACACTTGATTTATCGCAATAGGGAAATCAACAATATCCAAACATTTCAGAATGTCATTCACAATGGAGTCAAATGTTCCTTGAACTAACAGTAGTGTTGGACAATTGTGATCACTATACCTAACAAAGTAACCGGTGGTGTAGTAGTAGCAGCGGAGAGTGTGTGTGAATATTGTTGGAAGTCTCAAAAAAGGAAAGCCATCTGGTAAACTGTGTTTAAGGGGGAATTTAGATGTAGAGGAGGACTTTGTCGAGAGATCCCTGTTCGCCTGCCTGCAGAGACTTCACCCAGCAAGCTGCTATGGCTCATTAACACTCGTTAAGAAAAAGACAAAGAAATGTGTCGTTTGAACAACAGCCAGTGTTCGGGGAGCTACTTCGAAAAGCATAGCTTAGAAAGCTACTCTACCAACAACTACTTCACCATGGAAGTACCGTAGTTGAAATGTAGTTTAGGAAACTACAAGCTATGCAGAAAAAGTAGTTCAGTAGTTGAGGTTGGGGTAAGAATATCAGGGCAAGCCAATCAGAGGCAACATAGGCTGTGTGTCTTGCGCTAGGATTGGTTGAGGTTAGGGTAAGAATATCAGGGCAAGCCAATCAGAGGCAGCGTAGGCTGTGTGTCTTGTCAAGAAGTACAGTACAATAACGTTAGTGGGATCCTGGCGGCCTTCGCGGTATCTGCTGTCTTCACACACACACACACACACACACACACACACACACACACACACACACACACACACACACACACACACAGTCTCTTGTTGATTGTACAACACCCCCCTACTCCAGGTGTTCCCGTACTATTGCCTTGGCCAGTGCTGTGCCCTAGTTACTGTTAATGTGCAATGCCACCGAATCAGCAGGAAAAGATGCCAGGAGTCCCACAACACACATGATGAAACCACACACACACACACACACACACACACACACACACACACACACACACACACACACACACACCGTTTTGAATACACATGAGCACAGATGCACACTCGTGCCTAAACACGCTGGCCTTGTTCCACAGCTTCTCTCTCATTCATACTTGTCAAATTCAGGATGGTGTCAGCAGTAAGAATGCTTACCAAGGCCCTTTTCCAAAGCCTGCTTTGGGTTTCCATAGATGGCCAAATGACTCTGTCATGCCCGGCAGACACACAGGCTGTGAGCTCATTTCTCCAGAGGAATGGTCGGTGCTGTGACTAACTGGGTTAATAAGCTATAGAAGTGTGGAGTAGATGTTCTATGGCCCGTGGTTAGCTTGGCATTGGATGATTTAGAGTACTACTGCTTCCCTCAGAGACCTGAGGGGAAGGCCTGAGAAGAACTGCATAGGCAGTGGTGGATTTCATCTCATGGTCCCCCAGATAGACTCACGTTATGTGTGTGTGTGTGTGTGTGTGTGTGTGTGTGTATATATATATATATAAATATATAAAAAAAAAACTGACATTGCAATATTTTTTTATTCTGCGATATATATTGCGATATGAAAAAATACAGGAATTTTCTCCAAAAGTCTTGAATAGGTCTATCAAGCCTTGCTCATTTAAGAAGGTGGCCTAGTGGGTAACGTGCGCGGTTGACGTAGTAGGAAGTAGGGATGGGCATCGAATTTCGAATTTTCGAATAATCGTTGTTATTATCAAGGTCGACTTTTATTATTGAAATTCGAAATTCGATTTTTTTTTTTTTTTTTTTTTTTTTTTTTTTTTTTTGAGTGAAATGTTGCATTGTCTCCCCTGATTCTAAGTATAGTCAAATCGCTTGGTTTGAGCAAGTAAAACAATTTTTATAAGCATTTTAAGCAAGGTTTATGGAAAAATGAATGGCGGATGAAATCCCATGAAGAGGGAGAGGGGGTGACTTTGGCACCCCTTTGGCACTCAGACCTGAGCCTACTAAATATTTAATGAACCACTCATGATTGTCAAAACTGTTTTTTATTTTCGAAAATGTCAATGTCATGTAACATGTTCTTTACTTCAGTGGTGCAATGCTTGTTTGAGCTAAAAATCCACAGCAGAAGCTTTTTATATTAATTAATAAAGCCGTAGACTTAGAATCAGGGGAGACAATGCAACATTTCACTCACAAAAAAAAAAAAAATTTTTTTTTACATTTTTTTTTTTTTTTTCGAATTTCGAATTAAATTCGAATTTGGCCAGCGAATTTCGAATAGTGTTTTTGCTAGAAATGCCCATCCCTAGTAGGAAGTTAGTGTGTTTTTAGTAGGGATGGGCATTTCTAGCAAAAACACTATTCGAAATTCGCTGGCCAAATTCGAATTTAATTCGAAATTCGAAAATAAAAATAAAAATGTAATTTTTTTTTTTTTTTTTTTTTTTTTTTTTGTGAGTGAAATGTTGCATTGTCTCCCCTGATTCTAAGTCTACGGCTTTATTAATTAATATAAAAAGCTTCTGCTGTGGATTTTTAGCTCAAACAAGCATTGCACCACTGAAGTAAAGAACATGTTACATGACATTGACATTTTCGAAAATAAAAAACAGTTTTGACAATCATGAGTGGTTCATTAAATATTTAGTAGGCTCAGGTCTGAGTGCCAAAGGGGTGCCAAAGTCACCCCCTCTCCCTCTTCATGGGATTTCATCCGCCATTCATTTTTCCATAAACCTTGCTTAAAATGCTTATAAAAATTGTTTTACTTGCTCAAACCAAGCGATTTGACTATACTTAGAATCAGGGGAGACAATGCAACATTTCACTAAAAAAAAAAAGGGTTTTTTTTTTTTTTTTTTTTCGAATTTCGAATTTCAATAATAAAAGTCGACCTTGATAATAACAACGATTATTCGAAAATTCGAAATTCGATGCCCATCCCTAGTTTTTAGCCACAGACATGGTGAGTTGCAGGATCCTAAGTGAGTAAAAGTACTATAGTTAGTAGGAAAAGAGCTTAGAACGTCACAGAGAGGGCATGCATTACTGTATGTTATCAGTTAATTTACCTTACTTGACATTGCATGCTCTGCGATGTGACTATTGCGCATGTGCACATTGCGATGACGATGCTGAAACGATATATTGTGCAGCCCTAATATATATATATATATATATACATGTATATATATATATATATATGTATGTACGTACATTAGGGGTGTCAAAAATAATTGATTATAAGATGCATCGCAATGCGGACGTGCACGATTCTGCATCGATTCACAAATGTCAATCGATTACAATTTTTTTCTTTTTTTTTTAATAATCAAATAAAATATAATGGAAGTACATGCAGTTGTTTATTTGGATCATAATACAATACAATTCCAAATGCACTTTTATTTTAAAAGTAGCCACACAGTGAGAAAAAAGAAAGTGAGAAAAAATAAATCTTGTATTGGGGAAAAAAAGTGATGCATCGATTTAAGATGCATCGAGATGCATCGATAGTCATAATCGAATCGAATCGAATCGTGAGGCCAGTGAAGATTCACAGCCCTAATGTACATGTATGTATATATGTGTGTGTGTGTGTGTGTGTGTGTGTGTGTGTGTGTGTGTGTGTGTGTGTGTGTGTGTGTGTGTGTGTGTGTGTATATATATAATGTATATTTAGAGAGAGAGAAAGAGATGCAAAAGATATGTCCATCTCTTTTGCATGCCCTACATGTGCACTCATACCGCTCATTGGTACTACTTGGATGGTTTGCATTGATCAAAGGTGGTACTTGATTCAAAAAGTTCAAGGACCACTGATGTAAAAATATGAGGTTTGGTTGAGGATGTAAGAGTGTGCTGCTTCCCTGCTTCTCCACATGTGTATTAAGTCAGTGTAGATGGAAAATCATAGGGAGGCAGGCAGCCATTCTTCAGGTTATGAAAGATAAGCATCTTTCTTGGGCAATACTGGCTTTGTAGTGAGACCGAGATTGCCATACAGTATGAGGTAGTATCTTGGTTAATAACAGCATAAGCAAAATATCTATTAATAAATACTGCTAGCCCCAAGCAAAATGAGCAAAATTGCGCTTGTATTTTTCACATTTTATTGATCCAGGGAAAGGTGAGCTCTTTTGCAACACCACCCTGTTTCACAGTGGGAAGCATAGACCTTTCCTCAAAACACTGCCTTTGGAGTGGATCCTGTGGCCTTTAGAGATGGCAGGAGAACATAGGAGATAAAGTATTGGCCTTCAGTACATGGGCCGGCGCAGAAAGAGCAATTAGATGAGAAATACAGGAATGTATGAGACAAATTCCTCGGGCCTCCTCCACATTGTCCCAGGAAAGCAAACACCGGCAATGTGTCCTGATTAATGAGTCCAGCGGGGACATCTCTCCGCGCGTCTCTCTCTGTTTTCAGTCTCGAGTTTCCGCTCTCTCTCTACCTCCCCTCTCTCGCCCTTACCATTTTTCTCCCTGAGATTATTTGTTGTTTCACATGCGATCGCACAGAACATTAACTTCGACGGTACATTTTTCGAGTACGAGCAAGCGCGTTCATTTACAACCTGACGCAAAGGTCACCGCTGTTGTAATGATGGGACTCGATGTACTGTCCATGTGACCCAGATGGTCTCGACGGGCTTCCACCTCCAAGGCTTGTTCAGGGGGAAGCGAGGCACCTGGTATAATGAGAGAGCCATTATGAAGCTATTATCATGAAACTGTGCTGTGAGACGCTAGACTGACCATGCTTTTTTCCTTCTGTCTCGGGGAGGTGGCTCATTTGACACGCCCAATTAAAGGTGTGAATGAAAAGGCTGTTGAGTGATTCCGAAAGGCTTTGGTGAGTCGTCGTTAGTGGGTGTTAAGCTGCGTTCACACCGACCTATTAAAGTTTTTCCGCTGGCATCGAGTTTACATACAAAGTCAATGCAAAGGAGCGATTGAGCGTATATTCGCCCGGGAGAAAAATCGCTGGGCGTCCGAGCGACAGAGACAGAGCGACAGGGAGAGAATTCGCTCGTCGCCCGAGATGAAATATCCCAACTCGAGCGAAATTACGCTGGCATCAGTCGCTCGCTGTTCAACTCTGATTGGCTGCCGTGTGAGAGCGAGTCAAGGATCACACTGGCTTGGAACAAACCGCTGGTTTATTGTGTGGCAACAAACCGCATTGACAGCTGATTGACAGGCTGACAGCTGACATGAAGTGAAGTCTGTACTACCGGTATAGAGCTCGCGTTAGTAGCACGCTGATAGGCTTAGCTTGTAAACAACTACGGTGGCTCGTAGTGGACAAATATCATGACATTGCGACAATTATTGTGCCTGTTGACGAGCGATTTAAACAGAGCGATTCCAAAGGGTTGAATCGAGCGACAGAGAGAAAAATAAATATCTCTGTGTGAACACAGCTTTAGTGAGGAAAGGCTTTGGTGAGTCTTTTTTAAAGACCAAAATGTAGTTGACGTGTCCATCCAAAACATAACTGACAAGCAAAGGAAGTAGAGACAGAGAGAACTTTTGCCTGTGCAAAAACGCAAGCAAGTTCTCCAAATCAAACAGATGATTGGCGAGCAATTCAAGGCAGTTTCCAAAGCTCTTTTACTCAGATTTTCTTTTTACCATGCTGTTGAACATTTTTCTGCTTTTTTTTTTACAATTTTCTATTTTCGGCTGACATTGGATTCTGCTACATCATCGTCTGTGAAATGCACGACGGGCTATGACTCAGACGCCGTATGTATGTCTGTCTGTCTGTCTGTCTGGGAGAATAGGGCGTAGATTGGACTTCTCACCTCCCTGTGACCTCCCAAAAGCCCTCAGACACTTCATCTCCTCCAAAGTCTCCTCTCGTTCTCGTTCTCTCCGCAACCCATCGCTATCTCCATCCGTCCGTCCGCCTCGCTCTCCCAACACGGTGCTATCTGCCTCCCTGTCGCCGTACGTACGCCCACACTCACTCAGACGGGGTGCCAACGTGGGAGTGGGGTGGCGGGGAGGGGCTTTGGAGTTGGAACGGTGGAGGAAGTGGTAGCGAGCGTGGGATCTAGGAGACAGATTTGGGTTTGATGTGTGTTTGGGTGGTGGTGGTGTTTGGGTGGTGGTGGTGGTGGTGGTGGTGGTGGTGGTGGTGGTGAGGTAAGTAGAGCTGGGGAAAGGGCACGTGACGTCTGTCTTCCCTGGGTCAGCCACAGTCCACTGAAGAATAACCCTCATTTAAATGTGACGACGGGCTGTGTGTTATGAATGATGGTGCTGCTATACGGGAGGTGTGGGTAGAGAGACGCTGTAGACTGAAGTAGATATTGGTTGGAGGTGAGGAAAGACGGAGAGAGGTGCAAAGTGACTGTAAAAACAGAACGTAGGCAGTGGAGGTGTGAAAAGCGAGAAAAGAGGATGAGGTAAGAGACTTTGGAAGTTAAAGAGGAGAGGTAGATGGAGGCAGAGGTGGCACACCGATGCTAGAAGGAGGTGGGATGGTCCAACTCTAGCCAGATTGGTATGACTGTACTGCTTCACTTGAAACTTCAAACACTCTGTGCACAAGTGTGTGTGTGTGTGTGTGTGTGTGTGTGTGTGTGTGTGTGTGTGTGTGTGTGTGTGTGTGTGTGTGTGTGTGTGTGTGTGTGTCTGATGCCTTGACAGGCACTTCAGAGAAACAAGAAGGCAAGGGAACAATCCCACATGAAAATACAGAGAAACTACAGTGCACGTGACATTATTACATCGCACCATTTAAACCAAAATGCAGCAGCTCCCATAACCTCCTTATTAATTCCTCCAAACTTTTTGTAGTGTCACTTATAGCAAATTCCTCTGGGTTTCTATACTTTGCAGATGAAATAACCATCGTTTGTTTTCCCTCAGGGGGGATAAACAAGCATTCGGCCTATAAATGTGAAGGGAAAAATGACAACAAGCTGAACTAGTTCACGAACACTCGCTCATGTCAACACTACCCGCATGGGTCCATCAAAGAATTCCTGATCAAAAATGTCCTCATTCTCTCTTCTTCCTCTTCTCATTGCTCTTCTTTTCCCTCTGTGTCCTCCTCCAGATCTTCACCTATCTCCGGCTTCCTGGACGACTATGCCTTCGTGGTTCGCGGCTTGCTGGACCTGTACGAGGCCACGCTGCAGACGGAGTGGCTGCAGTGGGCCGAGGAGCTGCAGCTGAGGCAGGACGTGATCTTCTGGGACGGCCAAGGCGGAGGCTACTTCCACAGCGACCCCAGCGACACCACCGTACTTTTACAACTCAAAGAGGGTGAGGGAGGGATGGATGTATGGAGAGATGGAAGAATGGATTGGAAGTATGGATAGATCATCTTACACTTACAGTCACAAAGTGCTTTACAATATAAAAATAACTAAAGATAATGATCAGTGAAGAAGATATCATTTTGAATTGTAATGCAAGATTCACTTTAATAGCCACTGTAGAAAATGGTCCATAATGGCCCACCATCAGGCCTGTTCTTGGGGCAATTGACGCCCACGAACCAACAGGCAACGACGTAGCCAATGACGTAATGATGATGACACCGCCGTGACATCATCGATGATGATGTCAGAGTTCACCTGTGAGGTCATCAGCGATGTCAGACGGTCTAGGCTGACTGTGATGGCAGACGTGACTTTATGAGGTCACCGATGATGTCATACCTTGTGACATCACCAATGATGTCATACATCAAATGTGGGGGGGTATAAAAGGTGTCTGTAAGCTCTGTACACTGCTTCTGCCTTGCTCCTATCTGCCTGATATTTCATTAAAGCTTGAACGACATCTCTGTGGTTCTAACCGATCACTGCCCGTGAGCCCTTACCTAAGATCCGGCAACTTCACACAAGGCAAGCACCCAAACTTCCGCCGCAGGTGATCGATCAGAGAATCACGGAGATGTCCCCTTCACTCAGTCCCCTTTTCTGAGAAGCACCGGTTGGGCGCAGTTCGTCAGCTGAAGCGCGGATTTCCCTCTGTTCTACAATCACGGAGATGTCTTTAAGCTTTTATTGATGACGAGCACCAGTCTACCAGCCCACAACGACCCGATGACAAGCACCAGCCTACCAGCCCACAGTGACTCAGAGACCTCCCCTTCGACTTGTGTTTTGACCGACACCTGGGGCGAGCGCCAGCTAACTACCGAGAATCAACTGATACAGTCCTTTGCAGTCCCTTCAGAACATCAACATATACAGTCCTTTGCAGTCCCTTCAGAACAGTCTGGTCCTTCGAGCAGGATCTCTGCTTTACAAGCAGCAGGCCCTGCCGGATCTCCAGAACAGGACATCCAGACAGTAGAGGTAGACACCTCTGTTGATCTTCTAGACCTCTGGACAGAGGCAGGCATCCTCAGCCCATGCATGGACTGGGCTCCCTCAGTCCAGGTACTGGACGGGCGCCCTCAGTGTACCCCTCAGGGAGGGGATGGGTTCCCTCAGTGTACCACGCAGGGAGGGGACGGGTTCCCTCAGTGTACCCCCAAGGTACGTGACGGGTTCCCTCAGTGTACCACGCAGGGAGCTTACGGGTTCCCTCAGTGTACCCCGCAGGGAGGGGACGGGTTCCCTCAGTGTACCCCGCAGGGAGGGGACGGGTTCCCTCAGTGTACCACGCAGGGAGGGGACGGGTTCCCTCAGTGTACCACGCAGGGAGGGGACGGGTTCCCTCAGTGTACCCCCCAGGTAAGGTACGGCCTCCCTCACTGTACCCCCCAGGTAAGGTACGGGCTCTGTCGGAGTACCCCCCAGGTACGTGACTGGCTCCCTCAGGGCACACCCCATGTATGGGACCGGCTCCCTCAGTGTACCCCACAGGTATGGGAGGGGCTCCCTCAGTGTACCTACCTCCCAGGTAGGGGCCCGGCTCCCTCAATGTACCCCCCAGGTAGGGGCCCGGCTCCCTTAGTGTGCCCCCCAGGTAAGGTAAGGGCTCCCTTAGTGTACTGCCCAGGTAAGGTAAGGGCTCCTTCAGTGTGCCCCCCAGGGAGGGGACGGGTTGTGTACGTCCCAGGTAGGGGCCCGGCTCCCTTAGTGTACTGCCCAGGTAGAGGAGGGGCTCCCTCAGTGTACCCGCCAGGTACAGGATGGGCTCCCTCGGTGTACCCGCCAGGTATAGGGGGCGCTCTCCCTCCGTGTACCCTCCAGATAAGGGGCCACCTCCGTGCTCCGTCTCCGACCAGCCAGCGCCCCCTGCCGGTTGTGGACATGCACTGCTGGAACCCCGTGCAAAGCCTGTTACCCTGTGGGAGTTCTGATCTGATCTATAAAGACACAACTACAAGAACTTTGAACCTGGGTGGAGTTTCACCCCAGCAGCCAACCGCACGTGCGCCTGTAGGCCCTCGGGCAGAAAGACGACCCATTTGTCTTTTGATGGTAGCCCTGCTGGCGGCGGATCTACCAGTGGTCCCTGTGCCCGGAGTGGACATGGACAGAGAGCTGGCAATGGCTCAGTGTTACAGGCAGTGGTTACGTTTAAAAGATTTTTGACTCACTTCAAGAAACTGAAAAGCAGGAACGCAAAGAATTTCTGATGTAAAACATGCACCATTAAACTCCACCATCCACCATCCAGCTCTGCTAGCTGTGGCCTGGGGCCTTCACCACCCACCGTCCACCATCCAGCTCTGCTAGCTGTGGCCTGGGGCCTTCACCACCCACCATCCAGCTTTGCTAGCTGTTGGCCTGGGGCTTCCACCATCCAGCTCTGCTAGCTGTTGGCCTGGGGCCTTCACCACCCACCATCCAGCTTTGCTAGCTGTTGGCCTGGGGCTTCCACCATCCAGCTCTGCTAGCTGTTGGCCTGGGGCTTCCACCATCCAGCTCTGCTAGCTGCTGGCCTGGGGCTTCCACCATCCTGCTCTGCTAGCTGTCGCCTGGGGCTTCCACCATCCTGCTCTGCTAGCTGTCGCCTGGGGCTTTCACCATCCTGCTCTGCTAGCTGTCGCCTGGGGCTTTCACCATCCTGCTCTGCTAGCCGTGGCCTGGGGCTGGGGCCCACTCCATCCACCCTGCTCTGCAGCCTGAGGCCCACTCCATCCACCCTGCTCTATATAACTCTATATGACTATAACTATAACTCCAATGACTCTTGGGCCCACATACATGGACATGCACGCACAGTCCTACCCTCTCCTTCCTTTCTTTTTGTTGTTTGTCTGTGTTTTATGTCTGTCTCTGTTATGTTTTATGTTCAGAGGTTGGCCCTGCTCCGGTTGAGTGAACGCTGGCGTGTTTGGCTGCCGCTGCTCTCTGGTTGCCATGGCCAACCCCCCCCCCCCCTTCCTTTCCTTTTGTTGTTTGTTTGTGTTTTATGTCTGTCTCTGTTATGTTTTATGTTTGACCCATGTATTCTGTAAAGCGACTGAGTTCTTGAAAAGCGCTATATAAAATAAATTTATTATTATTATTATTAAAGTATATTTACAAAGACAACGATCTTCAGTCCTTCGTAGTCGTCGTGTTTATTTGTATAGCACATTTCATACACAGGGGCAATTCAAAGTGCTTCACATAAAATGGTTGACACAAGAAAATAAAAGAATAGCCTAGGTAAGAAAAGCCTTTCAATGTGTCGGGTTCTGTGGAGAGGATGATGTGGCTGGGGCGGTGGGGCGTGGATAATATATACACTGCAAGTCTAGATTATCTCCCCCTACGGGCCTACGGGATGGCCCAGTTGGGTTTCTTCAGAGGGGGAGGAGGGGACATTAGCTCAGTGTCTGGGTCCGGGGAGTGTTTCCGTTTTGCACTCCCTGGGTGCTGCGGTAGAGACTCCAAAAGCATTTCCTTAGTGACGGGATGCTGGATGCTGTCACACACAGCCATGGCCGTCTCGTAGGAGTTGGGGAAACTCTTGTCTACCCTCCGCCTCATGAACACCCAGCTGTTGCTGACGAAGGTGCACTCGATGATCTTGTTGTCATACCGTTTCAGCTCCTTAGTGACCTTCATCTGTGCAAAGGACCTGTCATACCGGCCCACGTACAGCCAGGCGACAGTCTGGGGGAGCAGCCCTTCTCCTCCCTCTTTGGTGATCTTGAGGCGGAAGTCTACAGAGTTGTGGCTGGGGGGCTTCCACTTGAGGATATCATTGCATCTCCCGGGCTTGTATGGCCCGCACGGGTGGAAGATAAGCCCGTCGACTTTGTGGCTGACCTGTGACGTGAAGCTGCCTTCCAGTAGCTTGCGTGCTGCATGAAGGTCAAATAAGTCTTTGTTTCGGACACTGAAGGGCTCCTGGGTCTTGTCAATCTGTCCAGTCTTCATCTTTTTCGTCCGGGGAGAAATTATCTCCTTTTCTATGCACAACAACCGGGTACTGAAATCACACTGGCCAACAGGCAGTCCATTGAATTTGATGATATCGTAGATCAGGTAGCGGGGAACGGGCTGGCCATTCACTTTGTCAATGACCACCTCCCCATCCAGCAGAGTGTTGGATAAGTGGATGCAGGGGTCTTTCCGGAAAGGGAACTCGAGGTTGGCTATGTGGAAGACTGTGTTGTTTGTAGGGAAGTTTGGGTGCTTGCCTTGTGTGAAGTTGCCGGATCTTATGTAAGGGCTCACCGGCAGTGATCGGTTAGAACCACAGAGATGTCTTTCAAGCTTTAATGAAATATCAGGCAGATAGGAGAAAGGCAGAAGCAGTGTACAGAGCTTACAGATTGCAGAAAGGGACCATAGGACCAATACATATCATAGCATATCATAGCAGAACAACACCCCCCCACATTCGATGTATGACATCGTTGGTGATGTCACAACGTCCGGGGAGGTATGACATCATCGGTGACCTCATAAAGTCACGTCTGCCATCACAGTCAGCCTAGACCGTCTGACATCGCTGATGACCTCACAGGTGAACTCTGACATCATCATCGATGATGTCACGGCGGTGTCATCATCATTACGTTGTTGGCTACGTCGTTGCCTGTTGGTTGGTGGGCGTCAATTGCCCCAAGAACAGGCCTGATGGTGGGCCATTATGGACCATTTTCTACAGCCGCGGTAAGTAATTTTATTACAAACGAGGAATTTGACTTATCTATAATAATCTGGTGATACCGTGCCGGGTAAGAGATGACAAAACACATTGAACAGCAATTTCTTTCATTTATTTATTACATTTATTTAATGTGACTCATTGACCATGATCACATGGTATGGAGCACAAACAAAACATACAAAAACAATATACAATGGCACACGGCATGGCTAGTGCATTATGTCATTTAAACAGAGGCAGGACATTCTTCAAAAAAGCACCTAATTTACACATGACTTTTTGTCTGTCTGATTGTAGTAGTAAGATCAGTTTAAACATAGATGGACGAGTTAAATAATATCTGGGTAAATATAACTCTCTGAAATCCAAAATAATTACATTCTTGCATTCAAACAAAATGATACTCGTCTCCCACACAGTTGTCACTACAGAGGTTACAGATCCTCATACTTCTATGCAGTCCTTTATATCTACCAACAACCTTGGGGATTCTGGTGTTATTAACCCTGAAGTTACAGATTGCATGTCTATGCCTTTGGTTTACATACAGCAGATAATTTTCCAGTTTGAGTTCTTTTTTGAATTCTACATACAAGTCACATGATGTCATGCTTCTGAGCTCAGTCGCTGAGCTCTCTCAAGTCATGAGTCAAAATGCTCACATCAGAATCACTCAGCAGCACACATTTACAGACTCGTGCAGGATCTGCAGGAGAGAGTTGGTAGGTTTTTTCAGTGCATGTGAAGAAGTAAACTCTCGCGGGCCACAGAAAATCAGGTGCCGTGCCGGTCTTGGCCCCCGGGCCTTGAGTTTGACACATGTGAGATAGACTCTCGTTCTATCCACACAGCTCTGCCCGTTTCTCCACCAGTTTGACAGTCCAACGGAGCTGCGACTTGCGCTCCCCCCCCCCCCCTGCCGGCATCGCCATATTAACTATTGCCTGTCTGTAGCGCTTTGTCAAATCACTGACTAGTACAGATGCGGATGGCAGCCAAAGACAGACAGTGGCTGTTGACAGTGTAGCATTATAAATTGCATTGTTAACCATCACACAACTAAAGAGTTAAGATAATATGAAACATGTTTGATTTTGTCGTAGCGATCAAGATAAGAAAAAGACTGCATCATTAAGACAGCTCATTAAGACGGTTTTCCACCTAATGATTGTGGAGACAAGAGTGAGCAGCAAAAGCTGTGATTTTACGCCAACTTCATGCCAACTCTGAAATTGCTCTAAAACTGTGAAATTGCTTTAAATACGATATTTCATTTTCATTTTCTACAGCTAATGCTGACCTTACACTAGTCAGCATTAGTTGTAGAAAATGATGAAGGGATTGAGGCTGCTTTCTATGGTGCAAAAGGGTTAAAAGATGAAGGGAAGAAGAGCGATATGGATGGATGGTTAGGTGAAGGATTACAGCTAGCCTTGCAGCATATCGTTACAGCTTAAACAAGTTGAGCGATGGGTGTATAGCTAGCTTAGATGGATAGCTACAGGACCTAGGCTCCTACTGCAACCAGTCTGCTGACATCAACACATTGCTACGGCTCTAGCAGGCTGATTGTGAATGGGAAGGAATGACGCATGGTAATCATTCATATGTCCATCTCGCTCCTATCTGACATCCTTCAAGCCATTGATTGATCCAGAGCTGAACAGGATGGAAGCTGCTCCTGTATATCCCCGTTGATCCCAGCCGCAGCGTACTGCTACGGTTCCACCAGAGGGAGGGTGCGAGGGAAGGGTGGATATGAGCAAAAGGGAGCAACGGAGGGATATGAAACTCCCCCGTCCACCTCTGCCAGCTCTGACTGTGGGAACCCAAGGTGTTCCCAGGCCAGTGTGGAGATGAAGTCACTCCACCTGGTCCTCGGTCTGCCCCGTGGTCTCCCAGCTGGATGTGTGGAGATGGAGTCACTCCACCTGGTCCTCGGTCTGCCCCGTGGTCTCCCAGCTGGATGTGTGGAGATGGAGTCTCAGTCACTCCACCTGGTCCTCGGTCTGCCCCGTGGTCTCCTCCCAGCTGGATGTGCCTGAAAAAATGGGGAGGGGGACCAGGAGGCATCCTTACTAGATGGCTCCTTTCTATATTTCTATCATTCAATTCAGTTCAAACTCAGTTGTGTAATCAAACCCAACTCTTCTGTGAATCCAGGAATGGGATTGAAACCCAAGTACAATCATCATGTTATGATTACAAAGGACCAGGCACATCTTTCACCTGACACACAATTCTATTTCCCAGTTTTGACAGTAATCTCTCTCCAGCTCGCAGGACGCATTAAGCTAACAGTGTTAAGTAAGAATGTCTTGTTTTCCACCTCTCTTAGGCAGTGTAGTGTGACCAGGCGGCAAGCTCAGGCTTTGACAGAGGAAGCTGTAGTTCCTCGAATGGCCACTTGAGGCTGGCTCCAAAAGCGAGTCAATTCCCACAAGACCCTCAGGTTAAAATGCCCATCTTTACAACAGGATTAAACATGCTTACAGCCTGGTTCAAAACATGGTTTTGGTCTATATGTAGCTAATTTCACCTTTCATAACAACTGTACGGCGGTACATTTTTATAACTCACACATTAGAGTGAAATAGACGACAGAAAAGACGTTGTGTTGACGTTGTGTTTGGGCATGATTGACAGGTCACCTGTCCAGTTATCGTGTAGCTTGCGATCACAGACCCTGTGACCAGATCCCCGGTCTCTTGCCGTCTCGAGCGAGCTGCGCAAGAACCACAAGATGGCGACGCCCACACTAGGCATCAAAATATGGGAGTCCAAACACGCCCATATCCGCGCGGCCCATATTTTTTAGACTGTCTGTGAGTGTGACACCTATCTTGCAATGGCCAGGCTGTGTTCATTCACTGAGTCTGTAACTTTGTCAAGCATTTGATCCATCATTTTCGTGGTCAAGAAGGCCAGGCAGGCAGTCTGCAGTCTTTCTCTCTAAGATGTAGTAGATTTTTGTGGTGGGCTCCTCCAACCTGCGTGATTCACTGCGAAACAAAAGACAATAACGGACTATAACAGATAAGGCTTGTCAAGCGATTACACTTGAAATGCGTTGACAAAGACAAAGTCAGTGTACTGTCGATGTCCCAGGTTCTAGCACAGATCTGTATTTTCTCCACACAGATATAGGACACACACAAAAACCCATACAGACACAAAACAAACAAACACACCCTCACACTCAGTAGCCTGTGACAGATAGCATGGTGAAAATAGCTCCGACAGGAGCGCGATATGGGAGGGGGGGGAAGGGAAAAAGCTAATAGTTATTCTCGTTGCGGGCTGTTGACAGATTAGAGATGACAGGTGTGTGCGTGCGCGTGCGTGCGTTAGTGCGCCGCCACCACACACCTGCATCTGTGTGTGTTTGTGGGAGCTGACGTGTGAGAGGTAGCTTCTCGTCTGAGGGGACTGACTGTGCCATTATGGAGGTGGCACTGCCGAGGGTTGAAGCCCATTAGTGACGCTACAGCCGCTGCAGTGTGGACGCCTGTCCCCGCAGCGTAGCCTGTCAGTGCAAGACGGATTACCCCACCGCACTGCCACTCGACACTGTACAGGCCTGCCAAAGTGTGTGTGTGTGTGAGTCAAAGCATTTTCCTTCTTTTTTCCCCCCAGATTAATTTTGTATTGCAAGGCAAGGTACAGTTGTACATTATTGGTACATAGTCATACAATCATATTTTTCATTTTTTTTACAAGAACAATAATGATAAATTATGCAACTTAGAATGTACAGTTTTCTTTTCTCCCTTTTTCTTTTCACCACCAACACACAAAAACGAACAAACTCAGACAAAAAACAAAAGCAAACTAAACAAACAAACCAAAACAGAAACACACAAACACACACACACACACACACACACACACACACACACACACACACACACACACACACACACACACACACACACACACCAGTGTTATAGCATGGTGAATGTGTTTGCGAAAAAAAGAAAGAAAAAATATATATAATACTATATATATAGTATACTATAGTGTACTATATATATACTGTGTGTGTATGTATATATATATATATACAGTATATACACACAGTGCACTCCTCTTATAGTGATCACCTTGGGACGGGTCAAATTGATCACTATAAGCGGATGATCATGATAACCGATTTTTTTTCTTTTTCTTTATTTCTCATGTAGATTACATGTAATTGACATTTGTATGTGTATTACATGAGATTTCAGATTTCTTTTATTCACACACACTTGAAAAAGTATATAACTTGAAAAATGAAGGAATTTGTGAATGAATGAATACAGTACATACTGTATAAGG
Source organism: Poromitra crassiceps (assembly GCF_964638095.1). NCBI lineage: Eukaryota > Metazoa > Chordata > Actinopteri > Beryciformes > Melamphaidae > Poromitra > Poromitra crassiceps. Next base: position 9,385,875 of record NC_139626.1, on the reverse strand, counting down.
TAATGAAACTGACAGCTCCATTATTTAGCCTACTGAATGTTATTGACTTTAAAAATCCATACAGTAAATTAGGCCTCCAGCTGTTTCAAACACAGCGGTGTCGCATAGACAGAGATGCCACCATCTCTCCACAGACTGACAGGCAGACAGAGATGCTGTGATCTCTCCATATAAAAACAGACATGCACCAATTATCGCTGCTGTATCTCCTTAGCTCATTTTTGGCAGTTTGTAAGTAAAAAATAATAAAATGACTGTAGTTTTAAACAGTTTTCCATTGTTCTCATGTGTGACAAGGCCCAAAATGATCACTGTAAGCAGAGTATTATTGATCACTATAAGCAAATTATTTCAACAGCATTTGTATAGGAATGATTCGGGACCAAGCTTTTTGATCAGTATAAGCGGTTGATCACTATAACCGTGATCACACTATAAGCGGATTCCACTGTATATATAATGCTTGGGATCCTGCACAAGGGGGATCTATGGGAGGGCAGCTGGGCGAGTCACCCATGACCCATCGCCCCCTGACCTCGTCGAGGTGGGCCAGAAATGGGTCCCAAACAACCAGAAATCTCCCGAGTGAGTTGGTCCTCAGGAACCAAAGCATTTTCCACCCCTGAGAATGTACAAGCATTCATTTGTGTTAAACCTTTCAGGTTCCATCTCTGTGAAATCCAGGCACCTTTTCCACATCTGTCAATACACCAGACGTTGTACAGTAGTGGTCAATGAAGAGTCCAGAGAAGGTATCCTGCACCTAGAGGAAGCCTATATGATACCAGCCACTCCTAAATAGCACAGCTAGGTTACAGGTGCAGCCTTCTTGTTTTCAGAGTTGGCAGCCTAGGACATACTGTACTCACAGGTTGGTCGTAAGAGGGACAATAACTTGGAATGCCCAAAAAGGAGACTAATTAGCTTGCAAAGTGACTGTGCTGCCTCTGCTATCATTGGCAGCCGCCATGTGGCTGCTACTTATACCTCCTGAGGACTTAGTACTATATGTTTTGTAGTGTGAGTGAGGACCAATACCACTGGTCCACGATTTTGTGAATGTACTGTATTACACCTTCAATATTTGTGTCCTTGTATTGTGTCCTTGTAGGCTGACTTTAGGGGCCAATATGGCAGCGGTGCTGCTTTGACGCTACCGCAGTGCCTCTATCTACTCTAGCGTCTATTTCGGAAAAAAAATCCACGCTCTTTGCTTATGACAATAATGATGTCACAATGTCAAGAGCGACATCATCAGTGCATTGACATTATAACATCACATAACTTGGGCTGAGCATGCTCAGTTAAGCCATTGTGTGCCGATGATGTCACAATGTCAAGAGTGACATCAATCAATAAAAATAAAAGTGGTGTCATTGCTGATGACATCAGTGATGACATCACTCACTACTGATGACATCACAATTGCTTGAGTGACATTAATGATGAACAGACCAAAAGATTCCTGCTTGGACAAAATTGTTGAAACGGTAGAACTCTGTGCTCAATGCCATAATCTAAGAAACACACCATCTCACTTACTGTCCAGAAATATTCTATGATGAATCTATTTCATAAATGAAGAATACATTTTCATTTAGTTTATTTCTCTTTTATGTTTGAATTTATGCTTAGGCAACGTGCACATGGACATCAATAAAACACTATGAATTGAACTGGGAGGGAGGGAGCACAAGACAGCGAGGGAAAGATTTCTACTTCCCCTAACTAGGGTTTCTTAATTACCGTACTGCCTGATCACAAGTCTTCACTCTTCCTGAGAAAACAAGAGTTCCTTTCTATGGCTTGAGGAATAACCAAGAAACCTACATGTAATCATCTGCGTGAATCCTGTCCTTCGTACAACGCTTCAAACACCCACACAACCTCCCCCCCCCCCCCTCCGCTCGGCCGCTCCTCTTTGCTTTAGGCATAGAAGACTATGACGAAGATGAAGAAGAAGATGAGGACAGAGAAGGTCTTGATCATCAACCAGCGCTTGGAGGAGACCGACTGGAAGTATTTGAGGATCTCTGAGTGGGCCGCCTCCACATTCAGCTGGGTGTCCTCCACGTTGGCATCGATCCTTTGTATGCTTTCCTCTTGCTCCTTGACCATGTGTGCCAGCTGCTGGAATATAGAGCCCAGGTCCACGATGGTGCTCTCGATGTTGTGCATGGTGTCTGCGCGGCTCTGGATGTACGAGTCCTGCTCGTCAATAAGTTGGAGCTGCATAGAGTCCACGTTGTCCGCGTAGCCCATACTCCTGGACTCGTCCTGCATCAAGACCGAGCTCTTGAAGTTGTTGGCCGTGAGGGAGGAGAAGACCGGAGGCTGGGAGAACTGTTGTCTCCTGCTGCGCTCCTGCTTCAGGTTCTCTGTTCTCGCTTCCAGCACCGACTTAAAGTCGTTGGACATTGAAGCCAGTTTGGACTGTAATGAGACCACAATAGTGTTGGAGTGTGTTTGGACATGTTGGCTACCCGGAGCCCTGCAGGATCTCACCAAGTCCTGTAGCTGGGCTATCTGTTTGTTGAGACTTTTGATGTCTTGTTTAACGATATACGTCAGCTCCTCAATCTCCACTGCCTTGTCGTCAAATAGAGGTTTTCTCTTGGCCAAAATGGTGAGCGCCTCCAGTTTGACAAACGTTTTGCTCAAGTCCTTCCCAATTCTCTTGGCCATAACTGTGAAGTGGCTGCGCTGCTTGAGGGCGCTGAGCACTGGTTTACTGGGGTGGAATCCATTCTGTGTGTCCTGGAGATATTTACAGGCCGAGTGGAACTCCAGGGTCCGGTTGGTGCTTGTCATGATTACTAATGCAGTAGCCAATCTCCCACCACTTATATAGCCTATGATGTTTGTGACATCACTGATGATGTCACAATGTCTATGATATCACCAGCATCGTTGTCACAGTGCCCAGCTGTTGTAGCCTGGGGCGGGTGATGTCACCGACAGGGATCAGGCCTGTTGGCTGACCTGGGCGCTAGTCCTACTATTATTTAGTCCTACTACTATGGTCCCATTTAGAATAAAATAGATTCAATAAAAAGATGTGGGGGTGGAGGCAGTCGGCTTAATATAAGGGACACAGAAAACACAATACTGCAAACTAGGGGCATGATTGACAGGTCGCCTGTCCAGTGATCGCACAGCTCGCTGATCACGGACCAATAGTAGGCGGCGCTGTGGGAAACCTGGTCTCACGCTAGCTGCTTGAATGAATGAAGTGAATTAATGAATTTATTATGGACAATGGGACACGCTTCTGACTCCAAATAACCGTAACCAGCTTCAAATTAAACCAAAATTCCTTTATGTTTTTTGTTTTTCTTTGGGGTTTTTTCTAAGTGTTCCTCTATGTTTCATATCTTGCTTGATAATTCAAATTGTGAAAATGATCGTTTCATATTGTATCCAGTTCAATATTTCGTATAATGATATAATGTAATGCAATGGTGAAATGTCCAATAAAAAATAAAAAGAGACTCCAAATAACCAACATGGTGACGGTCAAAATGCCAAACTCGAGGCTTCAAAATTAGAGTCCACTAACCAATGGTGACATCACGGTCGCTACATGCATATTGGTCTATGGTTGTACAGCAGTCTCCTGGGTGTGTTTGTGTGTGTGTGTACTCTACTGTAAGAGGGTGTGTGTGTGTATATGCACTCTCTCCTCTCTCACACACACACACACACACACACACACACACACAGGCGTCGGGGGATCGCTGAGAAGCAGACATGCAGCGTGAAGTCATAGGTCATGAGAAGATCACCTCCGGGCTCTCATTGGACACTGATAGGAGATAAGGACCAATCACTTAACAGGGCTAAGTCATTAGGTCATCTGTTAGTTCCATCATGTCGTGCCACACATCATGACTGGAGATGCTTTTGTACTGAGGGAGGGTGATGGGAGGTGTAGCGCCGCCGTCGCCTTAGTATTTATTCAAGTTACATTTTTCTACTTAGCTTGACAGATCATCACAGAAAGCCTCATGTTTTGGGCCAGAGGCATCACATTTCATATTACTCCAATATGTAACACAAACACTGAACTCAGGAAAAAAGAGAGAGATATCTATTGTGCATCAATCCTATTTTGGGGCATAGTGTAAAATAAGCGACTTTTGTATTGCTGTATTAAATATTTAGATTCTTTGAACAGACACAGCAGGGGTCCAGCATCTCATCTCTGTTCTCTCTGCAGGTGGCATTCCTCGTTGATGCAGTGTTGGAGGCAAAAATGCAGTATGAATTTGACATTGGGCCAAGTTCATGTCAGATAAAAAGGAAATATGGACCAAGGGTAGCCAAGTTGAACAGTGGGATTTGGTAAACACCAGACAAACAAATTAATATACAGCATACTGTATATGTATGAACTTCTGCCATTTTCAAATAGCAGAGGCTGCAATTAATTAAGTCCAAAATGGACTTCTAAATAGTGCTGCATCATGTAATATTTGCTACAGACCTAACAAGAGTATTATACTATAAAAATACTATAGGAAACGCTATAGAACGTATTGCTGCCATGTAAGAAGGGGAAACACTGGTTGGACATAATGCTGAATGATGTGTGCTGATATATGAGGTTAAAAACAGCATTGTATTTGGTCTTTGCAAACCGAAACGATGTAGGAAATGCCTGTAAATGCTTTCAAGTAGCTTGTTCTTGTTTTAATAAATCACCGTCAGGCAGGATATCAACATCTGCGTACCCTGTCATGCTGTGACTGTCAAAGTCACCTTCCCCTGTCGACCAGCATTTACCGTATATGACACAGTACATGTGCAAGACTACCGTATATGACAACGCCTATACGTGTTTACTTGCAGTGAAGCGGGGACGTGAGATCCGACCTCAAGTGGTCACTGAATCGCATTTGGAGACACATTCTAGTGCCAGGTGTAAACTGACGTCCTTACAGCCGTCTGTCCACTTGTGGTCAAATCGGCCAAGACGCATTAAGTGTGTAAACAGCCTCTATTTCTGAGTGATTGACTGCTGTTTTAGGTGAAAGGCAACAAAACAGGAAACATTTTCACTGCAATGCCTTTTGGGTGTTGATGTCTGCCTAGGAGGAGCTGCAGTAGCAAAGCCCCCTGACAAAGTGTTGTGAGTCTCACTCTGTGTGTGATTTCCAGATCAAGACGGAGCGGAGCCCAGTGCTAACTCCGTGTCGGCGTCCAACCTCCTCCGTCTGTCCCACTACACCGGGAGGCAGGATTGGCTGCAGAAGTCCCAGCAGCTGTTGGCCGCCTTCTCCGACCGCCTCACCAAGGTCCCCGTAGCCCTGCCTGACATGGTCCGCGGACTCATGGCCCGGCACTACACCCTTAAACAGGTGATACGTCACGCACGCACGCACACACACACTCACAAACATCGTATGCAATTTACAGCACACTGAAACCAGGGGTTTGAGACGGAGGTGCCGTGATCTATGCACCCTTGTAGCTCCTGGAAACCCCATCAGCATGCAGCAATAGTCTCACTTTAAACAAGCAACTGTTGTGTTGATGCATTTTTAACATTTTATTTATCCGGGGAAAGTCGACAGAGACCACTTTTCAGCCAAACAGCCTACAGCCTACATACTGTATACTCACCCCAAGGACGCGCAGTCTCAAAACCATTTTTCTCTCCATTTCTAACAGCCATCATGCAACCACGGGTTATCTGAGCAGTACACTCCGGATTATATAATGAGCCTTGAAATATTAACACCCTCAATTGGCCTAAAACCAGAGGAGCAAAGCACAGTGCAACTTACCCCAAAGTTTCTGAGCAAACTTTGAGCCTGAAGGCATGTGTGTATATACAGAGGAACAGAGAAGGAACTAACAGACAGAGAGAGAGAGAGAGAGAGAGAGAGAGGATAGTTAGTGCTGTCCATCATCAGTGACCTGAGGGGGACAGGTGAGGGGGAGAGTCCATCATCAGTGACCTGCGGGGGACAGGTGAGGGGGAGAGGGTGCAGGTAACGAGTTCAGGGTGGAGACGAGGTGAGGCCATCTCAGAGAAAACACCTGGCTCCCTTGTTACTGGAACACATTCAGCACTCATCTCATCTCTCCCTCTTTTTCTCTCTCCCCTCCCCTCCTCTTATCGGTGTCCCCATTTCCCCTCTTGTTCCACTCTGTCCATGCCAGTGTTGGCCAGGAACTTAGATACTGTCATTGTATTACTTTCTCCAGTAACTAGCACTGTATGGATTACAATTTCCAAAAACTAATTATATTACAGTTAATAATCCAAGTAACTTCAAGTTACGGCATTACTTTCTCCAGCACTGGCACAGGGCTAAGACGAAGGGCGGACGTAGGTCTGGCTATGCGAGACAGAACGTGATTTGTTTTTTACCCTATAATATATTTACTCAATTAGAAGTAAAAAAGTACCCATAAAAAATAATTACTTGAGTAAGAGTAAAAAAAAAAAAGTATCTCGTAAAAAACTGCTCGAGTAATGAGTAACTTCACGAGTTACTAGATGCAATTTATTACAGCAAGTAACATTATACGAAGGTCCAAAGTTAGGTTAAGAGATGGGTTTGGATGAACTCCAGTAGAAAGACCTTCCATCATTCTAACATGAACGTGCTTAATAAGTAGGCTCGTAGACTCACTCAATGTTAAGGCCCTTGCTAGCCTCGCTGGCCAGCCTCCTCTCCCTTCCGTCCGAGGAGTCTGGCGCCACGGAAACAGGCAACAGGGATAAACCCTCCCCTGCTCTACTCTGCTCTCCCATTGGAGCGACTCTTTCGGTGGCAGCCGGATGTCCGCTCCCGGCCTATTACAAGCTCTGTCATTGGCTCCGACCATGTCAATCAGAGCGGCTTCCGCTCCCTCCTCCCTGTGTGTCGCTGTAAATAGTGCCCTGCCGCCTCAGTGAAAACAACAACGCTAGCAAGCTAACGGCAGAAACCTACAGGCTAGCTCGTTGCTACACGCTGAAAACGGCAAATTGGATTGTTGGAAACTATTTTCCAAGGGCACTGCCGCTAAGCGCCGCCCATCGCAATCCCACTATGGAGACCTGCGGCGCCAGACTCCTCAGACAGAAGGGAGAGGAGGCTGGCCAGCGAGACTAGGCCCTTGCAGACATACATGTAGGCTAGTTCTCCGTATATTACTGAGAGAACCTTTCCGGAACCACTAGTGATTTTCACTGTTCACACATGTGCTACATTCAGGGACATTTTCATCTTGCACCTTTTCACACATGCCACGGCAAGCTAGATGGGGCAAAGGCTTTTTATGCCTCCGCCGGCGAGAGCCCAGCTGGAGGCATTTTGGTTTCAGGTTATCTGTCCAATGTCCATACGTCTGTCCGTCCGTCCGTCCGAGGTTCATAACGCGATATCTCAGGAATTTCGTCAAATTTGGCTCAAACGTCCACTTGGACTCAAGGATGAAGTGATTTTGGTGCTCAAAGGTCAAAGTTCAAGGTCACTGTGACCTCACGAACGCCATTTTCTAGCTTGTTAACGCAATAACGCCTTGACGGAATTTCTTCATTTGGCTCAAACAAGTCTGGACAGACACGCATGTCGACTGCTCATTGTTGGCGGAGGCATATATCTGCGGTGCGGTCGTTCTAGTTTTTATATGAGCAAGGGACAGTCCAAGGAAGGGGGGGGCGGGGCTTCTGAGGTGGGCAGCTGTGGAGAGGTGTCTTCTGAGGTGGGCAGCTGTGGAGAGGTGTCTTCTGAGGTGGGCAGCTGTGGAGAGTAGGGCTGGGTTCAAAAAATCGATTCTCAGATTTTTTATCGATTTTTATTTTAATCCTCGATTATCGATTCATATGTCCAGAGATCGATTTTTTTTTTTTTAATAAACAGGCTAAAATATTATGCTGTGTGTGGTAGTTGAAACATAGTTTCAAGTTGACGTTTATTTATGTTTGTAGTTGAAACAAAAACATAAATACTGTAGGCTACATGAATGGAAATGTTTGATCGTTAATATCTACTTTTAGAAATTATATAGGCTGAAATCAAATCACTGTGCATAATTGTGAAAGTGTCTTTATTGACAGATGAAAAGGCTGTTATTTACCCTTTGTCACCACCTGGTGAGTAAATATATGTGTAACTAAAACCATTAAAATTGACAACAGGTCTGCAACTTTTTTCCCCCGTGTATCTACTTGGCTGGTTGGGAACCCCTGTGTTACTGTACATAACTGGACATGTAATTCAGGGTACAGATCAAAAAACATTTTGAAACATATTGAAATCGATCGAATCGGAATCGAATCGAATCGAATCGAAATTAATCGATTCGCAACCTTGTGAATCGGAATCGAATCGATTCTTGAAATTTGAACCAATACCCAGCTCTAGTGGAGAGGTGTCTTCTGAGGTGGGCAGCTGTGGAGAGGTGTCAGCACGTCCCAAATTGACTCATTCAAGTTGCAGAGTGGGGTGTGTGTACACGCGTCTTGCCACTCACTACTCTACCTGTTAACCTGTTAATGGCCCAGTGGAACTGAGTACAAGTATATATATTTTATTGCAAATGTACTTGAGTAAGAGTAAAAAGTATTCTGTTAAAAAACAAATACTCAATTAAGTACAATTTATTTAAGAAAAACCTAAGAGTACCACACACGTCTGGTAATAATAAGTAACTAATTTCACTTCCGGAGTAACTTGTCCAACACTGGTCCGTGCCCTCCTTCATCTTCTCTCTCACTCTGCCTTCACTCTTTCCACTCTTCTGACCCCTGTACTGTAGATTGTGATCTGTGGCCAGAGGGATGCCCCAGACACTGCCAGTCTGCTAGCAACAGTCAACTCACTCTTTCTACCACATAAGGTAAAGTGCTCAGGATTGTGTGTGTGTGCGTGCGTGCGTTCGTACCTGTGTGTGTGTGGTGTGGTGCGCGTGTGTGTGTGTGTGTGTGTGTGTGTGTGTGTGTGTGTGTGTGTGTGTGTGTGTGTGTGTGTGTGTGAATGATGTACCATCTTGACAAGCGTTTGCGTAATCCGTCCCTAACCCTGAAATAAACAGATCAAGTTGTGGCACACACATTAACATGGACACGCACGCATTCACTCCCACATCAGCAGGTTTGTAGCAGGTTGCACGCACACACACACACACACACACACACACACACACACACACACACACACGCACGCACGCACGCGCACACACACACACACACACACACACACACACACACACACACACACACACACACACACACACACACACAGCCTGGGACAGTGCCTGGGGTGTTTGCTGGCTCAAGTGTATTTTTCTAAAGGTCAACTTTTCAACAAGTCTCCTGTCCTCTCCTCTGTGTGTCCTTACCAGTGCTGACATACCCTGTCTGCTGTGTATTTGACAGCTGTCACTCTGAGTCAGACTTACATTTTAGTATGGATAGCAAAGGCATTAACAGTCGCAAATTCCCATGGTGGCGTCCAGGTAGTGCAGCGATAGATTCCCTGCCTACCAACACGAGGGTCGCAGGTTCGAGCCCCCGTGTTACCTCCGGCTTGGTCAGGCGTCCATACAGGCACAATTGGCCGTGTCTGCGGGTGGGAAGCCGGATTAAGGGTATGTGTTCTGGTCGCTGCACTAAGTAGTTCCTCTGGTCGGTCGGGGCGCCTGTTCGGGAGGGGAGGGGAGGGGAGGGGGCGATAGCGTGATCCTCCCACGCGCTACGTCTTGCCAGTGAAACTCCGGCTCTGGCTCTCAGGTGAAAAGAAGTGGCTGTACTGTACATGTATCAGAGGAAGCATGTGCTAGTCTAATTATAGGGTCTGGATTTGTTTTATACATTTTCCCAGACCTCAACACAGAAAAATAGTTTTATTGAGTCAAACCAAACGATTCAGCTATATTTAGAAACCCCAGAAAAGAGCTATTAGAATAATAAATATAGTCAGTTACCTTGAATCGACTAATCCACTATTCATAAAGTCCTGCACCTTAAAATTGATACCTGTAGATATTGTGTATATAAAAACATTGGAAACTGTTTTTTGTGTTAGTAGCAAAAGCCTTCCAGTTTGTATTCAACATTTATTTTTAATTAAGAGAAGTCAATTATAATTTAAGAGGGTTATGTCTTTTTTAAACATGTCAATGAGAATTAATGTAAAATCTAGATGTGTTTCAGTTTTGGGAGTTAAACTATGGAATAACCTTAGTGATTATTTGAAATTGTGTAGCTCTCTGTTGAGATTTTTTTTTAAAGCCTTAAAAAGTAAAATAATTAAGGATGATAATTTGGACTAAATTCTGCAGATATTCTAGTTATCTATTAGATTGTAAAGGGCAAAAATAAGCCTTGGGCTTCAGCCTATTCCTTTTTTTGGTCATTGATTGTATACATTTTATTTTGTGAAAAGGTTTGATATAGGTTGATGGTCTTTCGCTGTATATTCACACAAATTGTTATGTTTTGTTTATTGTTCATTATAATGTATGACCGAAAATAAACCATTCAAAACCAAACCAACCAAACCATTTTTCTAAGCATTTTACGAAATATCTATGGGAAAATAAAGGGCGGATGAAATCTCCTGGTGCACATGCTGAAGCAGGAAGTGGTGTCGACTTTGGCTCACTGATTTCAGTGTAGGATTAATCGACCAGTCCGTAACGGAAATTAGAACAGTGAATTAAAGTGGTGATTGCCCTGTCACACACACACGCACACACACACACACACACACACACACACACACACACACACACACACACACACACACACACACGCTCTCTCTCTCTCTCTCTCCCTCCCTCTCTCCCTCTCTCTCACACACACACACCCACTGAAATATAGATGAGTTGTGCCATATCAGGCTGTGGTCACATCAGGCCGGGCCAGATCTCCAGAGAGCGAGAGCGAGTCAGATAGAGCTGTTATCAGGATGTATTTTGTATTCACAGTATGTACGTGCTATCACACCCAGCCAGGAACCTTGTTCCTGCCATGCTCATCCTAGGATCACACCCAGCCAGGAACCTTGTTCCTGCCATGCTCATCCTAGGCCTAGGGGATTCTCTGGAGGTGATGCTAGATATTGTATCTGTGAATCCTTACAAAGTCTGAATTAGCTCCATTTAAAGCCTTAAAGTAGTCAAATGCTCCAAATACAGGTTTCAGATAGGGCTGTGCAACAAAATCGATATGGCAATATATCGCGATATTTTCAGAAAGAATATCGTGATATATCACACTGTATCAACTTTTCTGCACATCTGTGTGTTCAGTGACACAATAAGAATACTTATGCACTTTCGTTTTTTATTTCAGTGGTCGTGAACACAGTGTGCAACAACTGTTATCAAGATAATGTGATGCACATATTATTACTAGGGCTGTCAATCGATTAAAATATTTAATCGCGATGAATCGCATGATTGTCCATAGTTAATCATGATTAATCGCAAATTAATCGCACAATTTTTTATCTGTTCTAAATCTACCTTAATGGTAACATGGAAGCTTTGTGCAAAGATGCACTGTTGTATTAATATGGGTAGTAGCTATTATCATTAGTATGGGTAAGTATTTGGCCATTGGTATATTGTTATTATTGCTACTAGTTACTGGGAATACACATCTCTCAGGATGCTCTGTGTGAAATTAACCTGCTATCCAGGAGCAGCTGTGTGCCAGCTCTCTCTCCCCCTCTCGCTTTCTCTCTCGGTCTCTCTCTCCCTCCCTCCCGTCTTTCTCACTGTCTGCCTCTCTCTCTAGTCTCTCCCTCTCTCCGCCCCCCGCTCTCCGTCTGTCTGTGTCATGTGTGTGTCTCTCTCTCTCCCTGCAACGGTCTGATCGCGCTGACGCGCTCTCTCTTTCTCTCCCTCACCCAAA
>NC_139626.1:9349015-9369015 GCF_964638095.1 Poromitra crassiceps | reverse complement strand
GAGGGGGGCTGAGAGTCATTAGGAGAAAACAAACTCGACTGGAGGAGAAAAGGGAAGCAGTGTGAGAGAGATGACGGCTAAAGAGCCAGTGATGGATCAGAGAGGAGGCGTCCTCTACGTCACACATTAGGCAGCCACCAGCAGAGAAGATGTTTCATTTCAATCACGTCACCTCGTCACTTTCCCTGGTTTGGGGCAGGCACACTAATTGTGGTGAATGAGCTGTTAGGAGCAACGACTCGTGCTAATCTAAGCACACACACACTGTTAAGCTGCGTTCACACCGACCTATTAAAGTTTTTCGCTGGCATCGAGTTTACATACAAAGTCAATGCAAACGAGCGATTGAGCGTATATTCGCCCGGGAGAAAAATCGCTGGGCGTCCGAGCGGCAGAGACAGAGCGATAGGGAGAAAATACACTCGTCGCCCCAGATGAAATATCCCAACTCGAGCGAAATTACGCTGGCATCAGTCGCTCGCTGTTCAACGCTGATTGGCTGCCGTGTGAGAGCGAGTCAAGGATCACACTGGCTTGGAACAAACCGCTGGTTTATTGTGTGGCAACAAACTGCATTGACAGGCTGACAGCTGACATGAAGTGAAGTCTGTCCTACCGGTATGGAGCTCGCATTAGGAGCACGCTGATAGGCTTTAGCTTGAAAACAATGACGGTGGCTCGTAGTGGACAAATATCATGACATTGCGTAACGTTATAACCCCCACATGTCCGTCAATTTGTGTGCCTGTTGATGAGCGATTTAAACAGAGCGACAGAGCGATTCCAAAGGGTTGAATCAAGCGACAGAGCAAAAAATAAATATCTTGGTGTGAACACAGCTTTAGAGCGACTTGTGCTAATCTAAGCACACACACACTGTTAGAGCGACTCGTGCTAATCTAAGCACACACACACTGTTAGGAGCGACTCGTGCTAATCTAAGCACACACACATTGTTAGAGCGACTCGTGCTAATCTAAGCACACACACTGTTAGAGCGACTCGTGCTAATCTAAGCACACACACACTGTTAGAGCGACTCGTGCTAATCTAAGCACACACACACTGTTAGAGCGACTCGTGCTAATCTAAGCACACACACACACTGTTAGAGCGACTCGTGCTAATCTAAGCACACACACACTGTTAGAGCGACTCGTGCTAATCTAAGCACACACACACTGTTAGAGCGACTCGTGCTAATCTAAGCACACACACACTGTTAGAGCGACTCGTGCTAATCTAAGCACACACACACTGTTAGAGCGACTCGTGCTAATCTAAGCAGACACACATTGTTAGAGCGACTCGTACTAATCTAAGCACACACACATTGTTAGAGCGACTCGTGCTAATCTAAGCACACACACACTGTTAGAGCGACTCGTGCTAATGTAAGCACACACACACTGTTAGAGTGACTCGTGCTAATCTAAGCACACACACACTGTTAGAGCTTGACCTCCTTTCATTCGTTTGCTATTTGAATTAATTACGAGACACTAGGCTCTCAATTCAGCGCAGCAGTCAAAGCTTCTGCTGCACTTTTTGGCTGTTAATAAATGATAGCCCCAACGATCATACCGGAACATCGCTCTTGATTGTAATTGCTGCCATAAATCGTGGTTAATTGTTCTATTACTCAGCAAAATAGCTTGATTAGTGTTGGGTCAGGATTGTTGATTGTAGAGGCTCTGTTATTCTTAGAGCCACTCTCCCTCCCTCTGCAAGTTCTTCTGCCCAGCGTGTGTGTTTGTCCTTCCTTGCCTCGGTGTCCTTCTGTGCCTCCTGTTCTCCGCTTTCTCAATCTCCCTCCCACGATCCCACCGTCACAGCAAGAAGGTCCTGGGTTTTAATTCCCACCTGGGTGGCTGTTGGTACTGGGGGTGTGTCTCCCCATGCCTTCAGTGCCTAGTGCGCCCAGGTGGGTTATCTCATGAAAAGGGCCTTTCTGTGTGGAGTTTGCGTGCTCACCTGGGGTTCCCTCCATATAACATCAATATGAACCCCCACTAAAAAAAACATGCAAAGCAGATTGTCGCTTGACCAGCGACGGCTGAGAGGAAGTTGGTCTCCGGACGCTGCGATGAAAGCTGCCCACCGCTCCTGGCTTGACCACGGAGGAGGACGAGCCAGGATGGGAGAAAAGCAGAGGATACATTTCACTGAGCCATTTGGATAAGAGTGTGTGTGTGTGTGTGTGTGTGTGTGTGTGTGTGTGTGTGTGTGTGTGTGTGTGTGTGTGTGTGTGTGTGTGTGTGTGTGTGTGTGTGTGTGTGTGTGTGTGTGTGTGTGTGTGTGGGTGCGTGGGTGCATGCCGTGTGTGTGCACGCCTCTGTAAAGATGGTCGTTTGTGATCATTATAAAGACGAGACAACTCGCTCTGTCCCAGCCGTACCCCTTCTCTGTCCCCGGCCTTGACACACTTGTTGAAGTTGTCTCTCTCTTTGTCTCTTCACTTTGTAAGTGTACCATTCTTTCCACTGCCTGGGAACATCCACGTCGATGCCAAAGTGTCGCTCGAGCAGATGTGCCGAGCACACTAACGTGTGGGCAAGTGCGCTGGTGTCAAGGAGCCGGGGTCTCCTTCATTATGGAGATTAGAGTCAAAAAGGCCTCCCATATGTACATAAAACATAATGAAAGCCTGACTGAATGTCATTGAGACATTCAAGAACCTTTTTAACCCAAATTAACCACAACTGTTGGCTTCTAATCATAGACCCTATCCACCTTATTTCTAGCTGCCATGATGCCTTACGTGAAATATGGGCGCTTCTTCCGGTGTAATCCTCCCAGCACCCTCCCCCCGTTACGTTGCTGACATGGACACAACAACATAACCCGTCTGCGGCCAAACATCTCGCCGATAAATATCCCAAGTTGTTCAAAGAGCAACAGGTTAGCGGATGTGATAGACAACATTATTACATTCCCTCAAATAAGTCGTCAAACGAGTGTTATTTCGTTGTGACAAGCAACTTTTTTCACCTTCTAGACCGGACCTTGCACCCATAATCATTTGACAGCGGGGCATTCAAAAATAAGGTGGATAAAAAAGATGGACGTAGCCACCGTGACATCGCCCAGTGATTTGTGGACTCCCGTTTTGAAGCCTTGATTTTGTCATTTTGACCGTCACCATCTTGTTTTCTTGGAGCCAGAAGCAGCTAACGAGAGACCAGGGGTTTCCCACAGCCGCAGCGCCGCCTGCTGTTGGTCCGTGATCGGCGAGCTCTGCGATCAGTGGACAGGCGACCTGTCAATCATTCCCGAAAGCATGATAGTCTGATTTATCGTCTATTTTTCTCTAAATGGGACCATACTTTACAAACTGAACATCATGCTGCATTGAAGAAGACTTGAAACTAGAGATTGAGATCATAAACTCATTAGGAAAGTGTTTACTGAGGTCATCAATCAAGTGACAAGTAGGGTCATTTTCACATCGACTTCTCTACAATCGGACTTCTTTTATAGCAGCCAAAGATTGTATCCTGTGCATCCTGGTGGCTCACCTGGTAACACGCGTACGACGGAGGCTCGGTCCTTCTTTTTGCAGCCAGTGGCGTCACCCCCTGCTGGCCATGAGAAAGAATGCAGGTTTAAGGCACTTCTGCATTGGCTTCATTTTTCAGCTGCGGGGGGTTGCTCCTTGCCTCTAATGTATGTTAAAAAAAAATCACATTTCCACTTCAAAGGTGTAATTATGTTCTTACAGAAACCTTCCCTGGTTCCCATAATTCAGGGCTGCTCCAGTTTCATGTTTATTAGTCTGCCTCTGCCCCGCCCCTTTCCCTATGGAATGCTACAGAAAATGTTCCAAGTGTCCCTCTCTGTGTTGCACTATGAAAATGAGACAAGCACAGACTGAGGGCTTACTCTGGCTGGCTCCCTCTGGAGTGCACTTAAGTGAGGAAGTGGAGTGGACGGGATGGGGAAGGGGCCATGTGTTAGCACCCTTAGGTGTCTGTGGCACGTGTTGAGCAGCACCGTGGGGTGCTGGTATTTGGGTGACAGACTCTTGGGTCAGGAGGAGCGGAAGGCATTTCAGGGATGTTGAAGGTTTTATGAAGCGAGGGGGAGGCGGAGGGTTTCCATGAAGGATGTATAGGGTCAAAAGACAAAAGCTCCTCTTTTATTTCTCACACGAGATCAAGCCCCCGGGAATAGCGCTGGGCTGTGAAGCCATTTGAACATGGTGGCGAAGCTCTGTATTGCAAGTCACGTGACGCCATGCAGCCCAGAAAGGAAAATTCCCATCCACTTGCATGGGGACCCCGGCAGCTGTTAAACCCAGGGGGATTTTTTCCGGGTGTCACTCAAAGTATAAAACGACTCTTTTAATTATCAACAAAATTTTTATGGGGCATTTTTTCTTCAGAAACTACTAAGAGCCGTATACGGGTGTATTTTCTTCTTTTAATACAATCCATGGGTGGGAGGGGTGGGAGACCTCATGGAACACATGCGCACTTCGCATGGTCAGGAAGTAAAATCAGGAAGAAAACACCCCATGATGGCTTCATGCGCTAGTGAGCAACTTCCGTCTGAATGCATGGGTGGGCGTGGCACGTCCCCTATCCAGTTCTTTTAATACATCCATTAGGGGTGTAAAGGTACACGTAATCATACCGAAATTTTTCGGTACAGGACGTCTGGTCCGGTACAGCTGTGTACCGAAGTACACAGCTGGATTTTTTTTTTTTTTTTTTTTTCTTTTTTTTGCGATTATCGATTCTGGAATAAAAGATTGATTAAAAAAATTGTGACATTAAAAATCGCGATACTTAGGTGAATCGATTTTTTCCAACACCCCTATTGTTTACTAATATTTTGATGCTGCACTTTATTTTGTATTCAGTCAAGCTGGAAAAGTTCATTTCCTAGAAAAAAGAAAAGACTAAGAATCTGTGCAGGCCTATTGGTCTGGTAGGGAGGGGTGGATTGGAAGAGGTTAATGTTTCCCAAGAAGAACCTCCTGTCTGCAGACTGTGGTCTAAGCTTGAACTGTTAATGTTAATGCTGCTCTGTTAACACCTTGATTGCCAGCGACGAGTGTACTCGTCAAACACAATCCAGCTGTTAACTGCCAGCGACGAGTGTACTCGTCAAAAAAATCGATTTTTTTTTTTTGACGGTAGGTTGTGCATCTAAGCCTTTTACATCTCTTATATAGGTATTGGACGTGTACAACGTGTACAACCCATTCCACCGACCCACTAAGTGGCGACAAGGAAGGAGGAAGGCAAGCAAAAAGCAGTGTGACTGAAGCCATTCTCATGAAGGTGGATTGGCGAAGGCGCTTTCATTTTCGCGCTGATTGCTGGCGGTGCGGGATTGCAGATTTGCATAGTGGATTGCGGGTGGGACACACTTTGAAACACGCAGCATAATATGACCAGAATCGCAAAAGCTTCATCAAAGCCCTCAACCAAAACTCCAAGACGCGAGCGAGTCCAACCAGACTTCCTCAAAGAGCGGCCGCACAGACAGGCACACACCCGCACAGCAGCAGCAAAGCAATGGTGACAAGCGGGGACTGCCCCCTAGTCCGACACCAAATTGGAAACAAATCCCATTCTAAAAGGCTTTTAGAATGGGATTTTCAACCCATTCTTTTTTGTTTCTTTTTCGCTATAATTTAGAGTAATTTAATTTCTATTCAGAAATTTATTTGAGAGGTCGAGAGTATGAGAAAGTGCATTTGCAAAGGTAGGAAAGTGCTTGTGACATGGCGCTGCATCAAAAAAGAACGCCCACAGGAGGGAGGAGTTGAGCAGAGGGAAGTTTACTGCTGTTATGGAGGAAATTACTGTTCAAACTATTGTTTAGGTCTTACTGATGCCAAAAATGAATGGTTAAAGTGACAGTTCTATCGAATTTCACAAAAAGCCGTTTATCTCTGAATATTTGTTCTGACGCTAAAACCATGCTGTATTCAACTGCTAATGCTTACATAACTACTAACTCTACAAACTAACTCTTTTAGACAGAGAAAGTACACATTCTATTAGTACTTTTGAGATATTGTATGTTCACAAACTCCAAGCAGAAAATAATCCTCGGCTCTTGTAAAATGAGCCACAATCCTCAAAAAAACGGCTTGGCAGAAGCTACCTACAGCAAGAAAAAAACTGCTGGCAGTCAATGTGTTAATGCACTAATGCTGCACTTGAGTCAATGTGGTTGTTCCCACTAGAGTTCACTAGTGGTCCAATTGAGGTCACTACTGTTATTAAAACAGAAAAATAAATCTGAGAAGGCCTATCTACTGCGATTATTACTGCTGCTCCACTGTAAAAGCCTGCAAACTTGTTAACAAGAGTTCAAAATAAACGGTAACAAGCAATTATATGTTTTGCTTTTTTCCTTCCTTTACTGTACCGAAAATGTACCGAACCGTGGCGTCAAAACCGAGGTACGTACCGAACCGTGATTTTTGTGTACCGTTATACCCCTAACATCCATGGACGAGATAGACCCTTTTCACGGTGGCCATCTTGTGTCCCCAAAGGGCAGGATAAACACAGGTGTACCAAAACATGAATTAGGGTTTCCAACTTCCAGTCCATTTTGGTGTTGCAGTGCTGGGGCCCTAATTAGGGAGTTGGTTGCACCTGTGTTTATCCTGCCTTTTAGACACAAAATGGCAGCTGTGAAAAGGGTCTATTACTGTTGTCCTTTCTTTGTTCATGTTCCTGATCTCACCCGCCTGAGAGAGGAGGATGTGAGCAGGTGAGTGTGGATGTAGGAGAGGTAGGAGGAGAGAAGAGGGATGTCAGGGAGGGCCGTGGCCTTTAGAGTCTTTTGAACGAGTGTCTGTGAGAACGCCAGAGACAAACGACTGGGATTCCCTAACAAGACCGCAGAGACACACGGAACTGTTAGCAGGGTGAGAGGGAGGCCAGGAGGGAGGAGGGAGAGAGACACGGAAGAGTTAGCAGGGTGAGAGGGAGGCCAGGAGGGAGGAGGGAGAGAGACAGCAGGGTGAGAGGGAGGCCAGGAGGGAGGAGGGAGAGACACACAGAAGAGTTAGCAGGGTGAGAGGGAGGCCAGGAGGGAGGAGGGAGAGACACACAGAAGAGTTAGCAGGGTGAGAGGGAGGCCAGGAGGGAGGAGGGAGAGACACACAGAAGAGTTAGCAGGGTGAGAGGGAGGCCAGGAGGGAGGAGGGAGAGACACACAGAAGAGTTAGCAGGGTGAGAGGGAGGCCAGGAGGGAGGAGGGAGAGACACACAGAAGAGTTAGCAGGGTGAGAGGGAGGCCAGGAGGGAGGAGGGAGAGACACACAGAAGAGTTAGCAGGGTGAGAGGGAGGCCAGGAGGGAGGAGGGAGAGACACACGGAAGAGTTAGCAGGGTGAGAGGGAGGCCAGGAGGGAGGAGGGAGAGAGACAGCAGGGTGAGAGGGAGGCCAGGAGGGAGGAGGGAGAGACACACGGAAGAGTTAGCAGGGTGAGAGGGAGGCCAGGAGGGAGGAGGGAGAGAGACAGCAGGGTGAGAGGGAGGCCAGGAGGGAGGAGGGAGAGAGACAGCAGGGTGAGAGGGAGGCCAGGAGGGAGGAGGGAGAGAGACAGCAGGGTGAGAGGGAGGCCAGGAGGGAGGAGGGAGAGAGACACAGAGACTCGTTCCCACGGGTCCATGAAATCCTTGAAAGTTTGTGAATTTGAACCCAAAAAAATCAAGGCCTTGAATGTTTTTGAAAATAGTCATAAATAGACATGAGTAATTAAAAGTGGTTTATATATTTTGTGCAAGAATATAAATTTAGATTTTTTTTTTTTTTTTTACTCAACGTGTAACAGCACAGTTGAGAAGTGTTCACCCATTCAAGCCTCTCTTTGTAATTGTTGTCTGTGAGCTTCTGTAAAGCCGGCTGGTTTCATTAGAAAAAATGCTCAGTGTTGTAACAGTAATTAACCTTGACCCTTGTCTCAAACTCTGCCATGCTGGGTCCTTGAATTTGAGGGAATTTGGGGCCTGGAAACTGAATGTGATGTTTAAGAAGGTGTGGGAGCCCTGGATCCAGAGACTAGTCGGAGGATAACTAGCATTTAGCAAACCTTCCTGCTTACGCAGAGGAGGATTTAGAGCTGCTGTTTCACACACTCCTCCTCGGTGACCTTTGACCTCCCTCGCTTCAATCCGCTGCCTTATTCCCCCGGCACTCCCTCTGTCCGCCCAGGCTCCACCTCCCTGTGAGGCACTGTGTGTGTGTGTGTGTGTGTGTGTGTGTGTGTGTGTGTGTGTGTGCGCGTGCATGCGTGCGTGTGTGTGCGTGTGTGTGTGTGTGTGTGTGTGTGTGTGTGTGTGTGTGTGTGTGTGTGTGTGTGTGTGTGTGTGTGTGTGTGTGTGTGTGTGTGCGTGCGTGCGTGTCCGTGCGTCTGTGTGTGTGTGTGTGTGTGTGTTATAGGAACTGATTCTATTCTCTTCTTCTCTGTTAATGAGCTGCTAAGCTCAATAACCAGTCAGAGCCCACAACTCAGTTGGATTGACAGCTGTGTGCAAGCTCCCAGATGGATCCTTTCACAGCAAAGTGCTTTCCAGCTAGACTCTGATGCATTACGATCACCACTCGTCCTCTCTCTCTCTTCCCCTCTTCTCTCTCTCTCTCTCTCTCTCACACCTTTGAGACACTGCGGAGCGCGTCATCATTCAGAAACCACGCCCAAAACACAAACTCCCGTCCAATCCTGGCGTTCTCCTATGTCGCGTTGCATGGTCGGGTCTTGCACAAAAAGATCGTATATACGGAAGATGAACACTCCAACTTACTTCATTGACAGCAACATCCATATTTTTCTTCTCGCCAATTCTCAATGGCTTCCTTGTTTTCCTCGGGAGTACAAAAAAACTTTAACTGGCGATTTTTTACATTTGTTATCTGCGCAGCCCCACCACACAACAGCTTTTAGCTATGTTTAATTCAAGGAAAATGACGCTGGTGTGTGGAAATGAACGGAGCTTTTCCCCCGTGATGGGCGTGGCCTATTTCATGCAGTGTCTCTATACGCTTGTTGTGCTTTATCATTTACTCTCTCATTCACTTGCAGATCTCTATACTCACCTCATGTCTCACCCCCATCATCCCTGTACAACTCCACCTGTAATTCTATGCAGCCATTAGGGGTGGGAATCACCAGATGGCGCCCCACGATACAATATTTTATCACAATACCTAAGTCACGATACGACAGTATTGCGATATTGCGATATATTGAGTATTGCGATATTATGATTTATTACTTTTTTCAACTGCAAATTATGTCCCAAAAGGGAAAAAAACGGTCAACATCTGTTTTATCTAATGAGATAAAGTTTCCAGTCTGTTCATCTCACTTCAACAATTTTTATTGCAGCAAAATGGGATTGTCAAGCAGACAGACTGAGCAACACTGTCATAAAAGCCTGCCATAAATGTTGCATGATGCACTTGACAATTTGTGTACGAAAATATGACAAAACTTTGCATTCGTGCAATACGATAAATTGCCACGCAAAATATCGCGATACTCTGCTGTATCGATTTTTCCTCCCACCCCGACCAGCCACCCATCCATTCATCCATCCATCTATATGCTAATTCCAGTGTTTGTCAGTCTATATGCTTTATGGAATAGAAGAACAGTCTATATGCATTATGGAATAGAAGAACAGTCTGTATGCATTATGGAATGGGGGGAATTGCATGTGTACTTAGGATTCAGTGAAGGGCTTTAGTGGTGTTGTTGGAGATACAATCCACTCCCTGCAGTCTTATCTCCGCGTGTCTGTATGTCTGCTAACGTCGTGCTTGACACTCCGGGCTTATTATCCATTCCACATCTCGGCTCGGTAAATAAAACCCATGCCGAACAGATAAGACACACACAGACTAATGTTCCTCCGCACACTGTCGCACTCTCCGTATCAGACACTGTGAATGTTTCCACTGATAGGATCAGAGATGGAGTGGCTGACTAGCGCCTCCTCTGGCGTCCCACTGGTGGGAATAGCGTGATCCTCCCACGTGCTACTGTACGTCCTGCCGGTGAAGCTCCAGCCGCTGTCAGGTGAAAAGAAGCGGCTGGTCAACTGCGCATGTGTCGGAGGAAGCGTGGTGCTACTGTAGTTTGCGGCTCTCCCCAGATCGACAGAGGGTGGAGCAGCGACCGGGGGGAAATTGGCCAAGTACAATGGGGGGGAAATCTGAAGGGGAAAAAGATGTAGTGGCTGCCTCTGGTTAACCCACCTAAACTCAGTTTAGACATCCTTTTCTTTGTGAAGTAGAGATTTCCTTGGGCTGCCTGCATGCACGATTATGGCCAAAATGATAGTCATGGTTATTCTGGTGGATGTTGCCATCATGATTATTAATCATAATTATTCGCAGAATAATTTGAGGATTTGCAGAACTAAATTATTTGACTGCACTTTTGGCTTCTAATGTAATGTCTTGACTATTTACAGCTAGGGATGCACCGAAGATTTTGGCTGATACCGATAACCGATGTTAACATTGCTGTTATGGCCGATAACCGATATTTACCGGCGACGATATGATCTGTATAAAAACACATTTGTATGATACTCAAATGTTGTACATACTGAAAGACACAGGTAAACTGTGAATTTGAAAAAGTAATGCATTTCTTCATTTCCGAAACATTTGGAAAAGCTCATAAATCATAGATGTACCATTGTTTTCATTGTTTTGGCTGATACCGATAACGATATTAACATTGCAACATCGGCCGATACCGATAGGATTGCCGATATATCGTGCATCCCTATTTTCAGCAGCACACATTCCAAATGGAATGAAATGTTGAAATATTGCTGATATGCCAATATTCTACCCATTATTAATCGTAGAAACAAGAATGGCAATATAGGATTATGCATGATTAATTATGCAGCCCCAGGCTCAATAGTCTCTGGAGGAAGGCAGTAGCTGAAACGTGGCCACACTATGGTCATCATGTACACATCAAATAAATCTATGTTTTTCCTGAGTGCGGGTCAATTTGAATTTTACTGGGGCTTCTTTACCATGGAGAGACCCAGCACCAGATTGTACTGAAAGACATTTTTTGGGTGAGCACATTGGTTCTTAAAAATTTAAAAAAAAAAATCAATAGTCTCTCAAGCGAGTTAACTTCAACTTCAACTTTATTAGTCTATCTCTTCCACAATCTTCCCGTGCTCCAGAGACAGTCTGCACTGTATTTCAGCCTGTTAACATTTGGCCAGAGGAGGTTGTCCGCTTCCAAAGAAAAAACTACACATGTAAAGAAAACCGAGGCAGGTGATGTCCCGTCATGAGTATGCCCCGCCTTCTATCTGTTTTGACCAACTTTCTCCTCTAGGAAGTACAGACGGGTAGGATGGAGAAATGTTGTAATGCGTCTGTTTTTAAGAGACTACAGATCTTCTTTTCTTGTCTCTCCTCTCACAGGATCTCTGTTTTAAGAGACTACAGATCTTCTTTTCTTGTCTCTCCTATCTCACAGGATCTCTGTTTTAAGAGACTACAGATCTTCTTTTCTTGTCTCTCCTCTCACAGGATCTCTGTTTTAAGAGACTACAGATCTTCTTTTCTTGTCTCTCCTATCTCACAGGATCTCTGTTTTAAGAGACTGCAGCTCTTCTTTTCTTGTCTCTCCTCTCACAGGATCTCTGTTTTAAGAGACTACAGATCTTCTTTTCTTGTCTCTCCTCTCACAGGATCTCTGTTTTAAGAGACTGCAGCTCTTCTTTTCTTGTCTCTCCTATCTCACAGGATCTCTGTTTTAAGAGACTACAGATCTTCTTTTCTTGTCTCTCCTCTCACAGGATCTCTGTTTTAAGAGACTACAGATCTTCTTTTCTTGTCTCTCCTCTCACAGGATCTCTGTTTTAAGAGACTGCAGCTCTTCTTTTCTTGTCTCTCCTCTCACAGGATCTCTGTTTTAAGAGACTACAGATCTTATTTTCTTCTCTCTCCTATCTCACAGGATCTCTGGCATCTGTTTCAGTCTCTCCCACTTTACCTACTTACCTACCTAATATTTACCTACCTACTACCTCTCTTTCCCTCCCCCCTAGCTCTCACTGCACCAGATCGCATTGTGTCATTAAAATGTGGCATACATGTCTGTGTGTACATGTACATAGATTAGCGTAGCATGAGATGTACATAGATTAGCGTAGCATGAGATGAGATGTGGGCTAGTGCACAGATGACTTCCTCCACAGTGTGATGTAACAGCGCCGTATGTTTCATACGTTTCCAGATGACCTAATAAGACTTCAAAGTTCTGTCCACCTGCCTCGGTTGACCATTTCCTCTGATCAATTGGAAAGAAAGCTGCATTTTCTGTCGCATTTGTGCCGGCACACTGTGTGTGTCGGAGACCTATAGACACACCTCTCATGGAGTCTTAATCACACACATACAGATTGGCTGTTACCAGACTCTGGGTCTCTCTGGTGATATCTAAACTATGACCACATGAGACTTATGACAAGGTCTCACACCTTTGTATGGTCACTTTATGTTGTTGTGACACACTGGTATTTAAAATGAAAGTTTGGTGTGTCAAATTCAACGAGTTCAACATCTAAGGCCAAGATTAGATTTAATGTATTGAATGCACCACTTTGCAACTCATTGTAATGCAGATGCATTTCGTTGTGATTAAGGTCTCGCATTCAATTTATTCCACACATGTGCATTGATAATGCATATCTAAACTATAACAAAAGTTGTTTTCCCCTATCTTTTGCTAACTCTGCTAGCGTTCATCTTGAAGATATTTGGTGCAGTGAATCAGTTGCATAAAAAAAATGTAAAGTACTAAAATCAATAAACCACGTCTAATGAGTTTTATCTCGGAATGTTGGAGCCGTGAGATCATTGTTTAGAAGCCTGCGCACATGGCAAAACAAATGCATTGCAGATTAATTAAGGCCTGGTCTTTTTTTGTCCACAACGGACTTGTGTTTAAAGTGCTTATTTTCTCATTATTCTCAATGGAACGTGGTGCTGTGTGATCCGTTTGTTGTGGGTTTCTTGCAAAGCTCCAGGAGTTCCAGACATTGCAAGTTTGACCAAAAGGCGTTTGGCAGCTTACAGCAGTAGTCCTCTCCTGTGCTTCCCCAAGGATTGTTTAGTGCTCCTTGGTAGAAATTTGACCCAGGCCCTGTGTTGACCACCCTCGACCCAGGCCCTGTGTCAACCACCCTCGTATCCAACCAGGCCCTGTGTCAACCACCCTCGACCCAGGCCCTGTGTCAACCACCCTCGTATCCAACCAGGCCCTGTGTCAACCACCCTCGACCCAGGCCCTGTGTCAACCACCCTCGACCCAGGCCCTGTGTCAACCACCCTCGACCCAGGCCCTGTGTCAACCACCCTCGACCCAGGCCCTGTGTCAACCACCCTCGACCCAGGCCCTGGGTCAACCACCCTCGACCCAGGCCCTGGGTCAACCACCCTCGACCCAGGCCCTGGGTCAACCACCCTCGACCCAGGCCCTGTGTCAACCACCCTCGACCCAGGCCCTGTGTCGACCACCCTCGACCCAGGCCCTGTGTCGACCACCCTCGACCCAGGCCCTGTGTCAACCACCCTCGACCCAGGCCCTGTGTCAACCACCCTCGACCCAGGCCCTGTGTCAACCACCCTCGTATCCGACTACTTCTTACCCTTGTCTAAAAGTGTAGAAGCAGTGGACTGAGTTTTCTACACAAACCCCCCCAAGAACCCACTTCACTCTCTATCGCCTCATACTGTAACTCCTAGCGCTCTCATTGTTGATGCCGTACTACTATCTATTGTGAGGACTGAGGGCTAAAAGCAATATGAGGGAATCACAAAAGTAACGACAGTATCGCTCGTTCTGCTTGTCACTGAGCACAAAATAAGGAACAACCACACCTTGCTAAGAGCAATGCAACAAAAAAAAAGGATAGCTGTTGTGTGTCACTGTCACATCCCTGGGACAAAACCCATCGATTGTGCCATATACCAGTCACAACGTGTATGACAGCTAAGTGATTATAGTCTTTCCTGATTCGTGCATACCGTCACATGGCACATCGTAAAGAAATCACTTCTTCAGCCACAAAAACCTACAGAAATATCTCATACTCAGTTATACCAGAGTCACACAATAACTGGCTGGGTCCGGGGCTATATCAGTGACAAATAAAGATTCTCTGACAAGATGATGACAGTTATAGATGTGCAAGGCTAGCAAATGCCATATTGGTTCATACTGGCTTTCTCAGGACAGTGTAATACATACAGGTAGCCACAGGCTGACCAAGACAGGCAGGTCAAACTCCCAGAATCCATCACAGGGCCCATGATTGCAGCTACACAAGATAGATGACAAAGTTGATTTTAATTGTTTTCAGTCGGAGAATGATGGCGGTCAAATCCGCCAACGCTGGCAGAAAGTGTCACCAACTGCATGGCGCCTGCAGACAGGACGTGCTTTGAATTTTGCCAACTTCTACCTTCTGCCTCTACTGCAGTGATGGAGACAATCTGTCCATGATTAGACTATCTAGCTAAATGAATGTAGTGGCATACAGTATGTTTTTGCACATGCTCTTGTTGTCGTGCCTTCCTTTTACGATCAAGTAGCGGCTAAGCTGAGCTTTCTTCCTCTAATTGACCATATGGTCGTTAAAAACTTTTCACTGAGACAAAGTGGGAAAAGATGTTCCGCCAAATTTGGGTTTTGGATGGGGTACTCCAAATCCCTGCATTGGCTTCTTACAGTATTCATTTACGATGGGAATAAATATATCATTTCTAGGGTTTTCCCTACCATTAGAAGGCCTAGGCGCTGCACCCAAGCCGTTTTGGGCACCACCTAAGCCGGATTAATGTAAAATGAATGTTGGTGCCTAGTGGACTAAAAGTTTTGTCTGTAAGAACATTTTTATCCCCCATCAGTACTAATTTTAATTTGTTTATCCTGGTTGCTGCTCCACCCTCTGCTGATCTGGGGAGAGACGAAACTGTCTCCATGCTTCCTTCGAGACATGGGCAGTAGCCAGCCGCTTCTTTTCACCTGACAGGGGAAAGCTCCCACGACATAGCACGTGGGAGGATCACGCTATTCCAACGAGTTCCCCTCCCTCCGAACAGGCGCCCCGAACAAACAGAGGAGGCACCACTTCAGCGACATTGCAAGTTTTTGTGAGGGGTTCCTATATGAAGGAAACCCCCAGGGGGCACGGGGAGAACATGTAAACTCCACACAGGAAGGCCCTTTTGACGACCCCACCCGGGCGGTGGGCACTCGGGGACATGCGGACGGGCACGCACTCCTTCGGCGCTCACAGCGTCCCAGGTGGGAATCGAACCCAGGACCTTCTAGCTGTGAGGCGACCGCTCTACCACTGAGCCACCGTGCCCCCCTAGCATTTTGAGTGTTTCACACCCAACAAGCTGTAAATACGTATTTTATATTTGACAAATGACCACGTGCAAGGTGCTCTTGCTGATCAAAACCACCTTGGCAAGGAGAAAGGAGTTGACTGCAGCGGTTGACTGACAGCCCCACAATGCATTGCCAACTGCTATGGCTTCCTTTGAGGGCACAAGGTGAGCGCTGCATTAGGCCAGGCGTTGATGCTGATGTGTGAAACATGGAGACAGATGGCGTGTCGGAGCTGAGCGTCCCCCGGGAGGACCGGTTGAAGGAGGCCAACGATAGGAAGAGAGCCAAGCACCAGGACGTGGTGGTAGATGTGTGCTGCAGGCGGAGTTGGCGTGTATGGTGTAGAGACGGTATGAAAATGTATCATGATTATAGTGAGCAAAATGATCATGGTATCAGTATTATCATCACGGTCTTGTTAAAATGTCCTGAGTATCTTCAAAAAGTACTGATACACGATTGATTTCAGCAAGTTTGATATTGAAAACCACAAATCAAATTAGCAGCACTGTGCACTTTCTGTTTGCATAAACATTAAAATAATAACATAGCCAATAGGAGATGGTGCATTTTGAACACGTTCATTTTGAACCACTCGCTTTTAATCAACTTTGAATAAACAAGCAAACAGTGCTCTGTGCAGCAGCGTTAATCGCGGTAATCAAACCTACACGGTTTTAATGATAATTAAAATTTGAAACGGTAATGCTACCGCCAGGAGTTTTATCACGGTTTATTTTTCATTGTTTCTTCCTTAGGCTGGTGTTTGGTTTACTGAGGCCAGTCAGTCTGCATAGAGCCTAACGCTCGCTTCATACGGGGTGCGTGCTACTCAGAAGCAGCGCTGAAGCAGCCACACCAGAAGCACTCAGTTTTCCTCAGCGCCTCGCTCGGCACTGCCCTCCCTCCCCCCCTCACAACTTGCATTGACTTCACGCCTGGCAGCTCGGGTGCAGCGCGCTGCACGCTTGAAAAATAGAACAGAAGTTGAAACTATTGCTTCAGCGTGGCGTGGCGTGCGGCTGGTGTGATCGGCCTCGCCTGTTAACAAGGACGCTGAAATGAAGCTGCCTCCGCGCTGCGTAGCTTCAGCGTTGCTTCAGCGTAGCTTCGGTGTATGGTGTGAACGAGGGCTAAACTGCCTTGGGCATTACAGGAATATATAACGAACTGCACATGCTGCTTTGGCACAATCCATGGATTGATGGTGTCTAATGGTCTATTGCTCCATAATTTTAGGGCACAAAGACATTATATTAACCCATTGATACCTGATGCAGCATTTGTGTGTGTATCCCTTTAAAGGGATACACACACAAATGAGGGATATACACGCAAATGCTGCATCAGGTATCAATGGGTTAAATCCCTTCCCTGCCCAGCAGGGATATTTCCAGACATACAGTATGACCTCATACTTACCAATCAAATGTCAAGTCTGATCTCCTTCACACGTTTGCCTCGACTTTTATGATCGTTCCTAATTTAACGACGATTCACTTTCATCTTAAATGCAACATAAGCTGATGATGAATCATAGAGTCGGTGTGAAGGGCGTCCTCGCGTCTCTCGGCGGACGCTGGTGATTTAGTGGAGAGGGTCCTGTAGAGTCTGTCATCAGCCCAAACCTGATGACAGAGCACACAGCCAGAACAGGCTCGTTCACTCGTCCACACACCGTCTGCTTCTCTGCCTTTCTTATCAGGGTTTCCACAGAGGAGGGTTTCCCCCAACCCCCCAAAATTACTGCTCATTTTAATTTATTTATCCTGGTTGCTGCTCCACCCTCTGCCAATCTGGGCAGAGCCAAAACTGAGGAGGGTTTTTGAACCAGTGGCACTCTGCTCATCCACCACCATCATCCACTGTGTAGCACCCTCCTGGGTGACGCACAGTAGCCAGTTTGCGCAGGAAACGCTCACCACACATCAGCTATCACGGTGGAGAGTAGAGGATGAACGTTGCTAGGTGGCCACGATGGAAGGAAGGCCTGTGTGGGAATTGAGCCAGGGCATCGGGGTTACCCCCCGGGGTTACCCCGGGGGGTAACCCCCGTACTCTTCTGAAGATGGGCTCTTTAATGAACCAACACAGAGACTCAGGACCTCGGTTTAATGTCTCATCAGAAGGACGGCGCTCACTCACAGGACAGAGTCCCTGTCTCTGTCTCTGCCCTGGGGCATTGGGGATGGTGATATTATTAATGAGACCAGAGGGAAGAGCACCTCCTACTGGTCCTCCATCACCACTTCCAGCACCATGGTCTCCCATCCAAGGACTAACCACATTCAGACCTGTTAGGGACTGTATGATACCTAGGTGGGTTGGGGTGGGGTGAAAGAAAATCGTTTTGGGGAGGTTTTTTATGTTGAGATAGGAGGGGGAGCATATAAAGTTTTTTTTTCCCAGTTTTGCATTTGTTTGCATTGTGTTTCGCTATATATATATATATATATATATATATATATTATTATTATTTTTATATTCACCCACCCCTACGCAAATGGTTTCTCCCTACCATGCTGATGAGGTGCTTGCAGAATATGTGCTGGCTATTACGTGTGCACCTGGAGGGACATCCACACGGATTACTCCCGTCAGCTCCTATCTCGTATTCGCACAAGCAAGCGTGCACGCGCACGGTTAAGTTGTGGCTCGTTTCAAAGTTTATGTATCCACAGTGGCAGGTTTACATACAGAAACGGCAACAATCGATCAATATCATCAGCTATATTTCACCTGTATCATTCTGATTGACATTAAATGGATTAAAATGACACTATATGATCGGTGAAATGTGTCCATAGCCTATTGTAGAGCACATCTCATGAAATCGTAATCAGGGTTAACGTTATAACAGGGACCAAATCGAACAACAGAACAGATAGCAAGCCCTTTGCCATATCTGCCGTGCATACACTATTTCCTAGCTCACTCTGATCCGGAAGGGGCGGGGCCAGGGGAAATGGGCAGTAGCTTTTTTTTTTTTTTTTTTTTACAGATGCAGGGGCAGGGCAGACAGAAAATTATATAAATGTCAGGGAGGGCAGTTGATTAAAATATATATATATATAAATATTGGATATTGGACAGTCCCTTAGCTTCACCCAGCAAGCCAGCATCGTAATGCATAAAAAAGCCTCAACCTTAGCTTGACCACCATGCATTTATTTGAGTTTATCCAGTGGGTTTCCAAAAGATTTTGTAAGGACAAGAAGTTAGACAACTTCCTCAATCCAACTGAAGTTAAAACAACAAGATCACAATATGACAAATAACACTCCATTCAAACCCATGTAGTAATAAGACCAATATGAGCTTGGTATATCAACCTAACGCTTGTCTGTGTGCCCATCTCTTTATATCTGTCTTGTCTTCCCCTCCTTGCCTAAGCTCTTTTCCTTCTCCCTGCCTTTCGTACTCAAGTCTATTTGACTTTTAATCCTTCTCTCTATCAGTTCTTATGCCCTCCTCGTCCTGCTTCTTCTCAAAGTCTCTCCACTGCTCTTGCCTGGCCCTCCTTCACTCCTGCTCAAAATCCTCATGAATAAATGGACCTGACGGGGAAGTCAGTGTCAGCAGATGACTGATAACGTGCGCGTGTGGCTCTGCTGCACCACCTTGTTGTGTGTGTGTGTGTGTGTGTGTGTGTGTGTGTGTGTGTGTGTGTGTGTGTGTGTGTGTGTGTGTGTGTGTGTGTGTGTGTGTGTGTGTGGCTGCAGCAGCACGTGTGTGCCTTTCTGTCCTGGGGTAGCGGTCCAGATGCCAGGTTGTTAGGATGATTGAGCAGGTCCCCTTGTGTGTGTGTGTGTGTGTGTGTGTGTGTAAGTGAGAGAGAGGGAGAGAGAGAGAGAGAGAGAGAGAAACCACAGGGGGGCGAGCGATGGAGGAAGTCAATCTCCCCATGCCTGGCTGCACACGGCGATGACAGCGCTATTCACAGCCTCTGTCATTCATTGCTCTTCCTCAGGTATGAGGGAGCCAGTCAAACGTGTGTGTTAGGTGTGTTTTGTGCGTCTCTGTCAGGCAGCCCAGCAGGCTCCTGGCTCTCCAGCGAGCTGTCAGAGGTTGGCCCGGGGAGCCATCTGTGTACTAGCTGGGTTAGAAAGCAGGCTGAAGAGAACTACACTCCATTGGTTTGAGTGTGTGTTATTGTCGGCACAGGTACAGCACACTGTGTTCCTGTTAAAGTGTGCTCGCTCGGGCCGGCCTGGCAGAGTGAGAGAGGAGTGAGGGAGAGCGTGGGAGGGAGCTGTCAGTGTAGGGACATTTAACGTCTAGGAGCTGTGTGTGTGTGTGTGTGTGGCGTGCGTGCGTGCGCGTGCGTGCGTGTGTGTGTGTGTGTGTGTGTGTGCGTGCGTGCGCGTGCGTGTGTGTGTGTGTGTGTGTGTTTCAGGGTTCCCCAGAGTGTGAATAGATTAGCACTGTGGGAGTTTGATTGAGCTCTCATGTGTAGCCAACTGTCTGCAACAGCTTCTTCCCACATACACATACACACATACACATACACATACACACATACACATACACATACACACACACACACACACACACACACACATACACACACACACACATAC
>NC_139626.1:9321515-9346515 GCF_964638095.1 Poromitra crassiceps | reverse complement strand
GCAGACAGGGGCATGCTGATGACTGAGTCTGATGAAGATGATGCAGGTTGCAGACAGGAGCATGCTGATCACTGAGTCTGATGAAGATGATGCAGGTTGCAGACAGGGGCATGCTGATCACTGAGTCTGATGAAGATGATGCAGGCTGCAGACAGGAGCATGCTGATCACTGAGTCTGATGAAGATGATGCAGGTTGCAGACAGGGGCATGCTGATCACTGAGTCTGATGAAGATGATGCAGGTTGCAGACAGGGGCATGCTGATCACTGAGTCTGATGAAGATGATGCAGGTTGCAGACAGGGGCATGATGATCACTGAGTCTGATGAAGATGATACAGGTTGCAGACAGGGGCATGCTGATCACTGAGTCTGATGAAGATGATGCAGGTTGCAGACAGGGGCATGCTGATCACTGAGTCTGATGAAGATGATGCAGGTTGCAGACAGGGGCATGCTGATCACTGAGTCTGATGAAGATGATGCAGGTTGCAGACAGGGGCATGATGATCACTGAGTCTGATGAAGATGATGCAGGCTGCAGACAGGGGCATGATGATCACTGAGTCTGATAAAGACAAGATGATGCAGGTTGCAGACAGGGGCATGCTGATCACTGAGTCTGATGAAGATGATGCAGGCTGCAGACAGGGGCATGCTGATCACTGAGTCTGATAAAGACAAGATGATGCAGGCTGCAGACAGGGGCATGCTGATCACTGAGTCTGATGAAGATGATGCAGGCTGCAGACAGGGGCATGCTGATCATTGAGTCTGATGAAGATGATGCAGGTTGCAGACAGGGGCATGCTGATGACTGAGTCTGATGAAGACAAGATGATGCAGGCTGCAGACAGGAGCATGCTGATCACTGAGTCTGATAAAGACAAGATGATGCAGGTTGCAGACAGGAGCATGCTGATCACTGAGTCTGATAAAGACAAGATGATGCAGGTTGCAGACAGGAGCATGCTGATGACTGAGTCCGATGAAGATGATGCAGGCTGCAGACAGGGGCATGCTGATGACTGAGTCTGATGAAGATGATGCAGGTTGCAGACAGGGGCATGCTGATCACTGAGTCTGATGAAGATGATGCAGGCTGCAGACAGGGGCATGCTGATGACTGAGTCTGATGAAGACAAGATGATGCAGGCTGCAGACAGGGGCATGCTGATGACTGAGTCTGATGAAGACAAGATGATGCAGGCTGCAGACAGGGGCATGCTGATGACTGAGTCTGATGAAGACAAGATGATGCAGGCTGCAGACAGGGGCATGCTGATGACTGAGTCTGATGAAGACAAGATGATGCAGGCTGCAGACAGGGGCATGCTGATCACTGAGTCTGATGAAGACAAGATGATGCAGGTTGCAGACAGGGGCATGCTGATCACTGAGTCTGATGAAGACAAGATGATGCAGGCTGCAAACAGGGGCATGCTGATGACTGAGTCTGATAAAGACAAGATGATGCAGTTTGCAGACAGGGGCATGCTGATCACTGAGTCTGATGAAGATGATACAGGTTGCAGACAGGGGCATGCTGATCACTGAGTCTGATGAAGATGATGCAGGTTGCAGACAGGGGCATGCTGATGACTGAGTCTGATGAAGATGATGCAGTTTGCAGACAGGGGCATGCTGATCACTGAGTCTGATGAAGATGATACAGGTTGCAGACAGGGGCATGCTGATCACTGAGTCTGATAAAGATGATGCAGGCTGCAGACAGGGGCATGCTGATCACTGAGTCTGATGAAGACAAGATTATGCAGTTTGCAGACAGGGGCATGCTGATCACTGAGTCTGATGAAGATGATACAGGTTGCAGACAGGGGCATGCTGATCACTGAGTCTGATGAAGATGATGCAGGCTGCAGGCAGGGGCATGCTGGTGACATTTAATAAATATACTGCAACCAGGATGAATGCTTCGTCCCTGACCAGACGTTTGTGGCTGTTCAATAGACTGAACCTTAGACTTTCTTTCAGAACCCTTACCTACTGTATGCACTCTACTATTTAAATTACTACAATTTTTTTTACTATTTAAATTGTCCATGTAGAGTCATTCAAGGTGGAAAATTATGTCCGTGGGTGTAATTGAACAGACAAGTAGGCCAGACGTGTCTGAAGCTAAGATCAGCTCTGATGATCTCTGATGTCAGTCTCTCTTATAGTGGCTTGCATGTTGCTCTTTTGTGGTCGAGCTTCAGTTGAGATGAGATGTATCACTAGACCTCTCTCCCAGAGATGCTCACAAGTCATTTTTTGCAAGTCTAAGTCAAGTCTCAAGTCTTTGAGCTCAAGTCCAAGTCAAGTCTCAAGTCTTTGAGGAGCAAGTCCAAGTCAAGTCTCAAGTCTTTGAGGAGCAAGTCCAAGTCAAGTCTCAAGTCTTTGAGCTCAAGTCCAAGTCAAGTCTCAAGTCTTTGAGGAGCAAGTCCAAGTCAAGTCTCAAGTCTTTGAGCTCAAGTCCAAGTCAAGTCTCAAGTCTTTGGTCACAAGTCCAAGTCAAGTCTCAAGTCTATTATGGATGAGCATTCTATCATTCTGTTACATGCCATCCAGTCTGCTTAGAACACTGCATAGCTAAAACTAAGGAATTCAAAGCATGTACTTTATTATCCTCACTCCTTTATCTATTAGCATACATTATCAGCATTGATTGGATGACATCAGTATAGATTTCCTTATTAATGCACCAAAAAAATTAAAT
The DNA here is from genome assembly GCF_964638095.1 of Poromitra crassiceps. NCBI lineage: Eukaryota > Metazoa > Chordata > Actinopteri > Beryciformes > Melamphaidae > Poromitra > Poromitra crassiceps. The sequence continues at coordinate 9,343,797 of NC_139626.1, read as the reverse complement.
AAAAAATATTTAAGTCCCAAACCTCAAGTCCAAGTCAAGTCTCAAGTCTTTGAGGACGAGTCTCAAGTCAAGTCTCAAGTCACTGTGAGTGAGACTTAAGTGCAACTCAAGTCCAAGTCCCCATCTCTGCTCTCTCCTCATCCTCCCTCCCCTCCCCTCTACTGTATAACCCCTGTGTGTCTGCTTGTTGTTTGTGTTGTCCCTCCCCTCCCCTCTTCTGTATAACCCCTGTGTGTCTGCGTGTTGTTTGTGTTGTCCTTTCTTCCTCTGTGGTGAGTGAGAGGTGGTGACGGCCGGGCCAGGGGGAAATGACACGTGTTTGACAGGAAGCTGCTTCGGGGGCGTACAGGGCAGCCCCCCTCTAACCACGCTCTGCTGCCCATCCAAGGGGGCCGTCGCTTTTCATCCTGCTTTTGCTTTGTGTCACCCTGGCCTGGCATCCTACCACCCACACACACACATACACACGCACACACACACACACACACACACGCACGCACGCACGCACACACACACACACACACACACACCCGTATACACATGCACACACACGCACACACATACACACACACACATACACACACACACACACACACACACACATACACACCCGTATACACATACACACATACATACACACACACACACACACACACACACATACATACGCACACACATACACACACACACACACACACACACACATCCACACTCGTATACACATGCACACACGCACACACATACACACACACACACACGCACACACATACACATACACACCCACACACTCTGTCCTCATACCGCTCTTGTGGGCATGAGACCATGGCGGGCACTGACCCGCCACTGAGTGTGTTATTTTTGGGAGAGCTGTTTTGTTTTTGTGACAGTGCTGTATGTGACTGCAGGAAAGGGAAATAGGGTTTTTGCAATATCAAAACTGGTATTGACTGGCATCAAAACTTCAAGCAGTCCCTAGCCCCCACCCCACCCCCAACACAAAATGTTTTAAAGACTTGAATACTATAACTGTCTATCCACCACCTGGCATTCACATGCATTCTGGGAGATCGGACTGTAATCAGATAAGACGCACGAGAGAAGACACATCAAATTGATGATCTGATCTCCCGAACCAGCTCTGAAGGTAGTCAGAGACACATGTGAACACATGAACACATGTGAACCAGAGAGTGTAAATGGCACTGCGTCTCCAGGAAACGCATGCAAATGAATGCTGATGTTTACCATCAGTTTGAAAAGATATCGATGCTGTGGGAGGAAGTCTACTTCCACCATATTCAACTCTGTCTCTTCCTCCCGTCTCTGGCAGGTGTTGATGCTGGCTGATGGGGACACGGAGGGCTTCCTGTACCAGCGCCTGCCCGTCCTCTCCTCCCTGTCCCAGCAGGGGGCCGGGGCCACGGTCCATGTCTGTCAGAACTTCACCTGCGCTCTGCCCCTCAGCGACCCCGAGGAGCTGCGCCGGCTGCTGCTGGATGGAGCCACGGACACGCACACACAATGATGACAGGAGGACCCACTGGCACTGCCATTGAAACAAGATGGCTGCCATCCTTGTAGACCGTACTCCGCAACCCCCAGCTTGCTTTGGTCTACTGACCGCAGCCTCAGTCAAACCTTGTCTAGCTCTGCCGTATACATGTAAAGGGCTGTTTCTAGTACAGCGATTTATGATGGTTGCGACCTACTCTACCATGATCATATTCCATCGCCGATGCGGATGTCCAGTGGACATGATAATTCTATCATCGATGTCCATTGGACATGATATTCTATCATCGATGTCCATTGGACAATAATAATTGACGTTCAGAATAATGATTGACGTTCGCTGTACTATGAACCGCTCTTAACTCAGGGCTTTAAAACTCAATATGCAACAATAGTGACAATAGTAGCGACTGAGCGTTTCAATCCCATTAGCAGCCATTCCGCACCTGTAACCCTAATGTTACTACAATACTAGCATACTCTTCCATAGCGATACCACTAGGCCTAGTATAGCCAACGCCTATGAACCTAGCAGGCACTCAGAGACGCTCAGTCTGTCAGTGGAGTCATGTTGAAATGCAGGTGCAGATGGCTCTTCATGTCACTGGCTATCTCCTGAAGAAGTTCTTGTAAGGAAACACGCACAAAGCAGCAGCAGCAGCCTACTGGAGAGAGATTATGTCTTAGTCCATGACTTGGAAAATGTGACGTAGCTTCTAGCTTGAGTGTTAGCCAACATGTCAAAGACAGACACTTCATCGGCCACCATGGTGCACTGAGAATGAGCCCATATGCCCTGTTGTCCTTTCCAGGTCCTGTGTGTGTGTGTGTGTGTGTATGTGTGTGTGTCTGCGTGCGTGTGTGGGGGGCTTGTAGGGCTGCAACTAACGATTCTTTTCATTTCATTTTCAGCAGTTGTTTGATCTACAGTATATAATATATATATATAATGATCAGTGTTTCTCAAAGCCCAAGATGATATCATCAAATGTCTTGTTTTGTCCACAACACAAAGATATTCAGTTTACTGTCAAAGAGGAGTAAAGAAACATTTAAGAGGATGGAATCAGATAATTTTTTACTTTTTTTTTTATATATATATATATATAAAAATGCTCAAACGGATTAATCAATTATCAAAATAGTTGGTGATTAATTTAATAGTTGTCTAATCTTAACTAATCGATAGTTAACTAATTGATTAAGCGTTGTAGCTCTAGTAGCTTGGTTGAGTGTCCCTTGTCCATTGTACTGTATGTATGTATGTATTTATGTATGTGTGTGTGTGTATGTGTTTGTTTGCGCACGCGCGCGCATCTGTACTGTGTGTGTGTGTTTGTGCATGCGCGCGCATCTGTACTATGTGTGTGTGTGTGCATGTCACAGTGAATGAGCTGTCCTCTTAATGAGCCTCTGTTTACCATCTGCTCTCTCCCTCATGTATTTGTCTGTTCACTCTCTGCTCACTTCAACATCAGATAATCTTTCTCCACACTGTAGTGCATCGCTTCACATTGCTCTTTCATCATATACAGTAGAGACAATAATGCGCCCCATGTAAACACTCAGCCTGAACAATAAAGATACTTCCCTCATCAGCCGTGTCCATTTGATTTTGGAAACAAGTGCTTTAATAGCATCTTTTTTATTTTCATGTTGCGTTAATTTGAGGGAGGAAATCAAAGCCTTGAAAGTTTGAAAATAGACGGATAGACATGAAATGAGATAGAATTTATATATTTTGTGCAAGAATAGAAATTGAAGTAATTAAAAAAGAACACTTAACGGTAGTAAATAGGCTACGTAGCGCTGTCTGTACTGTATCTGTCTTTGTTTCACGTGCCACCTGCCTCGAGAACGTGCAGCGGTCACGTGCGTGCGTGTGTGCATGAGTGATCGAAGTCGAATGATGCAGGTTAAACAGCAGCGAGGAAGCTCACGTTAAGCGAACCTTCAGCTTTGCCTGGAAAGTGTAAAAACTGTTGTAATGGTAATTAACCTTGATCCGTGTCAAAGTCATGTTTGCTCCTTGAATTTGAAGGAATTGAAAAGTCGTTGAATTTGACGTTTAAGAAGGTGTGGGAACCCTGGAAAGAAGGATCATTTTGTGAGGTTCCGTGTATGTGTATGTGTACTGTGTGTGTGTACTGTGTGTGTGCATGTATGTATGTGTGTAAGTAATTCATGGGAAAACTCACAGCAATGGAGTGCATGTGTCCCAGCAGGCTGCCTATCTCCCTTCTGTAGGCTAAAACATATACTGAGAGATACCCGCTGTGTATTCTTTTCTTGTCTCTTCCCATAGGCTACAGGAATGTCATGTCAACTCCGTGCCTGTGTGTTACATAGAGAGAGAGAGAGTGTGTGTGTGTGTGTGTGTGTGTGTGTGTGTGTGTGTGTGAGCCATAGAGAGAGGGAGTCTGTGTGTGTACAGTATGTGTGCCTGTGTGTGTGTTTTTTTCCAACTTTATTTTACCAGGAAAATGACTTGAGATCCAAGATCTCTTTTTCGAGTAAGACCTGGCTAAAATGGCAACATCCATAAAAACAAAAAACAACAAGACGCAAGCACAACAAGAACATAAAAGGCAATACAGTCATGAGGAGAATTGAATGTGGGTTGGAGCAGTTAAGAAAAAGGGGAGATGAGATGGGGGGGTAGAGGGGGTTAGGGTAAACGGTAGGAATGAGGAAAAGGGGGTTGGGTTGGGAGGGCTTGTATACAAGATATTAAAAACACTTTATACAGAAAAGCAGTGACATTGAGCCATCACATTCTTTAAAAAGTCCGCGACTTGAGTTTTAAAATCAGGAAAGGTGATGAGGTTAGCTAGTTTTAGGTTTTTTTGCAGTTCATTCCAGGCAGAGGGAGCAGAAAACATGAAGGCCCTTTTCCCAAACTGCGAGTTTTGGGTACTGAGCCATGGAGGAAGTCCTGAGAGCGTAAACTGTAAGATGGGTTTGATGTGATGGAGATGTAGGAGCAGAGATAAAGGGGGAGCTTACTGGTGATTGCTTTATAAATTAAGATATACCAATGATGCAGCCTGCGGGCAGTGAGGGATGGCCAGTTTACCTTAGAATACAGAGTGCAGTGATGGGTGAGTGATCTACAGCCAGTGATGAATCTTAAAGCTCCATGGTAGGTAGTGTCCAGTATATGAAGTGAGGTGGAGCAGGCATTCATGTAAAGAACATAGAGAGAGGGAGTGTGTGTGTGTGTATGTGTGCCTGTTACATAGAGAGAGGGAGTGTGTGTGTATGTGTGACTGTGTGTTACATACAGCAGCGTAACGAGTCAGCCCCGGGCCCCGATGCAAGATGGTCAAAGCGGGCCCTGATAGGATGGCGCAGCACACCGCAGCGGTGCTGCGAGCCCGACACCCGGCACCCCACCTCGGCGTGCAGCTGCCTTAGCTCCCATGCCTGGGAAATAAAGTTTCCAATAAAGAAAGTGCCTTTCTTAAAACACAACTCAAGTTTTTCATAATCGTCCATCTCAAAAAAATCATCATAAATAGAGGACATTTTACTGAACAGTATCTCCCTTACCTTATCATACACAGTACAATAGAATAGAAAATTAATCTCATTCTCAATTTCACCCAGGTCACAGAGCGAACAAAGTCTGTCTTCTTCAGGGGTAGCATTAAACCTACCAGTCTCCAGTGCCAAGGGCAAAGTTCCAGATCATAACTGTGCACACAAGGACCTTTTTCTTCTGTCCGAACTTATACAAAAGGAACATATTACTCATGGTCTCCCGGATGTCACAAACTAATCTATTATGGAAAATAAATGATAAATCATTCGCATAGAATAAAGACTTAAGTTCATGTGTATGTGTGCCTGTGTGTTACATAGAGAGAGGGAGTGTGTGTGTGTGTGTGTGTGTGTGTGTGTGTGTGTGTGTGTGTGTGTGTGTGTGTGTGTGTGTGTGTGTGTGTGTGTGTGTGTGTGTGTGTGTGTGTATGTGTGCCTGTGTGTTACATAGAGAGAGGGAGTGTATATATGTCTGAGACAGATGGGTTGGCTGATGTCGGATGCCGAGGCGACTCGAGGGACTTGATCTCAGAGGGTCTCGTTCTGGGCTTTGGAATCCACAGACCAAGGTGCTTCCATTGTGACACAATGGAAGAAAAGCTGAAATTAAAGTGCTTATCTATGTTGCCACCTGCACGCATTTACCTCTGCATTCACTCCCCCCCTCCTCCTCCTCCTCCTCCTCCTCCTCCCCCTCCTCCTCCTGCTCCTCCTCCCCCCCCTCCTCCTCCTCCTCCTCCTCCTCCTGCTCCTCCTCCCCCCCTCCTCCTCCTCCCCCTCCTCCTCCTGCTCCTCCTCCTCCTCCCCCCTTCCTCCTCCTCCTCCTCCCCTCCTCCTCCTCCTCCCCCTCCTCCCCCCCTCCTCCTCCTCCCCTCCTCCTCCCCCCCTCCTCCTCCTCCCCCCCTCCTCCTCCTGCTCCTCCTCCCCCCCTCCTCCTCCTCCTCCCCCCTCCTCCTCCTCTTCCTCCTCCTCCTCCTCCCCCCCTCCTCCTCCTCCTCCTCCCCTCCTCCTCCTCCCCCCCTCCCCCTCCCCCTCCTCCTCCTCCCCTCCTCCTCCTCCTCCCCCTCCTCCTCCTCCCCCCCTCCCCCTCCTCCTCCTCCTCCCCCTCCTCCTCCTCCTCCTCCGTGTCTCTGTTACTGCCAACTCCTCTCCATCTCTTCCTCTCAGATCCAGCGTTGCCCTCGTCGCCTCGAGAAGAGCGAGGGAAGTTGTCTTGGCAGATGGGTGCTTCTGTTGGAGGAGCGAGAGATTGTGGAGAGAGAGAGAGAGAGAACAGGGTGAGGAGGAGGGATAGAAAAGGGAGGCACAGACTAGAAAGAGAGAGAGGGATCACTGTTCCATTTCACTTTTTCTTTTTCTCCCCTTGGCCAATTCCCCCTGCTGTCCCGGTCGTTGCTCCACCTCCTCTGCTGACCTGAGGAGAGTTGTAGACTAGCACGTGTGCTTCCTCCGATACATGTGCAGTCGCCAGCCGCTTCTTTTTCACATGACACCGAGTCGTTTCACCAGCAGGATGTAGCACGGGGGAGATTCACGCATGCTATATGCTATTCCCCCAGTTCCCCTCCCCCCGAACAGCTAGTGCAGCGACCGAGACTTCTACTGTACCCTTATATTAATCCGGCTTCCCACCCACAGACACGGCCAATTGTGCCTGTATGGACGCATGATCAAGCCGGAGGTAACGACACGGGGGCTCGAACCTGCGACCCTCGTGATCCTCCACCTGTCGCCTCACTTTTCTGAACCTGTCAGATTGCTTTTTGGCTTCCTTTTTATATAACTCCTCCAAACGCCTCTGCTCTCTCTCTCTCCCTCTCTCTCTCTCTCTCCCTCTCTCTCTCTCTCTCTCTCTCTCACCCTATCATGTTCTCCCAGCTTAGGGACCCCTCTGTCTTTGGTTATGGACAACACTCATGTCTCTTCCCTCCCTCTCCAAAATCTTCTCCTTTAGCTCTGTATGATTTATTTTGATTTATTTATTAAGGTGTCATGCACATTGCTGTGCCCAGCCCACATGGGCTTGCAGGACACACAGAGAATACAGCAGTAAGAATGCATGTTTGAATTGCTTTCTTCTCATTCATTTTTATCCCCCCCCCACACACACACACACACCTGTGGTACCCCCTCCCCTGAACTCCGATTCGGTCCTCAGTTCTTCTTGTGCTGGGCTAATTGTTTTGATGAGCTGCACCAGCTACATTTTAATTAGCGCTGCAGCTAGCCTTTTGCCCCTGTAATTATGAATCTACATGCCATGATTCACCAACACATCACTTACACATGCAACACGGTGTGCGTTTATGTGTGTATGTTCATTTCATGTGTTTTGGATGGGAATAAGTCTGTGCAGTGCAAGACTGTGTGCGTGCACGTGTGTGTGTGTGTGTGTGTGTGTGTGTGTGTGTGTGTGTGTGTGTGTGTGTGTGTGTGAGTGAGTGTGTGAGTGTGTGAGTGGTCTGGTTCTGGTTCTGTTCCTGCTATCAGATATGGCTGCTGTCTGTGTGTGATAATGAGGCCACAGGGGGCTGAGTATAGCAACACCAGCTCAGATGGAGAGAGAGAGAGAGAGAGAGAACACCCCCAAAAATACAGATGGATCTGTAGGTAGTAAGCTGGGAAAAGTTTTTTGCAGTGTAATCAACTTGAGAATAGCATTTATTTTTATTTTTATGAACACAGTATAATCAATGAAAGTCAAATTGTGTTTATGGCAAATTGTCAAACCGCAGACCACCTCCACACTCCTACAATCCGAAATCTACCTCTGTTTTATCGGCTTCCAGAAAGCATTTGATTACTTGGCACTATAGGGACTATTATACACACTAATTCAAAGTGGCATAGGGGGCAAAACCTGTGATTGTATAAAATCAATGTATGAAAATAATGAATGTGCAATAAAAATTGGAGACCAGAATAAAGTGCTAACCGCAAAGCCGAGTGAGACAAGGATCCACTCGGTGCACCTGCTGGCCCCACTCTACTGCCCTCCTGACTGCAGGAGCACCACCTGCTGGCCCCACTCTACTGCCCTCCTGACTGGAGGAGCGCCACCTGCTGGCCCCACTCTACTGCCCTCCTGACTGGAGGAGCGCCACCTGCTGGCCCCACTCTACTGCCCTCCTGACTGGAGGAGCGCCTGGACATCCTGCACAAGTTCAGTCAGACCAGTGCACCTGAAGGTCCAGGGTCTCAGGAGGACACGTTTCATCATGGGAAAGAGGTTATCCAACACACTAAGAACTATACAATGGCTATTAACATTAGTGCATTAACATGAGGGCAACAGGTCATTTAAGGCTGTGAATTAAATTAAAGGGAAAGCAATAAGGGCATTTTATGCAATCAAAATAAAAACCCAAATTGACATCCCAATTCAGGACCTGGATTTAAAAAAATCGAATCAATCATAGAAGCAGTTGTATTATGGTAGTGGAATCTGGAGGCCACGAACAAAAGAGGACTTCCAAAGTTGGGGCAAACCACTTGGAGCAGTCAGTGGTCCTCAAAGTTTTTCATGTCGAGGACTCCTAAACTGACACAAATTAGACCACGGACCCCCATTTGAGAAGATTCTGTCCCTGGGTCCCCCATCTGTCACTACCACTCTCCTGGCCATGTCTTGCAGGATCCTGGTGTTGGGGTCTTTAGGCTGATTGGGTGCACCTGGGCCCGGTGCACTCAGTGGGCTTAAGAAGACCTTCAGACCATTCAGGCTCTCTCCCTCCCACCTCACCAATACACCTTTTGTCATAGTCATAGTCATACATTGTGATTGTGTTACTTATGGTTGGAATTTTAGTGAAAATAAATGATTACATTTATTGTAACAGGGGCTGAGCGGTGGGAGGAGCCACTCTGGCCCTTGAGTAACAGGGGCTGAGCGGTGGGAGGAGCCACTCTGGCCCTTGAGTAACAGGGGCTGAGCGGTGGGAGGAGCCACTCTGGCCCTTGAGTAACAGGAGCTGAGTGGTGGGAGGAGCCACTGTGGCCCTTGAGTAACAGGGGCTGAGCGGTGGGAGGAGCCACTCTGGCCCTTGAGTAACAGGGGCTGAGCGGTGGGAGGAGCCACTCTGGCCCTTGAGTAACAGGGGCTGAGCGGTGGGAGGAGCCACTCTGGCCCTTGAGTAACAGGAGCTGAGTGGTGGGAGGAGTCGCTCTGTCAGCTGGTCCTGGGGCTCACTGCACCCTCCCAGGTCAGACCTCGGTTAATTCGGCCCAACCAAATTATCAAAGGAAAAAAGTATCAATCAATCATTTTGGAACAAAATCTCAGTGTAAATTAGAAACATATTCTGCCCTAAACAGACACTTTGGCATATTACCTGACCAGTGTGACTGAACTTCAACTGACTCACTGAACGCACACTGGCCAAGACCGGCAGGCCTGGCAACCCAGAGAGGAGCGGCTGGGTTGCCAGGTGGTGACAGGTGGAGACAGTAGAACTGCACTTCCTTCTGAACTGCATCAGGTATGCAAATCTGAGAGGGAAATATTTCTCCAAACTCCAAAATATGTGTAATTTCAAAAAACAAAACTGCTTTATATCCATTCCTTGGAGAAAAAATGTGAGTGTGCCACACTGCTAACATTCTGTGAAAATCTACGGGGAAAAAATGCCTTTGTGTGTGATTGAATAATTGCAATTTGTTACTTTTTCTTGATTATCACTGTTTTGCTTTAGCAACAGATAGGGTTCTATTTAATGCCAATTAAGCTCATTTGAATTGAATGGAGAAGAGGGAGTGTTCAACATCTTTTGAAGGAGGAGAAGAAGAAGGAGACTAAAATGTAGCCCTTCATGCCATGGATGGATGCTCTTATTCTCCTGAGCTAAGACTGAGCTCAAACACCACCAAGGTTCTCAAAGGTTTTTCAACATGTCTGCTCATATCCTCTTCTGTCTCCACCTTCATAGTTAATAGACTCAATTAACTAACAAATGTTTCTCTATAGTGGAAAACTTTTTCTGTTTCTCGTTGGGAAAAGCCAGTGTGTGTGTGTGTGTGTGTGTGTGTGTGTGTGTGTGTGTGTGTGTGTGTGTGTGTGTACATGTTGGAGGCCAGGTAATCGATATGTGACGTATGTAATTGAGCACTATAGAGGTGTGTGTGTGTGTGTGTGTGAGAGAGAGAGTGAGTGAGTGAGTGAGTGAGTGAGTGAGTGAGTGGAGGAGAGACCACCACACCAGTACTAGGCCGATAGACCGAAGCCTGATAAGGAAAATCAATAGGCCTACTTCTGCTCATCAACCCATGTCTGTACCCAGTCTGGTACCTTGGTGTCACACACACACACACACACGCACACACGCACACACGCACACACACACACACACACACACACACACACACACACACACACACACACACACACACACACACACACACACACACACACATTTGAAACATGTATTTATGTCCACATAAATACAAGTATGCAAAGGACATAAACAGTAATAGTGCAGTCAAATGCTGGGAGTCAGTCAGTTACATGAGTGCCCAGACGGTCGGCAACACACACAAACAAAAGCTGGTACCTTTTTTCCCTTTTCACAGTGGATCCAACAGTCACACTTACGTCACACATCAGGGTGTTCAAGCACCGCCGTTTCCGTTTAAATTAACGGTTTGCTATGTGTTGTCGGGGCTGAACTCAACCAGGTCCCGTGGGTTAGTCCAACATAGGAGGGAGGCGGGGGGTATCTTGATTGACAGCAGTGTGATAGGTATGGGATGATAGCGTGGCGGCCCCCCTACAGTTGGACCGGATCATTTTAGGTCAAAGTGGACCTAAAATAAAATGACAAAAATAGCGGCGTAACATTAGCTACCTAACATCATGAAGGATAGTTTTGGCACAGGCACAGCACAGCTGTTATGGACTAATTGACAGCGACAAACAAAGGTGGAGTCGAACAAAATAGTAATACCTGAGGGGAATGCTACAAGCTAAAGTGCAGCAAACTTGGCTACATTATGTTCAGAAACCGGCCCACGAGCCTATGGTGGGATGTTTTCTTCTTTATTTTTTTATATACATCCATGATGGAACAAACACCGCTGATGACGACGACATACCCGCTTGTACCACCAGCAGCATCAACGTTAGCCTACCTCAGCCTGACAAGCCCAGGCCAGCACACTGTGTGTGTGTGTGTGTGTGCGCGACAGTGTACGTGATGGAACGAGTGCAGGCGCCATGTTCACGGACGCGGAAAGCTGATATGCAGCCATGCAGGTGAAGTGACCCCAGCCTGCTGTTAGTGTTGATTATTTCAAACGCCCTATTCTATTCTATTCTATTCTATTCTATTCTATTCTATTCTATTCTATTCTATATAGACCAAATCACCGTGACGTCACCATGTAAACAACATTTACTTCCGCGTACCACTAAGGGAAGGCAGCGGCGGCAGGTTTAAATTTGCATGTTGTCAAATGCTGTCAAACTCTCTCGTTGTTTTCGGCCGACTACTTTCAATTTTAATGTTCAACGGTTGGTAAACATGCTTGTCCGATGTATCTAGCCTTTCTTCTGTGTTTGTTTTATGTACTGTTAGCTAGCTAATAACGTTTGTTTACAACTGTCAAACTCGCTGTTTTTTTTGCAGACTCGTTAATGTTAGCTACAGAGCTAACATTACAGACAGAGCTACTGATGCCACGTTCATTTAATTTAGCTTCAAGTCTACTCTGGTCTGGTCCAACAGGTAAATTAGCTAGTCTGGTCTCCACTAACGTTAGTGAAAGTGTTGTTATGAATGATATTAAACATGTGCATTTTATATGAATGCAATATACACTTTGAAATAACACAATGAAAATGTAACATTAAACATGTGCCGTTCACCGCCAGTGTGGACCCCAGGGGTAACCGGAAGTCAATGTAAACATCCCCGCTGATTTGGTCTATTCGCTTTGTATTCATGCTTTTGATGAACCCAGTGATATTTGGCAGAGCACCAAATGTGCTAGATTTGTACTATTCTATGCTGAATAATAATGTAGACAGACACATCTCAGATTGAATATAGGCTATAATCCCCCAATGTGTTGTGTTTAGGCTATTATTTATTGAGTAGTTATTCTGTTGAAATATCTATGCTATGTGGAGTTGTTGTGGCTATAGTCTCTTTAATGGTTCGCTAAACCAAACTCGTCCCCCCCCCCCCCCCCCCTCCCTCCCCTAACCTTCCTCTTTGCACATAGAGATCCATAGGAGTTGCAGTTCATCAGAATGCCCAGGGTGACACCGGCAGTGAGTGATTAGATTTTGGTGTTGTGGGTGGGTGGGTGGGTGGTGATGGAGGTGCAGAAAGATCTGTCCATCCACATCCATCACTCTCCCTGGAGAAGGTCAGTGGGTGGGACAGGAAAGATGGAAACAGATGCAGCGCCCTGCGTGCACACACGACTATAAATCCACCCATCTCCTCCTCCACGCAGCCCCATATGTTGCACACCAAAACTGTGTGTGTTTCTGCATGATGTGCGTATACTTCTCCTGCCCGGGCTTCTTCTCTCTCTCTCTCTCTCTCTCTCTCTCTCTCTCTCTCTCTCTCTCTCTCCCCGTCTCTCTCCGTCTCTGACATTTAGGCCAAGTAAGTGGAGGTGCATGGCGGGGGCGTTGGATCATAGCTCAGGCTGCACTGGTCAGGGCAACATGTCAAGAGCAGTCGTGATCACTGGAGTGCATCCAGCCAGCCAGCCGCTGTACGTGGGGGCCGCTTGACGGGCATGGTGACGGGCATGGTGCGCGGGAGGTAGAGCAGTAATGGTGTTTTGGTCACACGGTCTAGACAGAAACCCCTGAACTGGTCCTTGAAAGTGCAGGATGGACACGGACAGTGTGCAGGGCTTCAGCTCTTTCTTTTCGGTTGCTTGTAGCTGCGATGCTCTAGGCTAAGGGATTGATGCTTACTCCAATGTTGCACTTTTTTTTATTATTCTAAGTCTCTGTCGATAATAGATGTCGAGTGTCATCTAAATGCAAATATGTATCAGGAGCAGAAAACGCATTGTACACCTTAGGGCCTAGGCCGTGTAGCCGCATCTATTTGACTTTACAGTGGTTCTTTGCTAGGCAAAAGCTATAGGGACAAGAAACCCCCCATGTAAAAAGTCTCATACTGTAATAGTTCCATAATAACTTAGTGTATACAGTATCTCCCCTTCCTGCTCCTTTAACATTGTCCACGTGTGTGTGTGTGTGTGTGTGTGTGTGTGTGTGTGTGTGTGTGTGTGTGTGTGTGTGTGTGTGTGCGCACGCGCGCGTGTGTGTGTGTGTGTGTGTGTGTGTGTGTGTCACCTTTCCAATTGACATTGAATGAGACAGTTCCTGACCGTTGGTGAATGGTGTCTCAGTTCACTGCCCTTCACAGAGTGCAGTGTGCATGTGACACTACTAGAGAGAGACAGGAAGTGGGGCTGCATGCAACTAACAATTATTTTCATTATCAATTAATCTGTTGATTATTTTCTCGACTAATCGATTAGTCGCTTGGTCTATAAAATGTCACGAAATGGTGAAAATTGTTGATCACTTTCCCCCCAAAGCCCAAGATGAGAGATGGTATTGTTTCTTATAGTTATGACTGTACCCTTAGTGCCGTGTAGAATACTGAATCTGTACCCTTAGTGCTGTGTAGAATACTGAATCTGTACCCTTAGTGCTGTGTAGAATACTGAATCTGTACCCTTAGTGCTGTGTAGAATACTGAATCTGTACCCTTAGTGCCGTGTAGAATACTGAATCTGTACCCTTAGTGCTGTGTAGAATACTGAATCTGTACCCTTAGTGCTGTGTAGAATACTGAATCTGTACCCTTAGTGCCGTGTAGAATACTGAATCTGTACCCTTAGTGCTGTGTAGAATACTGAATCTGTACCCTTAGTGCTGTGTAGAATACTGAATCTGTACCCTTAGTGCTGTGTAGAATACTGAATCTGTACCCTTAGTGCTGTGTAGAATACTGAACCCCTTCCTTCTAAGATGGCAGCTTCCATATCTTAGTTTATCGCTCTGGTTCAGTCGCCTTGCGTGAACAATCTTATCATCACCGCCTTCTGCTGTCCTATTGCCTCTTCTCGCCAGCTGTTATGCTGCGCCATAAAGCTGCCACACTGCATATAAACTACAGTTACAGTAGCGATATCGTTCAACGGTGTGTGGAGAGACTCTCCCATTCGCTCACGAGAGGGATCAAAACCATCACTACTTCTATACATCATAATGTAATGTTATTTGGACAGTAATGATTATTTATTATTATTATTATATATTTTTTTTACATGCGTACAGCACAACGTTGTATTTAGAGGAGTCTGTTTTGTGACTGCACATCCACACATTTGTGACGTGTTTGAGGTTGCTGCTGGCATGCATGTTGTCTTCATGCTTTAACTGTAATGGGTTGCATTGAAATCCCCAAGGGCGAGTTGAAAGCAATATGAAAAGGCCATGCAATTTAGAGTAACAGAGTCATCTGTGCCTGCATCATAATACAGCTCAATCCACACACAGCCAAACCAGTTTCATCAGTGCTGCTATTGATTTTAGGCCTCTCCCCGATCAAAAAGCATCACTTCGCTTTACATGTCGGTATTTGTTGTGACTGATCAGCTTGGGCTAAATGTGCTGTGCAGTGTTGGGCAAGTTACTTTCAAAATGTAATATACTACATATTACTCATTACTTTCATTTGAAAGTAACAAGTTACTTTACAATATTACTGTCTGTGTAGAGGAACTCGTTACTTATTACACTACTTTTGCATTACTTTCACCAAAATAACAGCAGTAGCAGAATGACATCGCCGCCCCGGAACCATCTCCCCAAAACCTTTTTTCCACAGTCTTGAAGTCAGTGTACACCGTCCAAAATTCTAAATGTTATCCTTTTCCTTTGTTATTGTCATCTATAGTGGTTATTTGCATAAAAACACACAATTTGATTAGGAAATGATTGTATCCTTATTTAAATGTGTGCTTTGATAAAACAAATGTAACTCAATTTGTAACTTGTAACTTGACAAAGTAACTGGTATAATATAATTGAAATCCTATTAGTAATAAGTTATATTACTGACTGCTAAAAGTAATATATTACATGTAATATGTTACTTTTGTAACGAGTTACCCCCAACACTGGTGGTGTGCTACAGAGTTGTAAACAGATGTCATCCAGAGCGGAAATGGACCTAATATTCTCTTGCCGTGAAATGGAAGAACTGCCCATTGATCGTTGTGCTGTATTGTTATTGGAAAAATATACAAATTCCTGGAAGGGCTCAACTTGGACGGCAATTAAAGTGCATCGGCCCATAGCTAGCCTGTGAGTCAGCTAGCCATAGCTAGCCTGTGAGTCAGGGTCTTGATTCACTGTTTGGAAACCACAATAAAAACAGACGTCAGAGAGTTTGTCCACTCCGTATCCAGACATATCTGATGATGGAGAAGGAAAGAAACAAAGTGAGAGAGAGAGATAGAGAGATAGAGAGAGAGAGAGAAGGAGGGGGAGAGAGAGAGAGAGAGAGAGAAGGAGGGGGGGGGGGGGGTGGAGAAGGAGGGCGGAGAGAGAGAAACATGAGCAAATTCATCAACATCTCTTGCTTCTCTTTAAGGCCTATAGATCATTGTGTTGCCTGTTTGCGTGGTGGTGGGTTGGGAGGTAACTAGAGCGATGGAGGCTAGGGGGAACCGGAGGACTAGTTCATCATGTTAGCCTAGTTAGATGAAAACACGAAGAAGAGTTGCTCATTAAATCCTCCCAACCCCCCGCCTTCTCTTTCTCCCTAACTCCTCCCCCATCCCGCTTCAGTCTGGCAGTTTTTGCGTCGCCCGCTCGAGCTGAAACATAAGGTGTTTTGCACGGCCGACATCCTGCATATTGGAATGCACGTCGGCAGCGGTAAAAGGGAAAACCCGGCTGTCACCAGCAATACGCTATGTCAGGGCTATTCAACTAAATTGTTCAGGGGGCCACATTGTCAGAAACCTAAGGGGCCGGGGGCCGGACCGTTCCCCGAGCTATTAATCCCATGATATGTACACTTGACACAACGCGCCACCACAATTTTCAAAACTTGTATTTCACTACATTGCAAAAGTAGCTTAATTTTAATTTAAAAGAGCTTAATTTCTGTGCAACAAAAGCTGGGTTAAAGCCTCCAAAGTAAACACATTTGAAACAAATCTAAGTATTCTACGACACATGCCAGCCATTTGAAATATAATTTGGTCAATTCTGACCTCTCTTAGCTACACCACAGCATTGCAAACATTTATAGTGCATCAGGAAAGGAAAACAACTGTAAACATTCTTAGAACGTAGCACACAGTATTAAATACTGAGTATCTCACGAAAAACTATTAATATTGCATCTTTTGTGTTTAGCTACGTCTCACAGCATTGTAACATTGTGCTGCAGCAAGAAAGGAAAACTACTGTAAACATTTTAACCATATTTCTTGTTTAGAACCTAGCTAGCTACAGCACACATCTCCTGAAAAACCATTTATAATGCATCTTTCTTGATTAGCTACATCACAGCGCCATCTCCTGAAAAACATTAATGTTGTTAATTAATATTAACAACATTAATTACTATATGTTAATTAATATTGCACCTTTCTTGTGGCTACATCACAGCATCTCCTGAAAAACATTTATAATGGATCTGACTTGTTTAGCTCACTATATCTAGATCACATCTGAAAAACAACCAGTCGGGTGTAATGTGTAAATGAGGTTTAATTGTTTTTTAAAAACAAAATAAGGTCCGCACACTGGAATTAGGATGCTCCCGGTCACTTTATTAACGTTTCGTTCAAACAGAACCCATTCTGATGAAGTTCTGTTGAGGCCAACGAGTTTTCTTGCTCTTGGTGGATTCACATTGTCCGGCACCTGCATAAGTAGATGTGCGCACTCTACTTTTCTCTTCATTGTTTTTTGACATTATTTTTTGTTTTTTGTAGAACTCATCTGCGGGCCGGTCTGACTTGATTGGCGGGCCGGATTTGCCCCGGGGGCCGCCAGTTGAATAGCCCTGCGCTATGTGATCCTTATGGGTTTCCCTGTTCACCGAGCCAAACCGTCAGAGGTCACTTCAGCTTAAATTCTGCTTAAAGGTGAGAGGTTAATCAATAAAATTATTCCACTCATATTGTTCATTCCCCCAGCAGTCAGAGGTGAACTGAGGTCACCTTACACGCGCACGGCACGTGCACACACACACACACGCACGGCACACACACGCACACACGCATGCACGTACACACACACACACACACACACACACACATGCACACACACACACGCGCACACACACACACGCCTGCCTTCATGTCCGAGCCCTTGACATTTCCTCGACATCTGATGACATTTGCGGACACATGTAAACCAGTGGATTTGTGTTTGTTCAGTGAAAACGGGAGGAGAACAGTGTGTGGGGCAAATGTCAACAGGCCTCCGCCATCTGTTGTCATGGCTCCATCGCTGAGGTGAAATGCATTGTGGGATGGCGTTGGGCACTCAGAGTCACAGTGAGGGTGGGGGTGGGCTTGGGGGGCAGGAGCAGGCGATGGCTCCTAGGACAGGGGAAGGGTGTGATGGCGGTAAGTCGTTAACGTCCGGATTGGTTAAGTACTTCCATATAGGTAACAAAAAGTAAATACCCTACGCATGGAAGCAAGCAAGTGAAGAAAGGCTGAGGGAGATTAATGATGTCCTTTCAGACGAATATAACAACGCTCACACGCAAACACGTGTGGCCCGGGCACTGTATCCAACGTTTTGATTGCTGAAGTCATTTTGATTACGCAGAGGTAAATGTACCATCGCACGCGAGCGCCCATACGAGGCTGCTTATCGGCAGCAGATCACCCCGGAGAGACATTCCTTTCAAAAAGTTCCTCCTACATTATGTCAATGAAATTGCAACCAGCCAGCCCCCTCTGATGGCAACGATATTAAGGGATTTTGAACGTCGGAAGCCGAGACGGTTATTGTTAGCATATGGTAAATCGGCGAGTCAGTCCCGCTGGATCTGAGCGAAGGACCAATATAAATAGACACTCGACGTCCCCGAAGGCCTTAAAAAGCCGTACACCACACACACATCATCTCATCATCTCAGCACAGCACAGCAGGAATGAGAGAGAGAGAGATCTGTGTGATTTAAATGTTCTCTGACTTTGATGCATTTTATATGGGTCTGTTTTTTACTCTGTAACACTTTGAGATTTAGTGTATGACAAATAAAATGTGTTATTATTATTACAGTAGATAAATATATTATTATTATTATTAGATAAATACTAGATAAGAACAAACTTCTGAGGAACAAATCCATATGAGGACCGCACACCCCAGAAGACCGCATGAACCTGATGAAGAGCATCGATCTGCGAAACGCGTTGTTGTTCTTGTTGCAAATAAATCATGTCTTTTTGAAAGTTGGGTCATCCTGCGGTCTTTTGGAGTGTGCGGTCCTCATGTGGATTCTTTCCTCAGAAGTCTGTTCTTATCTAGTATTTTTGATTCCTCTTGCTGTGGCCAGCAGCACCTCTCGTTTGAGAGTGCTCTCCTATCGATAGAGAGATGACTTTGCAACAAAGAGATGCACGGCGTGCCAAGATGAGAACAACCAGTAAGACCGGAACTGAGGAAGAGCCTTCTGGTTTTGTGTTCCTATGATACACAGAGGAAAGATTTGATGAAAGGATGGGTGGATATAGACTGAATATGAGAGAAGAGATGGAAACATGGATGAAAAGATTACCGGTTTAATGATAAACTGATACAATTCCTGGCGGTAGCATTACCATTTCAAATAGTAATTATCATTAAAACCATGTTAACGTAAGCGTACGTTACCGTGATTACGGCGCTTTGAAAAACACGGTAAATACGTTCCATCGTCAACCAAAGTTAGCAACAGTCTCCCAGATGCAGCCAGGCACACAGCCTTATTTCAATCAGACAGACACATTTGAGAATGACAATGATTTATTAAATGATTAGATACATGAGTCTGTAGGCACATTAAATTATATTGGGCAATTAGACTCCGTCATGACGTCAGCTTGATAATGACGTCATGATCAGCAGGGGTAGTGCAGGCAGGAGTTAGGAGTATGATTGAATACATGGAGAGTGAATGAATGACAACTGACAGGTGTCATCTTTAAGAATTTGCGGGAAAGGAGTGATCGATAACAAGGGGTGTGACAACTAGAGGGTTTCTCCTAGGAGAGTAAATAAATGGAGAGTGAATGAATGACAACTAACAGGTCTCTTATAGAATTTTCACTAAGCTCCATTAGTGAAATGATTTCAGTGAGTGTAACAGTAGTACTTCTTGCGTCTGAGTTTTCAGTATAAAACTTGGTGAAATGTTTCCCACAGGATTTAGAGTATTTGTGGTGGGGGACCACAGACCCCCTAGGGGGGTGCGGGGGCATGCCCCCCGCGATATTTTTTTTAAACATTTTAAAGTCAAATGCATGAATTTGGTGTACTTTGAGAAAGCTTAAGAGCAAAATTAAAAGGCTAGATCTATGAAGAACATGTCATCATTACTGTGCTGTGAGTTTACAATGACGAACTAAATTTCTCCCTATAGGTCAGGGATACTCAACTTGCTTTGCCACTTTCGTGAAATGATAGAAGGCGAGGGGCCAGTTAATAAACAAACAATATACATTTTTCTGTAGCGGATTGTAGGTTTTTGGGGTGTCAGCCGGAGTTTAGGCTGACAATGTTGTGCACACCGGATAGTTAGTTAGTTTAAGTTAGTTAGGTTAAGTACATACTGTACATAAGTGCCTGGGTAGCGAGCAGACGGCAGTATTTGACAATTTAGCAGCTAAATGATAGATTATTGAAAGATATTCCATATTCCAGACTGAAATACTATAACAGAAGTATTGGCCAGAATGACATGAACATTTATTGGACACTTATTCAGCGGGTGTCTTGCATGTTGCGTTCAGGTGCACTGTAAAAAAAAATTTTTTTTTTTTTTTTTTTTTGGTCAACATCTTTTTGTGGCGGTCAAAATCCTTTTGTGGCGGCCCGCCACAAATTCCTTTATGCATGGAAAACACTGATAATACTGATAACCATGATCATTTTAGTCACTATAATCGTGCTATGACATTTTCATTTCATTTTCATCTCTAGGTGGAAGAAACCATCACATTTAAATTCTCCCCTCTGGCAGAAGTCATAAATATGCTGAAGTTGCCCAGAGAGGAAGTTGCAGAAGGAGAATAAGGAGGATATATGCATTGCATGGGTAGATAAGTAACTAGATGAATTGATGGAGGGACGTGGATTGGTTAGCGAGCGATAAAGCAGCTGCGTCAGTGCCGACGGCGACGATATTGACTTATTGCATCATCCTCGCCACGGCAGTCACTACCGATGATAGTCATTCCTGAAACGTCAATATTAAAAAATAACTCCACGAGCATGAAAGCCGCCATCCATCACAATAAGTGCATACTGTATCTTCTCATTTGCTTTGATTTGCCTTTGTGGGGCTAAGCTGGCACCTGATAAACCCTGATGATGATTTAGTGCATTCATACGCAGAGAAGAACGCGCGGCGTGTTGCGAGCGACGCACGGCGTGTTGCGAGCGACGCATGGCATAGTGAGGATTCGATGACTGCGTTTCCATTGACTGGCTGTCATGCTGTACAGCTGGGACAGCGACTGTCATGCCAAGAGCCACATACAGTAGCCTCCACCAGTGGTTCTCACATTTTTTCAAATGAAGGACCCCTAAACTGACAAAGAAATTAGACCACGGACCCCCATTTGATAGGATTTTGTCCCATGGTCCCCCCATATGATAATAAGAGTGATGCTTTTAGATGTTTTATTACAGAAAGTGTATAAAACCCGTGGCCAAAATAGTCATTGTGTTACTTATGAATGGAATTATAGCGAAAATAAATCACCCCCCTTTTGGCTGGAGACCCCCTGGAACAGACAAGGACTCCTGGGAGTCCCTGGACCCCCATTTGAGAACCACTGGGCCTACACAGATGAATCCACTTCATTGGCTTAGCTTGATCCCCTTTGACCCCGGCTCCGCCGGAGTTGGTCCCCCTTCCTCGACGGTATTCCATATAATCCAAGCTTTATTGAATAAAAACCTCAATTTGATGGTTGAGATTGTGGGACGTGCACTACGCCCGCCGCGGTCGCCAGGTTCAATGGATCCAGTAGATCCATGCTTTTAACTCAGGATGGAGTTAAAAGCATGGGATCTACTGGCCCAAGATCTTTGGATAGGGGGGCAGCTATACTGTCCTCTTCAAAGCAGAACTCGTTGGTTTTCCACCGTGCACTGGATTTCCCCATCTTTTCCCATCATAATGATCGACTTTGACAATTGCGTCGCTGTTGACCTACTTCCATCTTGCCTGCCAGGGTTTGTGGCTCTCCAGCATAGTCCTAAAAAATTGACCCCCAAAACCACCCAAGCATGTCTTTTTCATTATTGAGGCTCAGTCTGAAATGAAACTTTGTATTTTGCACTACTTCACGCAGCAGCTCATGTCGTCAGACAGCCGCCAGCATAGAAACGAATGGAAAATGTGTTCCAGCATAGGTCCAAAATGGCCCCAGTTACGCCTTAAGATTCAGGTGTGGTGGTTTTAATCGTTGCCCCAGGTGGTCGGACGGAGAGTGGCCATTTCCTCTCACGCCATACTTTCAATTCGTGCAGTCGAGTGGTGGTTTGTAGTATTCGGCCAAGTTACACAAGTCGTGACTTAATTTCGGCCACGGTCCATTATATGATATCTATATTTAACGACAGCAGCCATGTTACAGTTACATCTGCAAACGACTCCAGACGCTCCCCGACCGCCTTGAAATAAGATTGATAAAGTGGAAGTAGAATTCCTTTTTGATGAGACATCTAAAGTGTAAACAGCGCTGTGACCACAGAGAACATGGAGAAAAGCTGCACACCATTTCTCTTCTGGACGTTTCGCAGCGGAGAGCGAATACTTGCGTGGCTCCTCGCTGTTGTGGCTGTAACTCTCTCCAGACCGTTGCGGAAAGCCGAGGGCCGGCCAAACTGTGGACACACACACACACACACACGCTTGCGCGCGCGCACACACACACACACACTCGCGCGCACACACACGCACACACACACACACACACGTCTCTCTCGTTGTCTCTCTGTCTG
>NC_139626.1:9264015-9316515 GCF_964638095.1 Poromitra crassiceps | reverse complement strand
CCACACCTGCAGTGATGTGATGGCAGTCAGGCGGAGGGGTCCGCACCTGCAGTGATGTGACGGCAGTGCCAGAAGGAGGGGTCCGCACCTACAGTGGTGTGACGGCAGTGCCAGAAGGAAGGGTCCGCACCTGCAGTGATGTGACGGCAGTGCCAGAAGGAGGGGTCCGCACCTACAGTGATGTGACGCAGTGCCAGAAGGACGGGTCCGCACCTACAGTGGTGTGACGGCAGTGCCAGGCAGAGGGGTCCACACTCCACACCCACAGTGCAACGAGGCACAGCATTGAAGCAGGTGAGTCTTGCCCTATACAGTATGTGTACAAATTCTAACATTGACTCATCCATTTATTTTAAAGTGTTCATGGCTGGATTAGCTGGGATGTCAGCGGAGCAATATGTGAATGAATATAGATATAGATTATATAGAGACAATGAGATTACAACTAATGAGCCAGAATAATTATATTGAAAGGCTAAAAATACACCAAGCTAAAACCTGACATGACAGAAACACACACACACGGACAGAAAGTGTCTGGGCATTTGTGCACTGTGTGTGCTATTAAACCGATGCAAGTTACATAAGAATGTAGTCTGGAGTTCATAGTTGTAGTCTTTTTTTGATTGATGCTAAATCACAGTGGAGAAGACGCAGGGAATGTGAGGATTACAGGAAGCTGCTGTATTGGGAAACATATGGAAAGGGCATTCAGTCGCTTGCTTTAGAAAAGTTCATACACAGTGAAAATGCATGTGTAAATAATGAGCGAACAGTGTCTCTCTCTCTCTCTCACACACACACACACACACACACGCACGCACACACACACACACACACACACACACACACACACACACACACACACTTTTTCATCATTCGAATAATTCGAAACACCCGCCCGAGCCATCGATCTCCCTCGTCGCTCACTGTTGCCGGGGAAATAACTGGAGACAAATGCGAGGGCGCCGCCCCTTTATTTTTCCCGGGGAAAGCGTGTATGAGTTCAAATGGCCACTCCGCTCAGTCCGCTGCTTTGTGATGTGCGAGATGGACACGCTGTAGCGCTCAGTCAAACTCAAATGTCTGAGCTGCCCTGTTCTTGTTCTTGTTTTTGTTTTTGTTTGTCACTTTTTTGTTAAAATCTGAAAATCCAAATAAAAATATAATTGGAGAAAAAAAAAAAAGGTCAATGGGAACTTCTACTTTATGACCTCAGTAAACGCTTTCCTAACGACTTTATCGTCTCAACCGCTAGCTTCAAGTCTTCTTCAATACAGCATGCTGCTCATTTTGGAAAATATGGTCCCATTTAGTGTAAAATAGATGATAAAACAGGCTATAGGGAGTGATTGACAGGTCGCCTGTCCAGTGATCACGCAGCTTGCCGATCGTAGACCAATAGCGGCCGGAAAATAATAATAATAAAAATGTAAATGCGACGGTCACAATGCCCAACGCAACGCTTCAAAACGGAAGTCCACATCCAACAGTGGCTACGTCCATATTTGTGTACAGTTGTAGTGTGGGTGTATTTGTGTCTGTTTCCTGTGTGTGTTTGTGTATTTGTGTCCGTTTCCTGTGTGTGTTTGTGTATTTGTGTCTGTTTCCTGTGTGTGTTTGTGTCTTTGTGTCTGTTTCCTGTGTGTGTTTGTGTATTTGTGTCCGTTTCCTGTGTGTGTTTGTGTATTTGTGTCCGTTTCCTGTGTGTGTTTGTGTATTTGTGTCTGTTTCCTGTGTGTGTTTGTGTATTTGTGTCTGTTTCCTGTGTGTGTTTGTGTATTTTCAATTCAATTCAATTCAATTCAAAAAACTTTATTAGTCCCGCAAGGGGCAATTTAAGGCATGAATACTGCAACACTGTGTCTGTTTCATGTGTGTGTTTGTGTATTTGCGTGTCTGTGTTCTCTAAAGCGTGTGTGAATCTGTTTTGTGTCTATGTGGAATTGTCACTCCCCCCCCCCGTGCGTGTGCGTGTGCATGTGTGTGTGTGTGTAGGCGTGACAGACAGGTGCTCTGACTGCTTGTCAGATGCAATTGGCAGGTAGCATCTGTTGGATGCCTTGTGGGGTCACGGGGGTTCAGAGCACACACACATCCCGTACAGCAGTGTCAGGCCACCCTGTTAGTACCTGTCCCAGTAATGAGGTGCTGAGCTCGCCTGGCTCCAGACCTTCCAAGCCACGGGCCACTCCACAGGTGTGAACTGACGTGGCAGTCTGAACATCAGGCTCGTGCCGAGCGGGACTCGTCTAGACACAGCTGAACAGTTTGAAAAAGTTTTCTCACGTCCTTCTGGACGAGAGAAGAGAGACAAAAAAAAGTGTCAATAAGTCTCCGGATAAAGACATCACCCTTATTATTGACGGTTTTCACGGGATTGTGTTGCTAGGGAACCTGTTTGAAACCTATCTTATTTCCTGTCAGTTATTGTACCAGCAAACACTGCAACAGGAAGTACCGTAAACTGGAGGCAATTTAGAACGTTTACTGTATGTTGTCGACTTGAAAGCATCTATAGACGGTTTTAACTTGACAACGAATAACAAACGTAGAGCGAAACAGAATGTGAGGTCACGTGATCAGGATGCTTCTAACCAGGCTATATTCTACCTTCATCTCTTTGTCTTTTCTCCCTCTCCAAAGACAACCTTCTAGCAATACAATTAGACACTCTGCTCAGTTGGAACAGATTGTGTGTGTGTGTGTGTGTGTGTGTGTGTGTGTGTGTGTGTGGGGGGGATGTGTGAGTCCGGGGTTAGCCTGTCTGCCAATACGATGTGGGAGTGATCGATGACCGTGATCACCTTTTTACCACATGAATAGGCACAGCGAGCGTTTAAAGCACAGCCTGTAACAGACATCAGTTGAAAGCACATAGCCAGCCTGTAACAGACATCAGTTGAAAGCACATAGCCAGCCTGCAACAGACATCAGTTTAAAGCACATAGCCAGCCTGCAACAGACATCAGTTTAAAGCACATAGCCAGCCTGCAACAGACATCAGTTTAAAGCACATAGCCAGCCTGCAACAGACATCAGTTTAAAGCACATAGCCAGCCTGCAACAGACATCAGTTTAAAGCACATAGCCAGCCTGCAACAGACATCAGTTTAAAGCACATAGCCAGCCTGCAACAGACATCAGTTTAAAGCACATAGCCAGCCTGCAACAGACATCAGTTGAAAGCACATATCCAGCTGCAACAGACATCAGTTTAAAGCACATAGCCAGCCTGCAACAGACATCAGTTGAAAGCACATAGCCAGCCTGCAACAGACATCAGTTGAAAGCACATAGCCAGCCTGCAACAGACATCAGTTTGAATGGGTGACAAAACCACAGTGTTTCCTCACACAGCGCTACAGGTTACCTTCCTACAGTCGGTCATGCACCAATGACATTGCTTGCATATAATATTGAGATATTCACGAGTTCATGTGCGACGTATGCTGTTTACAATATAATATAACAATAACAATATAATGATGGGATAAGCCAATAATTAAGTAAGAACCAATAATAATGAGCCAGTCTCAAATCATGGTGAGACTAGAATAGGATACCTGGGATACAGTACATGGATGGTTTTAGCTGTCTGAAGACAGTGGTCCGTTAGCCTGCTTCATTTGCTCAATGTGTTTACACGCACGCAAATATTATTCGGTACACTCAAGTATTTAATTTATGCGTCTGCGCATGTAAATGCTGTATAAGCCAGAATAAGCTCATATCCCAATTACGAGAAACTAGAACGCAGTAGCTGGGAAATACCGATGCGAGGGCATGTAAAATACCTCATTTTGAGGCCATGTCTAAGATATTCTACTCATAATGCATAGAGCAATACCCTGGGTATTCATGTACGTGCTGTTATTCATGACCAGCGTATGAGCTTGTATGTAAACAGCGTACACTGAACATGACCCAGTATCCGCTGATGTGCGTGTAAACATGAACAAACTCAATGAGATATACCCACATGTCACATTTAGCATAATATCTACTGAACACGCAAATCAACACACGCCACAGTCCTCCCATATTCACTGGCTTGACCTTTATATCCGTGTGTCCTTAACCATTAGTCGCACAGGAGCCCCGGAGCAGGGGGGCCCGCGTTGCCCTGCCTCACCACCGGGGACGGCAGCTCGTCCCGGGCCGCGACTCACCGAGACCCCCGGTGGGAGCGCGGAGCTCTGCGGGAGCCCACGCTGACAGAGCTGGAGGACGCTCAGAGAGAAGAGGAGATGAAAGGCAGAGGGGAACGCGCTGAGGGCCCCGCCCCCTTCTGTCTCTCCCTCTCACTCTCAACTTACTGTTTTTTCATGGAGTCCCTTCTCTGTGTTTGGTGCCCCCCGACGCAATAATAACCCCTCCTTATCTGTGTGTGTGTGTGTGTGTGTGTGTGGAAAAACAATGCTGTTTTAATGAGGTTCAGAGGGAGGAAAGGGGTTAGAAAGGGGGAGCATATCAAAGAGAAAAGAAACCCCGTCTCAGCAGCACCTCTCTATTAGTTATTAGTCGCACACACGACGCCCCAAGCTCCAGTTTCTGAAAAGTACCAAAAACTACAGTTCCTTGAATGGCCACTTGAGGCTGGCTCCAAAAGCGAGTCATTCCCCCATTCAACCCCCGAGTTGACAGAAATAATAAACGTATTTACACAGCCGGGTCCAAAAAACGGTTCTGGTCTCTGTAGCTAATTCACCTGGGTGACTTTATATAACTCACCCGTTTAGACAGTCTATGACTTTATATACCGGTAACTCACCCGTTTAGACAGTCTATGACTTTATATACCGGTAACTCACCCGTTTAGACAGTCTGACTTTATTCACCTTATTCACCACGCCCACTTTTTCTCTCTTCCGCGTTCAACGCAAACGTATTTGTTCTTCTGAGAAAAAGGGAATCTCTTGCGCTTCAGCTCCCCCGCAGAGGGAGGACGGTGCTTCTCAGAACAGGAGGATAATCACAGAAAAGGAAGAATCTGGAGCACACGGGTCACTGGTGAGATGGTTTCTTTTTAATAGGCTAAGTGCACCAACGTTTCAACGCAACGCGTCTTCATCAGGGTTAAAAAAAAAAAAAGGGTATTTTTTCTTCTGGTTCAGCGCTAGTTGCCTTCTGTGGCTAATATTAGCCGCTAGTTAGTTATGTTATATGGCAGTAAAATGCCACTGAATGACCAAATTGATATAACTTTTAACCATTTCGAGTAACACTGTTTCCATACGGATCACCAGCGTTAGTTTGTTGTTTATAACGTGGCTATATTCATAACGTTTCTATCTCGGATGCGTTATTTCGAATCGCACATAGGTTACGTAACCTATGTGCGTTTCAGGACGCAACAGCCTCGAGCCACTAACGTCATCTTTAGAGCACAATATTCCTGGAATGCAAGTTTAACTAAACAGTTACATGTCCTCTGCATTCTACATAAAATTAAGATATTACGGGTTGTTTTATTTTGTATGTTACATACGTATTGGCCAAGATATGTTAGTTTATGGGGGAGTAATTTTGCCACTTTAGGAGGGGAGTGTGCGCGGCCATTTTGCCTGCGGGGTTTTTGGCAAGTCAAAACGGAAATACTATTACGAAATGACGTAATGCGGAAGCGTCCATGTGTGGGCAAAGAATAAGGTGAATATAACTCACCCGTTTAGACAGTCTATGACTTTATATAACTCACCCGACAGTCTATGACTTTATGTAACTCACCCGTTTAGACAGTCTATGACTTTATATAACTCACCCGTTTAGACAGTCTATGACTTTATATAACCCACCCGTTTAGACAGTCTATGACTTTATATAACTCACCCGTTTAGACAGTCTATGACTTTATATAACTCACCCGTTTAGACAGTCTATGACTTTATATAACTCACCCGTTTAGACAGTCTATGACTTTATATAACTCACCCGTTTAGACAGTCTATGACTTTATATAACCCACCCGTTTAGACAGTCTATGACTTTATATAACTCACCCATTTAGACAGTCTATGACTTTATATAACTCACCCGTTTAGACAGTCTATGACTTTATATAACCCACCCGTTTAGACAGTCTATCACTTTATATAACCCACCCGTTTAGACAGTCTATGACTTTATATAACTCACCCGTTTAGACAGTCTATGACTTTATATAACCCACCCGTTTAGACAGTCTATGACTTGATATAACTCACCCGTTTAGACAGTCTATCACTTTATATAACCCACCCGTTTAGACAGTCTATGACTTTATATAACTCACCCTTTATATAACACATTTTTCTACAGTCTCTGGTCAGCAGTCTCTATGGTCAGCAGTCTCACAGCTTTGCCAAGCGGCTTCTTCCATGCATTCCATGTCATCTTCTTCTACTCATTCTTCTACCCCGTTCCCCTCCCCCCAAACAGGCGTCACGGCCAACGGACCAACCTGTATGGACGCCCGTCCAAGCCGGCAGTAACAAGGGGGCTCGAACCTGCAACCCTTGTATTGGTAAGCAGGAAATGTACCGCTGCATTACCCAGGTGCCCCTTCTCCTTTTTCACAGTTCTGTTCTTCTTCTCCGTCTCACCCGTTCCTTTCCTCTTCTTCGTCTTCATGTCATTAACTGGGATATAAATAATGAAGCGCTCAAAAATGTTCCGTAACCAAGGTTACCAACGTCCCAATCGGGATTACTGAAATCATGTGTGATTTGTATGTGGACGAGGCGGGATGGAAACGCTTTCAGAGTCACAACTCTGTATAGTCTGGAGTCTGTGTTGAACATTTTGCAATAAGTGTAAGTGTAAGGATAGATTTTTTTTGATACATTAAGTTTTTATTTTCCTCAATGACTGATGTTGTAGCTGACCTTTGAATTCCCGTAACACGCATGTGACATGAGTCACACAAAGTGCATTATTCTTATTGTTCCAGACTGACTGCAAGTTAAGACGAACTGACACGCTGCTCATTAGACAAATGGAAAAGTTAGACTGACAGATGACCAGCTGGAAACCACCGCGGTTGCCAGCTTGGTCAGCTTGGTCCAGCTGGTCTCGTGTGTAAGGGTTTGTGTGGGTTTGTGTGGGTTTGTGTGGGTGTCCTTGAGGGTTTGTATTGACCATTACTGACCATATCCCTGAGAGACAATTAGGACGTACAGTAGGGTCCTTCTCTATGGTATGTTTCTCACATTTATAATACTAGACATCTCGCGTGCTCGATTCCTAGACTCGCCCGCCCTGTAGCTCGCTGAGCTGGCCATGCAGCTCGCATACGCAGCTCGACCACTGCACGGCCTCGCCCACATCTTGGCTGCAGCGTGGCCTCGCCTGCCCTATTGGCACGCACGGGTGTGTGTGTGTGTTGCTCACAAAATGTTATTGCCCTTAAGTTTACATGCGTGCGAGTGTGTGTACCCCTTCAGTTTGCATCCATCAGTCTTATGACATCACTGATGACATCATCAGTGTCTTATGACATCACGGATGACATCAGTGACTTATGACATCATCAGTGATGGGCGGCTGTAGCTCAGGAGGTAGCTCATCCACTAATCGCTTTGGATAAAAGAGGTTGGTGGTTCGATTCCCGCCTCCTCCAGTCTGCATGTCGAAGTGTCACAATGCTGATGATGTCACTGATAACATCATCAGTGATGTCACAATGCATGCTCAAGTGACATTACTGATGACATCACTTATGACAGCATCAGTGATTTATGACATCACTGATGACATCATCAGTGGGACCAAAATGTTAACAGAGAGAGAAAACAGAGATTGCCCACATGCTCCCTTTTATCAAAAGAGAAATTGGTTTGACCTACATGTAATATGACATTGGTTTGTTTGAAATACTGAATCAAAGGCATTTGCATTCATGAACACATTCTGAAATGTCCTATACAGTTTAATTTGCAGTTTTAAATGTGTAAAATCAATCAATTAAGGAAATTCCAGCAAATGCATAGTCTGGAAGTCTTTCTGTGGTGTTCAGTGTGTAAGTGTTTCTGTAGTGTTCAGTCTGGAAGTGTTTCTGTAGTGTTCAGTCTGAAGTGTTTCTGTGGTGTTCAGTCTGGAAGTGTTTCTGTAGTGTTCAGTCTGAAGTGTTTCTGTAGTGTTCAGTCTGGAAGTGTTTCTGTAGTGTTCAGTCTGGAAGTGTTTCTGTAGTGTTCAGTCTGGAAGTGTTTCTGTGGTGTTCAGTCTGGAAGTGTTTCTGTGGTGTTCAGTCTGGAAGTGTTTCTGTAGTGTTCAGTCTGGAAGTGTTTCTGTAGTGTTCAGTCTGAAGTGTTTCTGTGGTGTTCAGTCTGAAGTGTTTCTGTGGTGTTCAGTCTGGAAGTGTTTCTGTAGTGTTCAGTCTGAAGTGTTTCTGTGGTGTTCAGTCTGGAAGTGTTTCTGTAGTGTTCAGTCTGGAAGTGTTTCTGTAGTGTTCAGTCTGGAAGTGTTTCTGTAGTGTTCAGTCTGGAAGTGTTTCTGTGGTGTTCAGTCTGGAAGTGTTTCTGTAGTGTTCAGTCTGAAGTGTTTCTGTAGTGTTCAGTCTGGAAGTGTTTCTGTAGTGTTCAGTCTGAAGTGTTTCTGTGGTGTTCAGTCTGAAGTGTTTCTGTGGTGTTCAGTCTGAAGTGTTTCTGTGGTGTTCAGTCTGGAAGTGTTTCTGTAGTGTTCAGTCTGGAAGTGTTTCTGTAGTGTTCAGTCTGGAAGTGTTTCTGTAGTGTTCAGTCTGGAAGTGTTTCTGTAGTGTTCAGTCTGAAGTGTTTCTGTGGTGTTCAGTCTGGAAGTGTTTCTGTAGTGTTCAGTGTGTAAGTGTTTCTGTAGTGTTCAGTCTGAAGTGTTTCTGTAGTGTTCAGTCTGAAGTGTTTCTGTAGTGTTCAGTGTGTAAGTGTTTCTGTAGTGTTCAGTCTGAAGTGTTTCTGTAGTGTTCAGTCTGGAAGTGTTTCTGTGGTGTTCAGTGTGTAAGTGTTTCTGTAGTGTTCAGTCTGGAAGTCTTTCTGTGGTGTTCAGTGTGTAAGTCTTTCTGTGGTGTTCAGTCTGAAGTGTTTCTGTAGTGTTCAGTCTGGAAGTGTTTCTGTGGTGTTCAGTCTGGAAGTGTTTCTGTAGTGTTCAGTCTGGAAGTGTTTATGTGGTGTTCAGTCTGAAGTGTTTCTGTGGTGTTCAATCTGGAAGTGTTTCTGTAGTGTTCAGTCTGGAAGTGTTTATGTGGTGTTCAGTCTGGAAGTGTTTATGTGGTGTTCAGTCTGGAAGTGTTTCTGTAGTGTTCAGTCTGGAAGTGTTTATGTGGTGTTCAGTCTGGAAGTGTTTCTGTAGTGTTCAGTCTGGAAGTCTTTCTGTGGTGTTCAGTCTGAAGTGTTTCTGTGGTGTTCAATCTGGAAGTGTTTCTGTAGTGTTCAGTCTGGAAGTGTTTATGTGGTGTTCAGTCTGGAAGTGTTTCTGTAGTGTTCAGTCTGGAAGTCTTTCTGTGGTGTTCAGTCTGAAGTGTTTCTGTGGTGTTCAATCTGGAAGTGTTTCTGTGGTGTTCAGTCTGGAAGTGTTTATGTGGTGTTCAGTCTGGAAGTGTTTATGTGGTGTTCAGTCTGGAAGTGTTTCTGTAGTGTTCAGTCTGGAAGTGTTTATGTGGTGTTCAGTCTGGAAGTGTTTATGTGGTGTTCAGTCTGGAAGTGTTTCTGTAGTGTTCAGTCTGGAAGTGTTTATGTGGTGTTCAGTCTGGAAGTGTTTATGTGGTGTTCAGTCTGGAAGTGTTTCTGTAGTGTTCAGTCTGGAAGTGTTTATGTGGTGTTCAGTCTGGAAGTGTTTCTGTAGTGTTCAGTCTGGAAGTGTTTCTGTAGTGTTCAGTCTGGAAGTGTTTATGTGGTGTTCAGTCTGGAAGTGTTTATGTGGTGTTCAGTCTGGAAGTCTTTCTGTGGTGTTCAGTGTGTAAGTCTTTCTGTGGTGTTCAGTCTGAAGTGTTTCTGTAGTGTTCAGTCTGGAAGTGTTTCTGTGGTGTTCAGTCTGGAAGTGTTTCTGTAGTGTTCAGTCTGGAAGTGTTTATGTGGTGTTCAGTCTGGAAGTGTTTCTGTGGTGTTCATATGTGCAAATAACTTCATCATGTCCTCAATTAAAACAGAATCAGTAGCAAGCTCTAAAGCAGTGTGGCTTTACTGGCACTAACAATAAGGACGGGCCGCTCGTCCAGAGAAGTCATTCTACAAAGTAAAAAGTACAGACAACAACTCCCTGGAATAGACTGCGAGCACAGAGATCCTATTCAGCTCGTGCTTCTATTATAGATGAAAAACCAGCTTGGCACACTTCAGCATGTCATCAGCTAAACAAATCTTTTGCTTTTCCCTTGGTTCCATTCAAGTTTAAGTCTAGTTTTGAAAGTTAATACAGCCGGCCCGGTAGGCCCGTTCGGTAATACATCCCTGGACATCTTATCGTGGGCCTCAAACATGCTTAAAACTGAAGAACTAAATCTAGGAAATGAAAATAAACTGACTCCCTTCAAGCTTCAAATCAGTTTTGATGGAGCACGAAGTCCTTCATCACTGGTGTTAGTGGTAGGGAGTGGACTTGGATCAGGCGATGGGTTCCCAGCACTTGGCGGATCCGGATCCGACACACGTGGGCCAGCCTGCGAGGACATCTCTTGGCCTCCAGAAAGACCCTGAGAGCCTCAGAATCTGCCCATTCCTCCAGCTGTGCCTGCTCTGCGGTCATCAGGGCCGGGTCGGCGCCGTGGTCCAGCAGCAGCTGGACGAAGGCCGTGTTGCACCTGTTATGCAGCACCACCTGCAGCAGGAGAGAAGCCACGTCACGGGTCAGAACGCCAGCAGCCTGGAGCAGCAGGTGGAAGCAGTCCAGGTGGTTGTATTCAGCACTGAGGTAGAGAGGGGTGCATGAGCCGTGTATGCTTATGTTAGGGTATATGCTTCTGTTAGGGTCAGCCCCGGCTTCCAGGAGGATCCGGACACAGTCCAGGTGACCGTTCCACACGGCACACTCGAGAGGCATCCAGTTATCGTTGTCAGCTAGGTCTACCTGTGCTCCCTGGGTGATCAGGTAGACCACACAGGCAGCATGACCCCGGGAGGCTGCGAGCCCCAGAGGGCTCCACCACCTACTCTCAATTTCAAACACAAACTGCTCATTGATCTGCCTTCTGAAGCAGTCTTCCTGCAGCAGGCTCCTCAGTTTGTCCAGGTCTCCTGCCCAGATGGCATCATAGAGAAGCCTGTCGTCATGCCGTGCTCGAACAGCCATTCCTTCAGATCTGTCACTGTACCACACCGACTTGTACGCTGTGTCTCAAACAGAAGGGACTGAATGTAGGTTGGACATTATGACATCATAACATGACCTCATAACATTATTACATGGTGACATTATAATGATGACTGATGACATCACTCACTGATGACATCACAATTGCTCGAGTGACATTACTGAAGACATCACTCACTGATGATATCACAATTGCTCAAGTGACATCACTGCACTCACTGATGACATCACTCACTGATGACATTACTAATTATTATTAAATTAACTATAACTGAAATAACTCAAATAAATCACTCACTGAACCTTCCCTCAAACTGTTTGAGTTCCACTGGGGAAGCCCACCTCCCGCTTTGGATACCTCTGAGCTGGACCTCTTGATTGTTATATATAGTGTTCAGGCTAAGATTAGATTAGAGTAGGGTTGGACAGGGCAAATTAGGCCGTAGATTAGTTAGATTCCTTGTGTGCTAGTTCCAGTTAATGGCTAGAGTAGTCAGATTGTCTGAGCTGTTGCTCGTTTGGCCTGGCCGCTCTGCTGCCAGTTCCAGTGTGCCGCTGCCCGCTGCTACCTCGGCCGCTGCAGTGGGATGGCCAGGCGGACTGAGTAGCTGCTGTATGCCCTCGGGCTGGACTGAGTAGCTGCTGTATGCCCTCGGGCTGGGCCATAAATGTAAATTATTTTCTTGTCTATTATACAGTGGCTCATTTCACCTGTTAATTATAATACATAGCTTGATTGCTAAATTGTTCTGTCCCTTGGGACTATTCATGACCGTATCGCCCAGCCCCAGTATATCATAACTAAAGTAGATTAAAAGTAAAAAGTTGTCAAAAAAATAAATACTGTACTAGCAAAGTACAGATACAGAATTTACTTATACTTCCCATCTCTGGTTGTTGGGTATAGTTGCTGAATTATGAAAATCACAAATCAGTCAATCAATCAATCAATCAATAAAATAAATATTTGATCCATTCAAATTTGTATAACCCTCCTCTGGACTCAAATTAATAACAGTGTACTGAGACTTAATTTTGAAAAGCATCACCCTCCCCTATTCCTCCAATGACCCCTTCCATAAATAACGAATGGGCCCTAACTGTACGACATGCAGTGGGGGGGGGGGAGGGTCTGCTGAGGGGAGGGCCCCTCCCCGCATGTCATAGCCATGCCTAGTGAAGGGCTAACTGTAAGACAAGTACTGTAGAGCGAGGGGAGGTGGTGATGACTGAGTGACAATCCTCGCCCCCAGAGCCTAGGGTGGGGGGAGGGCGGGGTAATGAGTGTTCAATAACATGGATGGAGAGAAATCGCTCACACACGCACGCACACACGTACACGCAGGTACACACATACACACACACACGCACGCACACACGTTTTTTTTTTTTTTTTTTTTTTGCAGGCCAGGCCAGGCCACTCACTGAACAGCAGGCCAGCCGCCGCCTACTGGTTTACTAGTGGTTTTATTACTTTATTCAGGGTTAAAGTGGGTGCATCTCATTGTAAAATTGGACTTGGCCCAAATTGGGCTTCAAACGGCCCAAATTGGGCTTCAAACGGCCCAAATCTGGCTTTAAACGACCCAAATTGGGCTTCAGACGGCCCAAATCTGGCTTCAAACGGCCCAAATTGGGCTTCAAACGGCCCAAATTGAGCTTCAAACGGCCCAAATTTTTCGCCGTCGCCCTTCGGATGCCGGCACGCGCGTCGGCCCGTATCGGCCTGGCCTGCTTGGTATCTAATGCCCGGCCTGAATTATGATCCCAGTCCGCCCCTGACACACACGCACGTACACGCAGGTGAGTATTTTTGACCAAATGCCTCAACATCAATATTGCGACAATGTAGGGATGACTATTGGTGCTTTCACAAAAAATGTTGTGATAAATAATCATCAGTAATATGGATATAATCACTGAGTGGGTAAAGGCAAATAATACAGTATGGCATATCATGATATTACTATTGAGGCTGGCTTTACATGGTGAAACTTTCATGTAACTAGTTGCAAATTGCATTAAACA
Organism: Poromitra crassiceps; assembly: GCF_964638095.1. Taxonomy (NCBI): domain Eukaryota; kingdom Metazoa; phylum Chordata; class Actinopteri; order Beryciformes; family Melamphaidae; genus Poromitra; species Poromitra crassiceps. The sequence continues at coordinate 9,303,231 of NC_139626.1, read as the reverse complement.
TAATTTCCATGTAACTTGACAGTTGCACGAAGCAATTCAAAAATAATAGCCTCATGCAACAATGTAGTTTGTTTCACTAAAACTAGTTAGGCTAGATTGGTGATTTTTCATCTGTCGTATAATTGTTTTCTTCTTTTTCCCGCTAGATTCTATCAAGTGGGAAGTATCACTGTGTCTTTGTATCTTATTCCGTATCGTTTTCTTGCTGGATAATATCAATTCGGACGTGTTGTATCGGGTTTTCTTCTGGCGCTGGCTGGCTGCTTTCTTTCATTATGGCTGTCCTGGAGAATAGGAAGAGAGCTATCGGTGCATTATTGATATGCTGGAGGAAAAAACAGCAGCTAAAAGCTAATGAGCCTCCGGTTGTCACGTCGAGTGGGGTAGACGACCCAATTGCAGACAACGTCAGGAGGCAGATTTAGTTAAAACCCAACACTGGGTATATTTAATGTAACACAGAAGGACAGGTAACACGACAGGACCCATGTGAACTTAGTGATGAGCAGACAAAAGACTGATGGGGAAGCAGGAAGCTAAATACACACAGGGAAGTGATTACACATGGGAGGCAGCTGGGTGATTACATACAAGACACAGACTGGAGACTAACATAGATCTGCTGGAACTAGACAGTGAACCATGAGGAACATGAGGGGACTGGATACACGGGGAAAGTCTGACAACGTCACAATCATAACAATCAATCAATCAATCAATCTTTATTTCGTAGACACAAGATCCATTAAAAACACATACAACAATAAAAGCACACAATACATACAAGGAACACACATTACAAAAGGCTGGCATACCAGTGTTTCCATAAGGCTGACTGGTATCGTGTGTCACTGGACTTGGGGTCCACCAGTAGCATCACCACAGAGTTCTTGGAAACATTCAAGCGGCATATAAATTTGTACATTATGTTTCTTAATAGGGCCTGAAAAGTGCTTACCCAAGATCTACAGAACAAATCACTAGCACTGCACCACCTAGGTTCCCTAAGCAATATTCTCATGCAGTCATTGTAGGCAACCTGCAGTTTATACATGGTTGCCTTCTTGAACCTCACCCACAAGGGGGCAGTGTAGAGGGGAGTGCAATATGTCCTAAAGAGATTAATCTTCACATCATTGGAGCAACAAAGGAATTTCTTTCTCAACATGTTGGCTTGGGCATATAATGTGCGGCGCTGTAACAGTACCCCCCTCTCAAGGGATGGCTCCTGACCAGTGTTGGGCAAGTTACTTTCATTTGGAAGTAATAAGTTACTTTACAATATTACTGTCTGTGTAGAGTAATTACACTACTTTTGCATTACTTTCACCAAAACAACAGCAGCAGCAGGACTGTTGTATCGGGTTTTCTTCTGGCGCTCACTACTTTCTTTCATTATGGCTGTCCCGGAGAATAGGAAGAGAGCTTACGGTGCATTATTGATATGCTGGAGGAAAAAACACCAGCTAAAAAAGACTAATCCACCTCCGGTGAGCGCATTCTCCCAAAACAGACAACAAACATTAGCAAATTGTTCCAACAACCGTCATGCTAACCTCACCAAAGCTAGCGGTAGCCACCGGCTAACTGCCATTTAAACAAACTTTGCCTAGCTCATGTTTCTTTCTTGACATGGCTCAACTGTTTGAGAAAATGAAAAACGTTAGCATTACCAACCTTGCATGAAGTCTGAGGATACCTCATCTCTATCTGAAGTGTCCAAGATACCTTCTTACCGTCCTATTATTTTGTTCATTTTGCTGATAAGTTGAAATCCATCAATTGAAATCGGTTGAAATGATACTACATCAACGTAGTTGGCCTAGCTCACGTTTGACATGCATCAGACACGTTATCAGTGTTTTGATTGGCTGTAAGTTTCAACTAAAAAACCAAAGTTGCGTGAAAATTTCACAGCGTAAAGCCAGCCTAAAGCTGCCTTCACATGAGAAGCCATCTTCTCTTCTCTCACCTCGAGGTAGAGCGGAGAAAGCTTAGCGGTAAGTAGGTCAAAGTTTAAACAATCGATCTTTGAGCGGCAGCGCACGGTGGCAAATTCGAGCGGTGCGCGACGCCAAGGGTAGCGCTGCTGCATAGTTGGGAGGCACCGCGCCCCCCATAGGACAACAACGGCACAGCGGACGCAGAGCTGTTTTACCGCAGATCATGTGTGTGTGTGGGGGGTGGGGCTTAGGACGATAGACGATATCTAGTCTCATTCACGATATAATATCGATATTGCCCAGCCCTGCTTTAGTCATCCAGGCCGCTCAGCTGAAGGTGAGCAGTGATGAGTCTGTACACACAGTAGTAGTGTTGGGGGTGGGGTGGAGGGTGGGGGGAGGGAGGTGGCTGTTGATAAACCATGAGAGAAGCCCCTCCCCCCCGCAGAGCTGTGATCCCTCACTCTGATAAATCGTGGTCTTCGCTGGCACCGGCCAGCAGCACTAACAAACATCATTCATCACACACTCCAGAAAGCTTTGCCGTGGGAAGTGTTCACGAGCACTCAGCGCCTTGAATGGGCAAAGTTTTATTACATGTGATGAATAATAGATGGGTAATTGTCTTGCGTATTATTAATTGATGCTGTATTTATACTACGGGTGTACTTTTCTCCAGCACTTGGCCTCAGCGGGTCCAATGCGTGCATCTACTTTTTCTGTAATGCCTGGCGCTTTTCTGCCATAATAGGTTACAAGCAGGGCGGGATCAATATGGTTTAATTGGGCACTCTAGGATGGTACCACTGAGCTATATTAAATGTGGAGACTGTGACTCCACCTCCTCCCAGTATGTGACTCCACCTCCAGTATGCTCTTTTGAGGCTAAAATACCTCAGATTTAGTGAACCAGATTCTGCGCAGTAGCTCCGTTGGGTTAAACACGATTTCAGACGGACAAGCCCGTCTTTATTGTCACACGATTACAATCAACACATGCACGGAGGGCCACAACACACACATGCTGACGGTGGCCGGTGAAATTTGTCCTCTGCATTTAACCCATCCTGGCTTTGTCCTTTCCTCCGGGGGGCAGGCCAGGAGCAGTGGTCGCTTTCTCGTACAGCGCCCGGGGACCGACTTCGGATGTTGTCGTCACTGGTCGGATGACGATGACGATCTGATCGTCTGCATGTTTTTAATGGGGGGGGGGGGTTATATAGGGAGGAACCCCCCTGGGGGAGCACGGGGAGAACATGCAAACTCCACACAGACAGAAAGGCCCTTACGACGAGATACCCCACCTGGGCAGTAGGCACTGAAGATATGGGGGGGAACACAACCACAGCACCCACAGTGTCCCAGGCGAGAATCGAACTCAGGACCTTCTGACTGCGAGGTGACAGCTCTACCACTGAGCCACCGTGCCCCCTCGCACCGTCACCCTCGCACCTCGCACCCTCGCACCGTGCCCCCTCGGGTTGGAACCTGTGTGAGGTCCCCGCCCCTCTGAACCTTTTTTTAATGTACTGTAGCTGCTGGTTCTAGATTTGCGCACAGTGTGTTGTGTATTTATTTATATACAGTCATCGTCATACGGGGGAAATTATCTGATAAACTGATCTTTGCAGCTCTGTGTTAATTAGCTAATGTTTCCGTGGCATTTTGATTAACGTTATGGTTTACTTCCTTTTGGAACAAATGTTAACAGATGAAATCTAACTGAAGCTTTAGGCTACATTGCGCAATAATGTGCAACGTTAACGTCAACGTTAGCCAGGCTGCCTGGTCTCTTCTGTATATCCTTACAACAGCTACGAGGAGCTTCTGAACATCCCCACAGTCAAAGCACTTCTGAGATATCCATATAAAAAGTCTCATGCTTTACTCCAAATAAAACCTCCAGTGTCCGTTTGTGTGACTCATTATGCTCCAAAGGCTAGCAACAGCTAACGTTAGCTATTGGCTGGTTGTTGTGTGCTAAACTTGTGTGGGCCCAATATTATACCCGGGAGTTGTGACGTTATGAAACACATTTCCTGGCATACGCAGGCAGTTGGACAACCTGGTAAGTTCTGAAAATATTGTGTCTATTGCGATATTTCAGGTAATCTCCATATCGTTATCGGTTTAGCAACGTTATGCCAACCGTGAAAGGCTAACACTTGTGCAAGCTAACGCGGCCTGTTTTACTGCATTTACATTGCTATGAACAGGCTGTTAACGTGCACCCGTTGAAACCGATAATGTTAGCCGGAGTAATAAAACACATATTTTGTGAACTTACCACTTTAGTGCCCAACCAACGTTACTTCCCTGTGCACCTTTCTCCAAACCATTTTGTTTTTATTGCGGTCCAATCACACATCAAGCAGCGTCTGGTCTATGTAACCTAGGTCTATGAGGGGACCAGCAGTGACGGCTTGAGACCTGCTGCCATAGCTGTCAATCATCCCTTTTTATATCGTCAAATAGCTACTTAAAAACAAACTGATCAGAAAAGAAGTAGCGAAAATTATAGAAACCACATTTAGAAAAAAAATATCTGATGTTTTGATTATTTAGTTTGGCCCCTTCCCCAACCATTAACATGGCAGAGGCGAGACTTCTGACCTATAGGACGAATCAGCGTGACAAAAACAAATCCCCCAGAAATGCGGAAGCCCGCAGCAGTTAACTAGTATGAGTTGTGCCAAGCAAACGTTAATATCTCAAAAACTATACATGGCATCGCTTATTTTGACATTCTGAGCGAGAGCAGAAGTAGCTCAAGAGTTGGATGTATAATATATGCACGTCGTGGTAAAGTTGTGTTGCAGTTTTTAAAATGTAAACCATACAGCCGGGGGCTAGAGTGATCCCTCAAGGCTGCATGGCTCCATAGGGTCCCATTGCCGTTTCCCCGTAGTGACGCCGTTTCTTTACCAAAAATGCTGCTGGACTGATCCCTCGTATGCTGGGACCGGCCATCCATCTTTGTTATGTCGATGGATGCTACACGATTAAGTCATCAGTCCAAACGTCTATTGACAAATGCTGTAACATGTGAGTCTCTCACTTTCTCCCTCTGTACTGTACTGTATGTGTGTATGCAGCTGTTTTCTAGGTCATGTGTGCGCATGTGACTCTCAGTCTTCATACTTTCTCAACGAGCCATGTGTGAACAGCTCTAGTGATAATGCCCTCAGGTGATAGATCTTTTCTATTGAACAGGTGCTGGCTGAGACAGATGCTATGAGAAAGAAATTGGCCCTCCTCATCGATTTGATCCAGCCCTCAGATCAATGATCATACACCGTAATGAAAATAAAGCATGTCGGCGCTATGCAGTGAGTAATGACCCGTGTGTGTGTTTGTGTGTGAGAGAGAGACTGTGTGTGTGTGTGTGTGAGAGAGAAAGAGACTGTGTGTGTGTGTGTGTGTGTGTGTGTGTGTGTGTGTGTGTGTGTGTGTGTGTGTGTGTGAGAGAGAGAGAGAGACTGTGTGTGTGTGTGTGTGTGTGTGTGTGTGTGTGTGTGTGTGTGTGTCGGCACGTGTATGTGCAAATGCATTGGCCTACATGCTCGACCAAACTTGTGCAATCCCTATAGCGAGGCAACTAGGGAAAACATTGTAATTCAGAGACACTATAACCCATAAACACTGCAAACTCTGCCTCAAGCTGTAGCACTTCCTAAACCAACTGTATGCCCTCCAGAGAGGGGACGGGGGAGAGAGAGAGGGAGGCGGCCTGGGGAAACATCTTCCTCTAGTGGCCACCAGCAAGCATCCCACAACACTCCCTCCAGGTCCTGCAGTCCCCAGATCTGGCAGAGGACCTCAGTGACTGGACACTAGGCATGCTAATACGCTGAGCTTCACCTGAATACATAACAACACCAGATTTACTTTTTTAATAGGTTAAGTGTTGAATTTATGCAATGACGGGGAACTGATACAGACTGTTCATTCTCACTGCTAATTGGGACGATGAGCTAAAGTTGCTTCCAGACGGGCGTTTGGGCCTCCAGGGGCCCTTCAGGTGGGTTCCAGGACCCCCATCACCCCCCCCCCCCCCCCCTCCCCGCACACTCACACTACTTTGATTTCAGGAGAACTACACTGACACTCCATATTAGCACACTGTGGTTTCTTGGGACAAAATCTTATGAAGCAGGGGGTATGTGGTTTAATGCCGATCTATTTAGGGATTCTGGACATAAACATGCCCTATAATAGTTCACAGTAAGCTGAAGTCACATCGCTGCGTGCCCCCCCCCCCCCCCCCCCCCCCCCCTCCAAAAAAATAAAAAAAATCCCACAATAAAGCTCCGGTCCAATCACAGAGCAGCGCTGGTTAGATGCCATCACTTACTCGCTTTTCATTGGCTCACAGTTGACAATAAAATTCCAGCTGTTTCACCCCCCCCCCCCCCCCTCTCCGGTGTCGGACCTCAGACGGACAGGGCGCACAGCCAACCAGCGAGCGGCACCGAGCCACGCAGGGCTGTGACTGGCGGAGAGGGGCGCTCGGTGGGCGGGGAGTGAGAAGTTAGGAGCCCCCATCCAGCTGTGTGCGCTTTGCTGATGGACGGAACCGACCAAATACAGTCTGGAGGAGACGAGAGAGAGAGAGAGCAGGAGGAGCGCTTGGCCGTTTATTTGCAATAATGGAGCGGGGAGGTATTTATATTTATGCTATTTAGAAGAGATCAAACGCCGTCTTCTTGGCTCCAGCTTCTATTCAGCTAAAGGATGTGCGGCAGCATCTCCATGGATCTGTGCTTTGAAAGGCTGCTACGGGATATGCGCTGAGAACCGCCTGTGGATGCAATGAAAAGTACCGGATTCTTAATTTAACCGAGGAAAGGAGCGGAGGAAAACGCGGGACATCGAATCGATTTCCATCATTATTCATTTCTGATTCGTTCGGGTAATCAATCAGCCCCGTGGAGGAGGAGGAGGAAAATCTAAACAACTTCGTTTAAATATTTAAACTGTGTTTGTGCGCTGCAAGATTGGACATATCCCCAGGCATTTCTAAACGAGGAATGGTTATTATGAAGAGTTGAGGTCCCTGGAGAGACTTGGACACCGGGGTCTGGGCGCACCGTGCCCGTTAAAACGGAACCGCGCGGCGGGCGCACCGCTTGGAAACTATACGGTCCGCCAGACGCACAGAAACCAAACCCCGAGACCCTCTCTCCTTCCTCGTTCTCTCTTCTATAGTCTCTCCTTTCTTGCCAAGCGTGTTTTTTTTCCGGGCTGCTGTGGACTTCATAGCCACGACAAAAATTGATCATGCTATGACCGAGCGCGCTTTGGGCACATCTACCGAGTCCATTACAGGTAATGAATCTAACAGAACGGTGCTTCCGCAGTCAATTAGGAACTGATCAACAAGATGAAAGTATTATTGGTAGAAAAGGCTTGCTTCAGGTTGAAGTTTGGGAATGAATTAGCTAGACAATCCCTATAGCCTATTTGTTGCTGATGAGAGGGATTTTGGCATTGTCTGAGGAAAACGGAATGCGAGTCCATCTCTTTAGACATTTTGAATGCATGCATTGGGCGATCATTTGCAGCCCCATTCGGGCTGCCCATTGTGACAGAAAAAGAGTTTTAAGTAGTTCGACCACTATTGTGTCATATTATTATTAATTCCCCCCAACCAGTTTTTTGGAAGGATTCTTCGACGAGCCGCATTATATTTTCCTGAAAGGCCTAATAAAGCCCCCCCCCCCCACTGTAGACCGTTTGTTCCAATATTTAGATGTAATTGTAAGCATATGTGCTGGAGCAGCAGAGTAGTATTTTTCACTGAACTGATGACAAAGTTGTGCTGATTTTTCATTCTCCAAAATGTGATTTTACAGATTATCTCCCTGAACGTCGGCCAATAAATCCCAATTAAATTGCTTTGCACACAACAGGGCAATAAAAGCTGCAATCTGCTGTGACTGGCTGCCACAGATCTGCTCCTCGGCGCGTTTGTAATATCAAATCATTGCCTTTCGCTGCAGGAGGGGAATGATGGCCGAGGATGGGGGAAGTCTCTCCGGCGGCCCCTCTGGCGCCGGGGACGCAGAGGGTCGCTCCTCTCTCCCCAGGACTTTCATCCGCCTCAATGACCTGTCCGGAGCCGGGGCCGGGGCCGGGGGAGGAGGCGGGGAACGAGGCGAGGAGGAGCCGGCCGCCCCGACACCAACACCGGCACCTGACGGAGCTTCTACCACCGGGGAGGACGCGTCGGCCAGCGGCGGAGAGGGCCTGCCCTACCCCACGCTGGCCCCCGTGGTCTTCTTCTACCTGAAGCAAAGCACCCGGCCGAGGAGCTGGTGTCTGAAAATGGTCTGCAACCCATATCCTTTAACGCTTTACTTAGAGAGCTATAGGAGTCATGACTTCACAGGAGCTGACGCGCACATGCACGCGCCTCCATCACGCGCGCACACACCTGTAGCAGGTAAGGTCCACCTGCTTTGCTGTGCGGCTTGTTTACCTGTTGACTTCGAGGCTAACTGACTGGCCAGTGAATGGATTGCTGGTGTGTGTGTGTGTGCGTGCGAGCGTGTGTGCGTGCGTGCGTGCGTGCGCCAACAACAATGCTTGTATGCTGGGCCTGGCTGTGACCCCAGTGGAGCTGAGGACCACATGTCACTCACTAGTCTGAAGATTTGGCTGCATTTGAGAGAGAGAGAAAAAACAAGGCCTTGAAAATTTTTGAAATGCATAAATAAGTGCTTGAATTTATATATTTTGAGCGAGAATAGTAATCGACATTCTATTTTTTCCTTTTTCTTCTTGTCGCCTACTTAACGTCAGTAAATAGGTTTAACAGCACAGTTGAAGTGTTCACACATTCAAGCCTCCCACTTTATATTAGTTGTCTGTAAAGCTCTCAGTATTGTAACAGTAATGAAACCTTGATGCGTGTCTCAAACTGTGCCGTGCATTGGCTCCTTGAATTAGAGGGGATTTGGCCTGGATGCAGTGGCGTGTCCAGGCCATTTTGACTGGGGGGGCCCAGGCGGGGCCCAGACTCAAGCAAGGGTGGCACTGAGTGCGGCATTTCGGAAGCATTTAGAAAGGTCTTCCCTCGCACACATTTAGCCTAAATCCGAAGCATTATTTTGCCCCCTTTCCAAGTACCCAGCATGCCATGGTTGGTAGCAATGGATGCGTTAGGTCTCCTAGTTTAATATGATGCAGGTATCTTCACGCTAGCATTAAAAACCAGCCCGCTAAAGCCTCTGAAAGACAGTCATGTCCGCCACAGACTCCAGCACCCTCAGGATTTTGGAGTGGCACCTCCCCCGGCCACTCCCTAGAAACGCCCCTGCTGGGAAGTCCTTGAAAAGCCCCTTGAATTTGATGTTTAGGAAGGTGTGGGAACCCTGGAGTTCAGCGCTCATCTCTGAGCTTCCGCTAGTCTAAACCCTCCGTCAAAGTCCAACCTCTCCGGCTCCACTTTCCCCCGTGGTACGCTCAGATTCCCCACGTGGTACGCTCTGATTCCCCACGTGGTACGCTCTGATTCCCCACGTGGTACGCTCTGATTCCCCACGTGGTACGCTCTGATTCCCCACGTGGTACGCTCTGATCCCCCCGTTGTACGCTCTACACTCTGATCCCCCCGTGGTACGGTTTGATTCCCCACGTGGTACGCTCTGATTCCCCCCATGGTACGCTCTGATTCCCCCCGTGGTACGCTCTGATTCCCCCCGTGGTACGCTCTGATTCCCCACGTGGTACGCTCTGATCCCCCCGTGGTACGCTCTGATTCCCCCGTGGTACGCTCTGATTCCCCCGTGGTACGCTCTGATCCCCCCGTGGTACGCTCTGATCCCCCCGTGGTATGCTCTGATTCCCACGTGGTACGCTCTGATTCCCCCGTGGTACGCTCTGATTCCCCCGTGGTACGCTCTGATCCCCCCGTGGTACGCTCTGATTCCCCCGTGGTATGCTCTGATTCCCCCGTGGTACGCTCTGAGTCCCCACGTGGTACGCTCTGATCCCCCCGTGGTACGCTCTGATCCCCCCGTGGTACGCTCTGATCCCCCCGTGGTACGCTCTGATCCCCCCGTGGTACGCTCTGATTCTGCCGAGCCGCCGTTCTGTTTCGATGGATTATTCATAATAAGTGCGGCGCTCCGTGACGATCAATTGACCTTACATGGCTGGACATCAGCGGAGGCAGCGCTGTAAGGGCCGCGTGTTATAATTAGCTTATTGATACATACCTGGAGTGGCTGTTTATCGATTCGAGCGCCCGCCCCTTCTGCGGAAGGCGGAGTCTCTCCGAGTCCAAGTCTTTTATTGAATCACTGCTGCCACTGGAGTCTATTATTGATTCATAAGTGTACAGACCTGCATGGAGGGGAGACAAAGATCGCAAAAGGAGGCGAGCTCTCCCTCTATCACATTGTCGTTTCTCCCTCGGTGTGTGTGCAACATACTCCGTGGCTCTGTGTGTGTGTGTGTGTGTGCACACTGTGTGTGTGTTCTCGTGTATGCGTGTTGTGAGCGTTGGGTTTCGTTTGGTACTGCAGTGGTTCTCAACCTGGGGCCCGGGGACCACCACGTGGTCCTAGAGGAAGGTTCAGGGTGTCCCCAGCAAGACGACTAAATGTTGAACTTTAACGTTATTTCACTTGCATGCAATTAACACATTTAGAGAATGGAGAAGAATAACTGTTTTGAGTTCTCTCTGTCTTATCAGACAGTCATGGGATTCTGGACAAATATCTAAAATATTCTCATAATTTGGGTCAGAGAGACGAATAAAGCGGGGGTTCGTGGCTCTGATGTGGACTAAATTAGGGCTCGTTGACATGAAGAAGGTTGAGGATCACTGCTGGAGGTGGATGTGGAGGAATACCGTTGTGGCGTGTCTGTCTGCACCGCTCTGCTCTGGATGCTCCACACAGCCCTTGTTTTTCTGCTCCAGGACTGTGTGTGGGCGTGCGTGTGTGTGTGTGCGTGTGTGCGTGTGCGTGTGCGTGTGCGTGTGCGTGTGCGTGTGTGTGCGTTTGTGTGCGTGTGCATGCATGCACTTGTTTATCTCTGTACGCATGTGTTAATGTCATTTGGATTACACACTGCCTCTAATGTATCTTCCTCCCTCCCTCGTCTGCCTCTCTCTCCTACGCCGCACTGTCTCTCCGTTAACTCCTCCCTGTCTCTCTCCCTCTCTCCCTCCTTTCTAGTGTCTCTTTCCCTCTCTCCCTCCTTTCTAGTGTCTCTCTCCCTCGCTCTCTCCTCCCCGACTCTCCCCATTTGTCACCGTTTCAATTGAGATGCTAAGCCCGCCGCGTGTCGCCCCCCCGCTCCCTGCCCATCCCCGGATCCCGCTTAGGCCTGGGCAATATAGCAATATTATATCGCCGTAGATTTGGATATGGGCAATAAGTGTTGTCTTTTCCTGGTTTTAAACGCTGCATTACAGTGAGTGATGTAACACGTTACAGGCGATGTAATCTTCTGAACTTAGGAGACTGTTATAGCTTTTCTATTATTTGCCTTTACACACTTGGTCATATTATCCACATTACTGATGATTATTTATTTGAAAGAATATTGTCATCCCTACAATATTGTCGCAATATGGATATCGAGGGATTTGCTCACAAATATTGTGATATTTGATTTCCTCCATATGGTCCAGCTCTAATTGCGCTCACACTTTCCTTCACCTTGATTATCCATGTCTTCCCCCTCGTTTGATCTGCCCTCCATCTTTCTTTCACTCCTTATTAGTGACCTCACATCATTGTGTTTCCTTCTATGGATCAGTCTGGACTTCCACCCGCCTACACAGCCACTTCCTGAAATTACAATGTAACTCGGCCAATCAGGGACTGCGTCATGTTTGATGGCGTAACTGGGCCACCGCTCACTGGCAAAACACTAATGGCGTCTCCCGAAGCAGTAACGTTAACGTTAGTAGAGTAAAAACAGCCGTAAGTGCAGTTATTATAGAAGTAGACTCAATAACAACAGTTAAGAACAAGTGCACCCGCGGAGTTTCTCGGTGGAGAAGACGTTTTCGCCGTTCTTCCAGACTGCATTTTGATTGGATTCGGCGACGCCGATTGGCTGAAGGAGTTGTCTGTCAAGGCCCACTGAAATCAATGTGGGTGGCTGGAAGTCCAGACTGATGCTACGTAGAGCCAAACAGAATGTGAGGTCATGTGATCAGGATGCTTCTAACCAGGCTACTCTTTGTCCCTCCCCGTGCGGTGTGCCTCCACAGCTGATTTCTACCACAGCTGATTTCCACGTCTGTAAATGTCATTTTCTTTAAAGGTCTTCCAAATAGATGTTTTTAGCAGTGGGGGCAAGCAGTCCCCCGTGGCTGCTTAGGGAGGACAGGCTATTCTAGATGCTGTTATCTACATCAGGGGGTTGTCAAAAACCTTCATCTCGCGGACCCCCCACATAGACACATATTAAGACCCCAGACTCCCATTTGGTACCATTTTGTCCCAAGGGCACCCCATTTTATTTAGTTTAATTCTATATAAATAAATGTCTACACTGGACATGGTGGGCGGTGGTATTTGTGCGAGTGGAACTTATTATTACAGTCGTTCTTATATAGTCTCTACTTGGCATACTTTCTACAGAAGTAATTCATAGTGACATTTGACTGTGCCTTATTTTGGGGAGATGGAGGAGCTGGAGTGCCCTGAAGGACCCCCTGGAACCCCCTCCAGGACCCCCTGGAACCCCCTCCAGGACCCCCTGGAACCCCCTCCAGGACCCCATGGATATTACCCTGGTTCCACACTCCTGAATTGTGTCCCGCCCACTTTTCAGATTTTGTCACACTTCAGGCTCAGTGGTAACGGAATGTGACAGGGACTGGTGTGACAGGGACTGGTGTTTTGGGTAACAAGTAGGCCAAGGTAGTGTCCTCTAGAGAGAGAGTGGCGTCAGTGGAGGACCAAAATGCGTGACTCATTAGCCAATGAACAGCCAGGAATGGGTCTCGCGCTACTTTTGCATGCTAAAATAAAGCTGATAATGTACAATTTGATTATAAAAAAATAAATAAAAAAATAAATCAAAGTACAACACAAACTGTCCATTTTGCTGCAACTCGACAGTGCTGCTTAATCCAGGACCTTACTTCCTGGAACTCTTGAGAGTAAAAAAACTGGTCCATTGGAGTGAATGGAGACTCTTCTATATACACGGCTCTGGGCCAAGTGCAGATTGTAAGCTTTCAAATGATATGTCATACATTGAAAGTTGACACGCTTGGTTTGCCCTGAACACGCGTAGTTTGCTAACAAATTTGAAGTGATCCTAAAACTGTCGCTTGTTATATTGAGTGTGTTTTTCAACGTCTAAACTTGCGTAAGATATGAAGAAAAGAAATCTTGATTTGTGCGATTTCACGGTACCCCTTTCAGGCTACACTCATACAAGCAGATAGATGCTCTTGTCCTATCTGCAAGGATATTGATGTTGAAGTCTTAGTTCTAATGTCTCAACTTCGTGTCAGAAGAGAATCCAATTGAAATGATTGATTGGAACCACTTAACGAAGTGAGAATGAGAATGACTAGTAATCTTATCTTAAATCTGTCTAACTAACCAATGGCAAGGCAGTATTCGCTTAAGACGCACGTTAAATGATTGTTTTGATCGTAGTTTTTACTTTTACTCTCACTACTGTTATGTCCCCATATACAGTAGGCAGTTATATAATTCATACACATCTGACAACCAACATTTTCTTAAGGTGGATCTTTGGGACTAGATCTTATCAAATTGAAAGTGTGGTTTAATGTGTCTATCTGGGCATTGATCGAAAAGAGGATGTGAGACCATGGACGAGATTGCTAGTTTTTCTTTTTCTTCTTTGAACCTTTATTTATACAGGGGGAGTCGCAAATGCTCTCTTTTTTAGGAGTGCCCTGTTCACATTCACGCACACATTCACACCTGGAAGCTGACCAGTACAACCACAATCTGATCTGCTGGCCACTGATCAGCTCCACTGGAGCGGTTGGGGTTAGGGGCCTTGCTCAAGGGCACCTCAGTGGTGGTAATGAGGGAGGGGCAAGCGCTGCCTTTTCACTTTCCCCACCCAGATTTATCCTGCCGGTCTCAGGGATTGAACCAACCATCTTCCGGTCACAAGTTCACTTCTCCAACTGTTGGGCCACCACTGCCCCGTGTGTGTGCGCGCGCGCGCGTGTGTGTGTGTGTGTGTGCGTGTGTGTGCGCACGTGCATGCGTGTGTGTGTGTGTGTGCGCGTGTGTGTGCGTGTGTGCGACGTGTGTGTGTGTGTGTGCAGTCCCAGGGCAGCGAGTGTTTTATTTAGACATTCTTTTGTCCTTCCTTATTGCCCTTTCATGGCGATTCTCTGTCTGTGGTGATTTAGGAAAAGGTCAGTGATTCAGTAATGTGTTGCAACGCTACGGAGATCGATCTGTCTCTCTGTGCTCTCTAGTGCCCCCTGTAGACTCGTTGTGCATGTGTTTTCTCTCTAGTGCCCCCTGTAGACTCGGTGTGCATGTGTGCTCTCTAGTTCATAGAGACAGTCCGCATGTCTGGGAACGCCCATACAGGCTCTAGGAACGCCCACAATAGACGCTGGGTTAGCTGGCTCAGCCTTGCTGGGGGCGGGGTCAGGGTGGGGTAAATTCCCCCGTTCTATCCATTCAGCAAAGTTAGAATTTTTGCTGATAGCCCAGCACAGGCAGACACGATCGGGGATTTAACCACCACAGTAAACGCACATCTGAACAGACGTCTTGTGTTCTGCTCTAGAATCCCCAAACATGTAGTTTAGAGCCGCAGCACCGTCTTTTGGTGAGTCAGCCCATGAGATATATCGGCGGTTTTACCCCACTCGCGCGCCAGCCGTTTAACATTTTGTGGGCGTTCCCAGACATGCGGACTGTCTCTATATGGTGACAGTTTATTTCGATAGTCCACCTACAGAGTCTACTGAGTATTTGTAACTTTTCATCAGCTTATATTAGTTGACATTAGTTGACATTCAACAATTCAACTGTTTGTCGCTTTGTCTGCAGACATTGTTTTAACAGCTCATTAGTTTAGATTCAACAAACCGATTCTGTTTACTTCCTGTTCCACACCTGCACTTCCTGTAGTCTAATATGTAGGTATGTTCATGAATTGTCACATACTAGATAAACACATTTGTTAAAAACAATTGTTGAACGTGAACTAATAAGCTGATGAAATGTGTAGGCAGACTATCCAAATATAGTGTTACAGGGAATATCTTTGTTATTGCTAGATTATGATTTTGTCCAGAATTCTGTCTGTATTGTAGGTAGAGAGATAGTCTCAACGCCAGACCCATGAGAGTTATTACACTGATACACTATATGTTACTGCATGCTGCAGAGCTCTCTCTGGGTCTGATACACTACGTTACTGCATGCTGCAGAGCTCTCTCTGGGTCTGGGACACTTTCCCTCAGGCAGCTGGGGTCGGAAGTGAACCGTTCACTTGGTCAGTGATTGGCCAGTGGTGGATTCAGTTTTCCCCAATCACTAACGACTTTGTGATCAGACGACAGGGGAGGCCCAGCCCATTCGCTCTCTCATTGGTGCTACGACCTGTCACTCATTCAGTTTCAATCCCCCCTAGACCCGCCCTCAAACCCCAGAAGTGGCTGTGAAGTGGCACAGACTCATTTATGCGGAGCGATTCAACCTAATATTTGAGTCATGGGGAGAGACTAGTAGAGAGATGACAGCAAAGCTACGATCATTCTTGGACATTCTCTTCTAATTGTGCTCACTTCTTGTAAATGGAATAATGGGGACGTTTAGCAATTCATCGATTTTGCCGGGGACCCCCTGGAACCCCCTCGAGGACCCCTGGTGGCCCCCGGACGCCACGTTGAGAACCACTGTGTCAATGTGTACTGTACTGTACTGTATGTGTGTTGAAGCGTTGCATTCAGAGAGCAAACAAGTGTCTCTATGCTATCTTGTTGTTGTTGATCCATGCCCTGCTCTGCGGCTGAGCTGCCTCTCCACACCACCTCTCCCTGCTAGGAGAATGAATCCTCCAGTAGACTCTAGCTGCTCCGACTATAAATACATCTCCAACCCACTCTCCCTCCGTCCCGGTGTGCAGTCAGAGAGCGCCCCCTCCGTCTGACTCTGGAGACGAGCAGCACAGGGAGAGAAGCCAGCTGATCCCAGAGGGCCACGTTCTATTTCTAAACAGGCAGATCCTCGGTAAGCCCTCTCGGCCCGCCGCGCGGCCCGCGGCCATTTTCAGCCGTCTGAGGTAATTAGGACCCCTGGATACTCGCTGAGGTATTTAGGGTCTAATTGAGGACCCCTGGGGTGTGCGCTCTGAGTGATGTTTTGCCCGGCACATTGCCTGCGTGAAATTCCCTGCGCTGGTTTTTTTGCTAATGATTACTGTGTTTGGGCAAGGGTCTGTGTATGAGAGAGAGGGGGAGAGAGCAAGGGTCTGTATGCTAGAGAGGGGGGGGGGGGGGGGGGGAGAGAGAGAGCAAAGGTCTGTGTTGCTAGAGAGGGAGAGAGAGATAGAGAGAGAGCTTTTGTGTGTGTGCCGTATGTGTCTGGGAGAGAGAGCGAGGTTGTGTAAGCAGCACGCACTCACACTTCCACAGGACTCCCGTAGGTGTCTCCTCTCTCTGGCGGGGAGCTGGATATCGTGCCAAGACCGAGGAGGAGAGGAGTTTGGGAATGTGTCCAGCTCTCTCTCTGTCTCTCTCTCTCTCACTCTCTCTCTCTCTCTCTCTCCGTCTGCCTCTCTCTGTCTCTCTCCCTCTCTCTCAACCTCTCTATCTCTCCGTTGCTCACACCGATTTAAGCAGAGGATTACATGGCCCATAACAGTGAGGGATGACACCTGGCTGGCTTAGGTGTTTGTCACCATATTGAAATGGCCTCAGTGGAAGACGTGCAGTCGCTCATGTCGATCCACACTCGGGCAAGCGTGTAGATGTTCTGAATCTGCTACCAGCTTGTTTTATTCCCCCTCTCACAGCCTGTTGTTTTATTCCCCCTCTCACAGCCTGTTGTTTTATTCCCCCTCTCACAGCCTGTTGGTTTATTCCCCCTCTCACAGCCTGTTGGTTTATTCCCCCTCTCACAGCCTGTTGGTTTATTCCCCCTCTCACAGCCTGTTGGTTTATTCCCCCTCTCACAGCCTGTTGGTTTATTCCCCCTCTCACAGCCTGTTGTTTTATTCCCCCTCTCACAGCCTGTTGGTTTATTCCCCCTCTCACAGCCTGTTGTTTTATTCCCCCTCTCACAGCCTGTTGGTTTATTCCCCCTCTCACAGCCTGTTCTCTGGTTTATTCCCCCTCTCACAGCCTGTTGTTTTATTCCCCCTCTCACAGCCTGTTGGTTTATTCCCCCTCTCACAGCCTGTCTGGTTTATTCCCCCTCTCACAGCCTGTTGGTTTATTCCCCCTCTCACGGCCTGTCTGGTTTATTCCCCCTCTCACAGCCTGTTGTTTTATTCCCCCTCTCACGGCCTGTCTGGTTTATTCCCCCTCTCACAGCCTGTTGGTTTATTCCCCCTCTCACAGCCTGTTGGTTTATTCCCCCTCTCACAGCCTGTTGTTTTATTCCCCCTCTCACAGCCTGTCTGGTTTATTCCCCCTCTCACAGCCTGTCTGGTTTATTCCCCCTCTCACGGCCTGTTGTTTTATTCCCCCTCTCACAGCCTGTCTGGTTTATTCCCCCTCTCACAGCCTGTTGGTTTATTCCCCCTCTCACAGCCTGTCTGGTTTATTCCCCCTCTCACAGCCTGTCTGGTTTATTCCCCCTCTCACGGCCTGTTCTCTGGTTTATTCCCCCTCTCACAGCCTGTTCTCTGGTTTATTCCCCCTCTCACAGCCTGTTGTTTTATTCCCCCTCTCACAGCCTGTTGGTTTATTCCCCCTCTCACAGCCTGTTGGTTTATTCCCCCTCTCACAGCCTGTTGGTTTATTCCCCCTCTCACGGCCTGTCTGGTTGATTCCCCCTCTCACAGCCTGTTGGTTTATTCCCCCTCTCACAGCCTGTTGGTTTATTCCCCCTCTCACGGCCTGTCTGGTTGATTCCCCCTCTCACAGCCTGTTGTTTTGCGTATCGGTAGAAGAGGGTTTCACATTTGTTGCGCTTTGCCCCGGCGTGTCTGTCAAATAATGGAAACCGAGGCGAACACTTACTTAATCAGCAGAAAATGTGTGTTCTGCCCTCTCCCCTCCTCCTCTCTCCCCCCGATCCCAAGCCTCTTCTGCTCCGCAGTGCAAAGCCTGGCGAGGAGGGGTGTGTACCATCTCTGACAGTGAGGAGGGGTGTGTACCATCTCTGACAGTGAGGAGGGGTGTGTACCATCTCTGACAGTGAGGAGGGGTGTGTACCATCTCTGACAGTGAGGAGGGGTGTGTACCATCTGTGACAGTGAGGAGGGGTGTGTACCATCTCTGAGAGTGAGGAGGGGTGTGTACCATCTCTGACAGTGAGGAGGGGTGTGTACCATCTCTGAGAGTGAGGAGGGGTGTGTACCATCTCTGAGAGTGAGGAGGGGTGTGTACCATCTCTGAGAGTGAGGAGGGGTGTGTACCATCTCTGACAGTGAGGAGGGGTGTGTACCATCTCTGAGAGTGAGGAGGGGTGTGTACCATCTCTGACAGTGAGGAGGGGTGTGTACCATCTCTGAGAGTGAGGAGGGGTGTGTACCATCTCTGAGAGTGAGGAGGGGTGTGTACCATCTCTGACAGTGAGGAGGGGTGTGTGCCATCTCTGACAGTGAGGAGGGGTGTGTACCATCTCTGACAGCGAGGAGGGGTGTGTGCCATCTCTGACAGCCTCCAAAAGCACAAGAAAGGGAGAAAAAAACAGGGGCGGGGGGAATAAAAAGCCAAGGTTCAGTTGGAGAGCGGAGTGGGATTTCAGAGAGCATTTTTGAAGAGGTGAAGGAGTAGGCCTGTACCCGCCAACAACTCCACTTTCATATTTTCTCCCTCGCCTCCTTCCCCCCATCCCCCTCTCTGGTTCCTCAGAGACCTTCAGACGGTTTCCAACTTCTTGCAGTTGCAGCGAGTTTGATCCTTGCTGCTAATTCTGTCTGAACTCCCACCATACGTGTGTGTGTGTTAGCGATCACGCGTGTGCGTGCCGTGTATGTGACATTTCACATATTATCGTCTGTGTGCACCGACTTTGCATGTTCTCTTTAACTCGCTAGGAGGTTGACATAGGAACACAGCAGCACAGGGTCCTGAAAGATTGCTTTTGATGAAGTATTCATTGAGTCGGGCACAGAAGGCCTCTTCAGTGTATGTGTGCGTGTGGGCTTTGTAGTCTCTGATTCATCTGTCTAGCTGAGCATATAATGTGACTGGCATGTAGCTGAGCATATAATGTGACTGGCATGTATCTTGCATGTCACGTGTTGTATGTGCGTGTGTCTGTGTGTGTGTGTGTGCTTTAGGGCTGCATGAATAAGCAAATCAATGTTGAAATTGAAATTGCGATGATGCAATCCAAAGTGTAGGTTTTTAAAAGCTATTTTAAATATTTGGGTTAACTCATCAGATGCGTGTCCATTAGAGAATAGCAGTGTTCATACATACAGTGTTGCATGTACATTAGAGCAGATGTTTACTTGTTGACCAATCAGAAGCCTCCTTGACTAGTTATTGGCCAACTAGAAGCTAGTTGTTGTACCAATCAGAAGCCTCTGTTGATTAGCTGTGTTGTCCAATCAAAAGCCTCAATTGACTAGTTGTTGACCAATCAAAAGCCTTAATTGACCAGTTGTTGACCAATCAGAAACCTCCCTTGACTAAATGTTGACCAATCAGAAGCCTCCCTTGATGAGTTGTTGCCCAATCAGAAGCCTCCCTTGATGAGTTATTGACCAATCAGAAACCTCTAGCTCCAAGAAAATAATTCTGAAGAGAACTTACTACCTGCCCAGTCAGTCTGTTGGAAAATGTGAATGTTTTTTGGAACATGGACTAGCCTAAAGCTGGAGTAGTTTCAGTTATTTTGATGCTGACGCTATATTTGCTTCTTGGGAAGTGCATACTGTATGAACCAACACAACTGTGTCTCCATCTTTCATTGCAGTCGTGCTTCCCCACTTCATTCCCCCCCCCCCCCCCCCCCCGATCTCCCGCTAGAAGAAAAAGAGACAATCATGTCATGTTGAGATATTTCCAGCACAGCTACAATGGCAGAAACAACTCTCAGCTATCTAAAACATTAACAGTCAATGTCAAGGGAATTTTATTCACACACAAAAAAAAAAAAAAAAAAAAAAAAAAACATTTTGGTGAGCAGTCCCTGCAGCCACAATGCATTATGCTTTGAGTATGTGCTGAAACTCTTTTCATGACTGGAAAACCTCCTGCTCTGCTATCGCTATCGCTAACGCTCTCCCCACCTACACATAAAACCCATACTTGAAAGGAAAGGCTCCGGCACGTTCAGGCCAGAGACCGTATAAAAATATGGACGTAGCCACCATGATGTCACTCATTGGTTTGTGGACTCCTGTTTTGAAACCTCGAATTTGGCTTTTTGACCGTCGCCATCTCTTTTTTTTGGAGCTAGAAGCAGCTAGCACCAGACCAGGGGTTTCCCCACAGCGCCGCCTGCTATCGGTCTGTGATCGGCGAGCTGCACGTCACTGGACAGGTGACCCGTCAATCACGCCCAAAACATTGGCATCTGCTTTATCGACCGTTTTACTCGAAATAAGGAACTAGTTTAGAAAATCAACATCGTGCTGTATTGAAGAAGACTTGCAATTATAGCGATTGAGACTCGTTAGGAAATTGTTTCCTGAGGTCATAAATCAAGTCAGAAGTCAGGTCATTTTCCCATTGACTTCCATAGATTCTGATTTATTTTTGGAGCCAGTGGAGTCACCTCCCTGCAGGCCATTTGAAATAATGCACGTTTAAGGCACGCATTGGCAGCTTGAGGGAAAATGAGTACAACAAATAAGCTAAAGCAACACTCCTGGAGTGCATTGAACACATGACAGATTGAGGGTACGTAACTGCTAAGTGTCACTGCTGAACTGACAGAGAGATCCTTCTCCATCTCACTTTGCTCTTATATTTTCATATTATTCCCTTTTAAGATGCAAACTAATGAAAAGTTGTGTAACTGTGTCGAGCCCAAACGAGAACTCAGTTGGCGTAAAGACAACAAGCAGCGTTGATTGAAGTGTGCTCGCGTGGGTGTTGTTGGGCGAGTTATTGAGCAAGAAAAAGAAAATCTTTGTTCGTTCAGAACGCTGGCAGGTAGCGATTTATCACAGTTAATCACTGAGCCTTCGCTTTTCTGCTCTTGGCATAAGGAAATAAGGAGATTTTGGCCTGCGTGTTTATCGCATATTAGAGCATATTTGAAATATCAGTTGCAATATTTACCAAAATAATCACAATGATTTTAGTTGCCCGTTGCGTGCAGTGCTAATGTGTGTGCGTGTAAAAATGCCAAAGAACATCTGTTCCGCACGCACGCACGCACACACACACACGCACACACACACACACACACACACACACACAGGCACCGAGGTTGTTTGAATAACGATGAAGTTTCTTTTAGTATAATGTGTTTGAACCAAATCCAAAGCGCTGATTAATTGACAACAGTGATAGATCAGTTTACTGGCAATGGCAGGCTCCTGACACACTATACGTGTGCTGCTGGTGTGTGAAATTGGGCGATGGGGCCACCGCCACAACCAAACAGCCAATTATTGATGAATAACAGCGCTGGCGATCAAAAGGAGAGAGGGCGAGAGAGAGAGAGAGAGAGAGAGAGAGAGAGAGAGAGAGAGAGAGAGAGAGAGAGAGAGAGAGAGAGAGAGAGAGAGAGAGAGAGAGAGAGAGAGAGAGAGAGAGAGAGAGAGAGAGAGAGAGAGAGAGAGAGAGAGAGCCCGGCTTGCAGTAAGGTGTGAGTAGACGACTCGGTATGAGGTCTGTTCTTAATGAGCAGCTTTTGTTGAAGCTGTTAAACTGCAAACAGACTGAGCACAAAGAAAGTGGTGCTGCACAGTTTACCTGTCTGTATGTTTGTTTGTTTGTTCTATCCTCATGAACACCAAATGTCCTCACAATCAGAGAAAACGTAGGAAACCTTTCCAAAGAGTGGACACGTTGCCGCGCTCCCCCAGCTTTGTATTTAGGTTTATGTTCACAATCAAGATTTGATTTAGGTTCGCCTGCCTACACTTCATCTCCAATTGATATAATACAATACTGGGCGTGGTGTCTGGTAGCTCTTTATCTCCAATTCATATAATACAATACTGGGCGTGGTGTCTGGTAGCTCTTTATCTCCAATTCATATAATACAATACTGGGCGTGGTGTCTGGTAGCTCTTTATCTCCAATTCATATAATACAATACTGGGCGTGGTGTCTGGTAGCTCTTTATCTCCAATTCATATAATACAATACTGGGCGTGGTGTCTGGTAGCTCTTTATCTCCAATTCATATAATACAATACTGGGCATGGTGTCTGGTAGCTCTTTATCTCCAATTCATATAATACAATACTGGGCGTGGTGTCTGGTAGCTCTTTATCTCCAATTCATATAATACAATACTGGGCATGGTGTCTGGTAGCTCTTTATCTCCAATTCATATAATACAATACTGGGCGTGGTGTCTGGTAGCTCTTTATCTCCAATTCATATAATACAATACTGGGCGTGGTGTCTGGTAGCTCTTTATCTCCAATTCATATAATACAATACTGGGCATGGTGTCTGGTAGCTCTTTCCCGGGAAAAATCTTCTGGCACACAGGAAGTGATGCATTTGACATGGAGCATGAGCACCATGGTCCGAGGCAGCATGGCTGAAAACACAAACTCCAACTGCATACAACAAGTGTTGTGGACACACTCTGTTTGATTGACAGGTGATCTCTGTGAAGTGTTGTGAACACACTGTTTGATTGACAGGTGATCTCTGTGAAGTGTTGTGGACACACTCTGTTTGATTGACAGGTGATCTCTGTGAAGTGTTGTGGACACACTCTGTTTGATTGACAGGTGATCTCTGTGAAGTGTTGTGGACACACTGTTTGATTGACAGGTGATATCTGTGAAGTGTTGTGGACGCACTGTTTGATTGACAGGCGATCTCTGTGAAGTGTTGTGGACGCACTGTTTGATTGACAGGTGATCTCTGTGAAGTGTTGTGGACACACTGTTTGATTGACAGGTGATCTCTGTGAAGTGTTGTGGACGCACTGTTTGATTGACAGGTGATCTCTGTGAAGTGTTGTGGACACACTGTTTGATTGACAGGTGATCTCTGTGAAGTGTTTTGGACACACTGTTTGATTGACAGGTGATCTCTCTGAAGTGTTGTGGACACACTGTTTGATTGACAGGTGATCTCTGTGAAGTGTTGGGGACACACTGTTTGATTGACAGGTGATCTGTGTGAAGTGTTGGGGACACACTGTTTGATTGACAGGTGATCTCTGTGAAGTGTTGTGGACACACTGTTTGATTGACAGGAGATCTCTGTGAAGTGTTGGGGACACACTGTTTGATTGACAGGTGATCTCTGTGAAGTGTTGTGGACACTGTTTGATTGACAGGTGATCTCTGTGAAGTGTTGTGGACACACTGTTTGATTGACAGGTGATCTCTGTGAAGTGTTGTGGACACACTGTTTGATTGACAGGTGATCTGTGTGAAGTGTTGTGGACACACTGTTTGATTGACAGGTGATCTCTGTGAAGTGTTGTGGACACACTGTTTGATTGACAGGTGATCTCTGTGAAGTGTTGTGGACACACGGTTTGATTGACAGGTGATCTCTGTGAAGTGTTGTGGACACACTGTTTGATTGACAGGTGATCTCTGTGAAGTGTTGTGGACACACTGTTTGATTGACAGGTGATCTCTGTGAAGTGTTTTGGACACACTGTTTGATTGACAGGGGATCTCTGTGAAGTGTTGTGGACACACTGTTTGATTGACAGGTGATCTCTGTGAAGTGTTGTGGACGCACTGTTTGATTGACAGGTGATCTCTGTGAAGTGTTGTGGACACACTGTTTGATTGACAGGTGATCTCTGTGAAGTGTTGTGGACACACAGTTTGATTGACAGGTGATCTCTGTGAAGTGTTGTGGACACGCTGTTTGATTGACAGGTGATGTTTGTGAAGTGAATGAGTCGGGAAGTATACTTCCGGGTTCGTCAGGGGAAAAGTGAATGGGGTTTTAGAATGGGGATTTCACTTAAATGCATAAAATAAGGTCTGTGGTTAACAAAAGGGAGAGCGAATTTGGGTTCAGCAGGATAATCTTCACAAACGTGAATAACTTTTATGGCTTTTGGAACGTAAATGTGTTCTTTTACAAGATTTTTTAGAAAACGCTTCAAAAGGTGTGTGTGTGTATCTTTGTGGCCTAATCTAAACATTGTGAATAGATTGAATGTGAGTAGTGCGTCTCTGGGTTCACAATGGAGTTCTATTGACTGTAGCTGCGGTTTATGACTGTTCTCTGGTAAAGCCATCACTGTGTGGGTCGGCCTGGCAACGTGTGTGTGTGTGTGTGTGTGTGTGTGTGTGTGTGTGTGTGTGTGTGTGTGTCTGTGTGTGTGTCTGTGTGTGTGTGCGCGTGTGTGTGTGTGTGTGTGTGTGTGTGTGTGTGTGCCTGCCTGTGTGTGTGTGTGTGTGTGTGTGTGTGTGTGTGTGTGTGTGTGTGCCTGCCTGTGTGTGTGTGTGCCTGCCTGTGTGTGTGTGTGTGTGTGTGTGTTTTGGCAGGGGAGGACCAGCTAACCTGATACACACCCGGTGAGACTGTGACCACAGTCATTCAGGGGCAAACCACAAACTCCACTGTAGACTGCCAGACAGCAGTTGGAAGGACTCTCACTGTCACTGCGTGTGTGTATGTGTGTGTGTGTGTGTGTGTGTGTGTGTGTGTGTGTGTGTGTGTGTGTGTGTGTGTATAACCGCACACGCGTTTCTGTGTGTGTGGATTTGAGTGTGTGTATGTGATTTGGTTTGTGTGTGTCTATGTGTGCATGTGTGAGCTATATGTATTGTGTGTGTGGTGTTGTCTGCCTAAGCACACTTGTTTCAGTGTGTGTGGTGCTGTGCATATACCAGTATGTATATACCAGTATGTACTGTGTGTGTGTGTGTGTGTGTGTGTGTGTGTGTGTGTGTGTGTGTGTGTGTGTGTGTGTGTGTGTGTGTGTGTGGAGGTTATGGATGCACGATGATATCGGCACGTCATTGGTGTAAAAAAACATTTCCATGATAGAAAATGTCTATCGTTTCACTTTCATATTGTGCTCTATCTTTTATATCATTTTGTTGGAAAATCATACGCTTTGCTTTCGTCAGTGTTTTTTTTACTCTCCTCCACACCGCACCTCTGTCAACACGCTCCTTGCGTCTTTGAGTCACACAAATCAGCCGGTGAGTAGAGCAGGGAGAAGTTACCTCCAGTCCTCCTATACCGCCTACCGAATCATTTGCACTGTGTTAAGTCCGCGTTTGATCCATATTTGGGTGTGTCCTCGTAACGTTAAACCGATCACCGATTTTTTAATCGGTGATCGGTAATCTGTGATCGGTCTGTGATCGGTTGGGCAGATATTTCTCATAGGCGATCGGTGGCAAAAAACATGATCGGATCACCCCTAAAACATTCACACTATGAAGGGTGAAACATGCACACTTTGAAGGGTGAAACATACTCACTATGAAGGGGTTTCTAGAGGGCAGCAGACGAGGACTACCTCCCGTCATCAAACTTCTCCTCCCTCGTTCGCGAACGAGGGAACAATTAGTGCAGATAAAACCTGTCAGTTAATTACGGGCGCTTCAGACAACGCCTTGGCGGGATTAAGACGTACGAGTTTCTAAAAACGGTGCTGTCGTCCTCTCGGCCACAGGTTTAATTTTTCAGGAGAGGCGGTGGTTGGTTGGTTGGTTGGTAGAATCGCCTGTTCGTCAACTTATCTGTTAAGGGATGAAAACATAGACGCCAAAACCATAACCATCTATGTGGACTTTCCGACTGTACTGTATGTTGTTTGCTCTGGGGCTCATAGGCAAAGGAACTTTAAGGTTCGGGGTTCACAAAAAAATTAAGATACAGGTGCATTTTCATATACTCATTGGACATACTAATATGCCCAATGAATGATGGGATATTGTGAGTATTACATAGAAAACAAACTCTCACAAACTGCAAAATTAGAACCACCTACAATTTCAATAAATGCAATCATGCCATACCAAAAAAATTAAATTAAATTCAGTTGTCTGCTGGAACAAATCTCATCACTTCCAATCAAAGTCATTTACACAAACACACGGGCTGGGATCATGCATTTAACACACACACACACACACACACACACACACACACACACACAGACACACACACACACAAACACTAACACACACGGGCTGGGATCTAACATGTCATAATTCCAGGTGCAGCACAAAAGCAATTAGGATGTCAAATTGTACGGCCAACTCATTTACCTATTACAATAAGCAGGTGTCACCTGCTGGTGAAGGTATGAAGCTGCACACACACCTCTCCACGGCACGCAGAGGTTATTACCATATTGCGCACACGTTTTATCTGCGCTTTAGGCGACGTCAATTCAAGGCTATTATGCCGCTCAGTTATTAGCTCATAACAAATATCAGCAAATCCAGACAGGGGTGTGTGAGCGGGTGCGTTTTCCTTTTTATATATTTCCAGTAGGTAGGCTGCATATTGAGTGCGTATTCTCCTACTCTGCCAGTGCCAATGATGCGTGGTGTATTTTAAAATCAGCGTACCCGTTTAAACCTGATTGCAATTAGAATAGGGATGGGAGAGAGAGGAGCAAAGTAGCCTAATAACTAGCAGATCTAAACAAGTGTGTGGGAAGTGAGAACGTTGCTAAAGGGAGAGAGCTGTGAGTGCTTTTTTTTTTTTTTTTGATTTTCCCCCCCGATTTTTTTATCCCATTTTTTATCCCATTAGTGCTCATTTGATTTCTCAATCCTGGTTGCTACTCCATCCTCTGCCGATCTGGGGAGAGCCGAGACTGGCTCCATGCTTCCTCCGAGACATGGGCAGTCAGTCAGCCGCTTCTTTTCACCTGCCAGAAGAAGCTTCACCGGTAGGACATAGCACGTGGGACTGGGAGGTTCACGCTATTCCAACCAGTTCCCCTCCCTCTGAACAGGCGCCCTTAACGACCAGAGGAGGAACCACATTAGCAACCAGGATATTGCATGTTTTGGTGAAGGGGTTCCTATATGAAGGAAACCCCCGGGAGGCACGGGGAGAACATGCAAACTCCACACAGAAAGGCCCTTTTGACGACCCCACCCGGGCAGTGGGCACTCGAGGACATGCGGACGGGCACGCATTCCTTCAGCGTTCACATCGTCCCAGGTGGGAATCGAACCCACGACCTTCGAGCTGTGAGGCGATAGTGCTTACCACTGCACCACCGTACCTCCCCAGCTGTGAGTGCTTGATCAGAAGTAGTTTACGTTGACATGCAGCGATGTCTGTGGCTAACGTGGGGGCGCATGCGAGATGCCCATGCAGGCGGTTGCAAGTAGCAGCGACCATACCACAGCATTGGCAATTAGCCCAGAACAATCAAACATGGAAAATAATCACAGTCGCACAATTAGTTTACCCTTTGTCTAGAGCAAGGCAATACAATCAAATATTAGTTATGTGTTATAATTAAACAGATAGTACTGTAGGCCAGTAGCATGATCTAAAAGCAGCTACAGCAGAGCAATTTATGGCCTGCATTTATATAGCGCTTTTATCCAAAGCGCTTTACAATCAGTAGATAGTCTACATTCACCCATTCATACACCGATGGCAGCAGGCTGCCACGCAGGGTGCCTACACACCATCGGGAGCAAGGAGGGTTAAGTGTCTTGCCCAAGGACACAGCGACAGCAGCTGGGAGGGAGCGGGGATCGAACCGCCAACCCTTGCGTCATTGGCCGACCCGCTCTACCTCCTGAGCTAAAGCCGCCCCCAATTTAGAGAGAGAGTGGCGTCAGCGGAGGATCAAAATGCGTGACTCATTAGCCAATGAACAGCCAGGAAGGGGTCTCACGCTACTTTTGAATGCTAAAATAAAGCTGATAATGTACAATTTGATTAAAAAAAAAAAAAAAAACTTTCAAAGTACAACACAAACTGTCCATTTTGCTGCAACTTGACAGTGCTGCTTAATCCAGGACCTTACTTCCTGGAACTCTTGAGAGTAAAAAAACTGGTCCATTGGACTGAATGGAGATGTTGCGACTCTTCTATATAAACGGCTCTGGGCTACAGTTGAAGCTCTAAAGAAAAAATGGTAGGTACAGTAATCTCTAATAACATGCAGTAAAATCTGGCAGTTTTGGGTAGATTAGTCAAATTGACATGAAAAATGAAAGTATTCTTTTGTTTTGTAGCTGTTTCTGTAGAAAGTGAAGGTGATAAACTTACTAACTAAAACTTACTGCACAGTGGATGAATATGTGGTTGCTCAACTGAAATAGTCCCAAAGATAGAAGTTAATGATATATAGAGACCATAATAAAGCACAGATCTTTTGATTACTAAAACGCAGTGTTGGGCAAGTGACTGAAAATGTGTAATTAGTTACAGTTACTAGTTACTTGACTCAAAAGGTAATTTTATTACTTTACAAATTACTGCATAACAAAAGTATTTAGTTACTATAGCGAAAGTAACTTTTGCGTTACTTTAAAAAGTTTACTGCAATTGTCTTATTCATGCACACATTATTTGAGTGTTGCTGTGGCACAGTAGTCTGTCTCTCTTCATACTACATCATAGAGTCTCGGGTTCGAAATTGAATGACTGACAGGTCATAGCACCAATAGAGTGGCTCGTTTTCAAAAGTCAACAGAGTCAGGTCGGGTGGGCGCGCCTGATCGCTAAAGTCGTTACTGATTGGTGCCCCCAGGATTTCGGGGGGAACCAATCACTGGCCAGGAATCCATCACCAGTTTGGAGCTATAGAAGTGTCCCAGACCCAGAGAGAGATCTGCAGCATGCAGTAACGCAGTAATCACCGCAAAGCTACTCCCAACGCTGCTAAAACGTGTGCTGAAGTGTTAGCATGGTGCACCAGAGAGTACCAGGGACACATGGGTAGTTTTGGGGTCTAGGTTTTCTTAAATGAACATGCACTGAACCCTGAATCCCTGTCTCATCCCTCTCCCCTCCCATCCCTCATCTTCACTTCCTCTGCATAAGAGTGTCCGCTCAATGCCTGAAACCTAAACGCCAAAAAAGACACAAATATTTGGTCTCGTTTTCGCTTGCTTTCCGGGTGCATATTTCCCCCTCTGCCCTCCTCCCCCAACCCAGTGTCCCCCCCCCCCCTCTCTCTCTCTCCCTCTCTCTCTCCCTCTCTCTCTCCCTCTCTCCCTCTTCCCCCCCCCAGCACCCCCTCCTTCCCCTCAGCCCCGCTCTCCTTGGGCTGTTCCGTGAGATGCCTGTAAGTTTATGTAGGACCCAGTCCAGGATTTTCCTACCAGCTTTTTCTCATTAGGGTATTGTCGAAGAACTGGGCTCGGCTGAGCAGAATGGCAAGAGGGGGTGGTGGGGTGGTGGGGTGGGGATGTGGCTAGGCTATATGTTGGCTCCAACAGTCAAATCTCATCGGGCACCTGAATCGCGTTAGCTTTACCTCGCTTAGCGTCGCTGCATCTAGCCAACGTCTTACCAGCCTCTCTGCTGTCTCCTTTACCTCTCTCTTTTTCACAACAAGCTACTAGCCTTAGGGGTATCTCTTTTACATCCTCTCTCTCTCTCTCTCTCTCTCTCTGTCTCTCTCTCTCTCTGTCTGTCTCTCTCTCTCTCCCTCTCTCTCTCTGTCTGTCTCTCTCTCTGTCTCTCTCTCCCTCTCTCTCTGTCTCTCTCTCTGTCTGTCTCTCTCTCTCTCCCTCTCTCTCTCTGTCTCTCTCTCTGTCTGTCTCTCTCTCTCCCTCTCTCTCTCTGTCTCTCTCTGTCTCTCTCTCTCTTTCTGTCTCTCTCTCTCTCTCTCTCTCTCTCTCTTTCTTGTCTTTTTCACACATCGTCTCCCGCCTCTGTTCATAGTTCCTGTGATAATTGCGTCCCCTCCTCTTCATTCTTGTCCTTCCCACAGACAGATTGATAAGTTGGTGAGCGGGGATGCCAGGTCAGACAGAAATACCCTTTTTAGGCCCTGTTAGTAAGTAGGGACTCAGGTGGCGTTGACACACACCAGACTGACCGCCGACCTTATCTCAGTGGCCGCACGCACGCGCGCACACACACACACACACACACACACACACACACACATACACAGGCACACACACACACACACACACACGTACACACGCACAGGCACACACACACACACACACGCACGCACACACGCACGTACACGCACACACACACACACACACACACACACACACATCTCAAGGGACAAATGCATAAGATGTCAAATCAGCCCAGCTGTGGAAGGCAGGCATTTTCAATAATTTACACATACATACATACAGCACGATCATCACATCCTTGTCTTTACTCTCCACGCTAGCTCTCTCTCTCTCTCTCTCTCTCTCTCTCTCTCTCTCTCACTGCCTCCCTGCCTGGCTCGCTCTCTCTCTCTCTCTCTCTCTCTCTCTCTCTCTCCCTATGTCTCTCTGTCGAGTCCAGGACACTAATCAGGATTTTCCCGCTGTACGACCGGGGGAGTCTGGCGAAGGAAGGACGGAGTGAAAAAAAAGAGAGAGAGAGAGAGATTTCTTATTATAGATAACAAACGAGAGGGATATAAATAGCTCTGGGGTAGAAAGCTTATATAAGACTCATGATATGTCCGCTGGCCTCTCAGCCCGCCTGTGCAGCAGTCTGTGTCTTCTTGTGTGCGCGTCAATGTATTTGCGTATTTGATCTGTGGCTCCCATAGGATCCACCCACACAGTCACCAGCCCGCTCATGTGAAGGCACTAGATCACCGGGCGTAATCGTACAGCAGCAGATTGCGTGATGGTAACTCACTCAATTAGCGGCTCTATTTTCAGCCCGTGAGTCGCCGCCGCCGCTGCCTCGCTGCGCCCGGAGCGCGCGCTGCAGCGCGTACAGTAAGCCTCATTTACTTCAGCTAATACAGATAGCTAATGAACTCCACCATCACGTCTGCTCAGTGGGCCTGACCACCGGAGGGTGTGTGTGTGTGTGTGTGTGTGTGTGTGTGTGTGTGTGTGTGCGTGTGCATGTGCGTGTGCGTGTGTGTGATTATGGACGTCCGCTGCATGCAATCACCCTGCGGTGTGTGTAATTAAGAAATGCCCTCTAGCAGAAAGGAGACACCAGTTTTCACAATCCACCCATGTATCACTGAGCATGTAGTGCATGTCTGTCTGTCTGTGTGTGTGTGTGCATGTCTGTGTGTGTGTGTGTGTGTGTGTGTGTGTGTGTGTGTGTAGCTATCTTAGTGAGGTCCAATTTGAGTTTTCTACCTGGGAAGCGAGGACATTAGGAGAGTGAGGACATGTTGGCGGGGCCTCATGTTCTCACACACCTTCACAGCTGTTTGAAGGTTACAGGAGGCTAACCTCCAGCTAGTCACCTTTAGGTGGCAGTCAGTCACCTCGTTGATCCCAAAATAGCGCGCTTAAGTGAATGATTTGTGAGTGGTTTTGTGCCCTGGTGGTACCTGCTGGTATCTGTCACCTTTTTCACTTTATGAGTTTGCATCAGGGTAAGACTTGGTTTTAAGGTTACTTAGGTTACAAGTGGGTTTAGGTCAGGCTTAATAGTTATAGGTCGGGGTTATAGTTAGGCATTTCGTTGTTGTGGTGGTCATGGTTAGGTTCAGGGTCAGGTTCAGGGTTAGGGTCAGGGGTTATGGAATGCATTAGGGGTGACCACAAATAGTCCATAGTAGATTTGTTGGAAGGAGCCTGATTCGACTGCCATTTTATTTCCCAGTCGAATAGTCACAAAATGTGGTCATGAAACAAGGATCATTCCATTCCGACTATATGGGGGTGCTGAATGTTTGATTTGACATAGAATTGCTTGGTTTCTCCCAATAGATCGTGATATATAGCCTATTTTGGTATTCAAAGTCAAAGTCGGAAGGACAACCCAACACACACATGCTGCCAGCCACACACACACATGCTGACGCTGGCCGGTGAAATATAGTCTCTGCTTTGAACCCATCCAGGCTTGTCCTTCCTCCAGGGGGCAGCCAGGAGCAGTGGGCAGCTTTCTTGTGTACAGCGCCCAGGGGACCAACTTGGGTTGTAGTCGTCACTGGTCAGGTGATGATCTTCTGCATGTTTTTAGTGGGGGGGCACACCCTCAGTGCCCACGGCGTCCAAGGCGGGAATCGAACCCACGACCTTCTAGCTGTGAGGCGACAGTGCTACCACAGCGTGTCAGCCTATTAATAAAATAAAACCAAGTCCCAAATGGCTCATGCCAATGCATTTTCTGATTTCCAGATAGTCTTTTATAAAATAAGTAAGAGAAAAGTATAGTCAAATATCTTGAAATATCTTGAACAGCCAAATCCACACTGTGTGTGTGTGTGTGTGTGTGTGTGTGTGTGTGTGTGTGTGTGTGTGTGTGTGTTCGGGCATTGCAATTAACCTTGCATGCATCATGACTACAGGGGCGACCCAGAGGCATCACATGCTAATATAAGCTGTAGTGTAGGCATGTAGGTTTAGCGACTGTACTGTATGTGTGTGTGTGTGTGTGTGTGTGTGTGTGTGTGTGTGTGTGTGTGTGTGTGTGTGTATCGGAGCATGTGTGCATATACGTGTCAATGTGTGCTTATTTGTGTCCTACTGTAATTACTCCGCTTCACTTCATTGCCCTTTTCACTGGGAACCATTTTGCTCAGGCAGTGGCTGCTGACACCACAATAGACACACACACACACACACACACACACACACACACACACACACACACACACACACACACACACACACACACACACACACACACACTACCAGGCGGGCTCTCTCCCCTCGGCATTTGGCCCAAATCACTGTGACATTTACAGTTCCCTAGCCATTAGAGCCTAATGTCCCTGTGAGTGTGTGATAGCGCCTGTGTGTGTGTGTGTGTGTGTGTGTGTGTGTGTGTGTGTGTGTGACAGCGCCTGCTCCACAATCAGATCCCAGCATTTTGTCAAAGTGCTGAGCCTCATGTAACACCTCCACCTGCTCTGGGATCCGCTGAGGGGTGTGTGTGTGTGTGTGTGTGTGTGTGTGTGTGTGTGTGTCTGTGTCTGTGTCTGTGTGTGTGTGTGTGTGTGTGTGTGTGTGGAGGGGGGGTGGGGGAGTCGACACCCACATAGTAAGCCTAGAGCTACCCGGATTTCAAGGCAGCTATTCACCTTATGTAGCCACGCCCAGAGCCGTATAATAGAAGAGTTCCGACATCTCCATTCACTCCAATGGACCAGTTTTTTTCCAGGAAGTAAGGTCCTGGAACTCTTGAGTAAAAAAAGCAGCACTGTCGAGTTGCAGCAAAATAGACAGTTTGTGTTGTACTTTGAAAGGGTTTTCTACGGTGGCCCTGAAGTGCAAAACAACGACATTAACCAAAACACAACCACATTAACCAAAACACAACACATTAACCAAAGCACAACCACATTAACCACAACACAACACATTAACCACAACACAACACATTAACCACAACACAACACATTAACCACAACACAACACATTAACCACAACACAACACATTAACCACAACACAACACATTAACCAAAACACAACCACATTAACCAAAACACAACCACATTAACCAAAACACAACGACATTAACCAAACCACAACCACATTAACCAAACTTTTTTTTTTTTTTTTCTTAAACCAATTTTTTTTTTTTTTAACCAAACTTTCTTTCTTTTTTAACCCAACTTTTTTTTTTTTTTTTTTTTTTTTTTTTTACTTTTTTTTTACTTTTTTTTTTTTTTTTTACAATTTATTTAGACTTTTCATTTACAACTGTAAGGCAATCATCACAAGTGTATACAACTTCGACAAGCATGAACAGACACATGGCAGCACATTCACACATAATACAGGACAGACAGGGGGAAACACAAAAATAAAAAAATTAAAATACAATTTAAAATAAAAAAAACATAAGATGGCTAGAGACTTATTAAAGATAAATAGAGGTCTTTGGCAAAATTCGATTTAATTAATTTCAGGGACTTCATGTAGAGTTGGGTTTCATTAAAGTAGCAGGTAAAGATGGGTGGAGCTTTGATAAATTTGGCCTTATGAATAAAGAATTTAGCTAAGAGTAGTAACAAATTGATCATTAGGTCCAATTTTTTGTCTTGTTTATTTGCTTATTCGTTTCCTACTGCTCATGTCGTCCTAGCAGGAGCTCATTTAGAGGCAACGCTGGTAGCTAGAGGGGCTCTCTGGCTCCCATTATTAGTGAACGTGGGTTAGTGCCGGCCCATAGTTTGGAGTGGTCCTGTTTAAATTGTGTGCAGTGGTTTGCTGTGCTCCTTGTTGATGGCCCTACATTTTTATACTGTTCTATAGTGTGCAGTGGGTTGCCGTGCTTTTTACTGTGTGCAGTGCTCTGATAGGCTGTGCCATCCTGATCCACGTTCAGTACTGGCTATTGGGAGGAAGGGGGGCCGCTGGGCTTACTGGGAGTTGACCTCTGGGTGGGGACTTTTGCTGGGGTGTTTTAATGAATTAGTGTCTTAAAACCCTTGTACCCCCCTCGTCCAGCAGCTGGATCGTAAGGTGTATTTTGTGTTTTTTTTTCTGTGGAAAAAAAAGTTTTGGGAGTTCAGGCCTGAAATTTTCCCCATCATTTTTTTTTGATTTATCATGGTAATTCACCCTTCCGCCACCCTAAAAAAGTGTTCCTGGCACAAAGTAAGTGCTATAATCACGTTACACTCCCTCGGATCCAGCAGCCGGCGTATTAAAACCATTAAAACTTTTTAAAAAAAATTACAAAATTAATCTATTTTATTTTTTTCAGCGGGCATCCTGGACCAAACACCTTTAAATTTGACCTTAATATCTAACCTTGGAGTTGGTTGAACATTTGGTGGAGTTACAAGCATTCAAAATCCATTGCATATTTTTACCATTGATTTCAATGTTAATTTAGCAAAAAAACAACATTTTTTTTTGACTCCCACGTACTTTCCCCAAAAATAATTATTTTTCTGATCTTACACCTCTCAGCTAGAGTCAATACATCAAATTTGTAGCTTCTATTGTGTTTGGCCCCACCCCTGTATTTGATCAGTGCTGGCATAGCATCCAATTGCATGCAGTTTAACATGAAATACACAGTACAGTGGTCGTCATAGCAACATGTCACATGACCTGAGAACCCGGATTTTCCAGTGCAAACTACTGATTTGAAGCCTTTAGACCGAGATTGATGGATCAATGAAGCTATCTTATGTTTTTTGTGAAAATTAGCTGGCAGTCGAAAATTAGCAGTTTCATGATTTTTTCTGAAACTCACCTTCATTGAAAATACGTCTGTATCTCCGCGCTCGTTCGTCGTAGCGACTCGGCGATAGCATGACTGGAATCGCCGTCGAAAATTGACCATAGATCTCTAATATCGTCGTGTTTTGTGGTTGTAGGAGCTTTCTATCGCTCCCGGTTTGAGGTGCGCTCAAAGCACCGATGCACAGTAAATCCAAAGCCGTGAAACGAGGCTCTTTCTCGGGTAATGTTGCTAGACGCCTCGGTGCGGATGTCTGTCTGGATGTCTGCCTCTCTTCGCTTCCCCGTGCTGCTCTGGGAGCAGGTCACCACAGGCCAGTCACCCGGATGGCAAAGGTCGCTCATGAACAACATCCGGGTCGTCTTCCAGATACTTCCTGTGGACTTCCGTGTCACAGAACCGGCGCGTATCGTCGTTTATCGATCAATATCTGGCAAGCAGCCAGATAGGCAAAAAATATGGATGGATAATAAGGATTGCAATTCTCAAAAGATGAAATAAGTAAGAAAATAATTCCTCCGCGAAAAATGTGAGAAATCACAGGCTAAAATAATCCCACAGGGGGATATCCAGGTGGCATTGATGGGAAGGCAAAAAAATCACATTTTGTCTTTTCTACTGTAAATTTGATTGTACAGTAAGTACAGTAAACTGGCATTTGAGGGGTTAAAATTCTGAGTAGGCATGAAATGTTGATATGAGGTATGAGGGATGAAGTTACCAATGGATAAGAATCAATATAAAAATCATAATAATAATTATAATAATTATTATGAATATAATTGATTATCAATATCCAGCTGCTGGACGAGGAAGTGTAACAGGCAAAAAATATAAGGAGGGTTAATAAAATATATATGATTGTAC
Source organism: Poromitra crassiceps (assembly GCF_964638095.1). Lineage (NCBI taxonomy): Eukaryota > Metazoa > Chordata > Actinopteri > Beryciformes > Melamphaidae > Poromitra > Poromitra crassiceps. The sequence continues at coordinate 9,266,903 of NC_139626.1, read as the reverse complement.
CGTTATCTGTTTCCAGTTGCATTCTCTTCATCTGACACCGGACCAGACCGGGAAAAAAAAGGTGGTGGCAGCATTACGCTATCTTTACAAACTTAACAAACCAGGTTTATTACAATAGTATTGTTTTTGGTGTAATATTAGAAGACAAAAAATTGGACCTAATGATCAATGTGTTACTAATCTTAGCTAAATTCTTTATTCATAAGGCCAAATTTATCAAAACTCCACCCATCTTTACCTGCTACTTTAATGAAACCCAACTCTACATGAAGTCCCTGAAATTAATTAAATCGAATTTTGCCAAAGACCTCTATCTTTAATAAGTCTCTAGCCATCTTATGTTTTTTTTATTTTAAATTGTATGAATGTGCTGCCATGTGTCTGTTCATGCTTGTCGAAGTTGTATACACTTGTGATGATTGCCTTACAGTTGTAAATGAAAAGTCTAAATAAATTGTAAAAAAAAAAAAAAAAAAAGTAAAAAAAAAAAAGTTTGGTTAAAAAAAAAAAAAAAATTGGTTAAAAAAAAATTGGGTTAAAAAAAAAGGGTTAAAAAAAAAAAAAAAAAAAATTGGTTTAAGAAAAAAAAAAAAAGGTTTAAAAAAAAAAGTTTGGTTAATGTCGTTGTGGTTTGGTTAATGTCGTTGTGTTTTGGTTAATGTGGTTGTGTTTTGGTTAATGTGGTTGTGTTGTGGTTAATGTGTTGTGTTGTGGTTAATGTGTTGTGTTGTGGTTAATGTGTTGTGTTGTGGTTAATGTGTTGTGTTGTGGTTAATGTGTTGTGTTGTGGTTAATGTGGTTGTGCTTTGGTTAATGTGTTGTGTTTTGGTTAATGTGTTGTGTTGTGGTTAATGTGTTGTGTTGTGGTTAATGTGTTGTGTTGTGGTTAATGTGTTGTGTTGTGGTTAATGTGTTGTGTTGTGGTTAATGTGTTGTGTTGTGGTTAATGTGTTGTGTTGTGGTTAATGTGGTTGTGCTTTGGTTAATGTGTTGTGTTTTGGTTAATGTGGTTGTGTTTTGGTTAATGTCGTTGTTTTGCACTTCAGGGCCACCGTGGGGAAAACCCCCCCTTGAATCAAATTGTACATTATCAGCTTTATTTTAGCATGCAAAAGTAGCGCGAGACCCATTCCTGGCTGTTCATTGGCTAATGAGTCTCGCATTTTGGTCCTCCGCTGACGCCACTCTCTCTCTAGAGGACGCTAGCCACGCCCATTTGACCCGGTTGTGTGGTCGTGTGACGACTTCCAGCTAAAAGAAAGAAAAAGGCCGGCTGCTCCAATATCATCTAACTCTGAATTAACTAATAATTTAGCCAATTGTATGTAACATACCAAATAAAAGCAAACGGCAATGTCTAAGAATGCAACGCCATGTAACTGGCTCGTTAAGTCTTGCATTCCAGGGAATTATGTTAACGTCTGCAGGTCTTATTGACGTTAAGTGGCTCGCGCTGCGCTCGGAGGAGAGAAAACTATCTGAAGCTTTCTTTGTTGGAGTCCAGGTATGTTTTACAAGAAAGTGCTCGTCATTGTCGACGGTAACGTTATCTGACCTGGCTAACAGTGGATACTCGCTTGCTTGCTGTGTACCGAGCTCAAAGTAGTAGGCTGCTACGTTCTTTGTTTTACCCCCTGCACTGTCCGCTACAAAAACAACTCTCTTCTTCTGATGTTCTTTTGTATTTCGCGCCATGACCGCCGGAAGTGTTAGGGTGTTAGGGTAACACAACCCGGAAGGATTTGGCCCACCCCCGCATATGAACATAAGATGAATAAGGTCAGTTGGTAAATGGTAAATGGTAAATGGACTGCATTTATATAGCGCTTTTATCCAAAGCGCTTTACAATGTGCCTACATTTACTCATTCACACACCGAAGGCGGCCAGCTGCCACGCAGGGTGCTGGCACAGCCATCGGGAGCAATTTGGGGTTCAGTGTCTTACCCAAGGACACTTCAACATGCAGACTGGAGGAGCCGGGGATCGAACCACTGACCTTCTGATTAGTGGACGACCCGCTCTACCTCCTGAGCCACAGCCGCCTGTTGGTACAGGTGTAAAGCTATTAGGGCAAACAGAAAAAAGGCGGTATAGATCACCAGATGTGGGATTCATCCTCATCCTCATGGGGGAAAAATATTCCCCCAAAAATGCAAACATATTTATATTTATTTGGGAAATTAGGGTTAGGGTTATTCATTGAATTGAATTTTCCTATTTCCACTCTGGTTTTCTGAGTGGAAATGGAACTCCAGTTGGTGATTTGTCCGGAGGGTTTATTGACTTTTGAACGATTTATATACTGTAACTACTACACATTGTACATTTTGGAGCTGTTATTCTAGCTCTCGGTGGTTATGTACCCTGGTATAATATGTGTTTTCAGACCAAATAATTAATCCCCTCAATACACTTTCAATGGGGCCTTGTGGGTTTTAATTAATTTAACACTTTGAAGAACGCTGCCCGGCGATATTGTTTCTGATCAACAGTCACGCCAATTTAATAACGGAGTTGAGAGAAGAAGAGAGACAGATGGAGAAGAGACTTTTGATCTTCTTTAATGAAACATCTCATTAACAAAGCAGTGGGAAAAGTAATGAAAAATACCAGGAAGGAATACACACGCACACACACACGCACACACGCACGCATGCACGCGCACACACACACACACACACACACACACACACACACACACACACAGACCAGGCAACAACTGAACTGAAATATGCCAACATCTACAATGCTAGTATCCCGCACGGATTCAATTGATACAGGGCTTAAAGCAAAAAAACATTGTGAGCCTGACCATAGCAGTCTGCACACTGCGCCCTGGCACCATTTATGTCTCCATTTCTCTATAGAACTACTCCAATAACAAGA
>NC_139626.1:9256515-9259015 GCF_964638095.1 Poromitra crassiceps | reverse complement strand
AATTTCAGAAAGAGAATGAGGGAGTTTGACAAAGTCAGCCATGCAGGAAATATCATCTGCTCAGCGTTTTTGTCTGTCACACTGGTGGAGAAAAAAGACGTTTTTGGCAAAATGTTGCCTCTTGTCAAAAATAATTTGGGCGTGAACGAAGAGCTGAGGGAGAAGAGGGAGGCACTTTATAGAACACTTTATAGAAATGCAATGTTTCTGTTGCTCTTCTATGGGCCTGCAGAAGTCCTTTCTGATAGGCCGGTCTGCTTCATTGGAGCAGCACACTGGTCATTTCTGATTGGCCGGTCTGCTTCATTGGAGCAGCTCATTGGTCATTTCTCTATTGGGGAGGTTTACCTCCCAGGTTCCAGTGAGGCCTCTGCCGTCATGCCCTGGATAAGACGGAGGCCTTGCTGGGATCGTGTTCGGGGGTTTGTCTGTATTAGCAAAACGATCATGAAAGCACCAACCGTCTGCTGTGTGTGTGTGTGTGTGTGTGTGTGTGTGTGTGTGTGTGTACCAACCATCTGCAGTGTGTGTGTGTGTGTGGGTGGGGGGGTATGTGTGTGTGTGTGGGTGTGTGTGTTTGAATTATTGAGGACCCCAACCCCTCTTAAAGCAGGTCTAATTTGACATGTTACATGTGACATGCGAGTGTGTGTGATGAGCCCATTGTTAAGCCTGCAGGTATCATCTTTGACAGCTGAGCCCTGATGCAGCCCACCTGTCAGCACAGCCTGAACATGATACTTTGACCTCAGCACGGCGACCTTTGACCCCCACCCTCCGCTCCCCCACCTGCAGCCCTGCCTAACAGGTTGTCGCAGTTGAACATGTATCTGATCACTCAGGTTTTGACAGATGGTGCTCTGTGTGTGTGTACTCCTGGTTGCCGCTCTTGACGTATACACTGTCCGCATGCACTTACAGTATAATACCCTGTTCAAGACAACTGGGAACACTGGAAAAAATGAGCTCTGACCTGTAAGAAATGAATTGAACGGTTGTCCAGGTCGGAGTTACAGGTGGGAAATTCGGGTATCATTTCAGAGCGCTGGTTTGTCCGAGTTGACGTCATAAAATTGTTTGTTGACCTAATTTGAGGTGCAATTATGCAATCAGGGATTATATTATTTACATTTCACCCTGATTATAGCAATATGTTGAATTCAACAGCTATTTTACCAGTGAAATTAGCTACAGGTAGCTGTGTATGCTTTTGTACAGTAACTCGGAGGAACTATGCCGGAGGCCGGAAAATCCGAGTTGAAAGGTCGTTTTAACCTCCTTGAAAATCGACCAATGTTGTCGTTGTCCTTGTGAGTACGGCCTGCTATGAAACTGATGAGCGTTTCTATGCATTTATACTGCACACATATCATGTTTTCATATTGCATTGCATTTCTACGACAGTATAGGGGATTGTATTCGTCTTGTGTAGTGGTTCTCAAAGGGGTCTGGTGACCCTCAGAGGTCCCTGAGGCGGTCTCAGGGTGTCCCCAGTATAATGAGTAATAGTTCTTTCTTCGTTACAGTTTCATTCTGTAGAAATTATACCGATTAAATAATGTATGCATGTACAAATGACTATTGTAATGTTCACTCACACCACTAGTAATATTTATACCGTGTAGGGCAGGCCCCCATAAGGGGTTCCCCTCTTATCAAATAGGCGTTCATGGCCTGATGTGTGTCTTATTGGAGGCTCTGTGATCTAGTGAATAATCCATAGACTAGCTTGGCAACCATGCATTTTGCATTATATCCAATGGGGTTTGAAAGGATTTCGTCAGCTCAGGGTTGGTAGAAGTTTCTCCCACCCAACAAAGACCATGCAATCCTTCATTTAAAGCCACAACATGAAAATCCTCCAGAGTGTTTTTTTTCTTCACATGACAACAGCGATATATTTCAGACAGATGGCGCATACTGTCTACAGTAGCTGTTTGACTGTGATAACCTATCCAGGAGTCGGATCTTGTCCCGACCTATAAGTTCCGCTCCCGTCGCCGAGGCACCGCTGCTTACTAAACGCGCGGCGCTGATGGAGCACGCCGTTTAGAGAGCCGCGTGTCGCTGAAGAAGATTAGCCCGCCGCGTCGCTCTTATGGCCATAACGAGCCGCTAGACTGAGGAGCCAGAGCCAGACGTCTGGCCACTACAAGCACTCTGATAAATCAGCCTCCGTCCTGAATTATTCAATACAATCCTTACCCCCAAGGAGAGGGAGAGAGAGGGAGGAGAAACAGAGAGAGAGAGAGAGAGAGAGATGAGAAACTGAAAGAGAGAGAGAGAGAGAGAGAGAGGACGTAAGAGTGTGGAGGGGCTTTAAATTTGGTGGTTCTTTTTGAAGCGTGATAGCCTTCCTCTGCCGTTTGTTTGCAGCTTGACTTGGGGGCGGGGCACCAAGATAGGTTTGGGGGGGGGGGGGGGGGGGTGGCTTAAGGTGATTCGTGGGATATGACAAAAATAAAAAAAACGTCTTGTCCTCTTTTATTTTTTATTTGTC
>NC_139626.1:9244015-9251515 GCF_964638095.1 Poromitra crassiceps | reverse complement strand
TTACCAAATACTAATTATGTCTCTTAGCAGGAGCCAGCTACAGGCAGAGGGTCCTTCTCTAAAGCAGCAATGCCTAAATAGTTCAGATTTGATTCATAATTATCCTTTTTTGCCTTGTATATTTCCTTCATTTTGTCTGCTTTTTTCAAGTTGTATTTTTCTTTTCTATTTTCTTCAATTGGCCAAATTTGTGTCTGTACTGTATATTCAAGAAAAAATAGCTATGGTATTGGAAAAATATCGGTATCGGCAGATATCCAAATTCAGGTATCGGAATCGGATCGGAAGTGAAAAAAGTGGATCGGTGCATCCCTAGAAAGAGAGGCTAACGTTAGTAGCAAACATCGGGCTCATGGAAGCAAGCGTCAGATCATATCAAACAAACATTTAACGTTAAGGTTATTTACCTTTGCTGTCACGACAATGTTTGATGATGATGATGCTGATGCTGATGTCGTTGGTGGCACAAAAGTAAAAATGTCAGACCAATTGCCACAGATGAAATAGTTATAGCTGGTCTCAAGGGATTTGAAAGCCTTCAGCTCCTGAGACGTGTATGCCAATACTGTATTCACAAGGTAGTTATAAATGTCCAGTAAGTTATACCTGGCAATATAATGAGTTATATTTACTCCAAGTCAGTTTTATATGGGTCCGCACCTCCGACCAAACTTATTTTTTCATCACTTCTCTTTGACGAAGCCATACCTGTTGCTATACGCTCGGCCAGACTACGTTACGGCTGCGGTTTGTCAACAATATGGCGCCATCCGGGGTTATCGAATAAGGTCTATTGATTGCTGACTAAATATAAAATATGTTCCATGTATAAACATTTCTGACCAAATGCAAGAAAATAAGGACAATATCAACATGTTATGAAATGGTGAAACCATTATGAAAAGTGTTGTGCAGTATGAGAACATGTCAGTTTACAGTAGTATACACATTGTGCATCGTACTCATACATCTACACAAGGTCATACAGGTCATCATCATGATGTCACTTACACCACAGAATAGATCTGCCCCGCCCTCATCATCATGATGTCACTTACACCACAGAATAGATCTGCCCCCCCCCCCCTCATCATCATCATGATGTCACTTACACCACAGAAGAGATCTGCTCCCCCCCTCATCATCATCATGATGTCACTTACACCACAGAAGAGATCTGCCCCCCCCCCTCATCATCATCATGATGTCACTTACACCACAGAAGAGATCTGCCCCCCCCCCTCATCATCATGATGTCACTTACACCACAGAAGAGATCTGCCCCCCCCCTCATCATCATGATGTCACTTACACCACAGAAGAGATCTGCCCCCCCCCCTCATCATCATCATGATGTCACTTACACCACAGAAGAGATCTGCCCCCCCCCCTCATCATCATGATGTCACTTACACCACAGAAGAGATCTGCCCCCCCCCCTCATCATCATGATGTCACTTACACCACAGAAGAGATCTGCCCCCCCTCATCATCATGATGTCACTTACACCACAGAAGAGATCTGCCCCCCCCCCTCATCATCATGATGTCACTTACACCACAGAAGAGATCTGCCCCCCCTCATCATCATGATGTCACTTACACCACAGAAGAGATCTGCCCCCCCCCCCCTCATCATCATGATGTCACTTACACCACAGAAGAGATCTGCCCCCCCCCCTCATCATCATGATGTCACTTACACCACAGAAGAGATCTGCCCCCCCCCTCATCATCATGATGTCACTTACACCACAGAATAGATCTGCCCCCCCTCATCATCATCATGATGTCACTTACACCACAGAAGAGATCTGCCCCCCCCTCCTCATCATCATGATGTCACTTACACCACAGAAGAGATCTGCCCCCCCTCATCATCATCATTAGGATGTCACTTACACCACAGAAGAGATCTGCCCCCCCTCATCATCATCATGATGTCACTTACACCACAGAAGAGATCTGCCCCCCCTCATCATCATGATGTCACTTACACCACAGAAGAGATCTGCCCCCCCCCCTCATCATCATGATGTCACTTACACCACAGAAGAGATCTGCCCCCCCCCCTCATCATCATGATGTCACTTACACCACAGAAGAGATCTGCCCCCCCCTCATCATCATGATGTCACTTACACCACAGAAGAGATCTGCCCCCCCTCATCATCATCATGATGTCACTTACACCACAGAAGAGATCTGCCCCCCCCTCCTCATCATCATGATGTCACTTACACCACAGAAGAGATCTGCCCCCCCTCATCATCATCATTAGGATGTCACTTACACCACAGAAGAGATCTGCCCCCCCCCCCTCATCATCATGATGTCACTTACACCACAGAAGAGATCTGCCCCCCCCCCTCATCATCATCATCATGATGTCACTTACACCACAGAAGAGATCTGCCCCCCCCCTCATCATCATCATCATGATGTCACTTACACCACAGAAGAGATCTGCCCCCCCCCCTCATCATCATGATGTCACTTACACCACAGAAGAGATCTGCCCCCCCCCTCATCATCATGATATCACTTACACCACAGAAGAGATCTGCCCCCCCCTCATCATCATGATGTCACTTACACCACAGAAGAGATCTGCCCCCCCCCCCTCCTCATCATCATGATGTCACTTACACCACAGAAGAGATCTGCCCCCCCCCCTCCTCATCATCATCATGATGTCACTTACACCACAGAAGAGATCTGCCCCCCCCCTCATCATCATCATGATGTCACTTACACCACAGAAGAGATCTGCCCCCCCCCCATCATCATGATGTCACTTACACCACAGAATAGATCTGCCCCCCCCCCTCATCATCATCATGATGTCACTTACACCACAGAAGAGATCTGCCCCCCCCCCTCCTCATCATCATCATGATGTCACTTACACCACAGAAGAGATCTGCCCCCCCCCTCATCATCATGATGTCACTTACACCACAGAAGAGATCTGCCCCCCCTCATCATCATCATGATGTCACTTACACCACAGAAGAGATCTGCCCCCCCCTCCTCATCATCATGATGTCACTTACACCACAGAAGAGATCTGCCCCCCTCATCATCATCATTAGGATGTCACTTACACCACAGAAGAGATCTGCCCCCCCCCCTCATCATCATGATGTCACTTACACCACAGAAGAGATCTGCCCCCCCCCCCTCATCATCATCATCATGATGTCACTTACACCACAGAAGAGATCTGCCCCCCCCCTCATCATCATGATGTCACTTACACCACAGAAGAGATCTGCCCCCCCCCTCATCATCATGATATCACTTACACCACAGAAGAGATCTGCCCCCCCCTCATCATCATGATGTCACTTACACCACAGAAGAGATCTGCCCCCCCCCCCTCCTCATCATCATGATGTCACTTACACCACAGAAGAGATCTGCCCCCCCCCCTCCTCATCATCATCATGATGTCACTTACACCACAGAAGAGATCTGCCCCCCCCCTCATCATCATGATGTCACTTACACCACAGAAGAGATCTGCCCCCCCCCTCATCATCATCATGATGTCACTTACACCACAGAAGAGATCTGCCCCCCCCCCTCATCATCATGATGTCACTTACACCACAGAAGAGATCTGCCCCCCCCTCATCATCATGATGTCACTTACACCACAGAAGAGATCTGCCCCCCCTCATCATCATGATGTCACTTACACCACAGAAGAGATCTGCCCCCCCTCATCATCATGATGTCACTTACACCACAGAAGAGATCTGCCCCCCCCTCATCATCATGATGTCACTTACACCACAGAAGAGATCTGCCCCCCCCCCTCATCATCATCATCATGATGTCACTTACACCACAGAAGAGATCTGCCCCCCCCCTCATCATCATGATGTCACTTACACCACAGAAGAGATCTGCCCCCCCTCCTCCTCATCATCATCATGATGTCACTTACACCACAGAAGAGATCTGCCCCCCCCCCCCCCTCATCATCATGATGTCACTTACACCACAGAAGAGATCTGCCCCGCCCTCATCATCATCATTAGGATGTCACACCACAGAAAGAGAGCTTGTTTCTGGTCGGCGTGTGGTAATACTGATACTGGGATTGGATATCAGGTGCTGGAAAATGCGTGACTTGATTTCCTGCCTGTTCACGCTGACTCATTTTGGTGCTGTTCTAGTACAAATGTGGCATCAGTCAAGCATTGAGCACTAATTTTAGTTGTTGGAAACGGTATTAATAACAAAGAGACAAACAAAGACAAGGGAATGAATGAATGAGAGAAAAGCTGTTTGTGTGACCTGTGTGGGGGGGAGTCAAGACAAACGGAGAGAGAGGGAGGGAGAGATGGAGGGAGAGAGAGAGAGGGAGGGAGGGAGAGAGAGGGAGGGGAAGAGGATGGTAGGAGAAAAGATTAAGATGAAGGGTCAGCTGGAAAAAGGAAGGATACATTGATGGAGAAGACGAGTGTGTGTGCGTGTGTGCGTGTGAGTGTGTGTCTGTGTGTGTGTGTGTGTGTGTGTGTGTGAGTGTGTGTCTGTGTGTGTGTGTGTGTGTGTGTGTGTGTGTGCGCGTCTGTGTGTGTATGTGTATGTTTGTGTGTCTTGCGGTGAGTCACCTGTCTAGTAGTGCCCTGGCTAAATGGAAGGTGGTCCATGGACAGCGGGTGCAGGGTTCGCTCGACCTGGTAAAGACAGCCAATCGAACGCACTCAGACAATGTGTGTGTGTGTGTCATGTGATTCGACGCTTTAATGGTGTGTGTGTGTGTGTGTGTGTGTGTATGCGCTCGTCAGGTAAAGAAGGCGGTCCAGTGTTTGCGAAATCGCACCAAAGAGCCCAGACAATCTTCTTTTGGAGACCAACGCTGCGCTCCGATCGGCTAGTAGTTCCCTGCGAAGTGGACTGCACAGGATATTCAGCCATATTACTTAACATGGCTGAATACCCTGTGCAGTCCACTTCCAAGGGGAACTACTAGCAGATTGGAGCGCAGATGTTTGCATGATGCTATATTTATCTCAGCTCCGCTGTGCAGACAGGCCAGCCACATGAAAGACCTCTGCCCATCACACACACGCGCAAGCATGTGTACCCTGGCCAGAATAAAATGTCTGCATCGTACACTTCTAGAATCCACCAAAATCTAAGTCTGCATTCTCAACCAACATACGTTGCAGCACGTTTTTCTAGAGACGTAGGCTACAGTAACGTGAATATTAACGTTATACACGTCATAGAGTCTGATGTGTATAACATTAATATACACGTTCATGACGGTCTCATGTTGAAGTAGGAAAGTAAGCCGAAGCTAAGCTTTAAGCGTCAATTTCTCAGCTCTAGCGCCCTTATCCTCGTTAAAAGCGACTGGAAGCGTCCACAAGGTGGCACAAAAGGCGTCCGCTCCAGTAAGCCGCTACACCCGGTATTTTTTTCTTCTTCGTCAGAGCGGAGCGCTTTTAAAAGCTGAGAAATGTTCTGCTTTTCAGAAAAGTCACGTGAAGCCGGGAGACGTGAAGCGCTTTTCCCATCCGGGCGATGGAGAAATAGGACGTTGTAGGCTAACCATTGAATTTACGATAGTGGAAAAGCGATGGAGGCTGTATGGATTAGATTATTTATATTATACCGCACATGTCTTGTAAATATCCGCCCTCTGGGAAGCCTTGCTTGTTGTTCTACAACACATATTGTTAGTACAGCTAGAAGTGCTAACGTTCCGTTCCGTTCCGTTAACCAGCTGGTTAGCTCAGCTGGTAAGCTAGCAGGGGACGTTATCATCCGCTTCTCCTGACAACAAGCGCTCCGGGCGATGCCTTTTCTACACCAAAAGGAGGCTGACAAACGTCGACACGCAGGCAGCGAGGTTTTCAGATTAACCCCCCCCCCCCCCCAGTTTATGTTGAGATTGTAGACGTAAAATGCCACGTTTCTTTAAACGTATTTTGTTTGAAATTGATGTCGATATTGTACATTTTACGTGGATTCCACAAGCGTACACTGCCTACGTTTTATTCTGGCGATTGGGTTGTTGCACACAGAGATGTGTCGTCTTGTGATCAAAGGCTTCCCTCACACACACATACACATACACTCCTATAGGAGCCCATTCAGGCTGAGTCAGCAACATCACTGTCAATGAGGTTGAAGGATATTAGAGTGTGTGTGTGTGTGTGTGTGTGTTGTGTGTGTGTGTGTGTGGGCGGATGGTGTGCGTGTGTAGATGTATGTGTGCGTGTGTCTGCGTGCATGTGTGTGTGTGTGTGCGCTTTGCGTGTGTGTGTTGGAAGAGGGGGATGCCTCGCTTCATGAAATATGCATCATTGTCATGTGAAGGCAGGGATGATTGAGCACGTGTTCGCGTGGATCGCTGTGGCAATTCTCTTCCTCGTTGTGTACGTGTGTGTACGTGTGTGTATGTGTGTGTACGTGTGTGTACGTGTGTGTACGTGTGTGTAGGAGTGCGTGCAATTTCCAAGTGTGTGTCAGTGATTATGCTTATTACATGCACCGCTAAACTTCCACCTCCCACAGATACACACACACGCACACACACACACACACACACATCACACATACACAAACACACGCACACACACACACACACACACACATCACACATACACAAACACACACGCACACACACGCACACACACACACATCACACATACACAAACACACACGCACGCACACACACATCACACATACACAAACACACGCACACACACACACATCACACATACACAAACACACACGCACGCACACACACACACACACATCACACATACACAAACACACACGCACGCCCTGTCGCCGCGGTAACAGACGTAGCAGCATCTGTTTTGGCATAAATGATAGTTCATGTGAGACAGATAAGGGGAAAGTGATGCGGAGAGCTTTGTGTTAAGTGGATGGTTACACAGTGATTTAGAAAGAATTAGCCCTGCCTCCCTGCCTGGCTCGCTCTCTCTCTCTCTCTCACACTGCCTCCCTGCCTGGCTCTCTCTCTCTCTCACTGCCTCCCTGCCTGGCTCTCTCTCTCTCTCTCACTGCCTCCCTGCCTGGCTCTCTCTCTCTCTCTCACTGCCTCCCTGCCTGGCTCGCTCTCTCTCTCTCACTGCCTCCCTGCCTGGCTCGCTCTCTCGCTCTCTCTCTCACTGCCTCCCTGCCTGGCTCGCTCTCTCGCTCTCTCTCTCACTGCCTCCCTGCCTGGCTCGCTCTCTCTCTCTCTCTCTCACTGCCTCCCTGCCTGGCTCGCTCTCTCTCTCTCTCTCTCACTGCCTCCCTGCCTGGCTCGCTCTCTCTCTCTCTCTCTCACTGCCTCCCTGCCTGGCTCGCTCTCTCTCTCTCTCTCTCTCTCACTGCCTCCCTGCCTGGCTCGCTCTCTCTCTCTCTCTCTCACTGCCTCCCTGCCTGGCTCGCTCTCTCTCTCTCTCACTGCCTCCCTGCCTGGCTCGCTCTCTCTCTCTCTCTCACACTGCCTCCCTGCCTGGC
>NC_139626.1:9236515-9239015 GCF_964638095.1 Poromitra crassiceps | reverse complement strand
CGATGTGTTCAGTAACACACTCAACACTCAGTAGTTTTGACTAAATTTGTCCACTAACTTATCAGTATAAAGTGATGTACATATTATTACACTACCTGGGTGGTACACAGTGTGTTGTATCTTTAGCTCTATTATTTAATTTTGAGTAAATTCTGTAGAATATCGCAATATATCGCAATATGTATCGCATCGCATCGCAATATATCGTGATACAATCGTATCGTGATACGTATCGTATCGTGCGATCCTTGCCAATACCCAGCCCTAGGGCTGGGCGATATGGACAAAAAAAAAAAAAAAAATTACCAAATACCTCTATGTAGATATTGCGACAATATTGGTGCTTTCATAAAATATTTACACAATGAGATTTTTTTAAATAGAAGAATTTTCTTCTGATAGAAGAATCTGGTACGTTCAGAAAATGACAACACTTACTGTGTGTCATATCACAATATTACGATATCCAAAATCCAACACTACTGTAACACGATATCAATATATTGCTGCCCAGCCCTAGAACAGAGTAACCCACATTGTTAGGCTGATATGAATCTGTATAATAACCTGTAAATGGATCATAGTAAGCAGTATCAATCAATCTCATGCAAGTCATATAAAGATAGGGGACAGAGTTGAGGTAGTGTAGCTGCTGCTGGTAGCCTGCTGCTAAGTCATATAAAGATAGGGGACAGAGTTGAGGTAGTGTAGCCTGCTGCTGGTAGCCTGCTGCTGGTAGCCTGCTGCTGGTAGCCTGCTGCTGGTAGCCTGCTGCTGGTAGCCTGCTGCTCGCCCGTGTGCTCAACAATAAAATCCCATTCATGTCTACATTCCTCAGCTGGTTGTAAAATCTGCCTGCTGGCCTGAAAGGAGGCTCTGCCAGTCTCTCTCCGTATATATAGACCTCCTCTCCTCTCCTCTCCTCTCCTCTATTCCCCTCCTCTCCCCTCCCCTCCTCTCCCCTCCTCTCCTCTCCTCTCCTCTCCTCTCCCCTCCTCTCCCCTCCTCTCCTCTCCTCTCCTCTCCTCTCCTCTCCTCTCCCCTCCTCTCCTCTCCTCTCCTCTCCTCTCCTCTATTCCCCTCTCCTCCCCTCCTCTCCCCTCCTCTCCTCTCCTCTCCTCTCCCCTCCTCTCCCCTCCTCTCCTCTCATCTCCTCTCCCCTCCTCTCCTCTCCTCCTCTATTCCCCTCTCCTCTCTCCTCCCCTCCTCTCCCCTCCTCTCCTCTCCTCTCCCCTCCTCTCATCTCCCCTCCTGTCCTCTCCACTCCACTCCCCTCCTCTCATCTCCTCTCCTCTCCCCTCCTCTCATCTCCTCTCATCTCCTCTCCCCTCCTCTCATCTCCCCTCCCCTCCTCTCCTCTCCTCTCCTCTCCTCTCCCCTCCTCTCATCTCCTCTCCCCTCCTCTCCTCTCCCCTCCTCTCCTCTCCTCTCCTCTCCCCTCCTCTCCTCTGCTCTCCTCTCCTCTCCCCTTCTCTCATCTCCTCTCCTCTCATCTCCTCTCCTCTCATCTCCCCTCCTCTCCCCTCCTCTCCTCTCCTCCTGTGTATAGTTCAAAAAACGACAATACCAATGCCATACCAGTTCTTTGAAGTGATACTGATACCAAGAGAGTACATCATTTGCTACTTTTTTTTTAAAGTTTTGGTGGCATCTCGGCACGCTGAAGTGCCAACTCCATCACCACGCTCCACGTCACCACGCTCCACGTCACCACGCTCCACGTCACCACGCTCCACGTCACCACCACAGTCTGTAAGGGTTGTAGGTGCTGCTGTAATCACAGCCAATCACACGTCGCATTCAATCAGAGTGCGCTTGCGGTGATTGGCTGTGAGCAAAAACCATACAAACAGTCACTTTTTTGTAGATCTGTGTGCAAAAAAGATGGAATGCAGACTGGAGAAGTCGATTGACGGCTTGAGGGTATCAAGTCCCGATACCCAGCCCTAACACATACGCAGGCACGTGCGCACACACACACACACACACACACACACACACACACACACACACACACACACACACACACATCTGATCATATCATATCCCAGTATCAGGAAATACCTTTCAGCCTAGAACATTCCTCTGATAAACTACAAGCGTGCACGTGTTTTGTCTTGTGTGTCTGTATCGGTTACACACATTTTGAGCCGATGCCAAAGCCCCACTGTGATTGGCCAAAGCCCCGCTGTGATTGGCCAAAGCCCCGCTGTGATTGGCCAAAGCCCCGCTGGGATTGGCCAAAGCCCCGCTGTGATTGGCCAAAGCCGGGAAAGAAAGATCATTGTCCAAAATAAAGAGACATTGAACGGTTTGTGGCCGCGGGACAAGAACAATAAGTCATTCTGCCGTTTCCTTGTTTGATGCAGGCAGCTGATTTACAGTGAATCCTTTTTTTGCAGCTTATTATTATTATTATTATTAATAATATATATATATGTTGTTTTTTTATTTTTTTATTTTTTTTTTGTTGCAGTTTGCATATTTGGCTTGCACATGC
>NC_139626.1:9209217-9236315 GCF_964638095.1 Poromitra crassiceps | reverse complement strand
GAGAGAGAGAGAGAGAGAGAGAGAGGGTATTGTATTACTGTTGCTACGGCACATTATTGTTATCACTGTTGCTACTGTACACTCGCCTCTCTCTCCCTCTCTCTCTCTCTCTCCCCCCTTATCACGTTTGTGAAGATTATCATGTCATATCATAGACTTTTCCTCTGTGCCTGTGTGTGTGCACACGCACGCACACAGGCACAGACACACACACACACACACACACACACACTCACACACACACACACACACACACACACACACACACACACTGGCCACAACTGTACATCTCTGTTAATTAGGGTGACAGTTCTGGTGCTGTATCCTGTCTGTCTGAAGGACACACAGCTGCTAACTGAGTTCTGACAGCACTTCCTGGCCACAGGTGTGCCTGTGTGTGTGTGGGTGTGTGTGTGTCTGTGTGTGTGTGCGCACGTGCACGTGTGTGTGTGTGTGTGCGCGTGCGGGTGCGTGTGTGTGTCTGTGCCTGTGTGCGAGTGGCATGCGTGTGTTTGTTTGTTTCCAATTATGTGTGTATCTGCGCAGGTCTCTCTGCCCGTATGTGTGGCTGGGTGATATGGACGAAATCAAATATCACAATATTTTATTTTGACCAAATACCTCAATATATTGCGACAACATTGTAGGGATGGATGACTACAGGTGCTTTCACAAAACATGGACACAATGAGAATTTTGATCAATAATCATCAGTAATGTGGATATAATGACTAAATGGTTAAAAGGCAAATAATAGAACAGCGACGTTCAGAAAATGACATCACTTTACTGTAATGCAGCCTTTAAAACCAGGAAAAGACAACATTTATGCAATATCACCATATTACCATATCCAACATCTAAGACTATATCTACAGTATTCTCATGTCACAATATGGATGTAATATAGCCCAGCCCTACTGTCTGTACAGTATGTGTGAGGATGTATGGATAATGTATAATGTACCTGTACTGTATACAGTACAGTAGGTGTGTGTTTATAGCTCTCTGCCTCCCAAGGTGTTGATGGCCTCACTAAGTGGCCTGACTGCAGTTTGTGTTCCTTCTGGCTGCACAGCCTAAAAGCAGGATCCCTCCTCATCAGCTGCTGAGCGTGAGCAGCAAAGTAGCGTCGTCGCTACGGAGGGTGGCCGTTACGCCACGCGGGTAATAGACATTTCAGCACTCGGCGTAAGTGGCTTTCAAGAGGTTCCTTATGCCTCTTCAAAAGCTGCTGATTCGCTATTCAGAGCTGCAAGGCTGCACTATGGGCAAGTAACGGTTTGAAAAGGTGAACTTTAATACCTAGAAATATTGTAGCATAGCCACGTTTTTTAAATGTTTTTTGTCCTTTTTGCCCCCCCTCTCTCTCTCTCTTGCTCTCTCTCTTTTTCTGCTCAAATATTGGCTTCCTGGCATCCCCGATCTTCTCTCCTTTGTGGACTTCATCTGTGTGGTGTCTCTTTCCCCACACGCCTCAGAGAGAAGACATCTGTGTGGTGTCTCTTTTCCCCACACGCCACAGAGAGAAGACATCTGTGTGGTGTCTCTTTCCCCACACGCCTCAGAGAGAAGACATCTGTGTGGTGTCTCTTTCCCCACACGCCTCAGAGAGAAGACATCTGTGTGGTGTCTCTTTCTCCACACGCCACAGAGAGAAGACATCTGTGTGGTGTCTCTTTCCCCACACGCCTCAGAGAGAAGACATCTGTGTGGTGTCTCTTTCCCCACACGCCACAGAGAGAAGACATCTGTGTGGTGTCTCTTTCCCCACACGCCTCAGAGAGAAGACATCTGTGTGGTGTCTCTTTCCCCACACGCCACAGAGAGAAGACATCTGTGTGGTGTCTCTTTCCCCACACGCCTCAGAGAGAAGACATCTGTGTGGTGTCTCTTTCCCCACACGCCACAGAGAGAAGACATCTGTGTGGTGTCTCTTTCCCCACACGCCACAGAGAGAAGACATCTGTGTGGTGTCTCTTTCCCCACACGCCTCAGAGAGAAGACATCTGTGTGGTGTCTCTTTCCCCACACGCCACAGAGAGAAGACATCTGTGTGGTGTCTCTTTCCCCACATGCCTCAGAGAGAAGACATCTGTGTGGTGTCTCTTTCCCCACACGCCTCAGAGATAAGACATCTGTGTGGTGTCTCTTTCCCCACACGCCTCGGAGAGAAGACATCTGTGTGGTGTCTCTTTCCCCACATGCCACAGAGAGAAGACATCTGTGTGGTGTCTCTTTCCCCACACGCCTCAGAGAGAAGACATCTGTGTGGTGTCTCTTTCCCCACACGCCACAGAGAGAAGACATCTGTGTGGTGTCTCTTTCCCCACACGCCACAGAGAGAAGACATCTGTGTGGTGTCTCTTTCCCCACACACCTCAGAGAGAAGACATCTGTGTGGTGTCTCTTTCCCCACACGCCACAGAGAGAAGACATCTGTGTGGTGTCTCTTTCCCCACACACCACAGAGAGAAGACAGGCTGAATAAACATGCGCTCAACTCAACTCTTTGCTCGTGCAGCTTCTCCACTTTAGCCACACGGGGAAGGGAGGGAATACTGTATGGCATGGCAGAGCCGATGCAGATGAAAGAGAAACCCTTCGGATGCTCTACAATGCTGATCTCAATGTCAGAAACACCCAGGGGTGGGTGGGCGATATGGTTGAAATCAATAGCATGATAATCATACGGATTTTTCCTCAATATCGATATCATTCCCAATATGGTTCATGTATATCATATTAGATAATCAGATTAATGTTCGTCTCATTGAACCAAAGGGTGATGTTTGGTGTGATGTCAAACAAAACTGAAAATTTTCAAATAATATTCCTACCAGACCACATTTTTTCAGTTTTGAAGTAAAATGTGCTTGTTTTTGGTTATTTAGACAGCAGAAATATATCCGGATACTAGAATATCTTTATCATCACAATATGATTCCACTGGAAGACGATAAACGATCATATTGAATTATTCAGTTTCACTGCACCGAGTTGGCTGCTCCTGGTCTGGCATCGTGCCATGCAACAGCGATTTCATACGTCGAAAAAAATGACTTATCCAATGAGCGCCGATTAGCCAATCAGCACCAATAGACAGCGCCATGGGCGGGACTAACACCTTTGTCAAGCTGTTGTCAAGTGCCAGGAAGAAGAAGGAGGAAATGAAGTGTAATTAGTTGACAACCCACTCTGATACCAGGCTAGAATTATTGCCCAGGCTTTCACACACACACACACACACACACACACACACACACAGAACTGGATTTTTTTCTGGTCTTGATCTTGTCTGGAAGACAACACACACACAGACACACACACACACACACACACACACACACACACACACACACACACAAACTTTAAAATGTCTTCTTCAAAGTTCTGTGCTGCTGTAGCCGCGACAACACTCCCCAACTCTGCCCTATCACCACGGCTACAGACCGAGATGTAACTTCCCAATACTTCCCCATGAAAGAGCGCGTTGCTTAGCAACCCACAGTCCGCAGTGGCAAGATGCAGGGGTGTTTCCTGGCTGATGAGAGAGAGTGTGTGTGTGTGTGTGTGTGTGTGTGTGTGTGTGTGTGTGCGTGTGTGCACGTGTGCACGTGTGCGTGTGCGCGTTACGAGCGCTCCACCCTCCTTGGCACATGCATTTCATATGTTAAACTCACTTCTAGAAAAGCACAAGGCAAAGCAGTTCACAAGCCCGCCCGCATCCACACAGCCGAAATGCTGCGGCGTGTCCACCAGGGGAAGTCAGAACCCTCGCACGTAGAAAGCGATCTCTTCATGACGCCCCTCCTCCGAGTCCGCATTGTGTCAGTGCAATAGTGGAGGAGTACTGTAAGGCATACATATTCATGAGCGGGCGGGGGCCGGGCGGGGGCCGGGAACAAAAGTTGCTCCCTATCCCACCAGCTTGTGAGTGTATCAATAATGGACGCCGGTAAAAGTTTAATGGCGTTGTGCTGTCGTCTATGTTCCCCCCGGCCCGTGCTGATCATTAGGTCAGCTATCTATCTCTCCACCGCCTCCACCCCCTAACACAAGTGATAGCACAGTCATTATAGTGAGAGAGAGAGAGAGAGAGAGAGAGAATGGCAGGGACACGCTTTGTGGACATTACAGCCTCAGCCTTTGTTCACACCAGGCGCTTAACATAAGCAGAGCTGAAGCTTGAGGCACGCTGAACCTGAGCTCACGCTTAACCGGTCACACCAGAAGCCCTCTCTTTTCCTCAGCGCCTCGCTCGGCGCTGCTGCACTGAATCCTGAACAATCGCTTGAGCGTACCTTGAGCGTACCTTGAGCGTACCTTGCGTGACACTGGTGTGAACAGCCTCGCCTGTTAACAAGGACGCCTAAATGAAACTTGTGGGTTCGGCGTAGGTTGAGCTTAGGCTGAGCGTTGCTTCGGCGTATGGTGTGAACCGGCCACTCATGCATGTGTCATTACAGCCTTATGCATGTGAATATTCAGTTTCATTTCTGCACATTCTCTCTCTCTCTCTCCGCCCTCCACTCACTTATCCCCGCGTGACGTGACGCACACTGGTACAGCCGCCATAGCAATATGCCACTATTTTCCTCAGCCGGCCTCCAAACTCCCCGGCTTCTGACTTAGACTGCTGAGTCAGTGGGGGGGGGGGGGGAAGGGGGGGTGCACACCTTGTCAGCAGACGGTCAGGGGGGGGGGGGGGTGCACACCTTGTCAGCAGATGGTCAGGGGGGGGGGGATGCACACCTTGTCAGCAGATGGTCGGGGGGGGGGATGCACACCTTGTCAGCAGATGGTCAGGGGGGGGGGATGCACACCTTGTCAGCAGATGGTCAGGGGGGGGGGTGCACACCTTGTCAGCAGATGGTCAGGGGGGGGTGATGCACACCTTGTCAGCAGACGGTCAGGGGGGGGGGGGGTGCACACCTTGTCAGCAGATGGTCAGGGGGGGGGGGGGGGGTGCACACCTTGTCAGCAGATGGTCAGGGGGGGGTGATGCACACCTTGTCAGCAGACGGTCAGGGGGGGTGCACACCTTGTCAGCAGATGGTCAGGGGGGGGGTGCACACCTTGTTAGCAGACGGTCGGGGGGGGGGGGGGTGCACACCTTATCAGCAGATGGTCAGGGGGGGGGGGTGCACACCTTGTTAGCAGACGGTCAGGGGGGGGGGGTGCACACCTTGTCAGCAGATGGTCAGGGGGGGGTGATGCACACCTTGTCAGCAGATGGTCAGGGGGGGGTGATGCACACCTTGTCAGCAGACGGTCAGTGGGGGGGGGTGCACACCTTGTCAGCAGATGGTCAGGGGGGGGTGATGCACACCTTGTCAGCAGACGGTCAGTGGGGGGGGGGTGCACACCTTGTCAGCAGACGGTCAGTGGGGGGGGGTGCACACCTTGTCAGCAGATGGTCAGGTGGGGGTGATGCACACCTTGTCAGCAGACGGTCAGGGGGGGGATGCACACCTTGTCAGCAGACGGTCAGGGGGGGGGATGCACACCTTGTCAGCAGACGGTCGGGGGGGGATGCACACACGCTGTTATACCGGCTGGATTTTCCGCGCTGCTGTCAACACGGTGGCCTGTCTCTGCACGTAGCCGAGGCTGCTCATTCAGGTGCTGCACTCATTTCACCTATAGGTCAGTGTTGCACTACGGGGGAGATGTTGTCAGAGGCTTAGCTCCCTCTCGCTAGCGGGTATTGACATTTGTATTGGAGTGAAAAATGCTGTTTTGGTCGCCCTTGCTTACTCCCTTCCTGGCTTTTGGAAGAGCGTCTTAGCAATTCTAGCGGAGATGCTGCACACCGAGCGACCGAGCGTGCTGCACACCGAGTGATGCTGCACACAGAGCGATGCTGCACACAGAGCGATGCTGCACACAGAGCGATGCTGCACACAGAGCGATGCTGCACACAGAGCGATGCTGCACACAGAGCGATGCTGCACACAGAGCGATGCTGCACACAGAGCGATGCTGCACACCGAGCGATGCTGCACACAGAGCGATGCTGCACACAGAGCGATGCTGCACACAGAGCGATGCTGCACACAGAGCGATGCTGCACACCGAGCGATGCTGCACACAGAGCGATGCTGCACACCGAGTGATGCTGCACACAGAGCGATGCTGCACACCGAGCGATGCTGCACACAGAGCGATGCTGCACACCGAGCGATGCTGCACACCGAGTGATGCTGCACACCGAGCGATGCTGCACACCGAGCGATGCTGCACACCGAGTGATGCTGCACACCGAGCGATGCTGCACACCGAGCGATGCTGCACACCGAGCGATGCTGCACACCGAGCGATGCTGCACACCGAGCGATGCTGCACACCGAGTGATGCTGCACACCGAGCGATGCTGCACACCGAGCGAGGCTGCACACAGAGTGATGCTGCACACCGAGCGAGGCTGCACACCGAGCGAGCTGCGAGGGCGACGGGGACAGTTCAGCCTTTATTTGTCGAGGCAAAGCCAGCTGGACGTCGTGCTGTTTCCCCAGAAGCTCTCTGCATCACACTGATGCAGTTACACACGTTCACAGCCGGGAGCACTGGATTGAATCAAGTCCCTCTAGGCGACCAGCGCGGCCCCATTAGATTGTCCACCAGGGGGAATCCGGGGACTTGGTCACTGTTGCACATGCTTGATAGCTTCTTGCAAGTGTTTCTGTTGCGCATTCTGACACAATGTGGTGTCTCTTTTTTTTTCCAATTTTGAATATCAGGTGTAAATGGGGTGTGAGGCTCAGCTTCTGTTGGCATTATAAACGGTGGAGTATACTGTATCATTAATTGCAGTAGTCTGGAACGAGAATGTCTGCAGTGCTGAACAATAGATAACAGATAACTTCATTGAAAGAGAAGTAAAGTGCACTGTAGAGTGGAGATAGAGTCAGTCGGATCAATGGGCAGTTTGACATCGACGTCTCCAGAACAGAGGAAGTGGGCCTGAGAACTTTGATCCTTCCTCCTGGTGAAGTGAGGGACTCGCAAATATCAATACATTTGTGACGTGCACTAGGTCTCATACGCCGTCACGCGCACACACACACACACGCACGCACACACACACACACACGCACACACACACACAAAGACAGTGATGGATCCCGCGTGACAAAGGGCTGAAACAGTCTGTCAATATTTCATCAACATCCTCCTTCTTCCTTCTTTCAGTTCTCTGTCTCTCTTTTATTCTGAGATGGTCGGCGGCCCTCCTCCAAAAAAGGGCTTTCAGTTCTGTCAGGCTCCTCCCAGAGGAAGAGCTTCTATCAGGCTCCTCCCAGAGGAAGAGCTTATGTCAGGCTCCTCCTCCCAGAGAAAGAGCTTCTGTCAGGCTCCTCCCAGAGAAAGAGCTTCTGTCAGGCTCCTCCCAGAGGAAGAGCTTCTGTCAGGCTCCTCCTCCCAGAGAAAGAGCTTCTGTCAGGCTCCTCCTCCCAGAGGAAGAGCTTCTGTCAGGCTCCTCCCAGAGGAAGAGCTTCTGTCAGGCTTCTCCTCCCAGAGAAAGAGCTTCTGTCAGGCTCCTCCTCCCAGAGAAAGAGCTTCTGTCAGGCTCCTCCCAGAGAAAGAGCTTCTGTCAGGCTCCTCCCAGAGAAAGAGCTTCTGTCAGGCTCCTCCTCCCAGAGAAAGAGCTTCTGTCAGGCTCCTCCCAGAGAAAGAGCTTCTGTCAGGCTCCTCCCAGAGAAAGAGCTTCTGTCAGGCTCCTCCCAGAGAAAGAGCTTCTGTCAGGCTCCTCCTCCCAGAGAAAGAGCTTCTGTCAGGCTCCTCCCAGAGAAAGAGCTTCTGTCAGGCTCGTCCCAGAGAAAGAGCTTCTGTCAGGCTCCTCCCAGAGGAAGAGCTTCTGTCAGGCTCCTCCTCCCAGAGAAAGAGCTTCTGTCAGGCTCCTCCTCCTAGAGAAAGAGCTTCTGTCAGGCTCCTCCTCCCAGAGAAAGAGCTTCTGTCAGGCTCCTCCTCCTAGAGGAAGAGCTTCTGTCAGGCTCCTCCCAGAGAAAGAGCTTCTATCAGGCTCCTCCCAGAGAAAGAGCTTCTGTCAGGCTCCTCCCAGAGAAAGAGCTTCTGTCAGGCTCCTCCCAGAGGAAGAGCTTCTGTCAGGCTCGTCCCAGAGAAAGAGCTTCTGTCAGGCTCCTCCCAGAGGAAGAGCTTCTGTCAGGCTCCTCCTCCCAGAGGAAGAGCTTCTGTCAGGATCCTCCCCCCAAAGAAAGAGCTTCTGTCAGGCTCCTCCTAGAGAAAGAGCTTCTATCAGGCTCCTCCCAGAGGAAGAGCTTCTGTCAGGCTCCTCCCAGAGGAAGAGCTTCTGTCAGGCTCCTCCCAGAGGAAGAGCTTGGAGAGCGATGGCAGAGAAAGAGGCTTTGAGATGTTTGGAGAGAGAGAGATGGGAGGAAGGTTGATGTACTGTAGCAGCAGCTGTCTCAGACTTCAGACACACACCTCACTTTTCACCTCTCGAGGCCTGCTGTGTTTTCCTGGGAGCGCACTTTGTGGAGTTTGGCCACAGAAGAAGAAGAAGGAGAAGGAAGACAATCAAGGCATCGCACACGCAAATCAAAGCCAAAAAGGCTTTTATCGTTTTCATCTTTCTTTCGTTTTCCATTCCATTTTGTTTTGCATTATTGGCGGGACTAGGTACATCGGACATCGAAGAGGAATCTGATAAGTTCAAGTTATGGGGGGGGGGGTGGGGAGGGGCTGTTGTAAAAAGGATCAAGAAGATACATCAGGATTCAAAACTAATGTGGTTCAAAGAAAATGTAAACAAAGATTTCTCCCCTGCCCAAAACCATTTCCTACTTCCTGTTTACCTCACCTACTGTAACACACCTGCCTGAACATACTGTATCCCCTCCCCTCCCCATGCAATTCTCAGGACTAAAGCAAGGTGGCGTACTAAAGGATAGATATACGTCATGTAACATTATGTAAACAATCTGAACTAGTAACACATCTCAATATTATAATAAATAATAAATACAGGCAGAATGGTTCCAACAGGCAGGTGGTCGCGGTGAGGCAGAAGGCTTTGTGAAGTAGTGAGGTGAGAGGGGAGAGGACGCCGGGGAGAGAGCGATCACGGTGTCGCCATCTCTCTCCACTCGGCCATTTTAGAATCCCCTCCCTCCCAAGTTTCTGTCCTCGCACACAACGGTGACCAAAGTTAGCGTTACTGTTACTCGTACAGTGTTACCAGCGTCCCTCTCTCAAACTAACTATCCATCTCTCTCTCCCTTCTGCGTCCACCCTCTCCATCTCCACGAGGGTTTGCCAAACGCGCCAAGTCAGGAACCCCACGTTTCTCTCTTCTTCTGATTCAGCCTGCTTCTTCCCTGTGTTCTATTCGGGGGGAAGTCTCGGTGGCAGGTTTTTAATGAGGGGACCCCGACACGTTGCGGCGTCGTGACTGAATATCACCCCGTCTCACTTCCTGGTTCATTTCAGCTACGTCCGTCCCGAGCGGAGACGCTCCAGGTGAACTTGGGGGCACAGTAGGTGAACTTGGAGGCACAGTAGGTGAACTTGGGGGCACAGTAGGTTTCAATCAAGCAAGGGGGCGCCTGCATGTGCTCATCCTCCGCACGAACCCTCGTCGCTTTGATCTGACTTCCTGTCATGAGTAGAATGGGCAGATGTGACGCCAGAATTTCACCAGGTTGCATCAAACAGAGAGAGGCTCAGTGACATATGATGTATAAACATGAAGCTGTATTCACCTTCAGTATGATGTATATACATGAAGCTGTATTCACCTTCAGTATGATGTATATACATGAAGCTGTATTCACCTTCAGTATTAGATATGATGTATATACATGAAGCTGTATTCACCTTCAGTATGATATATACATGAAGCTGTATTCACCTTCAGTATGATGTATATACATGAAGCTGTATTCACCTTCAGTATGATATATACATGAAGCTGTATTCACCTTCAGTATGATGTATATACATGAAGCTGTATTCACCTTCAGTATGATATATACATGAAGCTGTATTCACCTTCAGTATGATGTATATACATGAAGCTGTATTCACCTTCAGTATGATGTATATACATGAAGCTGTATTCACCTTCAGTATTAGATATGATGTATATACATGAAGCTGTATTCACCTTCAGTATGATGTATATACATGAAGCTGTATTCACCTTCAGTATGATGTATATACATGAAGCTGTATTCACCTTCAGTATGATGTATATACATGAAGCTGTATTCACCTTCAGTATTAGATATGATGTATATACATGAAGCTGTATTCACCTTCAGTATGATATATACATGAAGCTGTATTCACCTTCAGTATGATGTATATACATGAAGCTGTATTCACCTTCAGTATGATATATACATGAAGCTGTATTCACCTTCAGTATGATGTATATACATGAAGCTGTATTCACCTTCAGTATGATATATACATGAAGCTGTATTCACCTTCAGTATGATGTATATACATGAAGCTGTATTCACCTTCAGTATGATATATACATGAAGCTGTATTCACCTTCAGTATGATGTATATACATGAAGCTGTATTCACCTTCAGTATGATGTATATACATGAAGCTGTATTCACCTTCAGTATTAGGTTTCCACTGACAGAGGCTTCTGGAAGGCTGATGTGGACGTGGAAGCTCATATTGTTAGCCTGCTAAACCATCCTGATCATGTGACCTCACATTCTGTTCCATTCGATTTCAGTGGGCGGGAGTACTTGCTTTGACAAACAACTCCTTCGGCCAATCAGCATCACCAAATCCAATCCAAATCCACTCGGACGAATGGCGAAAATGCGTTTTCCGTTGAGAAACTCTGCTGGTGCATACTCTTGTTCTTGTTGAATAGTTGTTATTGAGTCTATTTCTGCATCGTGCACTTATGGCTGTGTTTACTCTACTAACTTTAACGTTACAGCTCGTTACAGCCGGCCGCCATACTGGTTTGCCAAACCCTGATTGGTCGGTTACGTTGTTAACTATACGAGGCAGATCCCTGATTGGTCCGTGCGCTTTGTAATTTCTGGAAATGGCTGGGGGCGGGCTGGAGTCCAGACGGATCCACAGAACGAACCAGCAAGTTCACGTGATCAGGATGGTTTACTAGTCTATTTTGTCTTTCAATATTCAAAATCTTTACATTTGACCATATTTCATATCCATATATTCCCAAAAAGCTTCCCCTCTTAATTGTATTCTTCCGCACGACGGAAAAGCCTCTCAAACAGCATTCAGGACACTAAAACTCGGGATAAAATGGATGATAGCAGTAAAACATTTGTGCTTACTTGTGTCCGATCAAAATACTGCTTTAGAATCCAGTCAGGTTAAGGACGGCCCATAGACAACAACGTGTAGCATAGCATTGACGAACTCCGGAGTGAATACAGGTATGTAATCAAAACAAGCTACTGTACGTCACAGGCACCACATCAGAGGCCGTCTGGTGAGTATGCTGTTTTTTAATGAAAGGCCGGTGCTGTCTGGCCCAATATAACAGCAAACCAATATGTATCAGGCTCAGCTCGGTGTCAGGCCATGCAGCGCACCTCTCAGCTCGGTGTCAGGCCATGCAGCGCACCTCTCAGCTCGGTGTCAGGCCATGCAGCGCGCCTCTCAGCTCGGTGTCAGGCCATGCAGCGCACCTCTCAGCTCGGTGTCAGGCCATGCAGCGCGCCTCTCAGCTCGGTGTCAGGCCATGCAGCGCACCTCTCAGCTCGGTGTCAGGCCATGCAGCGCGCCTCTCAGCTCGGTGTCAGGCCATGCAGCGCACCTCTCAGCTCGGTGTCAGGCCATGCAGCGCGCCTCTCAGCTCGGTGTCAGGCCATGCAGCGCACCTCTCAGCTCGGTGTCAGGCCATGCAGCGCGCCTCTCAGCTCGGTGTCAGGCCATGCAGCGCACCCCTCAGCTCGGTGTCAGGCCATGCAGCGCACCTCTCAGCTCGGTGTCAGGCCATGCAGCGCACCTCTCAGCTCGGTGTCAGGCCATGTACTGTAGCGCACCTCTCAGCTCGGTGTCAGGCCATGCACCGCACCTCTCTGCCAGATATAGATTGAGAGAAATAGCCAGGCTGTGTGGTCTCTCAGCAGAGAGAGAGAGAGAGAGAGGCAGAGCTGAGCTGGATACAGAAGCACGTCCGTGCGCGAGTTATAGTAAACACAATGAATAATATCTATTCAGAGAGGCTGGTGCCTATCGACCGCGCTCGCCGACTGTGCGCACCTCATCTCTTCCTCCTAGTGAGGATTCGTCTCCCCGCTCTCGTGAAAGAAATAAGACACGGAGTCAACTGGACGTGACGAAAGGGCTCGGAAACTTTTCTCCAGCTGAACGCACCCAACTTTTGCTCTTTGGAATCTGCCCCCCCTCATCTCTCTCTCTCTCTCTTTCTCTTGTTCTCTCCCTCTCTCTTGTTCTCTGTCTCTCTTGTTCTCTCTCTCTCTCTCTCTCTCTCTCATTCTCTGTGTCTCAAGTACAGACAGTCCCGCTGTCCTGGTGTCTGGCGTGGGGTCATTAGCGAGCTGAATGGGAGTGAATCAGCAGAGTGATGGAGAGAGGCGGGAGAGGAGAAGAGAAGAGAAGAGAGAAGAGCAGAGGACAGGAGAGGAGGGGAGAGGAGAGCAGAGGAGAAGAGAGGAGAGGAGGGGAGGGGAGGGGAGGGGAGAGGAGGGGAGAGGAGAGGAGGGGAGATGAGAGGAGAGGAGAGGATAGGAGGGGAGAGGAGAGGAGAGGAGAGGAGAGGAGGGGAGAGGAGAGGAGGGGAGAGGAGAGGAGAGGAGAGGAGGGGAGAGGAGAGCAGAGGAGAGGAGAGGAGAGGAGAGGAGAGGATAGGAAGGGAGAGGAGAGCAGAGGAGAGGAGGGGAGAGGAGGGGAGAGGAGAGGAGGGGAGAGGAGAGGAGAGCAGAGGAGAGGAGAGGAGGGGAGAGGAGGGGAGAGCAGAGGAGAGGAGGGGAGAGGAGAGGAGAGGATAGGAGGGGAGAGGAGAGGAGAGCAGAGGAGAGGAGAGGAGAGCAGAGGAGAGGAGGGGAGAGGAGAGGAGAAGAGGGGAGAGGAGAGCAGAGGAGAGGAGGGGAGAGGAGAGGAGGGGAGAGGAGAGGAGAGGAGAGGAGGGGAGACGGCATCCGGCTTGCATCTCCTTTTGCCTTCATTAGGCAACAAGAGTGCCTCTTAAAGGGTGTGTGTGTGTGTGTGTGTGTGTGTGTGTGTGTGTGTGTGTGTGTGTGTGTGTGTGTGTGTGTGTGTGTGTGTGTGTGTGTGTGTGTGCCCACGGGTCCTTGGAATCCCTGGGGAAAAAAATCAAGGCCTCGAAAGTTTTTGAAAATAGACATGGAGCATTGAAAGTGCTTGAATTTATATATTTTGTGCAAGAATAAAAGTTGAAGTTCTGTTGATATATATATATTTTGACTTAAGGTGTGACACAGCACAGTTGAGAAGTATCCACACATTCAAGCCTCTCTGTCTTTTTCATTGTTGTGTGTGAGCTTCTGTAAAGCCTGCTAGTTCTCATGATGAAGAATCTCATTGTTGTCACCAGGGAGATGGATGATATAATTGGCAACCGCAGTCATATTGGCATCAGCCGATGTTAGTCATTTTTTAATATTTCAGGATGGGTCCATTGAGCAAAATAACAGCATGTTAATATCGGTTATCGGTATCTGCCAAAATGTTCATATGGAGAGGAAACAATGCAGTAAATCTATGTTTTATGGGCTTTACAAAATGTTTTGGAAATAAAGAGAGACATTACTTTTTCAAATCCAGTGTTAATATTTGTTTTTCACTATGTAGAAGATTGGATTATCATAGAAACTTGTTTTTACACCGATCATATCGACATCAGTAAATATCGGTTATCGGCCATAACAGCAGTGTTATGTAATATCGGTTAGCGGTATCAGCCAAAATGTTTCCTATTGGTGCGTCCCTAGTTACAGTGTCTCAGATTATGTCTCAGATTATGCCATGTTGGGTCCTTGAATGTGAGGGAATTGGGCCCGGAGAGTCCTTGAATTTGTTGTTTAACAAGGTGTGGGGACCCTGTGTGTGTGTGTGTGTGTGTGTGTGTGTGTGTGTGTGTGTGTGTGTGTGTGTGTGTGTGTGTGTGTGTGTGTGTGTGTGTGTGTGTGTGTGTGTGTGTGTGTGTGTGTGTGTGTGTGTGTGTGTGTGTGTGTGTGTGTGTGCGCCTGTGTATGTGCTGACATCAGAAGGTGTGTGTGCCTGTGTATGTGCTGACATCAGAAGGTGTGTGTGCGCCTGTGTATGTGCTGACATCAGAAGGTGTGTGTGTGTGCCTGTGTATGTGCTGACATCAGAAGGTGTGTGTGTGCCTGTGTATGTGTATGTGCTGACATCAGAAGGTGTGTGTGTGCCTGTGTATGTGCTGACATCAGAAGGTGTGTGTGTGCCTGTGTATGTGCTGACATCAGAAGGTGTGTGTGTGCCTGTGTATGTGTATGTGCTGACATCAGAAGGTGTGTGTGTGCCTGTGTATGTGCTGACATCAGAAGGTGTGTGTGTGCCTGTGTATGTGCTGACATCAGAAGGTGTGTGTGTGCCTGTGTATGTGCTGACATCAGAAGGTGTGTGTGCGCCTGTGTATGTGCTGACATCAGAAGGTGTGTGTGTGTGTGTGCCTGTGTATGTGCTGACATCAGAAGGTGTGTGTGTGCCTGTGTATGTGCTGACATCAGAAGGTGTGTGTGTGTGTGCGCCTGTGTATGTGCTGACATCAGAAGGTGTGTGTGCACCTGTGTATGTGCTGACATCAGAAGGTGTGTGTGTGCCTGTGTATGTGCTGACATCAGAAGGTGTGTGTGTGTGCCTGTGTACCAAAAAAAAATAAAAAATTGCAGGCCAGGCCACCGGGCATTTGCCTGACGTGCCCGATTATGCAGTCCGCGCCTGCATCAGAAGGTGTGTGTGCGCCTGTGTACGCGTTTCACACTGACGGCAAAACACTGCAAACACTTTTATTTATTTTTGTATTAAAGCCCACCAGCTGGAGAGATGCAGGCTGAGGGAAGGAAAGGGAGAGTTATTGATTAAATTAGTTGGATAATTAATATTTCATGCTTTGCCTCGTCTCGGCCCCTCTCCTATCCGTTCTCAATGAGCGATTTGTTTCATTGAATAAATTCTGTTGTAAGACCATAAACAATCAGTCGTCAAGGCCCGGACAGCAGCAATAAAGCCTGTCTGCTTTTTACACGTGGACCCAAGGGCGGCGGAGCGGCTGCCAAGTTCAGCGCACTTTACTCATCCGCCTTTAAAATGACACTTCCTCACTATAGCCATTTATATATGAGAGACACAATGTGATTTTCTATTCATCACATTGGTCTCAATGTTACATTTCATGACAATTCCATGACATCCCATAACTAAGTCGGAGCGCATCCATGACCTAAGAATTAGATTTCTTCCTATATTCCTTCCTATATATACCATATATCGGTATATACAGTATGTATGTATGTATGTATGTACTAGTGCTTGGGTGAGTGTCCATAAAGGCACAATTGGTCATGTCTGTGTCCTGGTCGCTGCACTAGTGCCTCCTCTGGTCAGTCGGGGACCTTTTGGGGGGAGGGGAATTTTGGGGGGGGGGGGGGGGGTAGCGATAGCATGGGGTAGGCGGGGGACCAGAATAAAAAAAACTTATTCATGTATTGTTGCATTTGCAACAGACAGATGCATTTGTAAAATGATGTGATTTCCCTGACTTCCCTAGAGAATATCAAATTCCCTGACCTTCCATATAGTGGAGCGGCTAAGTGCTATAATCTTTCAATTTGTGATACAAGCGTGAAAATTGGCATGAGCAGTCTCCATGGGTCACTTGACAAGAAAATTGCCCGAGCCAATTGAAATTTCAAGATGGCTGGCATTTTTCAAGATGGCCGACACCTTATTGGAGCAGTTAAGTGATATAATGGTTTATTTGGTGATACAAGCATGAAAATTGGCATGAGCAGTCTCTGTGGGTCACTTGACAAGAAGCCACCCACAGCCACTTGAAATTTCAAGATGGCGGCTATTTTTCAAGAGGGCCACCACCTTAGTGGAGCAGTTAGGCCTAAGTAATCATTTAGTTGATACAAGCATGAAAATTGCCATGAGCCATCTCAAAGGGTCAATTTACAAGAAACCGCCCACAGCCACTTGAAATTTCAAGATGGCGGCCATTTTTCAAGATTGCCACCATCTAAATGGAGCAGTTAAGCAATATGATTGTTTAGTTAGTGACACAAGCATGCAAATTGGTATGAGCAGTCTCTAAGGGTTGCTTGACAAGAAAACACTCTCAGCCACTTGAAATTTCAATTTTCAAGATGGCCACCCCCTGGATCCTCAAAAGATCAATTATCTCATAGAAATGTATTGGGATTTTTTCAAGGACGATTTGGTGTAATTTTATTTTATATGATTTAGATTATGCTAAATACAATTTTTAACGCATCAAAATACAGTTGTGTTGATCATAGTCTAGATAGATAGATAGATTAGACAAGAGTGAATATCTGCACTACCAGGGCACACTGGTGATATATCACTGCTGTTAAATTCAGAATGGGGTTCAATGTCAGCTAATTGAAAGTTAGTATCCCAAATGCTGTCTAATTTACCCCAAAACAGTTAGATAGCCGCACCTGAATTGACAGGTTGTGCCAGCGCGGGAGAGCCGAGCCAAGGTTACTGGGGTTTTAGTTAACCGGATGGTGTACAGATCGCACGGGATATAAATGACATTGGATGAACGATCAGACTAACTGTAGGGCTAAGGCATGAACTTAGTTGTATCCCATACATCAAAGTGCTTAAAGGTGGTAAAAGGATACACCCTCGGCCTCTATGCAATTGCTGCAGACATGGCAGAAGCCATCATATCAGTTGAGAAAACCAACTGGGACAGATGTTTCATTTGTCAGCAGGAAACCAAGGAAAAGCTCATTCAGCCCAGTTTCGTCAATATAGAGCATGATCAAACTGGTTATGGTACCATTGCAAGAAATGTTCCATTATTTCACAAGATCAATGCTCTGGCTATCTTAGTCCTATCCGATTAGATGAAGGTGATGGTATAGAAAGTACATTGACAAGAAACAGAGCAAAATATCATTTAAGCTGTAAACTTATGTTCAACAACACAAAGCTCGAAAGGGCCCAAAAGAGAGCATCTTCTACTGCTGCTGAAGACACCGACGATACCAAAGATATCAATGTCAAGAGGCGAAGAAGACCCCAGCCCTCGAAAGCTTTGTGCTTTATCTGTGAAGATGAGAGTGCAATGTCCCCCTTAAGAGAAGCAATGACAATGCAACTTAATGAAAGGGTTAATGAATGTGCCAGGAATCTAAGTGACATGAAGCTCCTTGCAAAGCTTATTGCTGGTGATGTTGTTGCACAGGAATTTAAATACCATCCTGCCTGTCTCGTTGGACTGTACAACAGACCATCTCAATGCCCTCAAGCATGAGCAGAGCCTTAAAAGCTCAGCTAGCCATAACTGGCATCCCTCTATTTTTTCAGAACTTGTCATCTACATCACGGACATGAAGGCCACAAGTGACGGCACAAATCCAGTTATATATTTTTGTTCCCCCACCCCTTAGTATTTATTTGACAAATTTAATGGCTGTTAGTTAAAAAAAAACAAAAACCCAACAACAACAACAACAACAACAAAAACAACAATAACAAAAAAAAAACTCCCTTGTGACTGTTACCTTGTCGTGGTAAGGGAGCTTGTGTACCTCAGTGAACCCTGAGAGCTATGCCAGTGGGAGACAACTCCTGACAGGTTTTACCAAACTGGACAGGTCGTGGGTGAGGAGTCAGACAAAACACAGTCAAACAACCTCTCTTGACAGAGCCTTTTGAGGAACCCAATACATTTCTATGAGAAAATGTATCATTTAAAGATCCACATGGCGGGTGGTAGCATCCCGGAAAATGGCCTCTATCTTGAAATTTCAAATGTCTGGGAGAATTTTCTTGTGAAGTGACCCTTTGAGATGGCTCATGGCAATTTTCATGTTTGTATCACTAACTAAATGATTACTTAGGCCTAACTGCTCCATTAACACGTTCACTGCCAAGGACATGTTAACACGTTTTCAGAATCCAGCTGTTGACTGCCAACGACGTGTTAACACGTTTTCAGAATCGTTTTTTTTTTTTTGACGGTGGGACGTTGATCTAACCCTTTTACGTCTCCTACACCAGAATTGGAGGTATTGAATGTGTATAATCTATTTTACCGACCCACTGAGTGTCGACATGTCTCTCCACAGTAGAAAGAGGCGACCCAAAACTGGAGGGAAAAGCGCGAGGAAGCCGTTCTCATACTGTAAAATTGATGGCGAAAACGCCTTCACTTTCGCGCTGATGCACAGCGGTGGCAACGGTGGGGGGTTCCAAGAATAGATTGGATGCACACTTTGAAACACGCAGCATAAATATGACCAGAATCGCATCAAAGCTCTCAACCAAAACTCCACGAAACGAGCGAGTCCACCCAGACTTCCTCAAACAGCGGCACCGCGCAAACAGGCAGCAGCCAGGCAGCAGCAACTTCGTTGTGACACGCCCGCTGGAGAGCCAGGGAGGCAGGAGGAGAACACACACGGAGGGAGGAGTTGGAAGCAGAGGGGGGTTTCCTGCTGTTATGGAGGAAATTACTGTTCAAAACTATTGTTTAGATGTCTGACTCTTACTGATGCCAAAAATGAATGGTTAAAGTGACTGTTCTATCGAATTTCACAAAAAGCCGTTTATCTCTGAAAAAAAATTCTGACGCTGAAACCATGCTGTATTCAACTGCTAATGCTTACATAACTACTAACTCTACAAACTAACTCTTTTAGACAGAGAAAGCACACATTCTATTAGTTCTTTTGAGATATTGTGTGTTCACAAAATCTTAGCAGAAAAGAATCCTCGGGTCTTGAAAGATGAGCCAGAATCCTCAAAAAAACCCTCTGGCAGAAGCTAACTACAGTAAAAAAAAAACGTCTGGCAGTGAATGTGTTAAGGTGGCAGCCATCTTGGAAAATGGCTGTCATCTTGAAATTTCAAGTGGTTGTGGGTGGCTTCTTGTCAAGTGACCCACAGAGACTGCTCATGCCAATTTTCATGCTTCTACCACCAAATAAACCATTATATCACTTAACACATTCACTGCCAGCCGTTTTTCAATACTGTAGTTAGCTTCTGCCAGAGGGTTTTTTTGAGGATTCTGGCTCATTTTACAAGAGCCGAGGATTCTTTTCTGCTTGGACTTTGTGAACACAAAGTTCACAAAAGTACTAATAGAATGTGTGCTTTCTCTGTCTAAAAGAGTTAGTTTGTAGAGTTAGTAGTTATGTAGATATTAGCCGTTGAGTACAGCATGGTTTCAGAGATTTTCAGAGAGTTTTGAGATAAATGGATTTTTAGAACCACCTCACGTGCCTGTGATTATGGGTGCCCTTGGGCAAGTCTGTATACTGTATTGTGTGTGTGTGTGTGTGTGTGTGTGTGTGTGTGTGTGTGTGTGTGTGTGTGTGTGTGTCTCCAAACTCCTCCCTCCGTAGGTCTGGTGGCTTTGCAGTGTTTTGTCACAGGCGAGTTTCTGTTGCCTCACAGATCCCAAAAAAAGAGAGGGGAATCGCAGGAGCGGGGAAGAGGAGAGGAGAGGCGAGGGGGGGGTGTTAGACACGGGAGAGAAATTCCTTCGCGATCCCCTTCTTCCAATCTTGAGGCGTACGGGTCCTGCTGCTGCTGCTGCTGCTCGTCTGTGCTGCTGCTGCTGGCGGCGCGGCCGCTCTCGGGCGAGTCTGGATTACTGTAAAACGGGCTCGTTCATTTCTTGGGGTGTCGGTTGAGAGCTTTGATGAAGCTTTTGCGATTCTGGTCTTATTTATGCTCAAAGGTACTCGAGTGTGTGTGTGTGTGTGCGCGCGCGCGCGCGCGCGTGTGTGTGTGTGTGTGTGTGTGTGTGTGTGTGTGTGTGTGTGTGTGTGTGTGTGAAATCGAAAGCGTTTTCGCCAAGCCATTTCCTTGAGAATGGCTTCCTCCCGCGGCTGTTTTTTCTTTGCTTTCTCTCTGTCTGGAGGGCACTGTTGCCACTTAGTTGGTCGGTAAAATAGATTATACACATTCAATACCTCCAATATTGGTATAGGAGACATAAAAGGCTTTGATCGATGTCCCACCGTCAAAAAAAAAAAAAAAAAAATTAAGCCGAGATATCTCGTCATTGGCAGTTAACCGTTGGATTCTGTAAGCCGAGATATCTCGTCAATGGCAGTGAACGTGTTAACTGCTCCACTAAGGTGTTGGCCATCTTGAAAAATGCCCGCCATCTTGAAATTTCAATTGGCTTGGGCAATTTTCTTGTCAAGTGACCCATGGAGACTGCTCATGCCAATTTTCATGCTTCTGCCACCAAATAAACCATTATATCACTTAACTGCTCCACTAAGGTGTTGGCCATCTTGAAAAATGCCCGCCATCTTGAAATTTCAATTGGCTCGGGCAATTTTCTTGTCAAGTGACCCATGGAGACTGCTCATGCCAATGTTCACGCTTGTATCGTCAACTGAAAGATTCTGATGAAAATAAGCACTTAGCCGCTCCACTAATACCTGGAATGCACCATGATATACCAGAGATTCCATGACTGCACTGCACGGGCAATGCCACCACTGTCTCTGCTTTGTCTGTCTCTCTAAAATCTCTTGTCTGTTGGCTTGTTACTCCATTGTTAGGCCATTAGTTATTTAACCAAGCAGGTAATCAGCCAGGTCAGTCAGCCACTCAGTCAGCCAGTCCATCTTCCAATTTGTCCAGCAATTGTCCCCATAATGCGTCTGTCTATTGGTAATTAGTGAAGGCGGGCTCACCAGGCCAGATGCCAGCCTTGCTAATCGACACAGTGCAGACAGACACCATTGATCACTATCGGTGCTTCAGTGAAACACTGTCATAGCAGCAGACAGACATTTTTGATGGATACTTCAGGATTTTCTTTGACAGTTCACAGTGATGAGGTTGGATGTCATCAGTCCCTTACTCTTACTTACTCTACGATTGCTCTTTTCTTATGCTTCTCCTAAATGCACCATTTCTGTTTTGCTCCTGTCATGAGAAAATACAGACAGTAGTGGATTTGATAGGGGAAGCTTTTGAATGCGTTTTCAGCACAAACTTCACACTTTGCATAAGCTACATCCTGAAGTGACAAACTGTCCAATCTGGACCTTGCTGGATGCAGCTTGCCTGGGTCCAGACCTTCGACTCCGCCCACTCCACTGACCTTCGACTCCGCCCACTCCACTGACCTTCGACTCCGCCCACTCCACTGAGTTGAGAGTTGGCTGCTTCTGGTCTGCCATTCCTGACATGCAACAGCCATTTCTCAGTTGAAAGAAACAACTAGTCCAACGAGCGCGATTAGCCAATCAGCGTCAATAAACAGCGCAACGGGCCGGACTAACGCTTTGTCAAGTGTGTCGGACCTACTGTGCAAGTAATAACAACAATGGCGATTGAGATAGACGGTGCTATCGAGGCTGTTTTAAATCAAGTAAAAGCACCAATTGGCTACTTTGAAATTCGAACAACATTCTGCTTGGAAGGTATTGATCCAAAGAGATTTTCTTTTTTTGTAATCTCTCCTCTGGATTAATGTTATATTCAGGCAGATATGTTGCCCTCTAGTGGTTGCTTAGGGGGAAATGGAAATTGGTTAGAGTGGAGGAAATGTCAGACTCGAAGATGGAAATGGAGTGTAATGACTTGACAATTCAGTCTGATATCAGGCTAGGATGCTGCTAGCGGCTAGCAGCTAGCCTGACACTGCCAGACGGGGCCAGTATTGTTTTCACAATACCGCCCCCGTCTGGCAGAGTCAGGTTAGCAGCATCCAGGCCACTGGTGATTTCAGAAGTGTTCACTGTTGTGTGCACATGCAGTCATTTCAGCATTCAGTGCTAAAGCTGTACCCGACAACAGGTCCGTTACATGTGCTGGACTGCTGTCACCTGCAATGACAAACAAGAGTGAATGCAGAATCAGTGAGAACGAATTTGAAAGTTTTGGGGGGAAAAAGTTAATTTATTATCTTTCAAATATGCGCGATCCACTCTATGAACGTGTTTTTTCATAGTCACTTTGACTTAAGTTAAAGAATAAAATAGTAATAATAAAATATCGATTCGTTTTTCTATGACTCGTCTCGTTTATACAGTTTTTTTATGTATTCCTTAATTAAAAATGTTACATTTAATTAAAAATGTTCTGATTCACAATAACAACTATGAAATGTGAAACGTGAACTGCATCACCTTATTCACTTTTATTTTCAGAACAACATTCATTTATATTCTCAGTCTCATATACTGTAACTTACATCAAGTTAACTTACTTTGCTGTAGCCTATGCTTTGCATTCACTCCATAAAGATTCACCTCAGCCTAAAACGCTGAATCAAGTCTATAGACTTGAGTTTGGCTGTGTTTACATTCCACTGTATCTCTTAATAATAATAATAATGATTGGATTTATATAGCGCTTTTCTAGACACCCAAAGCGCTTCACAGGAATCATTATTCATTCACACCATTCGTACCAGTGGTGGTAAGCTACGGGTGATGTAGCCACAGCTGCCCTGGGGAAGACTGATGGAAGCGTGGCAGCCATTTCGCGCCTACGGCCCCTCCGACCACCACCAACATTCATAGACATTCATACCCATTCATACGAGGCAATGAGGGTTAAGTGTCTTGCCCAAGGACACAACGACAACAGCTGGGAGGGAGCGGGATTCGAACCGCCAACCCTTGAGTCATTGGCCGACCTGCTCTACCTCCCGAGCTAATGCCGTCTCTTCTATGGCTTCTAGAGAATAGTTCATGTTCCCAAATATTGACTGGGATGCCACTGGCGGTAGGGATAACAGCATGTGGAGTTTCACATTGTTTGCTATTCCGCTCTGAAGCTGCGGGGGGCGCTGGCTGCTTTCCTCAGCATAAAGCCCTGGGTTTTGGTGGTGTTGTTCAGCCGTGGGCAGACGCTGCTTGTGGCGGCCGCGCTGACCCAGCTGCATTATGGGTCATTGCGATGAATGAGCGAGCGGTGGCTAATGCAATGAAAGACGGACAGGTCGTTTGTCCTCACAGGTGCACACACACACCTTCTGATGTCAGCACACACACACACACACACACACACACACACACACACACACACACAGATGAAAAACACTGTCTCCCTTTTAACACACTTCTCTCACACACACGCTTGGATGTAGAGGTCTTCACGGGTCCAAAATGATGGACCCGGACCCTATTGGACCCGTCTATTATTAGAAAGCCGAGACCCGGACCCGTACAGACCGTGGAAATGTCGGACCCGGAGTCACTTCTTTTGAATGGACCCGAGACCCGGCCAGATCTGGCTCGGGGGTTCGGGGGTTCGGGCATACCCGAAGACCTCTACTTGGATGACAAGCAGTCTAGTCCTTTTAACATTGGTAATCAGGCTGGACTCAGGATGCAATAGCACTCTCTATACTCTATGCTGAACTCTATCACAAGCGTTCAAGGAACCGTCGGAATCCTTGAAAGTGTGTGAATTTGAGAGATATTTGCTTTCCTACTCAACTTTAGTAAATAGGTTTAACACAGCACAGTTGAGACGTGTTGACACAAGTGGTGAGCTTCTGTAAGGCTTCTGTAAGGCCTACTACAGTAGTTCTGTTAACAGAAACTAACACTGATCCAACTGCATCTCAAACTGTGCTGTGTTGGGCCCTTGACTTTGAGGGAATTGGGCTAAAAGACCTTGAACTTGGGGCGGCTGTAGCTCAGGAGTTAGAGCGGGTCGTCCACTAATCGCTTTGGATAAAAGAGGTCGGTGGTTCGATTCCCGCCTCCTCCAGTCTGCATGTCGAAGTGTCCTTGGGCAAGATACTGAACCCCAAATTGCTCCCGTTGGTGTGCCAGCACCCTGCGTGGTAGCCTGCCGCCATCGGTGTATGCATGGGTGAATGTACCTACTGATTGTTAAGCGCTTTGGATAAAAGCGCTATATAAATGCAGGCCATTTACCATTTAACTTGATTTTAACAAAGTGTGGGGCACCTGGATAAGTGTCACTCTGTGTCTGTGTGTGTGTGCAGTGTTTTCCCTATAAAAAATGTCAGGCCTGGAGGGATTTAGAAACGTACCCCGACCGCAACGGTGGGGGCCATCGCTGGCGACGCTAAACTTTTAGCTAACCTGTTCGCATCTGTGTTAGCAATGGCATCCCAAGTATTATCATACTATTATGGGATAGTATTGTAATACTATGCCATAAAGGTTTATTGAAATTTTGGGGAGAGCAGGAAAAAATAAATAAAAAAAATAACAATAATAATAATTAAAACTATTTTTTCTGGCCTGGCGGGCCCGGCAGGCCTGTAGGATGGTAGGGGAAACACTGGTGTGTGCCTGCCTGCCTGCGTGCGTGCGTGCGCATGCGTGTGCGTGTGTGTGTTGAAGCAGCCTAATCTGTGCTCATAGATAAACTGTTTATAGTCTCTGCATTGATTGGTGTCACACAGCTCAGCTGGCTAAACGCCACGTTCGTTCCGAGACGCTGCGGTCAATAAGACGCATCACGCCGTGCATCACGATGTCGCCGCCTCCGCTAACTCACCGGGCCAGACCACCCCCCCCCCCCTCCTCTCAGTCAGTCTGCTCCCCCCCCCTCCTCTCAGTCAGTCTGCTCCCCCCCTCCTCTCAGTCAGTCTGCTCCCCCCCTTCTCTCAGTCAGTCTGCTCCCCCCCTCCTCTCAGTCAGTCTGCCCCCCCCTCCTCTCAGTCAGTCTGCTCCCCCCCCCTCCTCTCAGTCAGTCTGCTCCCCCCCTTCTCTCAGTCAGTCTGCTCCCCCCCCTCCTCTCAGTCAGTCTGCTCCCCCCCCCTCCTCTCAGTCAGTCTGCTCCCCCCCTCATCTCAGTCAGTCTGCTCCCCCCCTCCTCTCAGTCAGTCTGCTCCCCCCCCTCCTCTCAGTCAGTCTGCTCCCCCCCTTCTCTCAGTCAGTCTGCTCCCCCCCTTCTCTCAGTCAGTCTGCTCCCCCCCCTCCTCTCAGTCAGTCTGCCCCCCCCCTCCTCTCAGTCAGTCTGCTCCCCCCCCTCCTCTCAGTCAGTCTGCTCCCCCCTTCTCTCAGTCAGTCTGCTCCCCCCCCTCCTCTCAGTCAGTCTGCCCCCCCCCCTCCTCTCAGTCAGTCTGCCCCCCCCTCCTCTCAGTCAGTCTGCCCCCCCCCCCTTCTCTCAGTCAGTCTGCTCCCCCCCTCCTCTCAGTCAGTCTGCTCCCCCCCTTCTCTCAGTCAGTCTGCTCCCCCCCCTCCTCTCAGTCAGTCTGCTCCCCCCCCCTCCTCTCAGTCAGTCTGCACCCCCCCCTCCTCTCAGTCAGTCTGCTCCCCCCCTTCTCTCAGTCAGTCTGCCCCCCCCCTCCTCTCAGTCAGTCTGCTCTGATCGTCTTTACGCCTCGTACACACTCCTTAAAGTCGCCCTATAAAGCGCCCTCGCCAACGGGTTGAACATCTTCCAACAAACAAATCTTCGGTTAATAGGCTAAATTGGGGATAATGGCTGCCGCTCAGAACAGTCACAGGTGGGCTTCCTCTCTACTCAGAACAGTCACAGGTGGGCTTCCCCTCCGCTCAGAACAGTCACAGGTGGGCTTCCCCTCTACTCAGAACAGTCACAGGTGGGCTTCCTCTCTACTCAGAACAGTCACAGGTGGGCTTCCCCTCTACTCAGAACAGTCACAGGTGGGCTTCCCCTCTACTCAGAACAGTCACAGGTGGGCTTCCCCTCTACTCAGAACAGTCACAGGTGGGCTTCCCCTCTACTCAGAACAGTCACAGGTGGGCTTCCCCTCTACTCAGAACAGTCACAGGTGGGCTTCCCCTCTGCTCAGAACAGTCACAGGTGGGCTTCCTCTCTGCTCAGAACAGTCACAGGTGGGCTTCCCCTCTACTCAGAACAGTCACAGGTGGGCTTCCCCTCCGCTCAGAACAGTCACAGGTGGCCTTCCCCTCTACTCAGAACAGTCACAGGTGGCCTTCCCCTCTACTCAGAACAGTCACAGGTGGGCTTGCCCTCTGCTCAGAACAGTCACAGGTGGGCTTCCCCTCTACTCAGAACAGTCACAGGTGGGCTTCCCCTCCGCTCAGAACAGTCACAGGTGGCCTTCCCCTCTACTCAGAACAGTCACAGGTGGGCTTCCCCTCTACTCAGAACAGTCACAGGTGGGCTTCCTCTCTACTCAGAACAGTCACAGGTGGGCTTCCCCTCCACTCAGAACAGTCACAGGTGGGCTTCCCCTCTACTCAGAACAGTCACAGGTGGGCTTCCCCTCCACTCAGAACAGTCACAGGTG
This sequence comes from Poromitra crassiceps, assembly GCF_964638095.1. Taxonomy (NCBI): domain Eukaryota; kingdom Metazoa; phylum Chordata; class Actinopteri; order Beryciformes; family Melamphaidae; genus Poromitra; species Poromitra crassiceps. Next base: position 9,209,886 of record NC_139626.1, on the reverse strand, counting down.
GGCTTCCCCTCTACTCAGAACAGTCACAGGTGGGCTTCCCCTCTACTCAGAACAGTCACAGGTGGGCTTCCCCTCTGCTCAGAACAGTCACAGGTGGGCTTCCCCTAAAGGCATTCTCTTGATGGGCAATTTGGATGGGAGGAGATAATGCATCAGTTTGTCATAGAGGAGCTTAGCAATGTGAAAGGGATCATGTCGCTGTTGCGCATATTGTGTGCAACGTAGCTCCTCCCTCTCCCCTCCATCTCCATCCAACCTTCACGCCTCTTTTCCATACATTAGCGTCTGGTTGATCGTTGGTGTCCTGTCTCTTTGCTGCTTGTTCTCTACCTGAGTGTGTCACATATGTTCCTTAACTGTTGTCCCTCACGTGGTTCGAGCGAGCGTCCATGCTGGTGATCCTGCTGAACTGCGTGACCCTGGGCATGTTCCACCCCTGTGAGGACATCCTGTGCGACTCCGAGAGGTGCAAGATCCTGCAGGTAAGAGAGCCTCTTTTTGGATTTCCACGCAGCCAATGTTGACCAATGTGTTTGTGGATGTGATCTTCTTTTCACCAGGGAAATCAGTTGAGAACAAAGGGGGCGGGGGTTGGGGTATGTATTTTAAAGAAATGAGAGAAACCACAGAGATGTACCTACTGTTATGTATCATTACTTACAGCAAAGG
>NC_139626.1:9199217-9204217 GCF_964638095.1 Poromitra crassiceps | reverse complement strand
GGATAGTCTCTCTTTCCCCACCAGGAGGTTCTGATGTTAAGGATAGTCTCTCTTTTCCTCCGCCAGGAGGTTCTGATGTTGAGGATAGTCTCTCTTTTCCCCCGCCAGGAGGTTCTGATGTTAAGGATAGTCTCTCTTTTCCCCCACAAGGAGGTTCTGATGTTAAGGATAGTCTCTCCTTCCCCACCAGGAGGTTCTGATGTTAAGGATAGTCTCTCCTTCCCCACCAGGAGGTTCTGATGTTAAGGATAGTCTCTCCTTCCCCACAAGGAGGTTCTGATGTTAAGGATAGTCTCTCTTTTCCCCCACAAGGAGGTTCTGATGTTAAGGATAGTCTCTCCTTCCCTACCAGGAGGTTCTGATGTTAACTCATTCACCGCCAGTTTAGGACTGCCAATATTTAGCACAGGCCAAAGATTTTCATAATTGTTGGTCATCTTTCAAGACCCACAGTAAATTATCTATTAGCACCAGAGTGATTTGCAATACCTCAAAATGAAGATGTACGTCTCTGGGTTCACCAGGGGAAAAAAAGTGAGCTTTTAGCATGTTCTGTACTCTACTTATAGCCATTTATATACACCCTGTTTTCCCCCAAAATGTCTCTCTGAGAAAAGAAATTGCAGAAAATGGCATTTATGTATTTATGCACACAATCTCATGCAGAACTCGCTCTCAATTCTTTTATTTTGAACTGTATTGACATCAGACATGTAAATATTATTCGTTAGGACACAAATGACAAAAAAAAAATATATATATATATATATATACACATGAAGTGCTTTTTTTTTTACATTCAACAATACAGTTTACTCGGTGTGAGTGAGTGTGCAGACAGACAGACAGACAGACAGACAGACAGACAGACAGACAGACAGACAGACAGACACACCGACAGACAGACAGACAGACAGACAGACAGACAGACACACACACACACACACACACACACACACACACACACACACACACACACACGATCCCCCTTTTAGATTTCTAACCCCACATATGATAAGCAATAACCACGCCCTGTGGCGCTGGGATTGGCCAGGAGCAACACTGGAGGGCACGCAGCCCAGCGATTACATGAACCAACTGAATAGCTCTTGAGAAAGGACAGCGGGCTGCTCTGACTCCCGCTTCTGCCTTGTGCCTTGCTGTTGTGTGTTTATTTTGCACCCTTCCTCGTCCATGTCTCCCTGTCATATCCCCTGCTATCTGATCGTTCCCGTTTTCCCCTCGGCTATTCAACACGTCCTCACCGCCCTCGCAAACTGATCGATCATTTCCTCATTCCTCCGATGATCAAACACATCTCTTGATTACTTTCTCCCGGCTGGCACAGAGGAAGGCGACTCCAGCTCGTGCAGCGCGCCGAGGCGCGTTTCAATGGCGTTTCTCCTGTCTGCACAAGGAAGCGTTACCAGTTTTCTGCTTTTCCTCCTGCTCAATTTCAAAACAACAGCTGCGGTATGTGTTTGTTCACGTGTTGTCTTAGATGATAGGGACCTGATACCATGTGACAGGCTGGGGAAGTGTTTAAACTACGCCCTGCAGTAATAAAAACAAAAACACGTCAAACACGCCATTGGCGGGGAGGGCTATTTCTGATAACACGTCAAAGACGTCATTGGCGGTGAATGAGTTAAGGATAGTCTCTCCTTCCCCACCAGGAGGTTCTGATGTTAAGGATAGTCTCTCTTTTCCTCCACCAGGAGGTTCTGATGTTGAGGATAGTCTCTCTTTTCCTCCGCCAGGAGGTTCTGATGTTAAGGATAGTCTCTCTTTTCCTCCGCCAGGAGGTTCTGATGTTAAGGATAGTCTCTCTTTTCCTCTGCCAGGAGGTTCTGATGTTAACACATTCACTGCCAGCTGTTTTTTTTTTTTTTACTGTAGGTAGCTTCTGCCAGAGGGTTTTTTTGAGGATTCTGGCTCATCTTTCAAGACCTGAGGATTCTTTTCTGCTAAGATTTTGTGAACACAAAATATCTAAAAAGAACTAATAGAATGTGTGCTTTCTCTGTCTAAAAGAGTTAGTTTGTAGAGTTAGTAGTTATGTAGGCATTAGCACTTGAATACAGCATGGTTTCAGCATCTGAAAATTTATTCTGAGATAAATGGCTTTTTGTGAAATTCGATAGAACAGTCACTTTAACCATTCATTTTTGGCATCAGTAAGACGTCAGACATCTAAACAATAGTTTTTAACAGTAATTTCCTCCATAACAGCAGGAAACACCCCTCTCCTTCAAACTCCTCCCTCCGTGTGTGTTCTTCTTGGCTGCAGCGGGCGTGTCACAAGCTCGTTTCTGTTGCTGCTGTAACCTCGCGTCACCAGGCTCACTGCTTTGCTGCTGCTCCTGTCTGCTGGCGGCCGCTGTGCAAGTCTGGATGGGCTCGCTCGTTTCTTGGAGTTTCGGTTGAGAGCTTTGATGAAGCTTTTGCGATTCTGGTCTTATTTATGCTGCGTGTTTCAAAGTGTGTTCCACCCGTAATCTATTATGCAAATTTGCAATCCCTCACCGCCAGCAATCAGCGTGAAAGCGAAAGCGTTTTCGCCAATCCATTCTACAGTATGAGAATGGTTTCATCGCGCGTTCCCCTGCAGTTTTGGCTCTGCTTTTCTAGTCTGGGAGAGCACTGTCGCCACTTAGTGGGTCGGTGGAATGGGTTGTACACGTTCGGTGGCTCCAATATTTATATAAGAGATGTAAAAGGGTTAGATGCACATCCCACGGTCAAAAAAAAAATTCATTTTTTTTACGTATTAAGGATAGTCTCTCTTTTCCTCCGCCAGGAGGTTCTGATGTTGAGGATAGTCTCTCTTTTCCCCCGCCAGGAGGTTCTGATGTTAAGGATAGTCTCTCTTTTCCCCCACAAGGAGGTTCTGATGTTAAGGATAGTCTCTCCTTCCCCACCAGGGGGTTCTGATGTTAAGGATAGTCTCTCTTTTCCTCCACCAGGAGGTTCTGATGTTAAGGATAGTCTCTCTTTTCCTCCACCAGGAGGTTCTGATGTTGAGGATAGTCTCTCTTTTCCTCCACCAGGAGGTTCTGATGTTAAGGATAGTCTCTCTTTTCCTCCACCAGGAGGTTCTGATGTTAAGGATAGTCTCTCTTTTCCTCCACCAGGGGGTTCTGATGTTAAGGATAGTCTCTCTTTTCCTCCACCAGGAGGTTCTGATGTTGAGGATAGTCTCTCTTTTCCCCCGCCAGGAGGTTCTGATGTTAAGGATAGTCTCTCTTTTCCCCCACAAGGAGGTTCTGATGTTAAGGATAGTCTCTCCTTCCCCACCAGGAGGTTCTGATGTTATGGATAGTCTCTCTTTTCCCCCACCAGGAGGTTCTGATGTTAAGGATAGTCTCTATTTTCCCCCACAAGGAGGTTCTGATGTTAAGGATAGTCTCTCTTTTCCTCCGCCAGGAGGTTCTGATGTTAAGGATAGTCTCTCTTTTTCCCCGCCAGGAGGTTCTGATGTTAAGGATAGTCTCTCTTTTTCTCCACCAGGAGGTTCTGATGTTAAGGATAGTCTCTCTTTTCCCCCACCAGGAGGTTCTGATGTTAAGGATAGTCTCTCTTTTGCACCACCAGGAGGTTCTGATGTTAAGGATAGTCTCTCTTTTCCCCCACCAGGAGGTTCTGATGTTAAGGATAGTCTCTCTTTTCCCCCACAAGGAGGTTCTGATGTTAAGGATAGTCTCTGTTTCCCCCCACCAGGATGTTCTGATGTTAAGGATAGTCTCTCTTTTCCCCCACCAGGAGGTTCTGATGTTAAGGATAGTCTCTCTTTTCCTCCACCAGGAGGTTCTGATGTTAAGGATAGTCTCTCTTTTCCCCCACCAGGAGGTTCTGATGTTAAGGATAGTCTCTGTTTTCCTCCGCCAGGAGGTTCTGATGTTAAGGATAGTCTCTCTTTTCCTCCACCAGGAGTTTCTGATGTTAAGGATAGTCTCTCTTTTCCTCCACCAGGGGTTTCTGATGTTAAGGATAGTCTCTCTTTTCCTCCATCAGGAGTTTATCTCTTTTCCTCCACCAGGAGGTTCTGATGTTAAGGATAGTCTCTCTTTTCCTCCACCAGGAGTTTCTGATGTTAAGGATAGTCTCTCTTTTGCTCCACCAGGAGTTTCTGATGTTAAGGATAGTCTCTCTTTTCCTCCACCAAGAGGTTCTGATGTTAAGGATAGTCTCTCTTTTCCTCCGCCAGGAGGTTCTGATGTTAAGGATAGTCTCTCTTTTCCTCCACCAGGAGGTTCTGATGTTAAGGATAGTCTCTCTTTTCCTCCGCCAGGAGGTTCTGATGTTAAGGATAGTCTCTCTTTTCCTCCACCAGGAGGTTCTGATGTTAAGGATAGTCTCTATTTTCCTCCACCAGGAGGTTCTGATGTTAAGGATAGTCTCTCTTTTCCTCCACCAGGAGGTTCTGATGTTAAGGATAGTCTCTCTTTTCCCCCACCAGGAGGTTCTGATGTTAAGGATAGTCTCTCTTTCCCCACCAGGAGGTTCTGATGTTAAGGATAGTCTCTCTTTTCCCCCACCAGGAGGTTCTGATGTTAAGGATAGTCTCTCTTTTCCCCCGCCAGGAGGTTCTGATGTTAAGGATAGTCTCTCTTTTCCCCCACCAGGAGGTTCTGATGTTAAGGATAGTCTGTCTTTTCCTCCGCCAGGAGGTTCTGATGTTAAGGATAGTCTCTCTTTTCCCCCACCAGGAGGTTCTGATGTTAAGGATAGTCTCTCTTTTCCCCCGCCAGGAGGTTCTGATGTTAAGGATAGTCTCTCTTTTCCCCCACCAGGAGGTTCTGATGTTAACGATAGTCTCTCTTTTCCTCCACCAGGAGGTTCTGATGTTAAGGATAGTCTCTCTTTTCCTCCACCAGGAGGTTCTGATGTTAACGATAGTCTCTCTTTCCCCCCACAAGGAGGTTCTGATGTTAAGGATAGTCTCTCTTTTCCCCCACCAGGAGGTTCTGATGTTAAGGATAGTCTCTCTTTTCCTCCAC
>NC_139626.1:9191717-9194217 GCF_964638095.1 Poromitra crassiceps | reverse complement strand
CTCTTGTACTCTATAGAGGGTGACATCACAGGGGAAAGAGACCAGCCAATAAGAGAAGGTCAGTTCAGTGGCCTATTCTATTCTATCAAGACAGAACATAAAAACTGTGGAAAGTCTAGAATATGAGACCTCTAAAAGCAAAACAGCATGTTAGAACCATGATCAACAAGTCATGTTGCTACAACTGGATAATGCCAAAGTACTCCGAGTGACTTTGTAATGTAACTAGTAGTTACTTTTTAAGGTAATACAGCAAAATAACTCATTGCATTTAATAATAACTTTACCCACTCGAACTCGAGGATTACCTCTTTTAACCCATTGATACCTGATGCAGCATTTGCGTGTATATCCCTCATTTGTGTGTGTATCCCTTTAAGACCGCGGTTCGCGGTCTTAAAGGGATACGCACACAAATGCTGCATCAGGTATCAATGGGTTAAGAAACGACTTTAAAAAGTGAAATCCCTTAACCTCTGTCTAAATGACGCAGTGTCGTATATGTTATCGATCATGTATAGAGACACGCATGAATATTTGGTTGGCTACAGTGGTGTTGTTGAAGTGGTGATCTTGAACGCTCGCCCAGAGTCGGGCTGCGTTTGGCTCGGGCTGCCTGCTGGATCTAATGAGCACTTTGACACTTGAGCAGGAAGCGTTCAGAGCAGCGTTCAGAGTCATCAGGAGGGTTTGAAGTGCACTCAGCATCAGTGATTAAGTGCACTTAGTACATGAAGGCGCTGTTCAGGAGGTGATGACGGGGGGGGGTGTCATGTTGGCATGCACCCCACACATTGATAACACGCAACGCATGCAGCTCGCTGTGTCACTTCGTTTGGTCATGTGTGTGTGTGTGGGTGTGTGTGTGTCTGGCGGACATGTGTGTTTACATTCGCTCTCATGCGATGTGAGAGGTAACACAGGCTTTCACACACACACACATACACACGCACGCACGCACACACACACACGCACGCACCCACGCACGCACACACACGCACGCATGCACACACACACACACACACACGCACACAGACACACACACACACACACACACACACAGGGGGCTGTGAAGCTGGGTTGTGGTGTTTTGGCTGGGGGCGGGGTTCACACAGACCGAACACACATGCGTGACCAAGTACCACATCACAAGAGAGTGTGTGTGTGTGTGTGTGTGTGTGTGTGTGTGTGTGTGTGTGTCGTGGGGGGGGGGGGGGGGGGGTATGAGTTTGAGGTATGAGTATGCGTCTGTACCGTATGGCCAAGCCCCAACCTCGGTTCTGAAAAATGAGGCCAATGGGGAAGTCCCAAAAATTGTAGTTCCTCGAATGACCACTTGAAGCTGGCTGCAAAAGTCATTCCCTATAGAGCCCCAATGTTAATATGCCAGACTTTGCAGCAGAAATAATCATCTTTACAGCTTTACACGTTTTGTCTCTATATTTCACCTTTCAGAACAACTGTTCGTTTAGTCAATGATGTTCCCATTTCAAGTCAAATAGATCAAATCACACTATCCTTTGGGGGCGTGATTGACAGGTTGCCTGTCCAGCGCAGCTCGCTGATCATGGACCAACGAAAATAAAGAAATAAGATGGCGACGGGCAAAATGCCAAACGCAACCTTATCACAACACACACACATGCACACACACACACACACACACACACAGACACACACACACACACACGCACGCATGCACGCACACACACGCACACACACACACCACACACACCACACACCACACACACACACACACACACACACACACACACACACACACACACACACACACACACACACCACACACTGAGGGGGACTGTGGGAGACAGAGACATAATCGCAGTAATAGGGGAGTGATACGTCTTCCGGGGGAGAGAGAACGAGGGAGATAAGAGAGATGGAAGAGAGAGAGAGAGAGAGAGAGAGAGAGAGAGAGAGAGAGAGAGCGAGCAGCTGTTACTGCAGAGAGAAGCAGAGAGTGGGGGAGCAGATGAGAGTGACAGATGAAAGAGGGGGAGTGTGTGTCGCACTGCTGGAGATTCACCAAGGCCACCGAACGTTTGGGAATGTTCCGAGGGAAATGGAGGCTGTGTTGTCATCTAAACTATACATCATATATCATAATATCATAATGTCGTTGTCACATTCATTGTCATCGCGTGGCATACCGTAAACAAACGAGACCATGATGAGCTGTGACATCATATTAGGGGTGTCAAAATTAATCATATAATCGATGCAGACGTGTGAATTGAATCGGATCGAATCGTTGACAGATGAATCGTTGAATCGATTCATGAATGTTAAAAGTTCTGTTGACATTCAGATTTGAAAGCACTTTCTAAATAAAAAAGCGACTTGATATTTATCTGACTGCTTGTATTAATTGATGAAAAAGTAGCCATGTGCAGTAATAACATAGAAAATTGAGGATGTGATACTTGGAGCTGCAATAATTTGAGCTGTATCGAGATGCATCGTGGAATCGAATCAAATT
>NC_139626.1:9176717-9186717 GCF_964638095.1 Poromitra crassiceps | reverse complement strand
AGGATCTGATGGAACTAACAACCTGGCTGCTATTTTTACATCAGAAACTCTGCACAGCAAAAAAATAATTTGATCTCAAAAAGTCCTTTCATCCAGCATTGAGCCTCGGGAAAATGTCCCCCACCTCTTGAGAGTAGTAGTGGAGTGCCTTGTAATAATGACTTTAATATATTGACACTTTCTAGAACATTCATGAAACTGCATTGGTAACAGATTGGAGTTTATCTCACCCACTGAACATGGGACCCCCCCCCCCCACACACACACACACACTCTAGTGCAGCAACCAGGACACAAACCTAATCCGCTTCCCCTCAATCCGGCTTCCCACCGCAAACACAGCCAATCGTGCGGCGGGGGGGGGGGGGGGGGGGGGGGGGGGGGGGCGCAAACCTGCAACCCTCGTGTTGGCAGGCAGGGAATCTACAGCTAACACTACCCGGACGCCCCCTGGGTGTGATTTTTAACACAGCACGGTTAAGAACTGTTCACACATTCAAGCCTCTCTCCTCTCTCTCTCCCTCTCTCCCCCCCCCCCCCTCTCTCTCTCTCATCTCTCTCTCTCTCTCTCTCTCTCTCTCCCTCCCTCTCTCTCTCTCTCTCTCTCTCTCTCTCCCTCTCTCTTTAATTGTGGTCTGTGAGCTTCTGTGAAAACCTGCTAGTTCTCATCGTAAAAGTTCTCAGTGTTTGGTACAGTAATTAACCTCGGTCCCATGTCTCCAACTCTTGCCATGCTGCGTCCTTGAATTGGAGGGAATTGGGCCTGGAACAGTCATTGAACTTGATGTTTAAGAAGGTGTGGGAACCCTGCTTAGAGCTGTGTGTACACACACACACACACACACACACACACACACACACACACACACACACACACACACACACACACACACACTCAGAGCCCTCTCTTCTCCATGTGAACCTCTAGGCTACATGTTACTTATAGTGAACCTTTGAGCAGGGAGAGGGTAACTTTATCTGCATAAGCTAACAGGACCTCTACATGTTACTTATAGTGAACCTTTTGGAGCAGGGAGAGGGTAACTTTATCTGCATAAGCTAACAGGACCTCTACATGTTACTTATAGTGAACCTTTGAGCAGGGAGAGGGTAACTTTATCTGCATAAGCTAACAGGACCTCTACATGTTACTTATAGTGAACCTTTGAGCAGGAGAGGGTAACTTTATCTGCATAAGCTAACAGGACCTCTACATGTTACTTATAGTGAACCTTTGAGCAGGGAGAGGGTAACTTTATCTGCATAAGCTAACAGGACCTCTACATCTTACTTATAGTGAACCTGTGAGCAGGGAGAGGGTAACTTTATCTGCATAAGCTAACAGGACCTCTACATGTTACTTATAGTGAACCTTTGAGCAGGGAGAGGGTAACTTTATCTGCATAAGCTAACAGGTACCTCTACATGTTACTTATAGTGAACCTTTTGAGCAGGGAGAGGGTAACTTTATCTGCATAAGCTAACAGGACCTCTACATGTTACTTATAGTGAACCTTTGAGCAGGAGAGAGGGTAACTTTATCTGCATAAGCTAACAGGACCTCTACATGTTACTTATAGTGAAACCTTTGAGCAGGGAGAGGGTAACTTTATCTGCATAAGCTAACAGGACCTCTACATGTTACTTATAGTGAACCTTTGAGCAGGGAGAGGGTAACTTTATCTGCATAAGCTAACAGGACCTCTACATGTTACTTATAGTGAACCCTTTGAGCAGGGAGAGGGTAACTTTATCTGCATAAGCTAACAGGATTTGAGATATTTATACATGTCTCTGTTCGTGTTTGGATGACTCATCTACCAGTGGGTGTCCTGTGCCTTGATCTCGCTCCAGAATGATTTTTTTTTTCACTCTTCACCGCATTCTTTTCCGCTCCCGTTCCTTTGCATCGGCCTTTGTTGATTTATTTATTGATTTTCAGATTTAAGGAAATCAGGTTATCTTCTTTTAATCCCCGGCCAACTCCCCTTCCCCGTTCTGCTCCTTTGTTGTTGCTGGGCTGGTCCGATAATGATTGGGCGGGCCAGGGCTCCCGGTGCTGTCAGACAGCCAGACAGACAGTGACGAGGGCGAGAATACTGATTAGAACAACCTGTACTGTACTGTTAGTAGATGTGTCTCTTGGCTGTGTGTTTGGGCGATATGGTTTAAATCAATATGAAGATAGTCATACAGATTTTTCGCGATATTGATATAACGATATTGTTCATGTATGCAAAATCACGTTAAATAATCAAATTAAAGGTATACTATGCAACTATTTCACTAAAAAATATTTTCTTTATCCTTATAGAAAAGTTTCCCCTGAAAAACATCAATTTTAACCCACTAAATACTGTGTCAGTGTGTTTAATTGTTTAATTGTTTATTGTGGATCCCCATTAGTCTACACCAAAGGTGAGACTACTCTTCCTGGGGTGTTAGTGGTCAGACGCTGCCCCCTGCATCTGTTTGCCTGTGGTCGGGACGAATTTTGGCGGGTACATCGAGAACAGTTTAAGCGAGAACAAAAAATAACAACGGGGGGAAAAAACAAGATTTTTTTGTTCTTGCTTAAACCAATTTATTTATTTTATTTTATTTATTTTTTTATGGTCACTCAAGATTCTCTGGATCACGTGTTGGCTTGGTTCGAGCCTTAAAATTCGTTATATTTGGATTTATCGAAATGTCTATGGAGAAAATGGACGCGGAACTTACTTCCGGGGCAAATTATGTCACGAAAAGTCAGGTGCCTGTTGAGCTCTATAGCCAGTCTTAGCGACCAGCCAATAACATCACTCACAGTGCAACAGTCCAGCCAATAGCATCGCGATTTTGATGATTCTGGTGTCAAATGACAGGTTTTTAACTATGAAAATTTCAAAATTATACATCAGAAATCATTTGTATATCTCCTTTTGCCATTTACTCTGCATATATTTTTAAAGTAATGTGAAAATATGCATAAACAACAGTATTTTAGCACAAATGATCACGTGCTGTTTCCACCCAGTTTAATGGCTGAAACCACAAGTCAAACTTCTTCTCTTTCTGGAGACATCTTGTTTTCATCATTCACTATAACCTTTTCCTTAGCGGAGTCGGGGAAATGACCTTATTGCTGGTGGAAAATGCTGCGAGCGGAAATCCCCAAATCCGGACGCTCCTGTCTGAACGCGTATGCTGCTAGTTTTAGCAGGGCTTTTCTTCTTCTGTGGTACCGTCGTCCAATCTACTTCCTCTTATCAAAGGCACTTTCATAAGGTATTTGGACCTTTTATCATGCACATATTAATATGAAACTTTACACATTAGACTGTCAGATATCTGCAAATGAAAGCTAGTTGCGGCAGCTGACAATTAACCTCTTGAATAGCCCGCAAAGAAGGAGGAAGTACGTCACTCGCGTCCCCCAACTAGCTGTCCGGGTTTGGGGATATGCGTCCGTGCATGGCGTCGGTTCTGTTAGTCAGTAGGCTACTTTGCATTAAAAGATAGATTTATCTCTCTCTCTCTCTCTCTCTCTCTCTCTCTCTCTGCAGGACTTTGATGACTTCATCTTTGCGTTCTTTGCCATCGAGATGGTGATCAAGATGGTGGCTCTGGGGATCTTTGGGAAGAAGTGTTACCTTGGGGACACGTGGAACCGCTTGGACTTCTTCATAGTATTAGCCGGGTGAGTTAGACACTCACGCGCACGCACGCATGTACACACACGCACGCACACGCACACACACACACACGCACACACACACGCACGCACGCACACGCACGCATGTACACGCACGCACGCATGCACACACACACACACACACACACACACACACACACACACACACACACACACACACACACACACAGTAATTTGATTAAACATGTTACTGGATACTGCCTGCTGGTTTTGGTCTGACATTTTCCTCACACCACCTCCCCCACTGCTTTTTAATGCCATCCTTCTGTCACAGCTTCTGTTGTCCGTCAGTGGGAACAGGGCAGACTTCCCTTACTCTGCGTGCGTGTGTGTGTGTGTGTGTGTGTGTGTGCACGTGCGTGTGTGCACGTGTACATGCGTGCGTGCGTGCGTGTGTGTGTGTGCGCGCGTGCATGTGTGTGTGCGTGTGTGTGTGCGTGTGTACATGCGTGCGTGTGGGCACTCTTGTAACTGACTAACTCCCGGCATTTGATTGCATTATTAGTGTTTATGTCTTCTGTACCTTGTCTTCATGTGGACATAAATAAATCATTTAAATACGCGTGTCCTGCACAGTCCAGAGCTATTTGTAATCAAAGTGATGGCGCACCTGACACACCAGACACACGTTTGAATGATTTATTGTCCACATAAATACAAGCATACAAACGACATCAAGACTATTACAGTAATGCAGTCAGATATTGAGTCAGTCAGTGCCCAGTTAGCAACACCTTTGTACACACAGGATGATAACAGCTGCAGGTTGAAAGATAGAAGACAGTATTTAGGTATAACAGTGTTTCCCCTATGGGTTGCTACTTTTTTAGGGGGGGGGGGGGGTGTGACCTGCTGCCGATTCTGACCCTACTGTACATTGTACTTAGGCAGGTGATAATTGCATACCTGCACACCTGAGAGAAGCAGCAGCAGAGGGCCGTTATGCAAATCAAAATATGTGGCCAGCCAAATGAGCATGTCCATAGCATGTGCTATGTATGAGCAGTTGAGATGTGGGGAAATAACCTGAAACCAAAGTTGTCACTTCTTATCAATGTATGTTATTTTGCGCAATTTGCGGCGCCTTTCACAGTGTTGAGGGCCTTACTTACGCTAGCTGAGTGCGTAGTGAAAGGGCAGACCGACTCTGTGTGAACTGTGTAAGCTGCAAATCCTCGCATTGCCTGATGTATCTGACTGTATCTGTTTATGTATTTTCATTGCTTTTATCATCTTGCCCCCCTCCCCAATTTTTTTTTTAAATAAATAGCAGTCATAGGGAGACAATGGTAACCTAGGCAACGGCTGGTTGTCGGGCATTTGATATATTCTGGCACCCGCCTTCAGGTCTGTGGAGGAAGGCTCTGATGAAGTGTTTGTTTCTTTCGGAGACGATGATTACGCCTAAGCTGCTTCATCAGCAGGTCTGTGCTCGCTCCTGCTAATCACCTCGCTGTCAGGAGGAGGGAGACATGAGAGGGGGCGAGCGAGGGAGGGAGAGATGAGAGGGGGGGGAGAGAGGGGAGAGAGGGAGGGAGAGATGAGAGGGGGCGAGAGAGAGAGGGAGAGATGAGGGGGAGGGAGAGAGGGAGGGAGACATGAGAGGGGGTAAGAGAGAGAGGGAGAGATGAGAGGGGGGGAGTGAGAGAAGGAGGGAGACATGAGAGCGGGCAAGAGAGGGAAGGAGAGATGAGAGGGGGCGAGAGAGAGGGAGAGATGGGGGGGAGAGAGAGGGAGAGGGAGGGAGACGAGAGGGGGTGAGAGAGAGGGAGAGATGAGAGGGGGGGAGGGAGAGAAGGAGGGAGACATGAGAGCGGGCGAGAGAGGGAGGGAGAGATGAGAGGGGGCGAGAGAGAGAGGGAGAGATGAGGGGGGGAGAGGGAGGGAGACATGAGAGGGGGCGAGAGAGAGAGGGAGAGATGAGAGGGGGGGAGGGAGAGAAGGAGGGAGACATGAGAGCGGGCGAGAGAGAGGGTGAGACATGAGAGTGGGCGAGAGAGGAAGGGAGACATGAGAGCGGGCGAGAGAGGGAGTGAGACATGAGAGCGGGCGAGAGAGGGAGTGAGACATGAGAGCGGGCAAGAGAGGGAGTGAGACATGAGAGCAGGCGAGAGAGGGAGTGAGACATGAGAGGGGGAGAGAGGAAGGGAGACATGAGAGGGGGAGAGAGGAAGGGAGACATGAGAGCGGGCGAGAGAGGAAGGGAGACATGAGAGCGGGCGAGAGAGGGAGTGAGACATGAGAGCGGGCGAGAGAGGAAGGGAGACATGAGAGCGGGCGAGAGAGGGAGTGAGACATGAGAGCAGGCGAGAGAGGGAGTGAGACATGAGAGTGGGCGAGAGAGGGAGTGAGACATGAGAGCGGGCGAGAGAGGAAGGGAGACATGAGAGCAGGCGAGAGAGGGAGTGAGACATGAGAGCGGGCAAGAGAGGGAGTGAGACATGAGAGCAGGCGAGAGAGGGAGTGAGACATGAGAGTGGGCGAGAGAGGAAGGGAGACATGAGAGTGGGCGAGAGAGGAAGGGAGACATGAGAGCGGGCGAGAGAGGGAGTGAGACATGAGAGCGGGCAAGAGAGGGAGTGAGACATGAGAGCGGGCAAGAGAGGGAGTGAGACATGAGAGCGGGCGAGAGAGGAAGGGAGACATGAGAGCAGGCGAGAGAGGAAGGGAGACATGAGAGCGGGCGAGAGAGGGAGTGAGACATGAGAGCGGGCGAGAGAGGGAGACATGAGAGGTGGCGAGAGAGGGAGGGAGACATGAGAGCGGGCGAGAGAGGAAGGGAGACATGAGAGCGGGCGAGAGAGGGAGTGAGACATGAGAGCGGGCGAGAGAGGAAGGGAGACATGAGAGCAGGCGAGAGAGGGAGTGAGACATGAGAGGGGGAGAGAGGAAGGGAGACATGAGAGCGGGCGAGAGAGGGAGTGAGACATGAGAGCGGGCGAGAGAGGGAGTGAGACATGAGAGCGGGCGAGAGAGGAAGGGAGACATGAGAGCGGGCCAGAGAGGGAGTGAGACATGAGAGCAGGCGAGAGAGGGAGTGAGACATGAGAGGGGGCGAGAGAGGGAGGGAGACATGAGAGCGGGCGAGAGAAGAAGGGAGACATGAGAGCGGGCGAGAGAGGAAGGGAGACATGAGAGCGGGCGAGAGAGGGAGTGAGACATGAGAGCGGGCGAGAGAGGGAGTGAGACATGAGAGCGGGCGAGAGAGGAAGGGAGACATGAGAGCGGGCCAGAGAGGGAGTGAGACATGAGAGCAGGCGAGAGAGGGAGTGAGACATGAGAGGGGGAGAGAGGAAGGGAGACATGAGAGCGGGCGAGAGAGGGAGTGAGACATGAGAGCGGGCGAGAGAGGAAGGGAGACATGAGAGCGGGCGAGAGAGGGAGTGAGACATGAGAGCGGGCGAGAGAGGGAGTGAGACATGAGAGTGGGCGAGAGAGGAAGGGAGACATGAGAGCGGGCGAGAGAGGGAGTGAGACATGAGAGCGGGCGAGAGAAGAAGGGAGACATGAGAGCGGGCGAGAGAGGAAGGGAGACATGAGAGCGGGCGAGAGAGGGAGTGAGACATGAGAGCGGGCGAGAGAGGGAGTGAGACATGAGAGCGGGCGAGAGAGGAAGGGAGACATGAGAGCGGGCAAGAGAGGGAGTGAGACATGAGAGCAGGCGAGAGAGGGAGTGAGACATGAGAGGGGGAGAGAGGAAGGGAGACATGAGAGCGGGCGAGAGAGGGAGTGAGACATGAGAGCGGGCGAGAGAGGAAGGGAGACATGAGAGCGGGCGAGAGAGGGAGTGAGACATGAGAGTGGGCGAGAGAGGAAGGGAGACATGAGAGTGGGCGAGAGAGGAAGGGAGACATGAGAGGGGGAGAGAGGAAGGGAGACATGAGAGCGGGCGAGAGAGGGAGTGAGACATGAGAGCGGGCAAGAGAGGGAGTGAGACATGAGAGCAGGCGAGAGAGGGAGTGAGACATGAGAGGGGGCGAGAGAGGGAGGGAGACATGAGAGCGGGCGAGAGAAGAAGGGAGACATGAGAGCGGGCGAGAGAGGAAGGGAGACATGAGAGCGGGCGAGAGAGGGAGTGAGACATGAGAGCGGGCGAGAGAGGGAGTGAGACATGAGAGCGGGCGAGAGAGGAAGGGAGACATGAGAGCGGGCCAGAGAGGGAGTGAGACATGAGAGCAGGCGAGAGAGGGAGTGAGACATGAGAGGGGGAGAGAGGAAGGGAGACATGAGAGCGGGCGAGAGAGGGAGTGAGACATGAGAGCGGGCGAGAGAGGAAGGGAGACATGAGAGCGGGCGAGAGAGGGAGTGAGACATGAGAGCGGGCGAGAGAGGGAGTGAGACATGAGAGTGGGCGAGAGAGGAAGGGAGACATGAGAGCGGGCGAGAGAGGGAGTGAGACATGAGAGCGGGCGAGAGAAGAAGGGAGACATGAGAGCGGGCGAGAGAGGAAGGGAGACATGAGAGCGGGCGAGAGAGGGAGGGAGACATGAGAGCGGGCGAGAGAGGGAGTGAGACATGAGAGCGGGCGAGAGAGGAAGGGAGACATGAGAGCGGGCAAGAGAGGGAGTGAGACATGAGAGCAGGCGAGAGAGGGAGTGAGACATGAGAGGGGGAGAGAGGAAGGGAGACATGAGAGCGGGCGAGAGAGGGAGTGAGACATGAGAGCGGGCGAGAGAGGAAGGGAGACATGAGAGCGGGCGAGAGAGGGAGTGAGACATGAGAGTGGGCGAGAGAGGAAGGGAGACATGAGAGTGGGCGAGAGAGGAAGGGAGACATGAGAGGGGGAGAGAGGAAGGGAGACATGAGAGCGGGCGAGAGAGGGAGTGAGACATGAGAGCGGGCAAGAGAGGGAGTGAGACATGAGAGCAGGCGAGAGAGGGAGTGAGACATGAGAGGGGGAGAGAGGAAGGGAGACATGAGAGCGGGCGAGAGAGGGAGTGAGACATGAGAGCGGGCGAGAGAGGGAGTGAGACATGAGAGCGGGCGAGAGAGGAAGGGAGACATGAGAGGGGGCGAGAGAGGGAGTGAGACATGAGAGCGGGCGAGAGAGGGAGTGAGACATGAGAGCGGGCGAGAGAGGAAGGGAGACATGAGAGCGGGCGAGAGAGGGAGTGAGACATGAGAGCGGGCGAGAGAGGGAGTGAGACATGAGAGCGGGCGAGAGAGGGAGGGAGACATGAGAGCAGGCGAGAGAGGGAGTGAGACATGAGAGCGGGCGAGAGAGGGAGGGAGACATGAGAGGGGGAGAGAGAGGGAGGGAGACATGAGAGGCGGCGAGAGAGGGAGGGAGACATGAGAGGGGGGAGAGAGGGAGGGAGACATGAGAGGGGGGAGAGAGGGAGGGAGACATGAGAGCAGGCGAGAGAGGAAGGGAGACATGAGAGGGGGGAGAGAGGGAGGGAGACATGAGAGGGGGGAGAGAGGGAGGGAGACATGAGAGGGGGGAGAGAGGGAGGGAGACATGAGAGCGGGCGAGAGAGGGAGGGAGACATGAGAGGGGGAGAGAGAGGGAGGGAGACATGAGAGGGGGGAGAGAGGGAGGGAGACATGAGAGGGGGAGAGAGAGGGAGGGAGGGACAGGTAGATGGATGGTTGTGTCACACAGGTGGAGGGGTGGGGAGAGGGAGAAATGTGCAGCGGAAGAGTTATTTGTCGGGGGGGGGGGGAACGTGACAGTGGATAGGAACTTTCTGCTGGTAAATCATAGGGATGTTGCGTTCACCCCCCCCCGACTTTGTAAATTCTTCACCAAAATCAGCAGGAGCCGACTACTTGCTGACTACTTGAATGCATCACTCACTAGCCGCTGACTACTTGAATGCATCACTCACTAGCCGCTGACTACTTGAATGCATCACTCACTAGCCGCTGACTACTTGAATGCATCACTCACTAGCCGCCTGGGTCCGGACCTTCAAATCCGACACTCCATGAAGCTGAGTCTGGCTGCTTCAGCTCTGGCATCCATGAAATTATCTTTTCTCTGGTTCTACCAGCAATTCACCAATCAGCACTGAGGGGAACTAACGGTTGGCCAATCAGCGTCAATAAACCGCCCAACGGGCAGGACTAAGCCGTTGTCAAGCAGTTGTCAAGTGCGCCCATGGGAAGTGCACTGAGGAGTAACGTTAACAACAACAATGGCTGCGGCTGCCGCCTGCTATCTAAGCTGTTTTAAATCGATTCAAAGTACCAATTACTTTGAAATCCAAACGGCACACTGCTTGGAAGGCATTTATTCAAAGGGGGATTTTTTTTTTACGTTCTCCCGACTGGAGTAACCAACATAAGATTCAGGTCTCTGGT
>NC_139626.1:9161717-9171717 GCF_964638095.1 Poromitra crassiceps | reverse complement strand
AGCACACCTTGTTATAGTAGCAGAGTCAGGTACAGCACACCTTGTTATAGTAGTAGAGTCAGGTACAGCACACCTTGTTATAGTAGCAGAGTCAGGTACAGCACACCTTGTTATAGTAGCAGAGTCAGGTACAGCACACCTTGTTATAGTAGTAGAGTCAGGTACAGCACACCTTGTTATAGTAGCAGAGTCAGGTACAGCACACCTTGTTATAGTAGTAGAGTCAGGTACAGCACACCTTGTTATAGTAGTAGAGTCAGGTACAGCACACCTTGTTATAGTAGTAGAGTCAGGTACAGCACACCTTGTTATAGTAGCAGAGTCAGGTACAGCACACCTTGTTATAGTAGCAGAGTCAAGTACAGCACACCTTGTTATAGTAGCAGAGTCAGGTACAGCACACCTTGTTATAGTAGCAGAGTCAAGTACAGCACACCTTGTTATAGTAGCAGAGTCAGGTACAGCACACCTTGTTATAGTAGCAGAGTCAAGTACAGCACACCTTGTTATAGTAGTAGAGTCAGGTACAGCACACCTTGTTATAGTAGCAGAGTCAGGTACAGCACACCTTGTTATAGTAGCAGAGTCAGGTACAGCACACCTTGTTATAGTAGCAGAGTCAAGTACAGCACACCTTGTTATAGTAGTAGAGTCAGGTACAGCACACCTTGTTATAGTAGCAGTCAGGTACAGCACACCTTGTTATAGTAGTAGAGTCAGGTACAGCACACCTTGTTATAGTAGCAGTCAGGTACAGCACACCTTGTTATAGTAGTAGAGTCAGGTACAGCACACCTTGTTATAGTAGCAGAGTCAGGTACAGCACACCTTGTTATAGTAGCAGAGTCAGGTACAGCACACCTTGTTATAGTAGCAGTCAGGTACAGCACACCTTGTTATAGTAGTAGAGTCAGGTACAGCACACCTTGTTATAGTAGCAGAGTCAGGTACAGCACACCTTGTTATAGTAGCAGAGTCAGGTACAGCACACCTTGTTATAGTAGCAGAGTCAGGTACAGCACACCTTGTTATAGTAGCAGAGTCAGGTACAGCACACCTTGTTATAGTAGTAGAGTCAGGTACAGCACACCTTGTTATAGTAGCAGAGTCAGGTACAGCACACCTTGTTATAGTAGCAGAGTCAAGTACAGCACACCTTGTTATAGTAGTAGAGTCAGGTACAGCACACCTTGTTATAGTAGCAGTCAGGTACAGCACACCTTGTTATAGTAGTAGAGTCAGGTACAGCACACCTTGTTATAGTAGCAGTCAGGTACAGCACACCTTGTTATAGTAGTAGAGTCAGGTACAGCACACCTTGTTATAGTAGCAGAGTCAGGTACAGCACACCTTGTTATAGTAGCAGAGTCAGGTACAGCACACCTTGTTATAGTAGCAGTCAGGTACAGCACACCTTGTTATAGTAGTAGAGTCAGGTACAGCACACCTTGTTATAGTAGCAGAGTCAGGTACAGCACACCTTGTTATAGTAGCAGAGTCAGGTACAGCACACCTTGTTATAGTAGCAGAGTCAGGTACAGCACACCTTGTTATAGTAGCAGAGTCAGGTACAGCACACCTTGTTATAGTAGTAGAGTCAGGTACAGCACACCTTGTTATAGTAGCAGAGTCAGGTACAGCACACCTTGTTATAGTAGTAGAGTCAGGTACAGCACACCTTGTTATAGTAGCAGTCAGGTACAGCACACCTTGTTATAGTAGTAGAGTCAGGTACAGCACACCTTGTTATAGTAGCAGAGTCAGGTACAGCACACCTTGTTATAGTAGCAGAGTCAGGTACAGCACACCTTGTTATAGTAGCAGAGTCAGGTACAGCACACCTTGTTATAGTAGTAGAGTCAGGTACAGCACACCTTGTTATAGTAGTAGAGTCAGGTACAGCACACCTTGTTATAGTAGCAGTCAGGTACAGCACACCTTGTTATAGTAGTAGAGTCAGGTACAGCACACCTTGTTATAGTAGCAGAGTCAGGTACAGCACACCTTGTTATAGTAGCAGAGTCAGGTACAGCACACCTTGTTATAGTAGCAGAGTCAGGTACAGCACACCTTGTTATAGTAGCAGAGTCAGGTACAGCACACCTTGTTATAGTAGTAGAGTCAGGTACAGCACACCTTGTTATAGTAGCAGAGTCAGGTACAGCACACCTTGTTATAGTAGCAGAGTCAAGTACAGCACACCTTGTTATAGTAGTAGAGTCAGGTACAGCACACCTTGTTATAGTAGCAGTCAGGTACAGCACACCTTGTTATAGTAGTAGAGTCAGGTACAGCACACCTTGTTATAGTAGCAGTCAGGTACAGCACACCTTGTTATAGTAGTAGAGTCAGGTACAGCACACCTTGTTATAGTAGCAGAGTCAGGTACAGCACACCTTGTTATAGTAGCAGAGTCAGGTACAGCACACCTTGTTATAGTAGCAGTCAGGTACAGCACACCTTGTTATAGTAGTAGAGTCAGGTACAGCACACCTTGTTATAGTAGCAGAGTCAGGTACAGCACACCTTGTTATAGTAGCAGAGTCAGGTACAGCACACCTTGTTATAGTAGCAGAGTCAGGTACAGCACACCTTGTTATAGTAGCAGAGTCAGGTACAGCACACCTTGTTATAGTAGCAGAGTCAGGTACAGCACACCTTGTTATAGTAGCAGAGTCAGGTACAGCACACCTTGTTATAGTAGTAGAGTCAGGTACAGCACACCTTGTTATAGTAGCAGAGTCAGGTACAGCACACCTTGTTATAGTAGTAGAGTCAGGTACAGCACACCTTGTTATAGTAGTAGAGTCAGGTACAGCACACCTTGTTATAGTAGTAGAGTCAGGTACAGCACACCTTGTTATAGTAGCAGAGTCAGGTACAGCACACCTTGTTATAGTAGCAGAGTCAGGTACAGCACACCTTGTTATAGTAGCAGAGTCAGGTACAGCACACCTTGTTATAGTAGCAGAGTCAGGTACAGCACACCTTGTTATAGTAGCAGAGTCAGGTACAGCACACCTTGTTATAGTAGCAGAGTCAGGTACAGCACACCTTGTTATAGTAGCAGAGTCAGGTACAGCACACCTTGTTATAGTAGCAGAGTCAGGTACAGCACACCTTGTTATAGTAGCAGAGTCAGGTACAGCACACCTTGTTATAGTAGTAGAGTCAGGTACAGCACACCTTGTTATAGTAGCAGTCAGGTACAGCACACCTTGTTATAGTAGCAGAGTCAGGTACAGCACACCTTGTTATAGTAGCAGAGTCAAGTACAGCACACCTTGTTATAGTAGCAGAGTCAGGTACAGCACACCTTGTTATAGTAGCAGAGTCAGGTACAGCACACCTTGTTATAGTAGCAGAGTCAAGTACAGCACACCTTGTTATAGTAGCAGAGTCAGGTACAACACACCTTGTTATAGTAGCAGAGTCAAGTACAGCACACCTTGTTATAGTAGCAGAGTCAGGTACAACACACCTTGTTATAGTAGCAGAGTCAGGTACAACACACCTTGTTATAGTAGCAGAGTCAGGTACAGCACACCTTGTTATAGTAGCAGAGTCAGGTACAGCACACCTTGTTATAGTAGCAGAGTCAAGTACAGCACACCGAGCACAACATGAACAACAGCTGGCAATTTACAGAGGCTTTTTTGATATCTTTTGTCATTTTCATTATGGCGTACATGAAACACATAGAAGAATACTGTAATTGACCAACTATTGAATTACCCAGCAAAATGAAATAGGAAAATGCACTCTGGCTCTATCCACTGAAAAAAGTGTTATAACTGATGGGCAAATTTGCACATTTTGTTGTAGAATCTTTGTTAATTTTGGAGACATACTTTTGGAGACTCTAGAGATGATGCGCCACTGGTCCTCTTTTCCTCTTCTCCCTACTTATCCTCCAACCACTTATAGCCTCAGCCAGGAAGTGGTGGCTCGAGTGAGATCACTGACGACATCACTGATGACATCGCAATTGCTCACGTTACATCACTGATGACATCACAATCATCACACACACCGCCGCCCACACCGCTGCCACAGACACCACGCACTTAGCCAATTTGAACTAAAAGGAGATGTCATAATGCAAAGCAAGCCGACGGAGCTGGAGCAGCTTTCAGAGGTAGAAACTAACAGACCTTCATCATCCACTGTACTGAACTCATATCCTTATTGCTGTCATCATCTATCCTTATTATGTTTCACCCTGACAGCGAGAGGACGACACCATGTGCAATCACCGCCTTGGTCTCCTCACACGGGAGCCATAAAGGTGGCAGACAACATCATGCATCAACACAACAATATATAGGAGATGTGAAGATGTCTCGTCCTTCTATTATATATACGTCAATATGAACAAGAGATGGTCACATTTGAAATGAAATGTGTCTACAGTTCTGATAACGAGGTACAGTATCACAACTCCATTGGCTGATCTATCGATGTCTAAATGCAACACATACTGAAGCAGGTGAACTGGCTTTAAAGGAGCAGCTCACCCTAAAATCCCAAATAAATATATTCCCTCTCACCTGTAGTGCTATTTATCCATCTATATCGTTTTGTGTTAGTTGCCTGAGTTTTGGAGATATCGGCCGCAGAGATTCTGCCTTCTCTCCAATACAATGGAACTGGATGGCACTCGGCTTGTGGTGCTCAAAGTGCCAAAGAAATACATTTGATAAACTCAACAGCAACGTCTCTTTCCAGAAATCATGACCCGGTTACTCAAGATAATCCACAGACCTTGTTATGAGCACTTTCATAGAGGAACTATTTTCTTTTGACCGAACTACACCCGCTAGCTGCTAGCTAGTTCCTACATGAGACTGCAAAAGAAAATAGTTCCTACATGAAACTGACTGCTCACAACAAAGTCTGTGCATTATCTTGAGTAATGATTTCTGGAAAGAGACAATGCTGTTGAGTTTTTCAAATTGATTTTTTTGGGTGCTTCGAGCGCCCCAAGCCAAGTGCCATCCAGTTCCATTCATTGTATTCAAGAGAAGGCAGACATCTCTGCGGCCGATATCTCCAAAACTCAGACACAAAACGATATAGATGGATAAATTGCACTACAGGTGAGAGGAAAAATATGGATTTTGGATTTTAGGGTGAGCTGTCCCTTTAAAAACACAAGACATCCTCTCCTTCAATTCCAGACATGTGGTGGAGTGTCAGACTCAAGGTGCAAAACCCAAACCCTCTCCTTATGATTTATTGATGACACTTTGGACCCGCTCCAGCCCAGTTTGGGACAACAGGGGGGAGGAGCGTGTAGATGGAGGGAGGGAGCGAGGGAGGGAGAAGAAAGAGGTAGAACAAGTGAGGGTGAGAGATAGTGAGACGTGTAGAGAGAGAGAGAGAGGGGGGGGGGGGGGGGGGGGGGGGGCAGAGAGGGAAGGAGACTGCGAGAGACGGAGGTAGAGAGGATCAAATTTGATTTAAGTTACCTTCATTAATAAAGTTGCGTCATTGAACGCAACGCAGGCGAGTCACGAACATAAAAGCGTGCATTTAAAAACAAGGACAGAGGGGGCGAGAGAGGAAATTGTAATTGGGGGGAAAGATAGTGTTGGAGGAGTTATGTGATGTTGTCGTCCAGAGGACAGAGAGAGGGCACAGACAAGGATACAGCATCCATGAACTATGATGGCCATTCAACAAACGGCACAGTGTCAATTGGGGTCCTGTCTTAGTCTCGCTCTCTCTCTCCCTCTCTCGCTCTCCCTCTCTCTCTCCCTCTCTCTCTCTCTCTCTCCCTCCCTCCCTCTCTCTCTCTCTCTCTCTCCCTCTCTCCCTCTCTCTCTCTCTCTCCCTCCCTCTCTCTCTCTCTCTCTCTCTCCCTCCCTCCGACCCTCTCCAGGAGGCAGACATGTGCTTGTACAGCGTTAGGGCCAAAAGGTGTGTTTTTTGCCCTGGGTGTCCTTATCCAGCTGATCCAGCTGCGTTCATCCATTAGCTCGATCATCTCCCCGCTGCACGCGGGTCAGCCGCGGGTCGGCCATAATACAGTCGTATGGAGATGGAGATGAAAAAGGTGGAGTGGAAGTGTGACCGGAATGCTTTCAAGCTGCCATAAGTCTCCCCCATGATGATGTACCGTCTGAACCCTGCGTGACCTTTGACCTCCCCGATGGAAAGGGTCAAGAGAAGAGAGACTCTCCTCACAGAGATGAATACATCTGATGATTATTATTGCAGAGAAAGAGAGAGAATTAAGTGTTCAAACGTGATGATGATAAATAGCTTGGTAAACCATCCGGTCAGGTGAACTTCTGAACTTGGTTTGCGTTTGGTCTCCAGCCCTGGCCGGCCATTTTCACTCATGGTGGAGCAAAGTTCAGTTCCTCGGTGTGAGCGGCAATCCAAGGTGGCTGTCAGCCTGTCACTATACCTCCCCATGTCAAATAATCCACACTATCCATTTAACCCTCCCTGTCACACTCTGTCATTAGCTGTTCTCCATCCAGCGACAGGTGTGTGTGTGTGTGTGTGTGTTACAGTGACAGGTGTGTGTGTGTTACAGTGACAGGTGTGTGTGTGTGTGTGTGTGTGTGTGTGTGTGTGTGTGTGTGTGTTACAGCGACAGGTGTGTGTGTGTTACAGTGACAGGTGTGTGTGTGTGTGTGTGTGTGTGTGTGTGTGTGTGTTACAGCGACAGGTGTGTGTGTGTTACAGTGACAGGTGTGTGTGTGTGTGTTACAGGTGTGTGTGTGTGTGTGTTACAGTGACAGGTGTGTGTGTGTGTGTGTGTGTGTGTGTGTGTGTGTGTGTGTGTGTGTGTGTGTGTGTGTGTGTGTGTGTGTGTGTGTGTGTGTGTGTGTGCGCGTGCGTGTGCGTGTGCGTACGCGTCCCATCATGTTGGGTAATGACTCAGAAAGGAGGGAGGCAGGGGAACACCCACCCTCATTTCTCCTGATACCCGAGGGCTCTGGTGCACACAGCTATCTATCATTCACACATACGTACACACACACACACACACACACACACACCCACACACACACACACACACATACGTACACACACACACACACACACACACACACACACACGCATACGTACACACACACACACACACACACACTGAAGCAGCTATCTATCAGTCACAATTCATTGACCAAAGAACATCTAGTCTGGCAGCTTGGCTGTCTGTCACTGATGTCAAAGCCAATAGAATGATAACAATTTGTGACAAAAAGAATATCAGAGGAGCGGACAGAAGACTGGCTGCTTTATAATAAGTGAGAAATTGGTTGGGGGAGAGGACAGACAGAGATGGAGGAAATGTGCTGCTGTAAGGCCAGGCAGAAGAATATACAGTAATAAACTAATCATTTAAGTTTTTTAATCACTTTACACTACAAACCACTGCGGTTACATTTGTGAAGAATTCTGATGAAAATGGCTCAAGATTAATTTCCACGTTGCCACTTGAATGCCGTTACTCGATATTTCATGAATGGATGATTTTGCTCCTCCAACGCATTTTATGTGGGCAAATAATGCCCAAAGCATTTCATAATGAGCTGTATATGTTTTATGGAAGCAGTTGACATTTTGAACTGAAGCTCTTTAAGTGGCGTTTAAGTGAATGGTCCCTTCAGGCTAAAGTGTCTTCAGTTGCCACTTTCGTTTGGACTCCAGCTGTTCACTTGAGGACGGAGAGTAGGACAAAGACGATGATCACAGGATATGAGTAGGATGATGATGAGCCTAAGAAACCGTGGACGTGGGCAGGTTTTGGTTTATTGTCAAGCAGAGGGAACTCTATTGTACCCAATGGGGGAGCAGGAGAGAGTTGAGCTGTGTTTACATCTTTTAAACACAGCTCAGTTTATGTCTGAAAAATGGAGGAAAAATGGATTGGAATGCGTCTAATCAGCTTTTCTAAATTCGATCTTTAGCCTCTTGATCAGTGGCCCAGTCCTTCGGGTTGGTGTCTGATATGTGGCTGGTGGATGCAGTGGTGCAGCCCGGTAAAAAGCCATCCTGAGGGATCACGGTAGCCTGGTAAAGCAGCCCGTCACGTGAACTCACATTTCATTTGGTTCTGCGTGACGGTCTGGCCCCGACGCCATGGGGGGGGGTTTAGCAGGGGCGGGATCATGGGCGGGCGTAGTTACCTTGACAGACAACTCCTTCAGCCAATCAGCGTCAGATCCAGTCAAACCCAAATCCACTCGGGAGAATGGCAAAAACATATTTTCCGCCGAGAAACTGCGGTTGCGGCGATACTCCAGACCGTCACGCAGAACCAAATGAAATGTGAGTTCACGTGACGGGCTGGTTTACCAGGCTAGGATCACGGTACTTGTTTAATTGTTGTTATTGAGTCTATTTCTGCAATAACTGCCCTTTATGGCTGTTTAAACTAGACAAACGCTGACATGACTCCTCGAGACGATCAGGCAAGGAGGCGGCCATTACTGTTTTGTTAGTGCAGTGCTAGTGGCGTTCCTGATTGGCCAACTTGCGCTGTCAATCACAGCGGAGTCGCTGATTGGCTCTTCCGCTCTACAGCTTCTGCTAAACCCCCCCCCACTGGCGCCGGGGCCAGACCGTCACGCAGAACCAAATGAAATGTGAGTTCACGTGACGGGCTGGTTTACCAGGCTAGGATCACGGTACCTCACATTCTGTTTCGCAGCCGTGCACATTTATTTCAGTGGGCGGGAGTTCTTTCTTGCTTTGACAGACAACTCCTTCGGCCTATCAACATCGCCAATCCAAACCAAATCCAAATCGAAAGAACGGTGAAAACATATTTTCCGCTAAGAAACTCTACTGGTGCATACTCTTGTTCTTGTTTAATTGTTGTTATTGAGTCTGCAATAAGTGCATTTACGCCTGTGTTACTCTATAACGTTATCATTAGCGCTCGTTGCTAGAGACGCCATTACGGTTTTGTCAGCGGCATCCGTGATCAGGATGTTTTGAGCAGGCTGTCAGTGGTGTAGCTGCAGGATGTTTTGAGCAGGCTGTCAGTGGTGTAGCTGCAGGATGTTTTGAGCAGGCTGTCAGTGGTGTAGCTTCAGGATGTTTTGAGCAGGCTGTCAGTGGTGTAGCTTCAGGATGTTTTGAGCAGGCTGTCAGTGGTGTAGCTGCAGGATGTTTTGAGCAGGCTGTCAGTGGTGTAGCTGCAGGATGTTTTGAGCAGGCTGTCAGTGGTGTAGCTTCAGGATGTTTTGAGCAGGCTGTCAGTGGTGTAGCTGCAGGATGTTTTGAGCAGGCTGTCAGTGGTGTAGCTTCAGGATGTTTTGAGCAGGCTGTCAGTGGTGTAGCTTCAGGATGTTTTGAGCAGGCTGTCAGTGGTGTAGCTGCAGACCCACAGACAGAAGACAGACAGACAGAGGTGAGGTGAGGACGGGAGCGGTTAAACGTCAGATAACAGACCCTGTTCTACATTCCTGAACTGCCTTTCGTGCTTTTCCTATTATAGCGCTATCTGGGTGGCATTGTGTTCTGTGTGTGTTCTGTGTGTGAGTCTGTGTGTGTACTGTGTGTGAGTCTGTGTGTGTGCTGTGTGTGTACTGTGTGTGAGTCTGTGTGTGTACTGTGTGTGTACTGTGTGTGAGTCTGTGTGTGTACTGTGTGTGTACTGTGTGTGAGTCTGTGTGTGTACTGTGTGTGAGTCTGTGTGTGTGCTGTGTGTGAGTCTGTTTGTGTGCTGTGTGTGAGTCTGTGTGTGTGCTGTGTGTGTACTGTGTGTGAGTCTGTGTGTGTGCTGTGTGTGAGTCTGTTTGTGTGCTGTGTGTGAGTCTGTGTGTGAGTCTGTGTGTGTTCTGTGTGTGAGTCTGTGTGTGTACTGTGTGTGAGTCTGTGTGTGTACTGTGTGTGTACTGTGTGTGAGTCTGTGTGTGTACTGTGTGTGTACTGTGTGTGAGTCTGTGTGTGTACTGTGTGTGAGTCTGTGTGTGTGCTGTGTGTGAGTCTGTTTGTGTGCTGTGTGTGAGTCTGTGTGTGTGCTGTGTGTGTA
>NC_139626.1:9149217-9154217 GCF_964638095.1 Poromitra crassiceps | reverse complement strand
GAATCAGAATCAGAATCAGAATCACTTTTATTGCCACAGTATGCAAGTTACATACGAGGAATGTGTCTTAGTGTCTGTATGCAGTGTAGCGGTCACATCAATATACAGAGATAAGAAGTAGGAAGATAACTAGAGACAATCACAAAGTTGCAAGTGCAATCAAATCGAGTAAATATATACAATATGTACATGAGTGGTGAAGTGTTCTGTGGATGATAAATATGAATTTACATTGGATTTACATGAGATTTACAGACTGAGTTAAATAGACGTTAAATAGAGAGCCGCAGGAACGAGTCCGGAAATCATCGATGCTAACACTCCTGGTTCTTCACTGTTTTCGCCTATGGGAGTTTTGAATGGGTTTTTGGCGCGATGCTTCTAATAATCTCTCTGGGCAACGCTGGCTTAATCAAACGCGAACCAGTGTTTAGTAACATCATCTTCACACACGAGGACCACTTTTATGAGTTTTGAAGCTTTTACGTGCCGTTAAAAGGGCGGCTAGCTAGCAAACGACTAAATGAGACTACACTGTTGAGTCAATGGGGATATATACGTCAATAACGTCACCACTTCAAAGGACGAACACGGAAATTCTCTTACCCTCACCTGGTTCAGCCCGTTCAGCCCGGGGTAATCAGTGCACATCAACAACAGTCCAGGTTGAGTGCTGACGTGATGTGGAAGCCTATGCGACAGTGTGTAGTTCTAGATTAGCTTAGCTCGAGCTTTTTACTTCTAGGGCTCGCATTTACGCTAGAAAACTCATGAAAGTGGTCCTCATGTGTGAAGATTATCCGACTGAACTCTGGTTCGCGTTTGATTAAGCTTGCCTTGCCCAGAGACCTTATTTGAAGCATCGCGGCAAAAACCCATTCAAAAATCCCATAGACAGAAACAGTGAAGAACCAGGAAGTCCGAGACTTCCGCATTCTGACTACAAAAATACGTCATCCCTGCGGCTCTCTATAGGCAGTGATGGATCTACATGAATTTACAGTCTGAGTTAAATAGAGTTTATATTGAATGTACATGAAATTTACAGGCTAAGTTAAATAGGCATTAAATGTGCATGGAATTTACATGAATTTACAGTCCCAGTTAAACAGGCATTAAATTAGATATGAGTTATAGTTTTATGGGGGGGGGGTTCAGTTGAGTTTTGGAGGAGGTAGTGAGTTTGTGTGTGAGGGGGGGGGGGTTGTTGGTGAGGCCCTTGGTGGAAGGGGTTTCCGGGCCTTGTTGGTGAGGCTGATAGCGGTTGGGAAGAAGCTGGTCTTGTGGCGGGTGGTTCTGGTCTTGGCAGACCTCAGTCTCTTGCCGTGGGGGAGTGTCTTAAAGAGTTTGTGGCCAGGGTGGGAGGGGTCAGCCATGATCTTGCGAGACCGCTTCAGTGTCCTGGCTGCATGCAGGTCCTGGAGGGATGGCAGGTTGCATCCGATTATCCTCTCAGCGCAGCGGATGATGCGCTGAAGTCTGTTGCTGTCTTTGAGAGTGGCAGCAGCATACCAGACGGTGATGGAGGAGGTGAGGATAGACTCAACGATGGAGGTGTAGAAGTGCACCATCGTGGCCTTTGGCACTTTTAATTTCTTCAGCTGCCACAGGAAGTACATCCTCTGCTGTGCCTTCTTGGTGAGAGCTCTGATGTTCAGCTCCCATTTTAGGTCCTAGCTGATGATGGTCCCCAGGAAGCGGAAGGACTCCACAGTGTTGACTGGGGAGTCACCCAGGGTGATGGGGGAAGGTGGGGCTTTGTTCCTCCTGTAATCCACAATCATCTCCATTGTTTTTTGAGCATTTAACACCAGGTTGTTTTGACTGCACCAAGTCACCAGATGGTCACGCTATTCCCCCTCAGTTCTCCTCCCTCCCGACCAGGCCCCCCGACCGACCAGGCTTCCCACCCGCAGACATGCCCAATTGTGTCTGTATTGGAGATTGCAAATTGTTGGCCAAGAGGCATGCGTCTCCAAAGACACATGCGTCTCAGAAGACACATGCGTCTCCAAAGACACATGCGTCTCCAACAGGCGTCTCCAAAGACACATGCGTCTCCAAAGACACGTGCGTCTACAAAGACACATGCGTCTCCAAAGACACGTGCGTCTACAAAGAGACGTGCGTCTCCAAAGACATGTGCATCTCCAACATGCGTCTCCAAAGACATGTGCGTCTCCAAAGACACATGCGTTACATCCGTCTCCGAAGACACATCCGTCTCCGAAGACACATGCGTCTCCAAAGACACGTGCGTCTCCAAAGACACGTGCGTCTCCAAAGACACGTGCGTCTCCAAAGACACGTGCGTTCCCTCCGTCTCCAAAGGCAAGTATGCGGATGTGAATTGGAACATTAGTGGATTAATGGCCATTTGCCCAGTGAGAGCAGGAGAACATGTACTACATGCACAGCATAATTGGCTACAGAAGCTTGCCTTTATATTTTCAGTGTTTCTATTCCCAGATGACATCCAGGGGCTTCTACAGTATGTACATATTTACACTATGTAATGTACATCATTTGCACTAACACTGAAAGTGTTTGCTTTGTTGCTGTGCTTCGTCTATATTCTCATTCTCAACCCCCTCCTCCATATGTTACAGCATGCTGGAGTACTCCCTCAACCTGCAGAACGTCAGCTTCTCGGCGGTGAGGACGGTCCGCGTGCTGAGACCGCTGAGAGCCATCAACAGAGTGCCAAGTGAGTGCCCACCTCTCACCCTTATAAGCCCTCTAAGCAAACTTTGGCTGCTTCTGAGCACGCCCCCCACTACAGCGCTCTAAGGCTGAGGATACACTACACCGCTCTAAGGCTGAGGACACACTACACCGCTCTAAGGGGCCCTTTACACGAGGACGGTTTCCTATGGTGACGTGGAATTATTTTATCGTTAGTGCCTCCCTTTTAGACGGCGACGGCGAATTCGCGCTTAGGAAACTACACATTTTGAAACCATCCTCCAGAGTGAAATTATTGGTGACGCCCCCCGCTGATCGCTCCATGTAATCGCTTTGAGACGGCACATTTCAGAAACTCTGACGTGCCTGCACACCCGGAAAAATCACACGGCAGACGTGTTGTGTATTTCTGATACCGTTTTGACTAATCCTGGCTTCCTCTGACGTTAATAGATCAATAAAATGTTTTCCAGTTATTCCTAGGCTGCAAACTTGTTTTAACATGCAAATCGGAGTTGTTTCTGACGAGAATAAAGTAACGTTAACGCTACGTTATGTCAGACTGTTCCTCATCCCCCATGCCAAAGGCCCCGCCTCGGCCATGAGAGGCTCAGAGCACTGCTGCTGCTCCTGCGCGCGCCCCCGCCCCGCGGCCCGGAGCTTGGGGCTCGTGCATGAGCCCCTCGTGCGACGAGCAACACCCCGTTGACCATCACACTGACACCTAGCGACCTGGCATGTACATTACGCCGTTTTAAAAATTCAACAGCGCTCATGTAAACAGGGAGAAGGTGTGAAGGAAAAGGTGTGAAGGAAACGCTATTGTGTCGTTTCTTCCAGAAACTGTCCTCGTGTAAAGGGCCCTTAAGGCTGAGGACACACTACACCGCTCTCAGCCTGATTGCAGCCATGCTTTGTCTACACACGGTCGGGTCTTCGCCGCACTGATGATCGTGTCGTGTGTGAAGGTTCAGGACTTTAATCTCACCATCCAGTTGGCACCATCATGTTTGATTTTCAAGATTTGATTCTGGTCTTAATTTGCTCCTGTGTTGTGAACTGGTCAAAGGCTCAACGCTGAGCAACGGAGAGCATCAAGATCTGCAAATGCCAGTTGTTGTTGCTGCAGTCGTTTCGCAGTTTGTTGAGATTGCAGCGTGTCCCCAGCTTAAGATTCAGATTCACTTTAATTGCCACCCATGTACATTAGTAATCAGATGACATACGATGAATTTGACCTTCAATAGTTACAAGACAAAAACTACAGAAAGACAATCACACACAAATGAAGGTGCAGTCCTTTAAGGTGACGTACAGTATGATGGGGGTGGGGGGGGTAGGATCATGTCAGTGGGGGGATCCTGGCCTGTTGCCAAGGCGTTGTGTATTACTGTAGCACCAGGGATGCTTAGAGTAACAGCTCATGTGTATATTGGTCAATTAGCGTAGCAACGGGTAGCAGACAGGTGAAAAGTGGAGTGTTTGAGTGACCTCTGCAGTTGTTTGAACTCTGTCAAGAGATTCATACTCAAACTAGAAGGAGGGGGAGCACAGACCTTCACCAAGGTCTGTGCTATTATTGCTTGTTCATGAGACGGATCCGGATCCACTCCAAAATGTAATGGGTTCTTCCTTGGTCCATGCTAAAGATGACATTATCATAATTATGACATGATCACTGTCGACATCATCACTGTAGTTATGACATCATCTAACAAACATAAATGTCGGCATGTGATACACCATACCAGAGTATAGCTGGAAGCTAATTCGCATAGCAGTCCAGTCCAATAATCCAAATGTGATGTTGTAGTTGTTTATCATCCTCATAATGCACAGAAAAGATCACCAAACGTCACCAGAAATGTATTTAGAAGCCGCACCAAGTACCAACATGTTTCCTGTGACAGTTTGTTTGGTGACCTAATAATTTCTCATGTTAGAAACGTAGCGCTAGTTTGCTATGAGCATGTTTGGAAGGTTTGGTTTGCAGATGATGATAGGTGTCTAGACTTACCTTAAGGTTAAGTGAGTGGAGGCCCCTGCTGCCCCTGCCCGTGTGTTCATCTTTCATTGTGCAGGTGGACCCAATTCCTGCATGGGGTTGGAATGTAGGTCAGGGACGAGAGGTCGGCCGCACTTAGTATTCTGCCTCCGCTCCGGCTCTGTGTTGTGGCTTCCCCCAGCCAGCCAGCCAGGTTTGGCCCAGACACATTTATATGCAATTTTCCCCCTCATTGCCTTTTATTAAAGGACCACAGCTCATAGCTACACATACACACGCACGCACGCACACACACACACACACACACACA
>NC_139626.1:9114217-9146717 GCF_964638095.1 Poromitra crassiceps | reverse complement strand
AACTGTTAGCACTTAGGTACCTCGCTCTCTGCAGGCCCACATTGTTCCTTTCTCTCTGTCTCTCTGTCCCTTCCCTCTCTCCTCCTCTCTATTGGCTCTGTCTCTTCCCTCTCTCCATCTAGCCCTCTCTCCTCCTCTCTATTGGCTCTGTCTCTTCCCTCTCTCCATCTAGCCCTCTCTCCTCCTCTCTATTGGCTCTGTCTCTTCTCTCTCTCCATCTAGCCCTCTCTCCTCCTCTCTGTTGGCTCTGTCTCTTCCCTCGCTCCGTCTAGCCCTCTCTCCTCGTCTCTATTGGCTCTGTCTCTTCCCTCTCTCCGTCTAGCCCTCTCTCCTCCTCTCTATTGGCTCTGTCTCTTCTCTCTCTCCATCTAGCCCTCTCTCCTCCTCTCTATTGGCTCTGTCTCTTCCCTCTCTCCGTCTAGCCCTCTCTCCTCCTCTCTATTGGCTCTGTCTCTTCTCTCTCTCCATCTAGCCCTCTCTCCTCCTCTCTATTGGCTCTGTCTCTTCCCTCTCTCCATCTAGCCCTCTCTCCTCCTCTCTATTGGCTCTGTCTCTTCCCTCTCTCCATCTAGCCCTCTCTCCTCCTCTCTATTGGCTCTGTCTCTTCCCTCTCTCCATCTAGCCCTCTCTCCTCCTCTCTATTGGCTCTGTCTCTTCCCTCTCTCCATCTAGCCCTCTCTCCTCCTCTCTATTGGCTCTGTCTCTTCCCTCTCTCCGTCTAGCCCTCTCTCCTCCTCTCTATTGGCTCTGTCTCTTCTCTCTCTCCGTCTAGCCCTCTCTCCTCCTCTCTATTGGCTCTGTCTCTTCTCTCTCTCCGTCTAGCCCTCTCTCCTCCTCTCTATTGGCTCTGTCTCTTCCCTCTCTCCATCTAGCCCTCTCTCCTCCTCTCTATTGGCTCTGTCTCTTCCCTCTCTCCGTCTAGCCCTCTCTCCTCCTCTCTATTGGCTCTGTCTCTTCCCTCTCTCCGTCTAGCCCTCTCTCCTCCTCTCTATTGGCTCTGTCTCTTCCCTCTCTCCGTCTAGCCCTCTCTCCTCGTCTCTATTGGCTCTGTCTCTTCCCTCTCTCCGTCTAGCCCTCTCTCCTCGTCTCTATTGGCTCTGTCTCTTCCCTCTCTCCATCTAGCCCTCTCTCCTCCTCTCTATTGGCTCTGTCTCTTCCCTCTCTCCGCCTAGCCCTCTCTCCTCATCTCTATTGGGAAAAGGGCTAAGCTGGAGCTCAATTAATGAACACACTGTTCCTGGCCTTGTGTGCACTTCCTGGGTGTCTGGCATTGACTGATGTGCTAACATGACAGGCCTGCCAGTGGAAGTGACAGATACATCTCGCAGGCCTTGTCCACCGGCTGCCAACCAAACCAAAAATCCCGGCGGCGCCGCCAGTACGCCAACACCCACTGTCTGCCGCCGGATTGGCTCTTACCCTCCCGTCCAATAACAGCCCCCGGGGAGCTTGTACCAGGCCTGTCATTGGCTACAGCCAGGCAGACATGAAAACCTGTGACATGCCTCTGTGCGGGTCTTAATATTCACAGCGAGCGGCCGGTCACTCGAGCTCACTTGAGATGACGGGGAGAACATCTCTCCCAGGAAAGGAGTCATGGTTTATTAGACACGTTGGTCACGTCGTGGACACACGTGATGTTGAGTGTGAGCTGGGGGATTCTGTTATTTACTTGCATTAATGTATATGTTTATGTCTCCAGTTGGTCCACACTAATCTGTATCAGACTTAGTATCTACTAAGCCGTATTAGTGCATTTCCATTTTTAATGTTTTGTCTGAGATTCGTTTTTTTTTTATCTTCATTTGGCTGGTAGCTACGATATGCAAATTAAAGTGAATAAAGTCTGATTTAATGGGCTTTCATTTCAACGAGACTAAACTAGACTAGAATATTGACTTCAATAGACTTTTGATATCCATGGTACAGTATGTATGTCTAGGAGTAAACATGGTCTTCCCCGTAATCTTACAGCTTCAATATGCACTGGAAAACTGTCTATTTGTCTATCTTTTTAAATGAGTAAATTGAATGCATTTCTTTATTATTTAAACAGGGACAATCTACAAGAACATTAGCCTTATAAATAAGGAGAGACGTGCTGTACTGGGTTATAGCAAAATTGCTATTCTCCACCCGTAGTCCCATGGCAGGTAAATACTGCATTTTCACAGCCAAACCCCCCGTTTTTTTTAATAGAACAGGACCTACAAATAACAGCTGCTCATGCACCTGCCAAAGTGCTACACAAGTAGTACACAAACCAGCCAGCCACACTCAGAGAATTACCATAGAATTACCATAAACCATTACTATACACCATTTAGCTGCCGGGTGGTGTTGTTTTCCAAAACCCCGGCTATCCACAGTTCCTACACGCCAAGGCCGAGTGGAGTGAGGGAGCGGAGCAGACAGCAGCAATGGATCAGAGTTCACGAATCGCGGAAGGCGAATGCACCCTCACACGGGGGGAGGGGAGGGGGCGGTGACGTGGCTCGTACCCCGCTACCTGTCAGCCAACGGGACGGGCCCGGAGGCTGCGACACAAGACGGGACATTGAACATGCTTCCCCTCAGTGTTGATCAATCAAAGCTTGCCTGCTGGAAAGTTAAGCGGCGCCCCAGCACCTGATTGATAGGCCAGAGCCAGCGGCGTAAGCGCGTGAGTCGATATAGGTGATTATCACGGGACACGTACACAATGATCCACCCCCGCAATCTAGCCCAGCACACGCACGCACACACACACACACATGCACACGCACACACACACACACACACGCACGCACACGCACACACACACACACACACGCACGCACACACACACACACATGCACACGCACGCACACACACACACACACACACACACGCACGCACACACACACACACACACACACACACACACACACACCTCGCTGTCTTAACGAGGCGTCGCAGCTCTCTCATTGTTTAGCCACAGTATGTGCCCTTTCCCCAAAGCCTTATTGAATTGGCATACGCCCACGAGAACAACACTAAGACACACACACGCACACACACGCACACACACGCACGCACACACACACACACCAGGGTGCAGAGCTCACGTTGTCGGCCACACACTCTCTCTCACGCTGTTGTTTTGGACCAGGCATTAGTAATGTGGAGCGGTTCATTCTGTTCATTCTGTTCATTCCACGCTTTGTCAGACCCACTGTTTGAGCAGCGGCTAGCTGCTTCACACACACTGTCTTGTCCTTTCCGCCCAGATAAGCCCTGAAGGCAACAGCCGACAACAACAGCAGCAACAGCAACCACGACCTCCCAGCTCCCTATCCACTCGTGCCCCCCTTCTACGGCAAGAACGCTTGCCAAGTCTCCGTACTGCCGTTAACCCATTGATACCTGATGCAGCATTTGCGTGTATATCCCTCATTTGTGTGTGTATCCCTTTAAGACCGCGAACCGCGGTCTTAAAGCGATACACACACAAATGCTGCATCAGGTATCAATGGGTTAAAGAGCTCGCAAAGGACTTCCCGGGCTTTAGGCTTTCAGAGCAAAGGCTGAGTCACCCCTCCAACTTCCGCCCTGGCATTTTGGTTCGGGGGGGGGGGGGGGGGGGGGGGGGAGGCGAGAGGGAGAGCTTGGGGGGACGCGGGGGTCCCGCTATCCCCGCGGGGGGCTCCCTCTGAGAAGACGAGGGCGTTCAGACGGCGAAGGTTAGAACGAGTTCAGTTGAAATGGTGCTCCTCCTGCCGTCAGCGCACGGGTGCACGGGGCTGCTACAAAACAAAGATGAGTCAGATCACAGTACTGTACACGACCTCCAGCAGCTCTTGGCAGCGTGCGAGTTGATCTTTTGCTGCTAAAAGGAAGGAGGCGTCCTGTTGTCTCGCATCTTCAGTCCAAGAAGCAACAGCTCATTCAGAAAGAGCAGCTAGAGAAGGCTTTGAGCACGGAGCACATCTTCAGCAGCATTATTACATTGTGGCTATTTTCAGTTCAAACATATGCTGCTGCTGCGCTGTGATTTATCAAAGGAATGGGAATGTGTGCTACAGTAACGGCTCCTCTGCAGCGAGCCAGCAAAGAGCACATAATGGTGGAAAAATGCTGAGAGAGTGATGTAGTCCCACTGATGTCATGGTGAAATAAAAAAAAAAGAGGGTAAAGTACAAACTCCCGTCTTTGATCACCATCGGGCAAACAACCACCAACAGACACACACAATTCTGTCATATTTCAAGTATTAATTTATGTTTCCGTTCCCCTTAACGGACCCCATTTTCCCATGACCTACATGGGTTTCTGCCTAAGATGATTTATACTATATGAGTTTATGTCGTATAGATCGAGTCTGAAACAGTGGCTAAGCTCTATTCTGCTAATAAACAATGTGTAAGCCACTACCGCCTTGCTCCCCATCCTCTAGTAACATTCTTTTTTTTCTGTATTACTGTCATTTTCTCGCCTTGGCATGTTGCCTGGGTCCAGAACTTGGACGGCGCCCACGCCACTGAGTTGGTTGCTTCTGGTGATCTGGCATCATGCAACATGCCACAGCGATTTCATAAGTTGAATGACTTGGCCAATGAGCGCCGAGGGGGACTAACGATTGGCCAATCAGCGTCAATAAACAGCGCAACGGGCGGGACTAATGTCGTTGCCGAGCTCTTGTCAAGTGCAGCGGATTTCGGACCTAATAACAACAATGGCGACCGCGATAGACGCTGCTATCGAGGCTTAGTTTTAAACCGATTAAAAGAACCAATTACTTTGAAATCCAAACAGCACTCTGCTTTGAAGACATTTATTCAAACAGGAGATCCCCCCCCCCTCCCTTCGTTCTCCCCGCTGGATTATATACGTTGTTGGTCTCTAGTGATTGGTTAGGACATGTTGTTGGTCTCTAGTGATTGGTTAGGACATGTTGTCGGTGTCTAGTGATTGGTTATAGGGAAAATCAAATCCCCCTCTGGGATTTCCCCTTGGAAATCGGTTAGAGGCAATGTCACACTGAAGAAGGAAATGGAGTGTAACGAGTTGACAATTCAGTCTTGATATCAGGCTACCTGGCATGCGTATATATGCAAAAAAATAAAAAAATAATAATAATCAATTTAAGCAACAGCCAGTCATCTCCCCCTCCACCCTCCGCCTCATCCCGGTGTCGCCGACGCGGCGCTAGTTACCGTGCATTCGAGAGGCGCAGGTGTACTCCAGCCCGAGCTCAGAAAGCCCATTAGCTCACAGTACACAGATGACAAAGCTGGCTGGACCTGGACAGGAGAGCAGAGGAAGCAGACCTAATCTGCCTGCTAACAGATGGCTCCCCGCTCACACAGCCTGCCAGCCGGCATGTCGGAATGGCGTGGGCCGCCCACGGCGAGGTTGGAGAGGCCGCGCGGGCGGAGGAGGAGATGATTGTTATTGAATATGAAGTGTCGATCACTTGGAATGCGCGTGCTATTCAGGCCGGGAGAGGCTGCGAGGATTGATTCCATTATCTGTGAGGTAAACAGAGAGTTTTTGTTTTTGCGATGTTCATGTTTTTGGCATCCTCTTTTTTTTTTTCTTTCTGTTGCCTGAATGAACTGTCATGCTCTTCTGGCTGATCTAGGATGGCTTGAATTACACCGTCATCAAAATAACACTCCATCTTCCAAAACTCATTTGGCCGCCACAAATATTTGATGCCGTCCTCCCTAGAGCTGAGTTGCTCTTTAGCTGCCATCACTCATCTCCTTCAAATCCACTGTTCTCCCTCAGCACTGACCCACTCTGCCCATCCTACTGTATATAGCTCAGCACTGACCCACTCTGCCCATCCTACAGTATATAGCCTGAGCTGTTCTCCCTCAGCACTGACCCACTCTGCCCATCCTACTGTATATAGCTCAGCACTGACCCACTCTGCCCATCCTACAGTATATAGCCTGAGCTGTTCTCCCTCAGCACTGACCCACTCTGCCCATCCTATATAGCCTGAGCTGTTCTCCCTCAGCACTGACCCACTCTGCCCATCCTACAGTATATAGCCTGAGCTGTTCTCCCTCAGCACTGACCCACTCTGCCCATCCTATGTTCTCCCTCAGCACTGACCCACTCTGCCCATCCTATATAGCCTGAGCTGTTCTCCCTCAGCACTGACCCACTCTGCCCATCCTATATAGCCTGAGCTGTTCTCCCTCAACACTGACCCACTCTGCCCATCCTATGTAGCCTGAGCTGGCAGTGACTGTTCTCCCTCAGCACTGACCCACTCTGCCCATCCTATATAGCCTGAGCTGGCAGTGACTGTTCTCCCTCAGCACTGACCCACTCTGCCCATCCTATATAGCCTGAGCTGGCAGTGACTGTTCTCCCTCAGCACTGACCCACTCTGCCCATCCTATATAGCCTGAGCTGGCAGTGACTGTTCTCCCTCAGCACTGACCCACTCTGCCCATCCTATATAGCCTGAGCTGGCAGTGACTGTTCTCCCTCAGCACTGACCCACTCTACCCATCCTATATAGCCTGAGCTGGCAGTGAATGTTCTCCCTCAGCACTGACCCACTCTGCCCATCCTATAGTATATAGCCTGAGCTGGCAGTGACTGTTCTCCCTCAGCACTGACCCACTCTGCCCATCCTATATAGCCTGAGTTGTTCTCCCTCAGCACTGACCCACTCTGCCCATCCTATATAGCCTGAGTTGTTCTCCCTCAGCACTGACCCACTCTGCCCATCCTATATAGCCTGAGTTGTTCTCCCTCAGCACTGATCCACTCTGCCCATCCTATATAGCCTGAGCTGGCAGTGACTGTTCTCCCTCAGCACTGACCCACTCTGCCCATCCTATATAGCCTGAGTTGTTCTCCCTCAGCACTGACCCACTCTGCCCATCCTATATAGCCTGAGCTGGCAGTGACTGTTCTCCCTCAGCACTGACCCACTCTGCCCATCCTATATAGCCTGAGCTGGCAGTGACTGCGTTGCCTTTTCAGGCCCATCAAATGCTGTTTTTGCCCACGCCAGCTGCTTAAGAAATGGATAGGGGCACGGTGGCTCAGTGGTAGAGCTGTCGCCTCACAGTCAGAAGGTCCTGAGTTCGATTCTCGCCTGGGACACTGTGGGCGCTGTGGTTGTGTTCCCCCCCATATCTTCAGTGCCTACTGCCCAGGTGGGGTATCTCGTCGTAAGGGCCTTTCTCTCTGTGTGGAGTTTGCATGTTCTCCCCGTGCTCCCCCAGGGGGTTCCTCCGTATATAACCCCCCCACTAAAAACATGCAGAAGATCAGATCGTCATCGTCATCCGACCAGTGACGACAACACCCGAAGTTGGTCCCCGGGCGCTGTACGAGAAAGCGACCACTGCTCCTGGCCTGCCCCCCGGAGGAAAGGACATGCCTGGCTGGGTTAAATGCAGAGGACACTTTTCACCGGCCACCGTCAGCATGAGTGTGTTGTGGCCGCATGCATGTATTGTGGTGTTCGTGTGACAATAAAAGACGGGGCTTGTCCCGTTACGAGAGTATATTACAGCGGATTCCGAGGCTTCTTTATAAAGGATTCAAAACTAGCTCCGTTGTTTGATAAATGGACAAAGACAGTGGAGAAGGATGGGAGTTGCATTATTAACACCCGTCCCGTCTCGTCCACAGTGCGGTACATGAGTTGCGTCAATGGGAATTTGGAGAGAGAATTACATGGAGGAGTGCAGCTCTACTACCCGAGATACTGTAGGGCTGCATATTGTTTCAAAAGGTATCATACCTGTACCAATACCAGTACACCCATACCAATAGAGTACTTGATTCGATAGCTTTTTTTTTTTGGACAACTCCGTCACATACACCGCGCTCTAGGCTACTTCACCATATACTTCATCGGTAGCGCTGTCGCCTCACAGCTAGAAGGTCCTGAGTTCGATTCTCGCCTGGGACGCTGTGGGCGCTGGAGTTGTGACCCCCCCATATCTTCAGTGCCTACTGCCCAGGTGGGCTATCTCGTCGAAAGGGCCTTTCTGTGTGGAGTTTGCATGTTCTCCCCGTGCTCCCCAGGGGGTTCCTCCGTACATAACCCCCCACTAAAAACATGCAGAAGATCGTCATCCGACCAGTGACGACAACATCTGAAGTTGGTCCAATGATGGTCCAATGAAGATCCCCGGGCGCTGGAAAGAAATAGCGACCACCGCTCCTGGCCTGCCCCCCGGAGGAAAGGACAAACCTGGATGGGTCAAATGCAGAGGACATATTTCACCGGCCACCGTCAGCATGAGTGTGTGTTGTTGCCACATGCATGTGTTGTAGTGTGTTCGTGTGACAATAAAGACGGGCTGCCGTCTGAAATCGTGTTTTTTTATGGGTTGTAGCAGCTCGTGGGCCAATCAACACGTCGCATTAAATCAATGAACGCTTGCGGTGATTGGCTGCAAGCAAAACCATACAAATATTTTTTTCTGGATTTGTGTACAAAAAGGATGGAATGCAGGTATCGTTTGACTGGAGAAGTTTCAATACTACTTGATACTGGGTTATTTCAGTTGATACCTGAAAGCAGGGGTTCCTAATCTTAAGAATGCTGCAGCCCACTTTGAATCTGAAAATCTTCCGGAATATATATTATATTATATTATATTATATTATATTATATTATATTATTTCTAGTTTGTGTTTATAATGAATGTCATCTTATAAGCTTGACCCTCTGTGCATTTATGGGTATCCAAGTATTTCTCTATATATTATTTTATTTCATTAACAGAACATGGGAATTTAGGCATACAACAAATTAATAATCCATCCACATACAAAAATAGAGGCAAAATACCCAAAGCCAGATTGCCAACATTTTCTCTAACTCATCACTCAAGTATTTGCGTGCAAACACATTTGTTGAGACAAGCTGTGATGAGCAACAACAGAAGAAAAACAAAATCAATCCTCAAGCTATTAATGCTATTTAGGCTGTGAAAAATGCTACCTTATCTGTGAAGGGGAGACTCATGGGTACCCATTGAACCAATTTTCATTTTCAGATATCTTGAGGTGAGAGGTCAAAGGGACCCCTTCGAAATAGTTTTTCCCTTGCCAAAATTTAGCCTACCTTCGGAGCGTTATTTAGCCCCCTTGCCGACAAGCTAGCATGGTTGGTACCATGGATGCCTTCTGTCTTCTAGTTTCATAATGTATCTTCACTTTAGCATTAAAAATGGGCCTGCTACAGTGATTTTGATTGCCCGTGAAAATCGGGAGTGTTGGCAGACCACTCGCGGCCCACCTGCAGTACCTCCACGGCCCACCAGACTTTGGGAATCACTGCCTTTAAAGGTATCGAGTAACGATACCCCAGCCCTACGAGATACTGCTGGTCCGACGTCTGAATACCAGCGGTGGGCGGTTCGGGGATTACATCCCCGTTGCTCAGGACTATCTCCACTCTGAATGGCAACCTGTGGTCACATGCCGTTTGCCTCCGCCTGCAGCTGACACTAAGCCCTGCTGGCTCTGTCACTATCTTAGGCTGCAGCTCAGCAGCATCCTAACAGCTCAGCACACTGCGGCGCTATGAGGCGCATCGTTTGAAGGAGCCGCTGCTTAATGTGTGTCCTGCTGCTGCGCCTGTGTGTACTTCTGTTTGTGTACGTACGCTCAGCCCAGGGATGTGTGGGGCTGGCCTCATTAATGACCTGAGAGAGAGAGAGAGAGAGATATTGAGAGAGAGAGAGAGAGAGATATTGAGAGAGAGAGCGAGCAATGGTAGACATGCTGTTGTAGGCAGAAAGTCGGGCCTGTCAGAGTGCATTAGCTGCCACACCTCTCCGGCAGCCAGCCCAATCTATCTGAAACACTCTTTCTGGGGCGATTATGTTAAATGGATGGCGTACTGTAGCACGGGGCAAGACAAATCGCCATCGTCGATGACTCACGCGACAGGATGTTTCCCCTGCAAAACGTCATTGTAATACGTTTTTCACAGTATGAACGGGGGGAGGGCTTCGGAGCAGTATTTCCTTACATCTCACACTGTGATTGTATACACCATTAAGTTAATGTCAGTAATGGATTAACCAGTGCACGGAGTGGCAGCCATTACCCAAAGCGAATAAAATGACAGCGAAACATAGACCAGACGGCTGGGTGTTATGCCGAGTTTTGCACCCCCGCCGAGAATTGCATCCCCATCTCACGGGTGCATTATTGTAATGATTTATACGGAAACTAAACTGTTTAAAAATGATATAATTGTCTGGGTAGACGTGACCTCCAAGCCAGGGGGGGGGTCTGTCCTGGCTCATGGAGACCGACTGATGCATTAGATTTTATTATCTGTTCTATGGTTTCTGTGTTCATTAATTTTGCACTGTCCCGTCCAAACAAATAAATAAGATCCGCGTGGAGGTGACTTCCATGCTTGGGGCTCTCTTCTGGCTCATGGAAGCCGACTTTGGTGCTTAAAATCCGGTTAAAGATGACCTCGAGACCTGGGGATCTCTCCTGGCTTTATGGAGGGAGGTGCAAGTCTCGGCGGTTTGTACCTGCCGAGATTTGCATCCCTGTTTTTAAGTTAAAACAGCCCAAAAAAATGGTGGGGCTGCAATTCTCGGCGGGGGTGCAAAACTTGGCATAACACCGGTTTGTCCGGGACAGTCCCAATTTCAGGATGGCTGTCCTGAGTCCTGACAGATATCTCTCTGGACACATACTGTATGTCCCCTACCGAATTGTCCCGTTTCCACCACAATTAAAATAATAATAATAGTATTATACTTTTTAAAACTATATGTTTTTCAGCACTTACATAGATGTTTATCATGTTCTGTCATGTGGAATGAAGCTGAATGAACTCCCATACAGT
Organism: Poromitra crassiceps; assembly: GCF_964638095.1. Taxonomy (NCBI): domain Eukaryota; kingdom Metazoa; phylum Chordata; class Actinopteri; order Beryciformes; family Melamphaidae; genus Poromitra; species Poromitra crassiceps. The sequence goes on along the minus strand of NC_139626.1, from coordinate 9,135,892 downwards.
ATGAAAAGAGTGTGCGCAGTGACAAGCAGAGAGCAGCCAGGAACTGCAGCGCTACAACATGCAGCCAAAATCAAAGCTGTATAGATCATGACAAGAGGTATCACTCTGGCCCGAAAATAAAGGTCCTTCCTACGTGTTCGCAAATCATTCCCCGGATTTTTTGGCCCTCAAAGGTGTGAGCAGAGTGATGCATCTTCCCTTGACGGAGCAGATCTCAGCAGAGCAGTCAATGGTGTGTGTGTGTGTGTGTGTGTGTGTGTGTGTGTGTGTGTGTGTGTGTGTGTGTGTGTGTGTGTGTGTGTGTGTGTGTGTGTGTGTGTGTGTGTGTGTGTGCGTGTGCGTGTGCGTGTGTGTGTGTGTGTATGTAGGTGTGCGTGTCGTGTGTGCGTGCATGCGTGTGTGTTAGAGAGATAGATAACTGATGCAGTCCACACCAAGGGATTTCATCCGCCAATCAGTTTTACTTGGTCAAACCAAGCGATTCAGCTATATTTAGGAATCAGGAGAGACCGTAGTAGAACATTTCACTCGGACCAAAACTAAAACTAAAAAACTAAAATAAAACCAAAAATGTAAGAGGGTTTGATAACCTGGTCACCCTAGTTTAACACAATGTTTTTCAAGAGTCCCTCCAGTTGGGTTCCGATAGGTAGATGTTTTCTTTTGAGTCCACAGTAGAATGCAGCATGGGGCAAACTCCAGCTGTAGACTCACACTCACTGTCCTCTCCTTGGAAAGCGTTCCTCCTTCTCCTCTCCTCCCTTTGTCTCCTCCTTGCCTGCCCTGGCTGTCTCCTCCTCGTTTATTCTCCATCTCTTCCTAAGTCAGCAAAATCCAGCCTTGTTTTTTTATTTCCATCTGCCAACACCAAAAAGTCTCTCTTCTCTTAAAAAAAAGCATATAGTTTAAACTTTAGAGGCAAAAGTGGAGGTAAGAGAAAAGAAAAAGTTCTTCTTGCAGTTTGGTGTGCCTCTGATGAAGACCACAGCACGACCCAGAGGTGCTGGAGGTGTGTGGATGTCTGGCCATGAAATATTTTTTTATTTTTTATTTTTGGCAGTAAACGGCCATGGCCTTGTAACTCCTTTTTCGCTGAAACCCCAAACCAAAAAGGACCTTCAACAGATGCCACCGCAGACAGAAAGCCAACAGAAGCGCTCTCTATCCATTCTTTGAAACCGTGTTCAGAAATATGTTTAGAAATATACACATTGTAGATGGCTTGCAATGCATAGGAAGGCAATTGTAATGTACGTCCAACTTGTTTTCAGAACTTACTACTCAGCTAGTCTCTCCCCAGACTCAAATATTACGTTGAATCGCTGCGCTCCGCATATAGTGAGTCTGTGCCACTTCACAGCCACTGCTGGTTTTTGAAGGCGGGTTGAAATTGAATGAGTGACAGGTCGTAGCACCGATGAGAGAGCGGTTCGAAAAATGGGCCGCGCCTCCCGCGTCGTCTGATCGCAAAGTCGTTACTGATTGGGGAAGACTGAATCCACCACTGGCCAAGTGAACGGTTCCCTCCCATAACCAGCCGGCTGAGGGAAAGTGTCCCAGACCCAGAGAGATCTGCAGCATGCAGTAACGTAGTGTATCAACGTAAGAACTCTCATGGGTCTGGTGTTGAGACTACTAATCAGCTAACTTTTTTACCAGCCACGGGGCTTGGCGAAGCCACCGTGAGCTTCAGGGCAGACAGCTAGTAGCGTAGTAGCTCCATGATGGCCAGACAGCCTCTGAGAACTTGCAAGAGCGAATGACAGTGCATGCACGAGCATGGTGAGGTGTCGCTTTGCTGGCTTCAAATGCATTCTTTAAACATCTCAGCTCTGACAGACAACTGAGAGTTTCTATAAGATTAACTAATTTTGATTACGTCATATGATCTGAACATGATGAGCCCGAAGCACCGCTTCCAACCTCAGAAAACAGTAAAAACCACAAACTGGCAATATTTAGGATTTGGATTGAAACTAATCTCTACAACTTTTAGATACTTATAATTATGCACATAAGACCCTAAATTATATAGTTAGAAGGTTTTTGTAGATTTTGGTTAATCTGGAACCCCTTCAAAGACCTCTGGAACCCCTGAAGCCAACCTAGAAACCCCTCAAGGACCTCTGGAACCCTTCAAGGATCTCTGGAACTCCTGAAACACAATGGGACCTCCTCAAGGACTTCTGGAACCCCGTCAAGGACCCCTGGAACAGCTTCAAGGACCTCTGGAACCCCTTCAAGAAACTTTGTAACCGCCTCAAGGACCTCTGGAACCCCTCCAGGACCTCTGGAACTCCTGAGACCGATGGGACCCCCTCAAGGATTTCTGGAACCCCTTCAAGGAACCATGGAACCCCCTCAAGGAACTTTGGAACCCCTTCAAAGACCACTGGAACCTCTTCAAGGCCCCCCTTCTATTTTTGTTTTACAGATTTCCCCCCTATTTTCTCCCCAATTGTACTTGGCCAATTTTTCCCCTGCTGCCGCCCTGTGCTGCTCCACCCTCTGCCGATCTGGGGAGAGCCGTAGAGTAGCACCATGATTCCTCTGACACATGCGCAGTTGCCAGCCGCTTCTTTTCACTTGCTAGAGGGAGCTTCACTGGTAGGACGTAGCACGTGGGAGGATCACGCTATTCCCACCAGTTCCCTTCCGCACCGAACAGGCACCCCAACTGACCAGAGGAGGCGATGCAGCGACCAGGACAAGTACCCTCAATCTGGCTTCCCACCCGCAGACACCAGCCAATCGTGACTGTATGGACGCCCGACCAAGCCGGAGGTAACACGAGGACGCAAACCTGCGCCCCTCGTGCTGGTAGGCAGGGAATCTACTGCTACACTACCCGGATGCCCTTCTTCTCCTGTGGTGTTCTATGGCAACCTTTATGTTGCATTACGGCCTCCTTCTGGATTTATCCATCCACGTTTCCCCACATTCTGTCCGTCTTCCCTACTAATCCCTCTCGTGCTGCCTGGAACCCCTTCAAGGACCTCTGGAACATCATCACCGATGGCATCATCACCAAGTGACATCACTGATGAGATCACAATTGACTGACATCACTGATGACATCATCATTGCTCAGTGATGTCATAGACATTGTGACATCATCAGTGTCATATCACTAGAGCAATTGTGATGTCATCAGTGATGGCACTGAGCAATGATGATGTCATCAGTGATGTCAGTAAAGCAATTGTGATCTCATCAGTGATGTCACTTGAGACCTAAGAGCACCAGAGGGGCAGGATGGGAAGCAGTGGGTGGATAAATCCAGAAGGAGAAGGTGAGGGATGCCGGCTGGCATAACGCACCAAAGATGAATAAGAAGAGAGCAAGCTCTCGGCAGGGCAACAGTGGATGGATGGATCCGGAATAAGGGCGGTAATGCAACATTGAGGATGCCAACTGCCATAAAACACCAAAAAGAAAGAAGAAAGAAGTGTGATGTCATAGACATTGTGACATCATCAGTGATGTCATAAAGCCTATACCATGCAGAGTACTAGTAGGGCCAACTGTCATAATAAAACACCAAAAAAACTCACTGAAACCAAATTAACTGGCAAGCAAATATAGATATGTGTGGAATCTTTGGCTATCTGAATTACCTCGTGCCAAGGACTCGCCGTGAGATCCTTGAGATCCTGCTCAATGGCCTGCGGCGTCTGGAGTACCGGGGCTATGACTCTGCAGGTGTGGGACTTGATGGTGGGAATGGCAAGGAATCAAATGCCAAGTTCATCCAGCTGATCAAGCAGTGTGGAAAAGTGAAGGCTCTTGATGAGATCATCAAACAGCAGGATATTGACCTGGATGTGGAATTCAACGTTCATTTCGGCATTGCTCACACCCGCTGGGCCACCCATGGTGCACCCAGCCCAGTAAACAGCCACCCACACAGGTCTGACAAGAACAACGAGTTCATTGTCATTCATAATGGAATGATCACCAATTACAAAGATCTGAGGGAATTGCTGGAGAAGAAAGGCTACGAGTTTGAGTCAGAGACAGATACGGAGACCATTGCCAAGCTGATGAAGTACATGTACGAAAACCGGGAGAGTGACATCTGCTTCGCCACTCTGGTGGAGAGGGTGACCCAGCAGCTGGAGGGATCTTTTGTCCTGGTATTCAAAAGTGTCCATTACCCCAACGTGGCAGTTGGCACCAGGAGGGGAGGTCCTCTGCTGATTGGAGTGAAGAGTGATCACAAGCTGTGGGCAGATCATATTCGTATCCTCTACCCCTCCTCTGGTAAAGACAAAAAAGACAATACCCTGCCCAGGATGGATCTGGAATCTTGCCTGTTCCCTGAGAGTGAGAAAGCAGTGGAGTATTACTTTGCATCTGATGCTAGTGCAGTGATCGAGCACACCAACCAGGTGATCTATCTGGAGGACGACGACATCGCTGCCGTGACGGACGGGCGGCTGTCCATCCGCAGGATAAAGCGCAACGTCGGAGAAAACCCCACCCGCGCAGTCCAGATCCTGCAGATAGAGTTGCAGCAAATAATGAAGGGTAGCTACAGCTCCTTCATGCAGAAAGAGATCTTTGAGCAGCCCGAGTCTGTGGTCAACACCATGAGAGGAAGGGTCAACTTTGACAACAACACAGTGACACTGGGTGGACTGAAGGACCACATCAAAGAGATCGAGAGGTGTCGACATCTCATCCTTATTGCTTGCGGCACCAGCTACCATGCCGTGGTCGCGACCCGCCAGGTCCTGGAGGAGCTGACCGAGCTGCCTGTCATGGTGGAGCTGGCCAGCGACTTACTGGACAGGAACACGCCCATCTTCCGAGACGACGTCTGCTTCTTCGTCAGCCAGTCAGGGGAAACGGCTGACAGCCTCATGGCCCTGCGCTACTGCAAGAAGCGAGGGGCTTTGACCGTGGGCGTCACCAACACAGTGGGCAGCTCCATCTCCAGGGAGACTGACTGCGGGGTGCACATTAACGCCGGCCCAGAGATCGGCGTGGCCAGCACCAAGGCCTACACCAGTCAGTTTGTGGCCCTGATCATGTTTGCACTGTTGATGTGTGACAACAGGATTTCCATGCAGCCACGACGACGTGAGATCATCCAGGGCCTGAGAGTGCTGCCAGACCTGATTAAGGAGGTTCTCAGTTTGGACGATGAGATCAAGAAGTTGGCAGAAGAGCTGTACCAGCAGAGGAGTGTGCTGATCATGGGCAGAGGCTACCACTATGCTACCTGCCTGGAAGGAGCGCTGAAAATCAAGGAGATCACGTACATGCACTCGGAGGGCATCCTGGCTGGGGAGCTGAAGCACGGGCCGCTGGCCCTGATAGACGAGCTCATGCCAGTCATCATGATCATCATGGGAGACCACACCTACGCCAAATGTCAGAACGCCCTGCAGCAAGTCGTGGCCCGCCAGGGCCGCCCCATCGTCATCTGTGACAAAGACGACGACGAGATCATCAAGAACTCAAGCCGCACCATCAAAGTGCCTCACTGTGTGGACTGTCTCCAGGGCATCCTGAGCATCATCCCTCTGCAGCTGCTGTCCTTCCACCTGGCCATGCGCCGAGGCTTAGACGTGGACTGCCCAAGAAACCTGGCCAAGTCTGTGACAGTGGAGTGAACCCACCACCCACCATTCATCACCTAAGAAGAGCCTTGTGAGCATGTCCAGTATTTTGTATTTGTATTTTGATATATTTTTCGAGCAAGTATTTCTAATTTGTATCAAAAATACTTTTTGATGTATTTTTGCCCATCTCTGGCTGGAGCAGCTGTACATACAGTACACAGATACAGATAGAAGACAGTCTTTCGAATGACCTACAGGGGGCGACTCGACTGGCTGCAAAAAGAAGTCCGGTTACATGGCAATGAATGGGGAAATGGGCATACTTCTCACTTGATTTATGGCCTTAGTTAAGCACTTTCCTCTCTGTCTCTGTCCTCTCTTTCTTCATCCTTCCTTCTCTGTCTCTCTCCATCGTTCCTTCTCTCTCTCTCTTTTTCTCTCTCTCTCTCTGTCTGTCCCACCTCTCTTCTCTCATTTGTCGGTGGCTGTCAGCCTAGCAGACGACTGCTGCCTCCCGGAACTCCGACAGGGACTCACCTGGCCTCTCCAATTACCCAGAAAACCCCTGATCGGAAAAATTATCTCATTATTGATGCCTGACTCACTGGGTTACCGCTGGGAGGATAGCCTGCAGGGATGGTGAGAGGGAGACAGACAGACAGACAGACAGACAGACAGACAGGGAGACAGACAGACAGACAGACAGACAAACAGACAGGGAGACAGAGAGAGAGACAGAGAGAGAGAGCAACAAAGTAAAATAGAGGAGAATGGAACTACAGTAGCTAGGCAAGGTAAATAGTGTGGCATATATACTGTGTAGATAGATAGATAGATGGATAGATAGATATATACAGTAGATAGATGGATAGATAAATAAATAGATAGATAGATCGATAGATAGATAGAACAACTTGGATGTATTTATAAAATACGGGTGGCACGAAAAGCTAGACAAATTGTGTGTGACCCTGTACATCCCCTTTTTAATGAGTTCACAAAACTGCCCTCAACGCTATAGAGTTGCTGCAGCAACCAAGAACATCTACAAAACATCTTTCATACCAAACGCAATAAATCTGCTAAATTCATAAACGTCAGACTCATCCACATCAGAACCATGTCCGTTATCGCTGTCTGTAATGTGTTGTTGTCCTGCTGTCTTGTTGTATTATGTACCCTATCATTTCCTGTGCTGTGTACTGTGTCTGTGTACTGTACTTTTCATGTGTGCAAGCAAACCTGTGAAGCCGAAGACACATTTCCACATTGTGGACAACAATTAAATTGAATTGAATTGAATTGAATTGAATTGGATATATAGATAGATAGATAGATAGATTGATAGATTGATAGATTGATAGATTGATAGATAGATTGATAGATTGATAGATAGATAGATAGATAGATTGATAGATTGATTGATTGATTGATTGATTGATTGATTGATAGATAAATTGATAGATAGATTGATACAGTAGATAGGATAGATAAATAGATAGATAAATAGATACATAGATAGATAAATAGATACATAGATAGATAGATAGATTGATTGATTGATTGATAGATTGATTGATTGATTGATAGATAAATTGATAGATAGATTGATACAGTAGATAGGAGTGATTCCCAACCTGTGGTCCGCGGCCCCCTGGTGGGCCGCGAAGGTATTGCAAGTGGGCCGCCAAATCATTTCCAAAAAAGCATGATTTTTGAAAAAAAAAAAAAAAAATTTTTGAAAGATTTTGAAAAATCATACTTGAAAAAGTATGATTTTTGTTTCTTTGATGTTATTGCTTTTGCTTGAATTGAAGTTTCATCTTTACATCATCTTTATATTGGGTTTGTGTTTATTTGTAACCCTATCGATTTAATGGGCTTTCTTCTGATATTTGGATTTTGTTTGGATCTGATATTGGATGTCAAATTGTTATGAGAATGCATTTTTCCATTGTTGAAGGATACCGTTATTTATTAATCATTTGTTAATTAGCCTGTTACAGACAGCCCCTTGCTTGTCATTTCTGACATCTGTGTGGTGCTGATGGACAGCTCCTTGAATGATTGGTGTGTGTGTGTGTGTGTGTGTGTGTGTGTGTGTGTGTGTGTGTGTGTGTGTGTGTGTGTGTGTGTGTGCGTGTGTGTGTGTATGTGTGTGTGTGTGTGGACAGCTCCTTGAAAACTGTAATACTGAAGGTGTTGCAACATGTTACAGGTGCTGTGTTAGTGACTGTGGAGCTTCCAACATGTTTCTCCTGTATTCAGTTCAGTCCTTTATGTTCAATTTTCAATAAAAAAGTGCTCTGAGAACGCATTATATGGCCTTTGTATTTATGGGGTCGGAGGTGGGCCGCGAACATTTTTGAGACATAAAAGTGGGCCCTGAGTTGGAAAAGGTTGGGAACCACTAAATAGATAGATAAATAGATACATAGATAGATAAATAGATACATAGATAGATAGATAGATAGATACATACATACATACATACATACAGTAGATATATAGATACGGGTAGATAGATACTATAGATAGATAGATAGATATATCGATAGATAGATATATACAGTAGATATATACTATAGATAGATAGATAATAGATGATAGATAGATAGATAGATAAATAGATAGATAGATAGATGATATAGATAGATAGATAGATAGATAGATAGATAGATAGATGATTGATAGATAGATAGATAGATAGACAGACAGACAGACAGACAGACAGACAGACAGATAGACAGATAGATGATAGATAGATAGATAGATAGATAGATAGACAGACAGACAGACAGACAGACAGACAGACAGACAGACAGACAGACAGGTAGATAGATAGATAGATAGATAGACAGACAGACAGACAGACAGACAGACAGACAGACAGATAGATAGATAGATAGGATAGAAAACCACCGTGAAAGTGGGAGAAAAATGTACACGGCAGCAGCAGAGTGACACAGCCAGATATAGCGGTACAGAGGGATTGTGTGGGCGGTCGGAAGTGTGTGTGTTGTGAGTGTGTGTTGTGTGTGTGTGTTGTGTGTGTGTGTGCGCGTGTGCGCGCGCCTGTGTGTGTTGTGTGTATGTGTGTGTGTGGTGTGTCGGTGTGTGTGTGTGGTGTGTATGTGTGTGCGCGCCTGTGTGTGCGTGTGTGTTGTGTGTATGTGTGTGTGTGCGCGCATGTGCGCGCCTGTGTGTGTGTTGTGTGTATGTGTGTGTGTGTGTGTGTGTGTGTGTGTGTGTTGTGTTGTATTGTCAGAAAGTTGAGGGAACGCTGTCCAGAGCAGACAGAATAGGGGCTGTCCTGTATTAAAGCTGCAGACCGGGGCCTTTTCTTCTGTGGTGTTAATTCAGTCCAACATGGAGGAGCAGAGGCATCATGCAAGCACACATCTGAGGGGTCGAACTCTGGCGCCGCCCAAAGGGCAAATGTTTTGGTCGTTTGCAGCCAGATTTAGAGGAATATCTCATTTTAAATGAACAATAACATTCGACTGTTGTGATGTCAGTTCAGTTTTAACCATCAATATTTGTTCCTTTTCTCATCCTTCCTTTATTATAAAAGGGAGCATGTGGGCATTGTTTGTCTGTTTACATGTTTGTGCCGGCCACAGCTCTGCCGTTTGACGTGCGATCGGGCTGAAACTGTCAAGGGGTGTAAAGAGCACCCGTGACCTGACGGAGCCAGATGTTTGAATGAGGTGAATGCCCTAGCTAGGTCCAGCTAACCACAATGCTGTCCGTCCCCGTCCTTGTGTCTCTCCTGCCAGGCATGCGTATCCTCGTGACCCTGCTGCTGGACACGCTGCCCATGCTGGGCAACGTGCTGCTGCTCTGCTTCTTCGTCTTCTTCATCTTCGGCATCGTGGGCGTCCAGCTGTGGGCCGGCCTGCTCAGAAACCGCTGCTTCGTGGAGGACAACTTCTCCTTGTGAGTTGCACCCCCGCCGCGTCGTATCCAGTCCAGTCAAGTCTATTTGTATAGCCTTAATTCACAAGCATGTCTCAGAGGACTTTACAGAGAATGTGTCTAGCTAGGTCCAGCTAAGCACAATCAGTAAACATAAATGAACAACTTAGCATAGCATAGCAAGATGTATAGTAAAGAAGGGAGAGAGAGCAGAGAGAGGAAAGAGAGAAGAGAGCAGACAGAGGAAGGAGAAGAGGGACAGAACAGAACAAGAAGACAGAGGGAGGACTGAGGAGAGAGAGAAGAGGGACATAACAAGAACAGAGAACAGAGGAGAGAGGGAAGGAGAAGAGAGCGGAGAGAAAGAGAATTGAGTGAAGAGAGCGAGACAAGATAACAGACAATCTAACCTACCCTAACCTAAGCCTGAACTACCTAGCAACCAAATAATCTAGTTTATCTACAGTACCTACAGTAACCGGACGGAGAAACCCCGTCTTTATTAGTCTCACACACATACAGTACACACACACACACACACACAAACACACACAGCTGGTCAAGCCATGTTTTTCAGTGGGGGTTCATATTGATGTTATATTGAGGGAACCCCAGGTGAGCGTGCAAACTCCAAACAGGAAGACCCTTTTCACGAGATGACCCACCTGGGCACTAGGCACTGAAGGCATGGGGAGACATACCCCCAGTGCCGACAGCATCCCAGGCGGGGATCGAACCCGGGACCTTCTTGCCGTGAGGCAACAGCGATACCACTGCCCCACCGTGCCCCAACCCCCCCAGTAGTAGTAGTGTTATCCTGATATTCAATAATATTCACTTTTAGTATCCAGTGGTGTAAATGCTGTTTCAGAGGCTTGCCAATAATACAAGAACCGTGGAATATTTTGGATTAAGATTATGATTTTAACACATTGACTGCCAGCCGTTTTTTTTTTGCTGTAGGTAGCTTTTGCCAAGCCGTTTTTTTGAGGATTCTGGCTCATTTTACAAGAGCCGAGGATTCTTTTCTGCTTGGAGTTTGTCAACACAAAGTTCACAAAAGTACTAATAGAATGTGTGCTTTCTCTGTCTAAAAGAGTTAGTTTGTAGAGTTAGTAGTTATGTAGATATTAGCCGTTGAGTACAGCATGGTTTTAGCGTCTGAGAGTGAAAGCTGAGATAATCGCAGTTTTGTGAAATTCAATCAAACAGGCAGAACAGTCACTTTAATCATTTATTTTTGGCATCAGTGAGAGATCAGACATCCAAACAATATAGTTCCGAACGCCCTCTCCTTCAACTCCTCCCTCCGTGGGCGTGTCTAGTGGCTTTCAGCCTGCGTTTGTCACAAGCGAGTGCTCTGCTGCTGGGAGTTTGAGCAGCCTCCCTCCCTGGCAGCGAGTTTGAGCAGCCTCCCTCCCTGGCAGCGAGTGTGGATAGGTCTCACTCGTCTCTTGGGTTTGAGAGCCCCGATGAAGCCCCGTGCGACTCTAGGCTTTGTGCTGCCCACACAGTCCATTTCTGGAACCCCCCACCGCAGCAGCGCGAAAGCGTCCCCGCCTACAGTATGAGAATGAGGCTCGTTCGTTTCTGACTGTAAAATCGCCAAGCCATTTCCTTGAGAATGGAGGAAGCAGCCGCGGGAGGCGGCTGCTTTTGGTTGACTTTATCTCTGTCGGGAGAGGACCGTCGCCACCTAGCTGGTCGGTAAAATAGATTATACACATTCAATACTTCCAATATCTCCATAGGAGACGCGGGGGGCATTGATCCACGTAGCACCGTCAAAAAAAAAAAATCGGCAGTGAACCGCTGGATTTTTTTTGACGTATATATACGTCAGTGGCAGTCAACGTGTTAATAAGGATTAAAAAACTTAAATTGAAAGATATTGAATATCAGCTCGAAAATGGCTATTGACAACCTCATTCCAAAATATCGGCCTTCAAAAACCCATATCAGTAGAATGTACGGGTATTTACTTTATTCCACATAAAACAACATCATGTGATTATTCCGTTGGTAGAGTGGTAAACAGGAAACACATCATGTGATTATTCTGTTGGTAGAGTGGTAAACAGGAAACACATCATGTGATTATTCTGTTGGTAGAGTGGTAAACAGGAAACACATCATGTGATTATTCTGTTGGTGGTAAACAGGAAACACATCATGTGATTATTCTGTTGGTGGTAAACAGGAAACACATCATGTGATTATTCTGTTGGTAGAGTGGTAAACAGGAAACACATCATGTGATTATTCTGTTGGTAGAGTGGTAAACAGGAAACACATCATGTGATTATTCTGTTGGTGGTAAACAGGAACTTTTTGACGTATTAATACGTCAATGGCAGTGAACCGCTGGATTTTTTTTTGACGTATATATACGTCAGTGGCAGTCAACGTGTTAATAAGGATTAAAAAACTTAAATTGAAAGATATTGAATATCAGCTCGAAAATGGCTATTGACAACCTCATTCCAAAATATCGGCCTTCAAAAACCCATATCAGTAGAATGTACGGGTATTTACTTTATTCCACATAAAACAACATCATGTGATTATTCTGTTGGTGGTAAACAGGAAACACATCATGTGATTATTCTGTTGGTGGTAAACAGGAAACACATCATGTGATTATTCTGTTGGTAGAGTGGTAAACAGGAAACACATCATGTGATTATTCTGTTGGTGGTAAACAGGAAACACATCATGTGATTATTATGTTGGTGGTAAACAGGAAACACATCATGTGATTATTCTGTTGGTAGAGTGGTAAACAGGAAACACATCATGTGATTATTCTGTTGGTAGAGTGGTAAACAGGAAACACATCATGTGATTATTCTGTTGGTGGTAAACAGGAAACACATCATGTGATTATTCTGTTGGTGGTAAACAGGAAACACATCATGTGATTATTCTGTTGGTAGAGTGGTAAACAGGAAACACATCATGTGATTATTCTGTTGGTGGTAAACAGGAAACACATCATGTGATTATTATGTTGGTGGTAAACAGGAAACACATCATGTGATTATTCTGTTGGTAGAGTGGTAAACAGGAAACACATCATGTGATTATTCTGTTGGTAGAGTGGTAAACAGGAAACACATCATGTGATTATTCTGTTGGTGGTAAACAGGAAACACATCATGTGATTATTCTGTTGGTGGTAAACAGGAAACACACCATGTGATTATTCTGTTGGTGGTAAACAGGAAACACATCATGTGATTATTCTGTTGGTGGTAAACAGGAAACACATCATGTGATTATTCTGTTGGTAGAGTGGTAAACAGGAAACACATCATGTGATTATTCTGTTGGTGGTAAACAGGAAACACATCATGTGATTATTATGTTGGTAGAGTGGTAAACAGGAAACACATCATGTGATTATTCTGTTGGTAGAGTGGTAAACAGGAAACACATCATGTGATTATTCTGTTGGTAGAGTGGTAAACAGGAAACACATCATGTGATTATTCTGTTGGTGGTAAACAGGAAACACATCATGTGATTATTATGTTGGTAGAGTGGTAAACAGGAAACACATCATGTGATTATTCTGTTGGTAGAGTGGTAAACAGGAAACACATCATGTGATTATTCTGTTGGTGGTAAACAGGAAGCACATCATGTGATTATTCTGTTGGTAGAGTGGTAAACAGGAAACACATCATGTGATTATTCTGTTGGTAGAGTGGTAAACAGGAAACACATCATGTGATTATTCTGTTGGTAGAGTGGTAAACAGGAAACACATCATGTGATTATTCTGTTGGTAGAGTGGTAAACAGGAAACACATCATGTGAGTATTATGTTGGTAGAGTGGTAAACAGGAAACACATCATGTGATTATTATGTTGGTAGAGTGGTAAACAGGAAACACATCATGTGATTATTCTGTTGGTAGAGTGGTAAACAGGAAACACATCATGTGATTATTCTGTTGGTAGAGTGGTAAACAGGAAACACATCATGTGATTATTATGTTGGTAGAGTGGTAAACAGGAAACACATCATGTGATTATTATGTTGGTAGAGTGGTAAACAGGAAACACATCATGTGATTATTCTGTTGGTAGAGTGGTAAACAGGAAACACATCATGTGATTATTCTGTTGGTAGAGTGGTAAACAGGAAACACATCATGTGATTATTATGTTGGTAGAGTGGTAAACAGGAAACACATCATGTGATTATTCTGTTGGTAGAGTGGTAAACAGGAAACACATCATGTGATTATTCTGTTGGTGGTAAACAGGAAACACATCATGTGATTATTCTGTTGGTGGTAAACAGGAAACACATCATGTGATTATTATGTTGGTAGAGTGGTAAACAGGAAACACATCATGTGATTATTCTGTTGGTAGAGTGGTAAACAGGAAACACATCATGTGATTATTCTGTTGGTGGTAAACAGGAAACACACCATGTGATTATTCTGTTGGTAGAGTGGTAAACAGGAAACACATCATGTGATTATTCTGTTGGTGGTAAACAGGAAACACATCATGTGATTATTCTGTTGGTAGAGTGGTAAACAGGAAACACATCATGTGATTATTCTGTTGGTAGAGTGGTAAACAGGAAACACATCATGTGATTATTATGTTGGTAGAGTGGTAAACAGGAAACACATCATGTGATTATTCTGTTGGTGGTAAACAGGAAGCACATCATGTGATTATTCTGTTGGTAGAGTGGTAAACAGGAAACACATCATGTGATTATTCTGTTGGTAGAGTGGTAAACAGGAAACACATGAGATGAGATTGCATACAGGTCTAGAGGGGGTCAAGATAAGAAAATCAAGTCAACCCTGACCCCCCCCTCCCCCTATGCGCTGAGGTCAATGAGTTGAATGATCACAGAGTCCCATCACAGTGATGAATGGGCGAGGCCGTGGGATAATGAGAAAGACCCCATACAGCCCACTGTCTATGGAACATATGACTTATTCATGTTCCCAGTGTCATCCCGGCTCTATTAGCCTCTATAGGATTTATGACATCCCACAGCTGTAAATTAAGTTCATACATAATGTCTTGGCGGAACTGGCATATTTTTTTGTCGTGATCATATATATTTTTATATTCTTACATCTTGATGGTTGACGCTTCTACATCAGATGAACGGCATTCACATCTATGAACACTTATTTTGTCCAAAGAGAGCTTAGAAAATGCAGATGCATCGGAAAGTAGAATTGAACATGCAATTAGTCAACATGTTGTCCCTCACTAGTGATGTACACAATCAATACAGTAGTTCAACATGTTGTCCCTCACTAGTGATGTACACAATCAATACAGTAGTTCAACATGTTGTCCCTCACTAGTGATGTACACAATCAATACAGTAGTTCAACATGTTGTCCCTCACTAGTGATGTACACAATCAATACAGTAGTTCAACATGTTGTCCCTCACTAGTGATGTACACAATCAATACAGTAGTTCAACATGTTGTCCCTCACTAGTGATGTACACAATCAATACAGTAGTTCAACATGTTGTCCCTCACTAGTGATGTACACAATCAATACAGTAGTTCAACATGTTGTCCCTCACTAGTGATGTACACAATCAATACAGTAGTTCAACATGTTGTCCCTCACTAGTGATGTACACAATCAATACAGTAGTTCAACATGTTGTCCCTCACTAGTGATGTACACAATCAATACAGTAGTTCAACATGTTGTCCCTCACTAGTGATGTACACAATCAATACAGTAGTTCAACATGTTGTCCCTCACTAGTGATGTACACAATCAATACAGTAGTTCAACATGTTGTCCCTCACTAGTGATGTACACAATCAATACAGTAGTTCAACATGTTGTCCCTCACTAGTGATGTACACAATCAATACAGTAGTTCAACATGTTGTCCCTCACTAGTGATGTACACAATCAATACAGTAGTTCAACATGTTGTCCCTCACTAGTGATGTACACAATCAATACAGTAGTTCAACATGTTGTCCCTCACTAGTGATGTACACAATCAATACAGTAGTTCAACATGTTGTCCCTCACTAGTGATGTACACAATCAATACAGTAGTTCAACATGTTGTCCCTCACTAGTGATGTACACAATCAATACAGTAGTTCAACATGTTGTCCCTCACTAGTGATGTACACAATCAATACAGTAGTTCAACATGTTGTCCCTCACTAGTGATGTACACAATCAATACAGTAGTTCAACATGTTGTCCCTCACTAGTGATGTACACAATCAATACAGTAGTTCAACATGTTGTCCCTCACTAGTGATGTACACAATCAATACAGTAGTTCAACATGTTGTCCCTCACTAGTGATGTACACAATCAATACAGTAGTTCAACATGTTGTCCCTCACTAGTGATGTACACAATCAATACAGTAGTTCAACATGTTGTCCCTCACTAGTGATGTACACAATCAATACAGTAGTTCCACCCTTGGGTCAGTCAGTAAATAAAAAGCGGGGGGGGGGGGGGTGTGTGGCTTGGACAAAATTCAACATGGAGGAAAAACTTTTATTCATATGATCTACAGTCACGGAGATTACGGCCTTTTAAAATAATAATTGAATTTTTGAATTTTGAATTTAACATTTTGATGTCAGCAGCAGTCGCTCGAAATGTCACCCGTTTGTGGATGGCTTAATAAATAGTAAATGGTAGCTTCTTCTTTTTTCCCTTATACTGAATTTTACATTTGAAATCTTGCTATAGTGCCCCCTATAGGCGAAATTACACTTTTTTAATAGTAAGCTCAGAGTACATACCTGCACATGACGTTTGGTTACCATAGGACAATGCTTTCCTAGGCGATTTTTGTGAAATAGATCCGACCCACGGCAGCTGATCAAACTTTGGAAGTCAATTATATGAAAGTGTGGACTATCAAAAAACTGCTATGCGACTTTCCATGGGACAGTCCACACATGCTGTGTGTCATGGTTTAGTGAAGATTGGGCAGAATTTGTAGGAGTAGTGAAGAAAAAACTGTTTTGAACTCAATTCAAAATGGCCGAAAGTCGGAAATGGGCGGGTTATGGATGGATGCAGAATCAATCAAGGAAAGTGTAAAGTAGAATTTTGATTGTGGCCCATATGGTTCAAAGGTTATCTAGCCAAAACATAAAGTTGCTATAGCGCCACCATCTGGTGTCTGGCCTGAGTAGTGGAGACACCCACCTGCCAAAATGTGGTTACTCTGGGACTTTACATTGGGAGATTTGGGACATTAAAGTGTCACCATGTGACAACAGTCTTGGAGTGCGACAGACGAACAAACGGACAATAAACATGTCTGTAAAATGAACACCTGCGCTTATATGAGTAGAGCGACAGGAGAGCATTTCCGTTTAACTCATATTGCGGACACACGTTTTACAGCTTAAGCAATCTAACAGCCATGAACTTTAATAGGGTGACATGACGATAAAGAATATGTCACGGTGTGACAAATCGAACGCGACGCAGCGAGCGCTCAGCAGGCAGATTGACGTTGCTGTTGCGGTTAAGTGCATCCCCAAAGTGTCAGAGAGCTTTTAAGACGGTATAAATATATAAGCGACGGTGCTAAATGTGTACGTTGGTTGGTGCTGTTAGTGGAGAGGAGTGCAGGCTCTGGCCCCTAAGTATTTGAGGTGACTAAAAGCAGCTGTTACAGCCTGTCAGGTGGCCTGTAAGCTACGCGTGTTGACAGACACCCCCAAATTATCCCCTGGCGGAGAAGTGCTCCATTAAAAGAAATGCTTGCTGGGGGCGCCCCGGTGGCTCGGTGGAGTATAGAGCGCGTACCATACACTGTAAGGCTCAGTCCATCCTGGCCTGCAACGACACAGGTTCGAATCCGGCACGTGGTAATTTGCTGCATGTCCCACCTCTCTCTGTCTCTACTTTCACCTATCAAATGAAGGAGGGGAAATATCCAAAAAACAATGTGTAGTGTTTGGCAGGAATACAAACATGTGGTGGACTCTTGGCACTGGATGGCACATCACTGCATCATAGATGAATGGATTGATAGTCTGACTGATGTGTGGATGTGGAACAGATGTAGTATATATATTTATATGTATATATATTATGCATAGTATGGTCATTTGCTACAGATGTCATTAACACGAGAAAGGGCAAGCCATGGTCAATTGAATTTTACAATTGAAATGTCTCAGCTGTCAAAATGTCCCTCCATTACCCCCCCCCCCCCTCTCATGGACATTATTCCACAGACACTTAAAGGACTTTTACTTGACATCTTACATGAACATTTACATGAACATTTTACATCGACATTATCCCATGGACACTACCCCCCCTCAAAGTCAAATTCCTCATTTGTAATTATGATGACTCACTATGGCTCACTGCGGAGCGCGTCATCATTCAGGAACCACACCCAAAACGGGGGAAAACAGAAACCCCCCCCGCTCCCAATCCTGGCGTTCTCCTATGTGCATGGTCGCGTGTTGCACACAAAGATCATATATACAGAAGATGAACACTCCAACTTCTTCCTTGACAGCTAGATCCACATTTTTCTTCTCGCCAATTCTCAATGGCTTCCTTGTTTTGCTTGGGAGTACAAAAAAACTTTAACTGGCGATTTTTTACATTTGTTGTCTGCGCAGCCCACCACACAACAGCTTTTAGCTATGTTTAATTCAAGGAAAATTACGCTTGGGTGTGGGAGTGAATGGAGAGCTTGAATCTTGAATGTAACCCTAAGTGACAATCCTCTCCTCTCTCCCCTCCAGCCCTCTGTCCGTGGAGCTGGGCAAATACTACCACACGGAGAACGACGATGAGAACCCCTTCATCTGCTCCCAGCCCAGGGAGAACGGCATGCGCGAGTGCAGCTCGGTGCCCATCCTGTACGAGGAGGGAGGCCTACAGTGCAAGCTGGACATGGACTCCTACAACAGCACCGACAACACCACCTGCATCAACTGGAACCAGTACTACACCAACTGCTCCGCCGGCCTGGTCAACCCCTTCAAGGGAGCCATCAACTTCGACAACATCTGCTACGCCTGGATCGCCATCTTTCAGGTGAGCTCACGTTCAGGTTGAACTGCCACGCCAAAAAACTTCTTCTGGAAAATGTTACTTACTTCTTCTTCTTTTTGATAGATCCTGGTTTCAGCATAATATTCTCATGTCATTCTTACTTTTAATGTGGCCCTGCAAAATAACCAGGGTTAGAGCAATATATTGGTTGTCTGATAATAATAATTAAAAATTGCGTACTGTATCAAGTCAACCAATCAGATTACATTCTGATGTGATATTGTGACCAGTTTCCACAGAGATATGCGTGAATATGTTTATTGTTCTACTTTCTATGATTATTATCCTGGCTTTCCTTTTTTCATATGAAAAAAGTCAAATCTAAAGATATTGAAAATACTGTCAAAAATATCTATATATATATCCGCTGTCGGAAGCCTGTAGCAGTCGAATCCCAACCTTTGATCAAAAGTCATTTGATCTAGTATTGTTATTTTTCTTATTGAACAAAACCTGCCACATGGCTGAGACAGTTCCAATTGTTTCCATTGCACTTTGACTTCGTTCAGACATTTTCTACAGTCAAATAGAACAGTGTTTTGAAATAAGGCATGTCAGTCCTCTATGCTGTCAAGATGATGAAGGCATGTCAGTCCTCTATGCTGTCAAGATGATGCCACTTGATTGAGGTAAAAATATTGAAACAAGCTGATCTGCACTGGAAACAAGTGCAGTCACTCACTCACTCTCCATTGGCAGATTGGTCCACTTGTTTAACCCATTGATACCTGATGCAGCATTTGCGTGTATATCCCTCATTTGTGTGTGTATCCCTTTAAGACCGCGAACCGCGTAATGCGGTTCGCGGTCTTAAAGGGATACACACACAGGATTAGTGGGTCACCACAGCCAGGCCGCACACAGTGTCATTTTGCCACACCATTTGTTTGCTATCTCCACATCATCAGAAAAGTCTTTGGTAGGAGCTATCTCCACATCATCAGAAAAGCCTTTGGTAAGAGCTATCTCCACATCATCAGAAAAGCCTTTTTGGTAGGAGCTATCTCCACATCATCAGAAAAGCCTTTGGTAGGAGCTATCTCCACATCATCAGAAAAGCCTTTTTGGTAGGAGCTATCTCCACATCATCAGAAAAGCCTTTGGTAGGAGCCTTCCTCCCTGTCTAGCAGAGGGGGGTAATTTTGGAGGACAAAAGCCAGATTGGAGATGAGTTGTCCCATAAGTCTGGCTGACGGTTGCTCCGGTTAGTCTGGGTGGCGTGGAGCACACAAGAGAAATGTGAGGCATTAATCTTTTGCGATTGTGTTGAGGCTTGGTACTTACGGTAGTTTGGACGGTGAAATATGTCCTCTATTAATCTGTTTTTAATTCTACATCCTCTTTGGCTTCTTCTTTCTTTTCGTTTGATGAAGTTTTGCCGCAGGCATGCGGCCAATTGTGCCTGTATGGACGCCCGACCAAGCAGGAAGTGACACGGGTTCCAAGTGAACCTGCGACCGTCGTTCTTTTTGGTCACTTTCCGTTTGTCTCTCTGTAGCCTACACATGATATGATTCCTCCTCTTTCTGTACCTACTACTGTATGATATATTCCTCCTCTTTCTGTACATACTGTATGATATATTCCTCCTCTTTCTGTACATACTGTATGATATATTCCTCCTCTTTCTGTACATACTGTATGATATATTCCTCCTCTTTCTGTACATACTGTATGATATATTCCTCCTCTTTCTGTACATACTGTATGATATATTCCTCATCTTTCTTTCTTTCGGGCCACCAAATGCCTCAATGACATCCGCCACTGGATGAGCAACAGCTCCCTTCAGCTCAACGGGAGTAAAACTGAAGCCATCCTCATCGGTACACCTCACCAAATAAAACAGGCCGGCATCATCCACATCACCATCGATGGACACTCCATCCCCCTCTCCTCACTGGTCACCAGCCTGGGTGTCAAACTTGACCAAACACTGTCATTTGACGCCCACATCAAATCCATCTGCCAAACCTCATTCTACCATCTCCGGAACATCTCAAAGCTCAGACCCCTCCTACCCCAAGCCGCCGCAGAAAAACTGGTCCACGCATTCATCTCCTCCCGTATCGATTACTGCAACTCCCTGCTTGCAGGCCTCCCCACCAAATCCACCCAGAGACTGCAATATGTCCAGAACTGTGCCGCCCGGGTTCTTACCAGAACCCGGAAGTCAGAACACATCACCCCTGTCCTCCACTCACTTCACTGGCTCCCCATCAATCAACGCATCACCTTCAAACTCCTCCTCCTGGTCTACAAGGCAGTAAACCACACTGGTCCCACCTACCTTCAAGAACTCCTCCCCCCCAAGCCCCCCTCCCGGTCACTCAGATCCGACACCCTCAACCTACTTGTTGTCCCCCGCACCAAGCTGGCAACGATGGGTGACCGAGCCTTCTCCACCCTGGGGCCACGCCTGTGGAACCAACTCCCAGGAACTGTTCGGGCCTCTAAATCCCTCGCTGTTTTTAAAACGAGCCTTAAAACCCACCTGTTCCGCTCTGCTTTTTATTAGCTCGGAGCTTTTAGCTGTTTTTAGCTTGTTTTTATTTTATTTTATTTTTATTTATTTATTTTACTATTTTAGCTACTGTAAAGCACCTTGAGATTTGTTTTACATTTTAAAGTGTGCTATATAAATTAAAGCCATTATTTATTATTATTTCTGTACATACTGTATGATATATTCCTCCTCTTTCTGTACATACTGTATGATATATTCCTCCTCTTTCTGTACATACTGTATGATATATTCCTCCTCTTTCTGTACCTACTGTATGATATATTCCTCCTCTTTCTGTACATACTGTATGATATATTCCTCCTCTTTCTGTACATACTGTATGATATATTCCTCCTCTTTCTGTACATACTGTATGATATATTCCTCCTCTTTCTGTACATACTGTATGATATATTCCTCATCTTTCTGTACATACTGTATGATATATTCCTCCTCTTTCTGTACATACTGTATGATATATTCCTCCTCTTTCTGTACATACTGTATGATATATTCCTCCTCTTTCTGTACATACTGTATGATATATTCCTCCTCTTTCTGTACATACTGTATGATATATTCCTCATCTTTC